>NC_139665.1:22765225-23365225 GCF_951799395.1 Argentina silus
CTAAAGAACACACGGCTGTCTGCTGATTGACGCTTGACTGTAGATTTTCGCTTTGTGTCAAAAGAACTCCCTAACGCACACTTTTTCAAAGTAGGTGAATTCATCAGATCTGTTTGAAACATTGCATTTTATCCATGCACGACGACTACTTAGATACTCGCAGCACAGTTGCCTCATATAAATTGCCCATGAGCGCGGAGCTTGTCTTTGTCACTGTAGCAACTTTGCTCCATCAGCGGGAGAAGGTGGTTCGACGCCCCTGTAAGCACATGTTTCTCTAATTCCTTTGTTTCAGGCAAGCCACTGTGACGTCAGACGCCTTTACGCATACAGCTTT
This sequence comes from Argentina silus, assembly GCF_951799395.1. NCBI lineage: Eukaryota > Metazoa > Chordata > Actinopteri > Argentiniformes > Argentinidae > Argentina > Argentina silus. The sequence goes on from NC_139665.1 coordinate 22,765,563, forward strand.
GCGATGCTTAGACAGTAATAACATAATTCATGTTTACATTTCTTTAATTTTCGACGCATTGTCGTTATTCGTGACGCATCAATGACCAATTGATTATATGGCAATGCAATGAAAAAAGCGTGTGGAAAACAGTGTTAATGACAGATTTGAGAAGCACATTTCTTCAATGTTGGCCGCATGGCATTCCTGTGCAGGTGACAATGGTAATTTTTCAAAACGACAAGGATATTTAAACACATGATTATTTGTTTGCTGTGCTCTATGGCCTCTGCTACAGACCTCATCGAAATGACACTTAGATATCTTAGGGTGTACATATCAAGTTTTCCCAAATGGTCTAGCGGATAGGCATCTACCTTGTAACGCAGGGCGGCCCGGGTTCGATTCCCGTCATGGCAAATGTTTTTTGTAGAAAAATAAAATGAGTCCCAACGTGTGCAACAGAACAGTTCGAAATCTCGTTACATTTGCATCGTCATGAACATGACTTATATCAGGCTAGCTCATTTTTTCTTTGTTCATTTTAAGTGTAGAAACAATATTTCGTTTGTGACCATTTTTTTCTGCCGTTTTGACAACAGGCTCATGACTAAAGAACACACGGCTGTCTGCTGATTGACGCTTGACTGTAGATTTTCGCTTTGTGTCAAAAGAACTTCCTAACGCACACTTTTTCAAAGTAGGTGAATTCATCAGATCTGTTTGAAACATTGCATTTTATCCATGCACGACGACTACTTAGATACTCGCAGCACAGTTGCCTCATATAAATTGCCCATGAGCGCGGAGCTTGTCTTTGTCACTGTAGCAACTTTGCTCCATCAGCGGGAGAAGGCGGTTCAACGCCCCTGTAAGCACATGTTTCTCTAATTCCTTTGTTTCAGGCAAGCCACTGTGACGTCAGACGCCTTTACGCATACAGCTTTGCGATGCTTAGACAGTAATAACATAATTCATGTTTACATTTCTTTAATTTTCGACGCATTGTCGTTATTCGTGACGCATCAATGACCAATTGATTATATGGCAATGCAATGAAAAAAGCGTGTGGAAAACAGTGTTAATGACAGATTTGAGAAGCACATTTCTTCAATGTTGGCCGCATGGCATTCCTGTGCAGGTGACAATGGTAATTTTTCAAAACGACAAGGATATTTAAACACTTGATTATTTGTTTGCTGTGCTCTATGGCCTCTGCTACAGACCTCATCGAAATGACACTTAGATATCTTAGGGTGTACATATCAAGTCTTCCCAAATGGTCTAGCGGATAGGAATCTGCCTTGTCACGCAGGGCGGCCCGGGTTCGATTCCCGTCATGGCAAAGGATTTTTGTAGAAAAATAAAATGAGTCCCAACGTGTGCAACAGAACAGTTCGAAATCTCGTTACATTTGCATCGTCATGAACATGACTTATATCAGGCTAGCTAATTTTTTCTTTGTTCATTTTAAGTGTAGAAACAATATTTCGTTTGTGAACATTTTTTTCTGCCGTTTTGACAACAGGCTCATTACTAAAGAACACACGGCTGTCTGCTGATTGACGCTTGACTGTAGATTTTCGCTTTGTGTCAAAAGAACTCCCTGACGCACACTTTTTCAAAGTAGGTGAATTCATCAGATCTGTTTGAAACATTGCATTTTATCCATGCACGACGACTACTTAGATACTCGCAGCACAGTTGCCTCATATAAATTGCCCATGAGCGCGGAGCTTGTCTTTGTCACTGTAGCAACTTTGCTCCATCAGCGGGAGAAGGTGGTTCGACGCCCCTGTAAGCACATGTTTCTCTAATTCCTTTGTTTCAGGCAAGCCACTGTGACGTCAGATGCCTTTACGCATACAGCTTTGCGATGCTTAGACAGTAATAACATAATTCATGTTTACATTTCTTTAATTTTCGACGCATTGTCGTTATTCGTGACGCATCAATGACCAATTGATTATATGGCAATGCAATGAAAAAAGCGTGTGGAAAACAGTGTTAATGACAGATTTGAGAAGCACATTTCTTCAATGTTGGCCGCATGGCATTCCTGTGCAGGTGACAATGGTAATTTTTCAAAACGACAAGCATATTTAAACACATGATTATTTGTTTGCTGTGCTCTATGGCCTCTGCTACAGACCTCATCGAAATGACACTTAGATATCTTAGGGTGTACATATCAAGTTTTCCCAAATGGTCTAGCGGATAGGCATCTACCTTGTAACGCAGGGCGGCCCGGGTTCGATTCCCGTCATGGCAAATGTTTTTTGTAGAAAAATAAAATGAGTCCCAACGTGTGCAACAGAACAGTTCGAAATCTCGTTACATTTGCATCGTCATGAACATGACTTATATCAGGCTAGCTCATTTTTTCTTTGTTCATTTTAAGTGTAGAAACAATATTTCGTTTGTGACCATTTTTTTCTGCCGTTTTGACAACAGGCTCATGACTAAAGAACACACGGCTGTCTGCTGATTGACGCTTGACTGTAGATTTTCGCTTTGTGTCAAAAGAACTTCCTAACGCACACTTTTTCAAAGTAGGTGAATTCATCAGATCTGTTTGAAACATTGCATTTTATCCATGCACGACGACTACTTAGATACTCGCAGCACAGTTGCCTCATATAAATTGCCCATGAGCGCGGAGCTTGTCTTTGTCACTGTAGCAACTTTGCTCCATCAGCGGGAGAAGGCGGTTCAACGCCCCTGTAAGCACATGTTTCTCTAATTCCTTTGTTTCAGGCAAGCCACTGTGACGTCAGACGCCTTTACGCATACAGCTTTGCGATGCTTAGACAGTAATAACATAATTCATGTTTACATTTCTTTAATTTTCGACGCATTGTCGTTATTCGTGACGCATCAATGACCAATTGATTATATGGCAATGCAATGAAAAAAGCGTGTGGAAAACAGTGTTAATGACAGATTTGAGAAGCACATTTCTTCAATGTTGGCCGCATGGCATTCCTGTGCAGGTGACAATGGTAATTTTTCAAAACGACAAGGATATTTAAACACTTGATTATTTGTTTGCTGTGCTCTATGGCCTCTGCTACAGACCTCATCGAAATGACACTTAGATATCTTAGGGTGTACATATCAAGTCTTCCCAAATGGTCTAGCGGATAGGAATCTGCCTTGTCACGCAGGGCGGCCCGGGTTCGATTCCCGTCATGGCAAAGGATTTTTGTAGAAAAATAAAATGAGTCCCAACGTGTGCAACAGAACAGTTCGAAATCTCGTTACATTTGCATCGTCATGAACATGACTTATATCAGGCTAGCTAATTTTTTCTTTGTTCATTTTAAGTGTAGAAACAATATTTCGTTTGTGAACATTTTTTTCTGCCGTTTTGACAACAGGCTCATTACTAAAGAACACACGGCTGTCTGCTGATTGACGCTTGACTGTAGATTTTCGCTTTGTGTCAAAAGAACTCCCTGACGCACACTTTTTCAAAGTAGGTGAATTCATCAGATCTGTTTGAAACATTGCATTTTATCCATGCACGACGACTACTTAGATACTCGCAGCACAGTTGCCTCATATAAATTGCCCATGAGCGCGGAGCTTGTCTTTGTCACTGTAGCAACTTTGCTCCATCAGCGGGAGAAGGTGGTTCGACGCCCCTGTAAGCACATGTTTCTCTAATTCCTTTGTTTCAGGCAAGCCACTGTGACGTCAGATGCCTTTACGCATACAGCTTTGCGATGCTTAGACAGTAATAACATAATTCATGTTTACATTTCTTTAATTTTCGACGCATTGTCGTTATTCGTGACGCATCAATGACCAATTGATTATATGGCAATGCAATGAAAAAAGCGTGTGGAAAACAGTGTTAATGACAGATTTGAGAAGCACATTTCTTCAATGTTGGCTGCAGGGCATTCCTGTGCAGGTGACAATGGTAATTTTTCAAAACGACAAGGATATTTAAACACATGATTATTTGTTTGCTGTGCTCTATGGCCTCTGCTACAGACCTCATCGAAATGACACTTAGATATCTTAGGGTGTACATATCAAGTCTTCCCAAATGGTCTAGCGGATAGGAATCTGCCTTGTCACGCAGGGCGGCCCGGGTTCGATTCCCGTCATGGCAAGTGATTTTTGTAGAAAAATAAAATGAGTCCCAACGTGTGCAACAGAACAGTTCGAAATCTCGTTACATTTGCATCGTCATGAACATGACTTATATCAGGCTAGCTAATTTTTTCTTTGTTCATTTTAAGTGTAGAAACAATATTTCGTTTGTGAACATTTTTTTCTGCCGTTTTGACAACAGGCTCATTACTAAAGAACACACGGCTGTCTGCTGATTGACGCTTGACTGTAGATTTTCGCTTTGTGTCAAAAGAACTCCCTAACGCACACTTTTTCAAAGTAGGTGAATTCATCAGATCTGTTTGAAACATTGCATTTTATCCATGCACGACGACTACTTAGATACTCGCAGCACAGTTGCCTCATATAAATTGCCCATGAGCGCGGAGCTTGTCTTTGTCACTGTAGCAACTTTGCTCCATCAGCGGGAGAAGGTGGTTCGACGCCCCTGTAAGCACATGTTTCTCTAATTCCTTTGTTTCAGGCAAGCCACTGTGACGTCAGACGCCTTTACGCATACAGCTTTGCGATGCTTAGACAGTAATAACATAATTCATGTTTACATTTCTTTAATTTTCGACGCATTGTCGTTATTCGTGACGCATCAATGACCAATTGATTATATGGCAATGCAATGAAAAAAGCGTGTGGAAAACAGTGTTAATGACAGATTTGAGAAGCACATTTCTTCAATGTTGGCTGCAGGGCATTCCTGTGCAGGTGACAATGGTAATTTTTCAAAACGACAAGGATATTTAAACACATGATTATTTGTTTGCTGTGCTCTATGGCCTCTGCTACAGACCTCATCGAAATGACACTTAGATATCTTAGGGTGTACATATCAAGTCTTCCCAAATGGTCTAGCGGATAGGAATCTGCCTTGTCACGCAGGGCGGCCCGGGTTCGATTCCCGTCATGGCAAAGGATTTTTGTAGAAAAATAAAATGAGTCCCAACGTGTGCAACAGAACAGTTCGAAATCTCGTTACATTTGCATCGTCATGAACATGACTTATATCAGGCTAGCTAATTTTTTCTTTGTTCATTTTAAGTGTAGAAACAATATTTCGTTTGTGAACATTTTTTTCTGCCGTTTTGACAACAGGCTCATTACTAAAGAACACACGGCTGTCTGCTGATTGACGCTTGACTGTAGATTTTCGCTTTGTGTCAAAAGAACTCCCTAACGCACACTTTTTCAAAGTAGGTGAATTCATCAGATCTGTTTGAAACATTGCATTTTATCCATGCACGACGACTACTTAGATACTCGCAGCACAGTTGCCTCATATAAATTGCCCATGAGCGCGGAGCTTGTCTTTGTCACTGTAGCAACTTTGCTCCATCAGCGGGAGAAGGTGGTTCGACGCCCCTGTAAGCACATGTTTCTCTAATTCCTTTGTTTCAGGCAAGCCACTGTGACGTCAGATGCCTTTACGCATACAGCTTTGCGATGCTTAGACAGTAATAACATAATTCATGTTTACATTTCTTTAATTTTCGACGCATTGTCGTTATTCGTGACGCATCAATGACCAATTGATTATATGGCAATGCAATGAAAAAAGCGTGTGGAAAACAGTGTTAATGACAGATTTGAGAAGCACATTTCTTCAATGTTGGCTGCAGGGCATTCCTGTGCAGGTGACAATGGTAATTTTTCAAAACGACAAGGATATTTAAACACATGATTATTTGTTTGCTGTGCTCTATGGCCTCTGCTACAGACCTCATCGAAATGACACTTAGATATCTTAGGGTGTACATATCAAGTCTTCCCAAATGGTCTAGCGGATAGGAATCTGCCTTGTCACGCAGGGCGGCCCGGGTTCGATTCCCGTCATGGCAAAGGATTTTTGTAGAAAAATAAAATGAGTCCCAACGTGTGCAACAGAACAGTTCGAAATCTCGTTACATTTGCATCGTCATGAACATGACTTATATCAGGCTAGCTAATTTTTTCTTTGTTCATTTTAAGTGTAGAAACAATATTTCGTTTGTGAACATTTTTTTCTGCCGTTTTGACAACAGGCTCATTACTAAAGAACACACGGCTGTCTGCTGATTGACGCTTGACTGTAGATTTTCGCTTTGTGTCAAAAGAACTCCCTAACGCACACTTTTTCAAAGTAGGTGAATTCATCAGATCTGTTTGAAACATTGCATTTTATCCATGCACGACGACTACTTAGATACTCGCAGCACAGTTGCCTCATATAAATTGCCCATGAGCGCGGAGCTTGTCTTTGTCACTGTAGCAACTTTGCTCCATCAGCGGGAGAAGGTGGTTCGACGCCCCTGTAAGCACATGTTTCTCTAATTCCTTTGTTTCAGGCAAGCCACTGTGACGTCAGATGCCTTTACGCATACAGCTTTGCGATGCTTAGACAGTAATAACATAATTCATGTTTACATTTCTTTAATTTTCGACGCATTGTCGTTATTCGTGACGCATCAATGACCAATTGATTATATGGCAATGCAATGAAAAAAGCGTGTGGAAAACAGTGTTAATGACAGATTTGAGAAGCACATTTCTTCAATGTTGGCTGCAGGGCATTCCTGTGCAGGTGACAATGGTAATTTTTCAAAACGACAAGGATATTTAAACACATGATTATTTGTTTGCTGTGCTCTATGGCCTCTGCTACAGACCTCATCGAAATGACACTTAGATATCTTAGGGTGTACATATCAAGTCTTCCCAAATGGTCTAGCGGATAGGAATCTGCCTTGTCACGCAGGGCGGCCCGGGTTCGATTCCCGTCATGGCAAGTGATTTTTGTAGAAAAATAAAATGAGTCCCAACGTGTGCAACAGAACAGTTCGAAATCTCGTTACATTTGCATCGTCATGAACATGACTTATATCAGGCTAGCTAATTTTTTCTTTGTTCATTTTAAGTGTAGAAACAATATTTCGTTTGTGAACATTTTTTTCTGCCGTTTTGACAACAGGCTCATTACTAAAGAACACACGGCTGTCTGCTGATTGACGCTTGACTGTAGATTTTCGCTTTGTGTCAAAAGAACTCCCTAACGCACACTTTTTCAAAGTAGGTGAATTCATCAGATCTGTTTGAAACATTGCATTTTATCCATGCACGACGACTACTTAGATACTCGCAGCACAGTTGCCTCATATAAATTGCCCATGAGCGCGGAGCTTGTCTTTGTCACTGTAGCAACTTTGCTCCATCAGCGGGAGAAGGTGGTTCGACGCCCCTGTAAGCACATGTTTCTCTAATTCCTTTGTTTCAGGCAAGCCACTGTGACGTCAGACGCCTTTACGCATACAGCTTTGCGATGCTTAGACAGTAATAACATAATTCATGTTTACATTTCTTTAATTTTCGACGCATTGTCGTTATTCGTGACGCATCAATGACCAATTGATTATATGGCAATGCAATGAAAAAAGCGTGTGGAAAACAGTGTTAATGACAGATTTGAGAAGCACATTTCTTCAATGTTGGCCGCATGGCATTCCTGTGCAGGTGACAATGGTAATTTTTCAAAACGACAAGGATATTTAAACACATGATTATTTGTTTGCTGTGCTCTATGGCCTCTGCTACAGACCTCATCGAAATGACACTTAGATATCTTAGGGTGTACATATCAAGTTTTCCCAAATGGTCTAGCGGATAGGCATCTACCTTGTAACGCAGGGCGGCCCGGGTTCGATTCCCGTCATGGCAAATGTTTTTTGTAGAAAAATAAAATGAGTCCCAACGTGTGCAACAGAACAGTTCGAAATCTCGTTACATTTGCATCGTCATGAACATGACTTATATCAGGCTAGCTCATTTTTTCTTTGTTCATTTTAAGTGTAGAAACAATATTTCGTTTGTGAACATTTTTTTCTGCCGTTTTGACAACAGGCTCATTACTAAAGAACACACGGCTGTCTGCTGATTGACGCTTGACTGTAGATTTTCGCTTTGTGTCAAAAGAACTCCCTAACGCACACTTTTTCAAAGTAGGTGAATTCATCAGATCTGTTTGAAACATTGCATTTTATCCATGCACGACGACTACTTAGATACTCGCAGCACAGTTGCCTCATATAAATTGCCCATGAGCGCGGAGATTGTCTTTGTCACTGTAGCAACTTTGCTCCATCAGCGGGAGAAGGTGGTTCGACGCCCCTGTAAGCACATGTTTCTCTAATTCCTTTGTTTCAGGCAAGCCACTGTGACGTCAGATGCCTTTACGCATACAGATTTGCGATGCTTAGACAGTAATAACATAATTCATGTTTACATTTCTTTAATTTTCGACGCATTGTCGTTATTCGTGACGCATCAATGACCAATTGATTATATGGCAATGCAATGAAAAAAGCGTGTGGAAAACAGTGTTAATGACAGATTTGAGAAGCACATTTCTTCAATGTTGGCCGCATGGCATTCCTGTGCAGGTGACAATGGTAATTTTTCAAAACGACAAGGATATTTAAACACATGATTATTTGTTTGCTGTGCTCTATGGCCTCTGCTACAGACCTCATCGAAATGACACTTAGATATCTTAGGGTGTACATATCAAGTTTTCCCAAATGGTCTAGCGGATAGGCATCTACCTTGTAACGCAGGGCGGCCCGGGTTCGATTCCCGTCATGGCAAATGTTTTTTGTAGAAAAATAAAATGAGTCCCAACGTGTGCAACAGAACAGTTCGAAATCTCGTTACATTTGCATCGTCATGAACATGACTTATATCAGGCTAGCTCATTTTTTCTTTGTTCATTTTAAGTGTAGAAACAATATTTCGTTTGTGACCATTTTTTTCTGCCGTTTTGACAACAGGCTCATGACTAAAGAACACACGGCTGTCTGCTGATTGACGCTTGACTGTAGATTTTCGCTTTGTGTCAAAAGAACTTCCTAACGCACACTTTTTCAAAGTAGGTGAATTCATCAGATCTGTTTGAAACATTGCATTTTATCCATGCACGACGACTGCTTAGATACTCGCAGCACAGTTGCCCCATATACATTGCCCATGAGCGCGGAGCTTGTCTTTGTCACTGTAGCAACTTTGCTCCATCAGCGGGAGAAGGCGGTTCGACGCCCCTGTAAGCACGTTTCTCTAATTCCTTTGTTTCAGGCAAGCCACTGTGACGTCAGACGCCTTCACGCATACAGCTTTGCGATGCTTAGACAGTAATAACATAATTCATGTTTACATTTCTTTAATTTTCGACGCATTGTCGTTATTCGTGACGCATCAATGACCAATTGATTATATGGCAATGCAATGAAAAAAGCGTGTGGAAAACAGTGTTAATGACAGATTTGAGAAGCACATTTCTTCAATGTTGGCCGCATGGCATTCCTGTGCAGGTGACAATGGTAATTTTTCAAAACGACAAGGATATTTAAACACATGATTATTTGTTTGCTGTGCTCTATGGCCTCTGCTACAGACCTCATCGAAATGACACTTAGATATCTTAGGGTGTACATATCAAGTTTTCCCAAATGGTCTAGCGGATAGGCATCTACCTTGTAACGCAGGGCGGCCCGGGTTCGATTCCTGTCATGGCAAATGTTTTTTGTAGAAAAATAAAATGAGTCCCAACGTGTGCAACAGAACAGTTCGAAATCTCGTTACATTTGCATCGTCATGAACATGACTTATATCAGGCTAGCTCATTTTTTCTTTGTTCATTTTAAGTGTAGAAACAATATTTCGTTTGTGACCATTTTTTTCTGCCGTTTTGACAACAGGCTCATGACTAAAGAACACACGGCTGTCTGCTGATTGACGCTTGACTGTAGATTTTCGCTTTGTGTCAAAAGAACTTCCTAACGCACACTTTTTCAAAGTAGGTGAATTCATCAGATCTGTTTGAAACATTGCATTTTATCCATGCACGACGACTGCTTAGATACTCGCAGCACAGTTGCCCCATATACATTGCCCATGAGCGCGGAGCTTGTCTTTGTCACTGTAGCAACTTTGCTCCATCAGCGGGAGAAGGCGGTTCGACGCCCCTGTAAGCACATGTTTCTCTAATTCCTTTGTTTCAGGCAAGCCACTGTGACGTCAGACGCCTTTAAGCATACAGCTTTGCGATGCTTAGACAGTAATAACATAATTCATGTTTACATTTCTTTAATTTTCGACGCATTGTCGTTATTCGTGACGCATCAATGACCAATTGATTATATGGCAATGCAATGAAAAAAGCGTGTGGAAAACAGTGTTAATGACAGATTTGAGAAGCACATTTCTTCAATGTTGGCCGCATGGCATTCCTGTGCAGGTGACAATGGTAATTTTTCAAAACGACAAGGATATTTAAACACATGATTATTTGTTTGCTGTGCTCTATGGCCTCTGCTACAGACCTCATCGAAATGACACTTAGATATCTTAGGGTGTACATATCAAGTCTTCCCAAATGGTCTAGCGGATAGGCATCTATCTTGTAACGCAGGGCGGCCCGGGTTCGATTCCCGTCATGGCAAATGTTTTTTGTAGAAAAACAAAATGAGTCCCAACGTGTGCAACAGAACAGTTCGAAATCTCGTTACATTTGCATCGTCATGAACATGACTTATATCAGGCTAGCTAATTTTTTGTTTGTTCATTTTAAGTGTAGAAACAATATTTCGTTTGTGAACATTTTTTTCTGCCGTTTTGACAACAGGCTCATTACTAAAGAACACACGGCTGTCTGCTGATTGACGCTTGACTGTAGATTTTCGCTTTGTGTCAAAAGAACTCCCTAACGCACACTTTTTCAAAGTAGGTGAATTCATCAGATCTGTTTGAAACATTGCATTTTATCCATGCACGACGACTACTTAGATACTCGCAGCACAGTTGCCTCATATAAATTGCCCATGAGTGCGGAGCTTGTCTTTGTCACTGTAGCAACTTTGCTCCATCAGCGGGAGAAGGCGGTTCGACGCCCCTGTAAGCACATGTTTCTCAAATTCCTTTGTTTCAGTCAAGCCACTGTGACGTCAGACGCCTTTACGCATACAGCTTTGCGATGCTTAGACAGTAATAACATAATTCATGTTAACATTTCTTTAATTTTCGACGCATTGTCGTTATTCGTGACGCATCAATGACCAATTGATTATATGGCAATGCAATGAAAAAAGCGTGTGGAAAACAGTGTTAATGACAGATTTGAGAAGCACATTTCTTCAATGTTGGCCGCATGGCATTCCTGTGCAGGTGACAATGGTAATTTTTCAAAACGACAAGGATATTTAAACACATGATTATTTGTTTGCTGTGCTCTATGGCCTCTGCTACAGACCTCATCGAAATGACACTTAGATATCTTAGGGTGTAGATATCAAGTCTTCCCAAATGGTCTAGCGGATAGGAATCTGCCTTGTCACGCAGGGCGGCCCGGGTTCGATTCCCGTCATGGCAAATGATTTTTGTAGAAAAACAAAATGAGTCCCAACGTGTGCAACAGAACAGTTCGAAATCTCGTTACATTTGCATCGTCATGAACATGACTTATATCAGGCTAGCTAATTTTTTCTTTGTTCATTTTAAGTGTAGAAACAATATTTCGTTTGTGAACATTTTTTTCTGCCGTTTTGACAACAGGCTCATTACTAAAGAACACACGGCTGTCTGCTGATTGACGCTTGACTGTAGATTTTCGCTTTGTGTCAAAAGAACTCCCTAACGCACACTTTTTCAAAGTAGGTGAATTCATCAGATCTGTTTGAAACATTGCATTTTATCCATGCACGACGACTACTTAGATACTCGCAGCACAGTTGCCTCATATAAATTGCCCATGAGCGCGGAGCTTGTCTTTGTCACTGTAGCAACTTTGCTCCATCAGCGGGAGAAGGTGGTTCGACGCCCCTGTAAGCACATGTTTCTCTAATTCCTTTGTTTCAGGCAAGCCACTGTGACGTCAGACGCCTTTACGCATACAGCTTTGCGATGCTTAGACAGTAATAACATAATTCATGTTTACATTTCTTTAATTTTCGACGCATTGTCGTTATTCGTGACGCATCAATGACCAATTGATTATATGGCAATGCAATGAAAAAAGCGTGTGGAAAACAGTGTTAATGACAGATTTGAGAAGCACATTTCTTCAATGTTGGCTGCAGGGCATTCCTGTGCAGGTGACAATGGCAATTTTTCAAAACGACAAGGATATTTAAACACATGATTATTTGTTTGCTGTGCTCTATGGCCTCTGCTACAGACCTCATCGAAATGACACTTAGATATCTTAGGGTGTACATATCAAGTCTTCCCAAATGGTCTAGCGGATAGGAATCTGCCTTGTCACGCAGGGCGGCCCGGGTTCGATTCCCGTCATGGCAAATGATTTTTGTAGAAAAATAAAATGAGTCCCAACGTGTGCAACAGAACAGTTCGAAATCTCGTTACATTTGCATCGTCATGAACATGACTTATATCAGGCTAGCTAATTTTTTCTTTGTTCATTTTAAGTGTAGAAACAATATTTCGTTTGTGAACATTTTTTTCTGCCGTTTTGACAACAGGCTCATTACTAAAGAACACACGGCTGTCTGCTGATTGACGCTTGACTGTAGATTTTCGCTTTGTGTCAAAAGAACTCCCTAACGCACACTTTTTCAAAGTAGGTGAATTCATCAGATCTGTTTGAAACATTGCATTTTATCCATGCACGACGACTACTTAGATACTCGCAGCACAGTTGCCTCATATAAATTGCCCATGAGCGCGGAGCTTGTCTTTGTCACTGTAGCAACTTTGCTCCATCAGCGGGAGAAGGTGGTTCGACGCCCCTGTAAGCACATGTTTCTCTAATTCCTTTGTTTCAGGCAAGCCACTGTGACGTCAGACGCCTTTACGCATACAGCTTTGCGATGCTTAGACAGTAATAACATAATTCATGTTTACATTTCTTTAATTTTCGACGCATTGTCGTTATTCGTGACGCATCAATGACCAATTGATTATATGGCAATGCAATGAAAAAAGCGTGTGGAAAACAGTGTTAATGACAGATTTGAGAAGCACATTTCTTCAATGTTGGCTGCAGGGCATTCCTGTGCAGGTGACAATGGTAATTTTTCAAAACGACAAGGATATTTAAACACATGATTATTTGTTTGCTGTGCTCTATGGCCTCTGCTACAGACCTCATCGAAATGACACTTAGATATCTTAGGGTGTACATATCAAGTCTTCCCAAATGGTCTAGCGGATAGGAATCTGCCTTGTCACGCAGGGCGGCCCGGGTTCGATTCCCGTCATGGCAAAGGATTTTTGTAGAAAAATAAAATGAGTCCCAACGTGTGCAACAGAACAGTTAGAAATCTCGTTACATTTGCATCGTCATGAACATGACTTATATCAGGCTAGCTAATTTTTTCTTTGTTCATTTTAAGTGTAGAAACAATATTTCGTTTGTGAACATTTTTTTCTGCCGTTTTGACAACAGGCTCATTACTAAAGAACACACGGCTGTCTGCTGATTGACGCTTGACTGTAGATTTTCGCTTTGTGTCAAAAGAACTCCCTAACGCACACTTTTTCAAAGTAGGTGAATTCATCAGATCTGTTTGAAACATTGCATTTTATCCATGCACGACGACTACTTAGATACTCGCAGCACAGTTGCCTCATATAAATTGCCCATGAGCGCGGAGCTTGTCTTTGTCACTGTAGCAACTTTGCTCCATCAGCGGGAGAAGGTGGTTCGACGCCCCTGTAAGCACATGTTTCTCTAATTCCTTTGTTTCAGGCAAGCCACTGTGACGTCAGACGCCTTTACGCATACAGCTTTGCGATGCTTAGACAGTAATAACATAATTCATGTTTACATTTCTTTAATTTTCGACGCATTGTCGTTATTCGTGACGCATCAATGACCAATTGATTATATGGCAATGCAATGAAAAAAGCGTGTGGAAAACAGTGTTAATGACAGATTTGAGAAGCACATTTCTTCAATGTTGGCTGCAGGGCATTCCTGTGCAGGTGACAATGGTAATTTTTCAAAACGACAAGGATATTTAAACACATGATTATTTGTTTGCTGTGCTCTATGGCCTCTGCTACAGACCTCATCGAAATGACACTTAGATATCTTAGGGTGTACATATCAAGTCTTCCCAAATGGTCTAGCGGATAGGAATCTGCCTTGTCACGCAGGGCGGCCCGGGTTCGATTCCCGTCATGGCAAAGGATTTTTTAGAAAAATAAAATGAGTCCCAACGTGTGCAACAGAACAGTTCGAAATCTCGTTACATTTGCATCGTCATGAACATGACTTATATCAGGCTAGCTAATTTTTTCTTTGTTCATTTTAAGTGTAGAAACAATATTTCGTTTGTGAACATTTTTTTCTGCCGTTTTGACAACAGGCTCATTACTAAAGAACACACGGCTGTCTGCTGATTGACGCTTGACTGTAGATTTTCGCTTTGTGTCAAAAGAACTTCCTAACGCACACTTTTTCAAAGTAGGTGAATTCATCAGATCTGTTTGAAACATTGCATTTTATCCATGCACGACGACTGCTTAGATACTCGCAGCACAGTTGCCCCATATACATTGCCCATGAGCGCGGAGCTTGTCTTTGTCACTGTAGCAACTTTGCTCCATCAGCGGGAGAAGGCGGTTCGACGCCCCTGTAAGCACATGTTTCTCTAATTCCTTTGTTTCAGGCAAGCCACTGTGACGTCAGACGCCTTTACGCATACAGCTTTGCGATGCTTAGACAGTAATAACATAATTCATGTTTACATTTCTTTAATTTTCGACGCATTGTCGTTATTCGTGACGCATCAATGACCAATTGATTATATGGCAATGCAATGAAAAAAGCGTGTGGAAAACAGTGTTAATGACAGATTTGAGAAGCACATTTCTTCAATGTTGGCTGCAGGGCATTCCTGTGCAGGTGACAATGGTAATTTTTCAAAACGACAAGGATATTTAAACACATGATTATTTGTTTGCTGTGCTCTATGGCCTCTGCTACAGACCTCATCGAAATGACACTTAGATATCTTAGGGTGTACATATCAAGTCTTCCCAAATGGTCTAGCGGATAGGAATCTGCCTTGTCACGCAGGGCGGCCCGGGTTCGATTCCCGTCATGGCAAATGATTTTTGTAGAAAAATAAAATGAGTCCCAACGTGTGCAACAGAACAGTTCGAAATCTCGTTACATTTGCATCGTCATGAACATGACTTATATCAGGCTAGCTAATTTTTTCTTTGTTCATTTTAAGTGTAGAAACAATATTTCGTTTGTGAACATTTTTTTCTGCCGTTTTGACAACAGGCTCATTACTAAAGAACACACGGCTGTCTGCTGATTGACGCTTGACTGTAGATTTTCGCTTTGTGTCAAAAGAACTCCCTAACGCACACTTTTTCAAAGTAGGTGAATTCATCAGATCTGTTTGAAACATTGCATTTTATCCATGCACGACGACTACTTAGATACTCGCAGCACAGTTGCCTCATATAAATTGCCCATGAGCGCGGAGCTTGTCTTTGTCACTGTAGCAACTTTGCTCCATCAGCGGGAGAAGGTGGTTCGACGCCCCTGTAAGCACATGTTTCTCTAATTCCTTTGTTTCAGGCAAGCCACTGTGACGTCAGACGCCTTTACGCATACAGCTTTGCGATGCTTAGACAGTAATAACATAATTCATGTTTACATTTCTTTAATTTTCGACGCATTGTCGTTATTCGTGACGCATCAATGACCAATTGATTATATGGCAATGCAATGAAAAAAGCGTGTGGAAAACAGTGTTAATGACAGATTTGAGAAGCACATTTCTTCAATGTTGGCTGCAGGGCATTCCTGTGCAGGTGACAATGGTAATTCTTCAAAACGACAAGGATATTTAAACACATGATTATTTGTTTGCTGTGCTCTATGGCCTCTGCTACAGACCTCATCGAAATGACACTTAGATATCTTAGGGTGTACATATCAAGTCTTCCCAAATGGTCTAGCGGATAGGAATCTGCCTTGTCACGCAGGGCGGCCCGGGTTCGATTCCCGTCATGGCAAATGATTTTTGTAGAAAAATAAAATGAGTCCCAACGTGTGCAACAGAACAGTTCGAAATCTCGTTACATTTGCATCGTCATGAACATGACTTATATCAGGCTAGCTAATTTTTTCTTTGTTCATTTTAAGTGTAGAAACAATATTTCGTTTGTGAACATTTTTTTCTGCCGTTTTGACAACAGGCTCATTACTAAAGAACACACGGCTGTCTGCTGATTGACGCTTGACTGTAGATTTTCGCTTTGTGTCAAAAGAACTCCCTAACGCACACTTTTTCAAAGTAGGTGAATTCATCAGATCTGTTTGAAACATTGCATTTTATCCATGCACGACGACTACTTAGATACTCGCAGCACAGTTGCCTCATATAAATTGCCCATGAGCGCGGAGCTTGTCTTTGTCACTGTAGCAACTTTGCTCCATCAGCGGGAGAAGGTGGTTCGACGCCCCTGTAAGCACATGTTTCTCTAATTCCTTTGTTTCAGGCAAGCCACTGTGACGTCAGACGCCTTTAAGCATACAGCTTTGCGATGCTTAGACAGTAATAACATAATTCATGTTTACATTTCTTTAATTTTCGACGCATTGTCGTTATTCGTGACGCATCAATGACCAATTGATTATATGGCAATGCAATGAAAAAAGCGTGTGGAAAACAGTGTTAATGACAGATTTGAGAAGCACATTTCTTCAATGTTGGCCGCATGGCATTCCTGTGCAGGTGACAATGGTAATTTTTCAAAACGACAAGGATATTTAAACACATGATTATTTGTTTGCTGTGCTCTATGGCCTCTGCTACAGACCTCATCGAAATGACACTTAGATATCTTAGGGTGTACATATCAAGTCTTCCCAAATGGTCTAGCGGATAGGCATCTATCTTGTAACGCAGGGCGGCCCGGGTTCGATTCCCGTCATGGCAAATGTTTTTTGTAGAAAAATAAAATGAGTCCCAACGTGTGCAACAGAACAGTTCGAAATCTCGTTACATTTGCATCATCATGAACATGACTTATATCAGGCTAGCTCATTTTTTCTTTGTTCATTTTAAGTGTAGAAACAATATTTCGTTTGTGAACATTTTTTTCTGCCGTTTTGACAACAGGCTCATGACCAAAGAACACACGGCTGTCTGCTGATTGACGCTTGACTGTAGATTTTCGCTTTGTGTCAAAAGAACTCCCTAACGCACACTTTTTCAAAGTAGGTGAATTCATCAGATCTGTTTGAAACATTGCATTTTATCCATGCACGACGACTACTTAGATACTCGCAGCACAGTTGCCTCATATAAATTGCCCATGAGCGCGGAGCTTGTCTTTGTCACTGTAGCAACTTTGCTCCATCAGCGGGAGAAGGCGGTTCGACGCCCCTGTAAGCACATGTTTCTCTAATTCCTTTGTTTCAGGCAAGCCACTGTGACGTCAGACGCCTTTACGCATACAGCTTTGCGATGCTTAGACAGTAATAACATAACTCATGTTTACATTTCTTTAATTTTCGACGCATTGTCGTTATTCGTGACGCATCAATGACCAATTGATTATATGGCAATGCAATGAAAAAAGCGTGTGGAAAACAGTGTTAATGACAGATTTGAGAAGCACATTTCTTCAATGTTGGCCGCATGGCATTCCTGTGCAGGTGACAATGGTAATTTTTCAAAACGACAAGGATATTTAAACACATGATTATTTGTTTGCTGTGCTCTATGGCCTCTGCTACAGACCTCATCGAAATGACACTTAGATATCTTAGGGTGTACATATCAAGTTTTCCCAAATGGTCTAGCGGATAGGCATCTACCTTGTAACGCAGGGCGGCCCGGGTTCGATTCCCGTCATGGCAAATGTTTTTTGTAGAAAAATAAAATGAGTCCCAACGTGTGCAACAGAACAGTTCGAAATCTCGTTACATTTGCATCGTCATGAACATGACTTATATCAGGCTAGCTCATTTTTTCTTTGTTCATTTTAAGTGTAGAAACAATATTTCGTTTGTGACCATTTTTTTCTGCCGTTTTGACAACAGGCTCATGACTAAAGAACACACGGCTGTCTGCTGATTGACGCTTGACTGTAGATTTTCGCTTTGTGTCAAAAGAACTTCCTAACGCACACTTTTTCAAAGTAGGTGAATTCATCAGATCTGTTTGAAACATTGCATTTTATCCATGCACGACGACTGCTTAGATACTCGCAGCACAGTTGACCCATATACATTGCCCATGAGCGCGGAGCTTGTCTTTGTCACTGTAGCAACTTTGCTCCATCAGCGGGAGAAGGCGCTTCGACGCCCCTGTAAGCACATGTTTCTCTGATTCCTTTGTTTCAGGCAAGCCACTGTGACGTCAGACGCCTTTACGCATACAGCTTTGCGATGCTTAGACAGTAATAACATAATTCATGTTTACATTTCTTTAATTTTCGACGCATTGTCGTTATTCGTGACGCATCAATGACCAATTGATTATATGGCAATGCAATGAAAAAAGCGTGTGGAAAACAGTGTTAATGACAGATTTGAGAAGCACATTTCTTCAATGTTGGCCGCATGGCATTCCTGTGCAGGTGACAATGGTAATTTTTCAAAACGACAAGGATATTTAAACACATGATTATTTGTTTGCTGTGCTCTATGGCCTCTGCTACAGACCTCATCGAAATGACACTTAGATATCTTAGGGTATACATATCAAGTTTTCCCAAATGGTCTAGCGGATAGGCATCTACCTTGTAACCCATGGCGGCCCGGGTTCGATTCCCGTCATGGCAAATGTTTTTTGTATAAAAATAAAATGAGTCCCAACGTGTGCAACAGAACAGTTCGAAATCTCGTTACATTTGCATCGTCATGAACATGACTTATATCAGGCTAGCTCATTTTTTTTTTGTTCATTTTAAGTGTAGAAACAATATTTCGTTTGTGACCATTTCTTTCTGCCGTTTTGACAACAGGCTCATGACTAAAGAACACACGGCTGTCTGCTGATTGACGCTTGACTGTAGATTTTCGCTTTGTGTCAAAAGAACTTCCTAACGCACACTTTTTCAAAGTAGGTGAATTCATCAGATCTGTTTGAAACATTGCATTTTATCCATCCACGACGACTGCTTAGATACTCGCAGCACAGTTGCCCCATATACATTGCCCATGAGCGCGGAGCTTGTCTTTGTCACTGTCGCAACTTTGCTCCATCAGCGGGAGAAGGCGCTTCGACGCCCCTGTAAGCACATGTTTCTCTGATTCCTTTGTTTCAGGCAAGCCACTGTGACGTCAGACGCCTTTACGCATACAGCTTTGCGATGCTTAGACAGTAATAACATAATTCATGTTTACATTTCTTTAATTTTCGACGCATTGTCGTTATTCGTGACGCATCAATGACCAATTGATTATATGGTAATGCAATGAAAAAAGCGTGTGGAAAACAGTGTTTATGAGACATTTGAGAAGCACATTTCTTCAATGTTGGCCGCATGGCATTCCTGTGCAGGTGACAATGGTAATTTTTCAAAACGACAAGGATATTTAAACACATGATTATTTGTTTGCTGTGCTCTATGGCCTCTGCTACAGACCTCATCGAAATGAGACTTAGATATCTTAGGGTGTACATATCAAGTTTTCCCAAATGGTCTAGCGGATAGGCATCTACCTTGTAACGCAGGGCGACCCGGGTTCGATTCTCGTCATGGCAAATGTTTTTTGTAGAAAAATAAAATGAGTCCCAACGTGTGCAACAGAAGAGTTCGAAATCTCGTTACATTTGCATCGTCATGAACATGACTTATATCAGGCTAGCTCATTTTTTCTTTGTTCATTTTAAGTGTAGAAACAATATTTCGTTTGTGACCATTTCTTTCTGCCGTTTTGACAACAGGCTCATGACTAAAGAACACACGGCTGTCTGCTGATTGACGCTTGACTGTAGATTTTCGCTTTGTGTCAAAAGAACTTCCTAACGCACACTTTTTCAAAGTAGGTGAATTCATCAGATCTGTTTGAAACATTGCATTTTATCCATCCACGACGACTGCTTAGATACTCGCAGCACAGTTGCCCCATATACATTGCCCATGAGCGCGGAGCTTGTCTTTGTCACTGTCGCAACTTTGCTCCATCAGCGGGAGAAGGCGCTTCGACGCCCCTGTAAGCACATGTTTCTCTGATTCCTTTGTTTCAGGCAAGCCACTGTGACGTCAGACGCCTTTACGCATACAGCTTTGCGATGCTTAGACAGTAATAACATAATTCATGTTTACATTTCTTTAATTTTCGACGCATTGTCGTTATTCGTGACGCATCAATGACCAATTGATTATATGGTAATGCAATGAAAAAAGCGTGTGGAAAACAGTGTTAATGTTTGAGAAGCACATTTCTTCAATGTTGGCCGCATGGCATTCCTGTGCAGGTGACAATGGTAATTTTTCAAAACGACAAGGATATTTAAACACATGATTATTTGTTTGCTGTGCTCTATGGCCTCTGCTACAGACCTCATCGAAATGACACTTAGATATCTTAGGGTGTACATATCAAGTTTTCCCAAATGGTCTAGCGGATAGGCATCTACCTTGTAACGCAGGGCGGCCCGGGTTCGATTCCCGTCATGGCAAATGATTTTTGTAGAAAAATAAAATGAGTCCCAACGTGTGCAACAGAACAGTTCGAAATCTCGTTACATTTGCATCGTCATGAACATGACTTATATCAGGCTAGCTCATTTTTTCTTTGTTCATTTTAAGTGTAGAAACAATATTTCGTTTGTGAACATTTTTTTCTGCCGTTTTGACAACAGGCTCATTACTAAAGAACACACGGCTGTCTGCTGATTGACACTTGACTGTAGATTTTCGCTTTGTGTCAAAAGAACTCCCTAACGCACACTTTTTCAAAGTAGGTGAATTCATCAGATCTGTTTGAAACATTGCATTTTATCCATGCACGACGACTACTTAGATACTCGCAGCACAGTTGCCTCATATAAATTGCCCATGAGCGCGGAGCTTGTCTTTGTCACTGTCGCAACTTTGCTCCATCAGCGGGAGAAGGCGCTTCGACGCCCCTGTAAGCACATGTTTCTCTGATTCCTTTGTTTCAGGCAAGCCACTGTGACGTCAGACGCCTTTACGCATACAGCTTTGCGATGCTTAGACAGTAATAACATAATTCATGTTTACATTTCTTTAATTTTCGACGCATTGTCGTTATTCGTGACGCATCAATGACCAATTGATTATATGGTAATGCAATGAAAAAAGCGTGTGGAAAACAGTGTTAATGACAGATTTGAGAAGCACATTTCTTCAATGTTGGCCGCATGGCATTCCTGTGCAGGTGACAATGGTAATTTTTCAAAACGACAAGGATATTTAAACACATGATTATTTGTTTGCTGTGCTCTATGGCCTCTGCTACAGACCTCATCGAAATGACACTTAGATATCTTAGGGTGTACATATCAAGTTTTCCCAAATGGTCTAGCGGATAGGCATCTACCTTGTAACGCAGGGCGGCCCGGGTTCGATTCCCGTCATGGCAAATGATTTTTGTAGAAAAATAAAATGAGTCCCAACGTGTGCAACAGAACAGTTCGAAATCTCGTTACATTTGCATCGTCATGAACATGACTTATATCAGGCTAGCTCATTTTTTCTTTGTTCATTTTAAGTGTAGAAACAATATTTCGTTTGTGAACATTTTTTTCTGCCGTTTTGACAACAGGCTCATTACTAAAGAACACACGGCTGTCTGCTGATTGACACTTGACTGTAGATTTTCGCTTTGTGTCAAAAGAACTCCCTAACGCACACTTTTTCAAAGTAGGTGAATTCATCAGATCTGTTTGAAACATTGCATTTTATCCATGCACGACGACTACTTAGATACTCGCAGCACAGTTGCCTCATATAAATTGCCCATGAGCGCGGAGCTTGTCTTTGTCACTGTAGCAACTTTGCTCCATCAGCGGGAGAAGGCGGATCGACGCCCCTGTAAGCACATGTTTCTCTAATTCCTTTGTTTCAGGCACGCCACTGTGACGTCAGACGCCTTTACGCATACAGCTTTGCGATGCTTAGACAGTAATAACATAATTCATGTTTACATTTCTTTAATTTTCGACGCATTGTCGTTATTCGTGACGCATCAATGACCAATTGATTATATGGCAATGCAATGAAAAAAGCGTGTGGAAAACAGTGTTAATGACAGATTTGAGAAGCACATTTCTTCAATGTTGGCCGCATGGCATTCCTGTGCAGGTGACAATGGTAATTTTTCAAAACGACAAGGATATTTAAACACATGATTATTTGTTTGCTGTGCTCTATGGCCTCTGCTACAGACCTCATCGAAATGACACTTAGATATCTTAGGGTGTACATATCAAGTCTTCCCAAATGGTCTAGCGGATAGGCATCTACCTTGTAACGCAGGGCGGCCCGGGTTCGATTCTCGTCATGGCAAATGATTTTTGTAGAAAAATAAAATGAGTCCCAACGTGTGCAACAGAACAGTTCGAAATCTCGTTACATTTGCATCGTCATGAACATGACTTATATCAGGCTAGCTCATTTTTTCTTTGTTCATTTTAAGTGTAGAAACAATATTTCGTTTGTGACCATTTCTTTCTGCCGTTTTGACAACAGGCTCATGACTAAAGAACACACGGCTGTCTGCTGATTGACGCTTGACTGTAGATTTTCGCTTTGTGTCAAAAGAACTTCCTAACGCACACTTTTTCAAAGTAGGTGAATTCATCAGATCTGTTTGAAACATTGCATTTTATCCATGCACGACGACTGCTTAGATACTCGCAGCACAGTTGCCCCATATACATTGCCCATGAGCGCGGAGCTTGTCTTTGTCACTGTAGCAACTTTGCTCCATCAGCGGGAGAAGGCGGTTCGACGCCCCTGTAAGCACATGTTTCTCTAATTCCTTTGTTTCAGGCAAGCCACTGTGACGTCAGACGCCTTCACGCATACAGTTTTGCGATGCTTAGACAGTAATAACATAATTCATGTTTACATTTCTTTAATTTTCGACGCATTGTCGTTATTCGTGACGCATCAATGACCAATTGATTATATGGCAATGCAATGAAAAAAGCGTGTGGAAAACAGTGTTAATGACAGATTTGAGAAGCACATTTCTTCAATGTTGGCCGCATGGCATTCCTGTGCAGGTGACAATGGTAATTTTTCAAAACGACAAGGATATTTAAACACATGATTATTTGTTTGCTGTGCTCTATGGCCTCTGCTACAGACCTCATCGAAATGACACTTAGATATCTTAGGGTGTACATATCAAGTCTTCCCAAATGGTCTAGCGGATAGGCATCTACCTTGTAACGCAGGGCGGCCCGGGTTCGATTCCCGTCATGGCAAATGTTTTTTGTAGAAAAATAAAATGAGTCCCAACGTGTGCAACAGAACAGTTCGAAATCTCGTTACATTTGCATCGTCATGAACATGACTTATATCAGGCTAGCTAATTTTTTCTTTGTTCATTTTAAGTGTAGAAACAATATTTCGTTTGTGACCATTTTTTTCTGCCGTTTTGACAACAGGCTCATGACTAAAGAACACACGGCTGTCTGCTGATTGACGCTTGACTGTAGATTTTCGCTTTGTGTCAAAAGAACTTCCTAACGCACACTTTTTCAAAGTAGGTGAATTCATCAGATCTGTTTGAAACATTGCATTTTATCCATGCACGACGACTGCTTAGATACTCGCAGCACAGTTGCCCCATATACATTGCCCATGAGCGCGGAGCTTGTCTTTGTCACTGTAGCAACTTTGCTCCATCAGCGGGAGAAGGCGGTTCGACGCCCCTGTAAGCACATGTTTCTCTAATTCCTTTGTTTCAGGCAAGCCACTGTGACGTCAGACGCCTTTAAGCATACAGCTTTGCGATGCTTAGACAGTAATAACATAATTCATGTTTACATTTCTTTAATTTTCGACGCATTGTCGTTATTCGTGACGCATCAATGACCAATTGATTATATGGCAATGCAATGAAAAAAGCGTGTGGAAAACAGTGTTAATGACAGATTTGAGAAGCACATTTCTTCAATGTTGGCCGCATGGCATTCCTGTGCAGGTGACAATGGTAATTTTTCAAAACGACAAGGATATTTAAACACATGATTATTTGTTTGCTGTGCTCTATGGCCTCTGCTACAGACCTCATCGAAATGACACTTAGATATCTTAGGGTGTACATATCAAGTCTTCCCAAATGGTCTAGCGGATAGGCATCTATCTTGTAACGCAGGGCGGCCCGGGTTCGATTCCCGTCATGGCAAATGTTTTTTGTAGAAAAATAAAATGAGTCCCAACGTGTGCAACAGAACAGTTCGAAATCTCGTTACATTTGCATCGTCATGAACATGACTTATATCAGGCTAGCTCATTTTTTCTTTGTTCATTTTAAGTGTAGAAACAATATTTCGTTTGTTACCATTTTTTTCTGCCGTTTTGACAACAGGCTCATGACCAAAGAACACACGGCTGTCTGCTGATTGACGCTTGACTGTAGATTTTCGCTTTGTGTCAAAAGAACTTCCTAACGCACACTTTTTCAAAGTAGGTGAATTCATCAGATCTGTTTGAAACATTGCATTTTATCCATGCACGACGACTGCTTAGATACTCGCAGCACAGTTGACCCATATACATTGCCCATGAGCGCGGAGCTTGTCTTTGTCACTGTAGCAACTTTGCTCCATCAGCGGGAGAAGGCGCTTCGACGCCCCTGTAAGCACATGTTTCTCTGATTCCTTTGTTTCAGGCAAGCCACTGTGACGTCAGACGCCTTTACGCATACAGCTTTGCGATGCTTAGACAGTAATAACATAATTCATGTTTACATTTCTTTAATTTTCGACGCATTGTCGTTATTCGTGACGCATCAATGACCAATTGATTATATGGCAATGCAATGAAAAAAGCGTGTGGAAAACAGTGTTAATGACAGATTTGAGAAGCACATTTCTTCAATGTTGGCCGCATGGCATTCCTGTGCAGGTGACAATGGTAATTTTTCAAAACGACAAGGATATTTAAACACATGATTATTTGTTTGCTGTGCTCTATGGCCTCTGCTACAGACCTCATCGAAATGACACTTAGATATCTTAGGGTGTACATATCAAGTTTTCCCAAATGGTCTAGCGGATAGGCATCTACCTTGTAACGCAGGGCGGCCCGGGTTCGATTCCCGTCATGGCAAATGTTTTTTGTAGAAAAATAAAATGAGTCCCAACGTGTGCAACAGAACAGTTCGAAATATCGTTACATTTGCATCGTCATGAACATGACTTATATCAGGCTAGCTAATTTTTTCTTTGTTCATTTTAAGTGTAGAAACAATATTTCGTTTGTGAACATTTTTTTCTGCCGTTTTGACAACAGGCTCATTACTAAAGAACACACGGCTGTCTGCTGATTGACGCTTGACTGTAGATTTTCGCTTTGTGTCAAAAGAACTCCCTAACGCACACTTTTTCAAAGTAGGTGAATTCATCAGATCTGTTTGAAACATTGCATTTTATCCATGCACGACGCCTACTTAGATACTCGCAGCACAGTTGCCTCATATAAATTACCCATGAGCGCGGAGCTTGTCTTTGTCACTGTAGCAACTTTGCTCCATCAGCGGGAGAAGGCGGTTCGACGCCCCTGTAAGCACATGTTTCTCTAATTCCTTTGTTTCAGGCAAGCCACTGTGACATCAGACGCCTTTACGCATACAGCTTTGCGATGCTTAGACAGTAATAACATAATTCATGTTTACATTTCTTTAATTTTCGACACATTGTCGTTATTCGTGACGCATCAATGACCAATTGATTATATGGCAATGCAATGAAAAAAGCGTGTGGAAAACAGTGTTAATGACAGATTTGAGAAGCACATTTCTTCAATGTTGGCCGCATGGCATTCCTGTGCAGGTGACAATGGTAATTTTTTAAAACGACAAGGATATTTAAACACATGATTATTTGTTTGCTGTGCTCTATGGCCTCTGCTACAGACCTCATCGAAATGACACTTAGATATCTTAGGGTATACATATCAAGTTTTCCCAAATGGTCTAGCGGATAGGCATCTACCTTGTAACCCATGGCGGCCCGGGTTCGATTCCCGTCATGGCAAATGTTTTTTGTATAAAAATAAAATGAGTCCCAACGTGTGCAACAGAACAGTTCGAAATCTCGTTACATTTGCATCGTCATGAACATGACTTATATCAGGCTAGCTCATTTTTTCTTTGTTCATTTTAAGTGTAGAAACAATATTTCGTTTGTGACCATTTTTTTCTGCCGTTTTGACAACAGCCTCATGACGAAAGAACACACGGCTGTCTGCTGATTGACGCTTGACTGTAGATTTTCGCTTTGTGTCAAAAGAACTTCCTAACGCACACTTTTTCAAAGTAGGTGAATTCATCAGATCTGTTTGAAACATTGCATTTTATCCATGCACGACGACTGCTTAGATACTCGCAGCACAGTTGTCCCATATACATTGCCCATGAGCGCGGAGCTTGTCTTTGTCACTGTCGCAACTTTGCTCCATCAGCGGGAGAAGGCGCTTCGACGCCCCTGTAAGCACATGTTTCTCTGATTCCTTTGTTTCAGGCAAGCCACTGTGACGTCAGACGCCTTTACGCATACAGCTTTGCGATGCTTAGACAGTAATAACATAATTCATGTTTACATTTCTTTAATTTTCGACGCATTGTCGTTATTCGTGACGCATCAATGACCAATTGATTATATGGCAATGCAATGAAAAAAGCGTGTGGAAAACAGTGTTAATGACAGATTTGAGAAGCACATTTCTTCAATGTTGGCCGCATGGCATTCCTGTGCAGGTGACAATGGTAATTTTTCAAAACGACAAGGATATTTAAACACATGATTATTTGTTTGCTGTGCTCTATGGCCTCTGCTACAGACCTCATCGAAATGACACTTAGATATCTTAGGGTGTAAATATCAAGTTTTCCCAAATGGTCTAGCGGATAGGCATCTACCTTGTAACGCAGGGCGGCCCGGGTTCGATTCCCGTCATGGCAAGTGTTTTTTGTAGAAAAATAAAATGAGTCCCAACGTGTGCAACAGAACAGTTCGAAATCTCGTTACATTTGCATCGTCATGAACATGACTTATATCAGGCTAGCTCATTTTTTCTTTGTTCATTTTAAGTGTAGAAACAATATTTCGTTTGTGACCATTTTTTTCTGCCGTTTTGACAACAGGCTCATGACTAAAGAACACACGGCTGTCTGCTGATTGACGCTTGACTGTAGATTTTCGCTTTGTGTCAAAAGAACTTCCTAACGCACACTTTTTCAAAGTAGGTGAATTCATCAGATCTGTTTGAAACATTGCATTTTATCCATGCACGACGACTGCTTAGATACTCGCAGCACAGTTGACCCATATACATTGCCCATGAGCGCGGAGCTTGTCTTTGTCACTGTAGCAACTTTGCTCCATCAGCGGGAGAAGGCGCTTCGACGCCCCTGTAAGCACATGTTTCTCTGATTCCTTTGTTTCAGGCAAGCCACTGTGACGTCAGACTCCTTTACGCATACACCTTTGCGATGCTTAGACAGTAATAACATAATTCATGTTTACATTTCTTTAATTTTCGACGCATTGTCGTTATTCGTGACGCATCAATGACCAATTGATTATATGGCAATGCAATGAAAAAAGCGTGTGGAAAACAGTGTTAATGACAGATTTGAGAAGCACATTTCTTCAATGTTGGCCGCATGGCATTCCTGTGCAGGTGACAATGGTAATTTTTCAAAACGACAAGGATATTTAAACACATGATTATTTGTTTGCTGTGCTCTATGGCCTCTGCTACAGACCTCATCGAAATGACACTTAGATATCTTAGGGTGTACATATCAAGTCTTCCCAAATGGTCTAGCGGATAGGAATCTGCCTTGTCACGCAGGGCGGCCCGGGTTCGATTCCCGTCATGGCAAATGATTTTTGTAGAAAAATAAAATGAGTCCCAACGTGTGCAACAGAACAGTTCGAAATCTCGTTACATTTGCATCGTCATGAACATGACTTATATCAGGCTAGCTCATTTTTTCTTTGTTCATTTTAAGTGTAGAAACAATATTTCGTTTTGTGACCATTTTTTTCTGCCGTTTTGACAACAGGCTCATGACTAAAGAACACACGGCTGTCTGCTGATTGACGCTTGACTGTAGATTTTCGCTTTGTGTCAAAAGAACTTCCTAACGCACACTTTTTCAAAGTAGGTGAATTCATCAGATCTGTTTGAAACATTGCATTTTATCCATGCACGACGACTGCTTAGATACTCGCAGCACAGTTGCCCCATATACATTGCCCATGAGCGCGGAGCTTGTCTTTGTCACTGTAGCAACTTTGCTCCATCAGCGGGAGAAGGCGCTTCGACGCCCCTGTAAGCACATGTTTCTCTGATTCCTTTGTTTCAGGCAAGCCACTGTGACGTCAGACGCCTTTACGCATACAGCTTTGCGATGCTTAGACAGTAATAACATAATTCATGTTTACATTTCTTTAATTTTCGACGCATTGTCGTTATTCGTGACGCATCAATGACCAATTGATTATATGGCAATGCAATGAAAAAAGCGTGTGGAAAACAGTGTTAATGACAGATTTGAGAAGCACATTTCTTCAATGTTGGCCGCATGGCATTCCTGTGCAGGTGACAATGGTAATTTTTCAAAACGACAAGGATATTTAAACACATGATTATTTGTTTGCTGTGCTCTATGGCCTCTGCTACAGACCTCATCGAAATGACACTTAGATATCTTAGGGTGTACATATCAAGTCTTCCCAAATGGTCTAGCGGATAGGAATCTGCCTTGTCACGCAGGGCGGCCCGGGTTCGATTCCCGTCATGGCAAATGATTTTTGTAGAAAAATAAAATGAGTCCCAACGTGTGCAACAGAACAGTTCGAAATCTCGTTACATTTGCATCGTCATGAACATGACTTATATCAGGCTAGCTCATTTTTTCTTTGTTCATTTTAAGTGTAGAAACAATATTTCGTTTGTGACCATTTTTTTCTGCCGTTTTGACAACAGGCTCATGACTAAAGAACACACGGCTGTCTGCTGATTGACGCTTGACTGTAGATTTTCGCTTTGTGTCAAAAGAACTTCCTAACGCACACTTTTTCAAAGTAGGTGAATTCATCAGATCTGTTTGAAACATTGCATTTTATCCATGCACGACGACTGCTTAGATACTCGCAGCACAGTTGCCCCATATACATTGCCCATGAGCGCGGAGCTTGTCTTTGTCACTGTAGCAACTTTGCTCCATCAACGGGAGAAGGCGCTTCGACGCCCCTGTAAGCACATGTTTCTCTGATTCCTTTGTTTCAGGCAAGCCACTGTGACGTCAGACGCCTTTACGCATACAGCTTTGCGATGCTTAGACAGTAATAACATAATTCATGTTTACATTTCTTTAATTTTCGACGCATTGTCGTTATTCGTGACGCATCAATGACCAATTGATTATATGGCAATGCAATGAAAAAAGCGTGTGGAAAACAGTGTTAATGACAGATTTGAGAAGCACATTTCTTCAATGTTGGCCGCATGGCATTCCTGTGCAGGTGACAATGGTAATTTTTCAAAACGACAAGGATATTTAAACACATGATTATTTGTTTGCTGTGCTCTATGGCCTCTGCTACAGACCTCATCGAAATGACACTTAGATATCTTAGGGTGTACATATCAAGTCTTCCCAAATGGTCTAGCGGATAGGCATCTACCTTGTAACGCAGGGCGGCCCGGGTTCGATTCTCGTCATGGCAAAAGTTTTTTGTAGAAAAATAAAATGAGTCCCAACGTGTGCAACAGAACAGTTCGAAATCTCGTTACATTTGCATCGTCATGAACATGACTTATATCAGGCTAGCTCATTTTTTCTTTGTTCATTTTAAGTGTAGAAACAATATTTCGTTTGTGACCATTTTTTTCTGCCGTTTTGACAACAGGCTCATGACTAAAGAACACACGGCTGTCTGCTGATTGACGCTTGACTGTAGATTTTCGCTTTGTGTCAAAAGAACTTCCTAACGCACACTTTTTCAAAGTAGGTGAATTCATCAGATCTGTTTGAAACATTGCATTTTATCCATGCACGACGACTGCTTAGATACTCGCAGCACAGTTGCCCCATATACATTGCCCATGAGCGCGGAGCTTGTCTTTGTCACTGTAGCAACTTTGCTCCATCAGCAGGAGAAGGCGCTTCGACGCCCCTGTAAGCACATGTTTCTCTGATTCCTTTGTTTCAGGCAAGCCACTGTGACGTCAGACGCCTTTACGCATACAGCTTTGCGATGCTTAGACAGTAATAACATAATTCATGATTACATTTCTTTTATTTTCGACGCATTGTCGTTATTCGTGACGCATCAATGACCAATTGATTATATGGCAATGCAATGAAAAAAGCGTGTGGAAAACAGTGTTAATGACAGATTTGAGAAGCACATTTCTTCAATGTTGGCCGCATGGCATTCCTGTGCAGGTGACAATGGTAATTTTTCAAAACGACAAGGATATTTCAACACATGATTATTTGTTTGCTGTGCTCTATGGCCTCTGCTACAGACCTCATCGAAATGACACTTAGATATCTTAGGGTGTACCTATCAAGTCTTCCCAAATGGTCTAGCGGATAGGCATCTACCTTGTAACGCAGGGCGGCCTGGGTTCGATTCCCGTCATGGCAAATGTTTTTTGTAGAAAAATAAAATGAGTCCCAACGTGTGCAACAGAACAGTTCGAAATCTCGTTACATTTGCATCGTCATGAACATGACTTATATCAGGCTAGCTCATTTTTTCTTTGTTCATTTTAAGTGTAGAAACAATATTTCGTTTGTGAACATTTTTTTCTGCCGTTTTGACAACAGGCTCATGACTAAAGAACACACGGCTGTCTGCTGATTGACGCTTGACTGTAGATTTTCGCTTTGTGTCAAAAGAACTCCCTAACGCACACTTTTTCAAAGTAGGTGAATTCATCAGATCTGTTTTAAACATTGCATTTTATCCATGCACGACGACTACTTAGATACTCGCAGCACAGTTGCCTCATATAAATTGCCCATGAGCGCGGAGCTTGTCTTTGTCACTGTAGCAACTTTGCTCCATCAGCGGGAGAAGGCGGTTCGACGCCCCTGTAAGCACATGTTTCTCTAATTCCTTTGTTTCAGGCAAGCCACTGTGACGTCAGACGCCTTTACGCATACACCTTTGCGATGCTTAGACAGTAATAACATAATTCATGTTTACATTTCTTTAATTTTCGACCCATTGTCGTTATTCGTGACGCATCAATGAACAATTGATTATATGGCAATGCAATGAAAAAAGCGTGTGGAAAACAGTGTTAATGACAGATTTGAGAAGCACATTTCTTCAATGTTGGCCGCATGGCATTCCTGTGCAGGTGACAATGGTAATTTTTCAAAACGACAAGGATATTTAAACACATGATTATTTGTTTGCTGTGCTCTATGGCCTCTGCTACAGACCTCATCGAAATGACACTTAGATATCTTAGGGTGTACATATCAAGTTTTCCCAAATGGTCTAGCGGATAGGCATCTACCTTGTAACGCAGGGCGGCCCGGGTTCGATTCCCGTCATGGCAAATGTTTTTTGTAGAAAAATAAAATGAGTCCCAACGTGTGCAACAGAACAGTTCGAAATCTCGTGACATTTGCATCGTCATGAACATGACTTATATCAGGCTAGCTCATTTTTTCTTTGTTCATTTTAAGTGTAGAAACAATATTTCGTTTGTGACCATTATTTTCTGCCGTTTTGACAACAGGCTCATGACTAAAGAACACACGGCTGTCTGCTGATTGACGCTTGACTGTAGATTTTCGCTTTGTGTCAAAAGAACTTCCTTACGCACACTTTTTCAAAGTAGGTGAATTCATCAGATCTGTTTGAAACATTGCATTTTATCCATGCACGACGACTACTTAGATACTCGCAGCACAGTTGCCTCATATAAATTGCCCATGAGCGCGGAGCTTGTCTTTGTCACTGTAGCAACTTTGCTCCATCAGCGGGAGAAGGCGGTTCGACGCCCCTGTAAGCACATGTTTCTCTAATTCCTTTGTTTCAGGCAAGCCACTGTGACGTCAGACGCCTTTACGCATACAGCTTTGCGATGCTTAGACAGTAATAACATAATTCATGTTTACATTTCTTTAATTTTCGACGCATTGTCGTTATTCGTGACGCATCAATGACCAATTGATTATATGGCAATGCAATGAAAAAAGCGTGTGGAAAACAGTGTTAATGACAGATTTGAGAAGCACATTTCTTCAATGTTGGCCGCATGGCATTCCTGTGCAGGTGACAATGGTAATTTTTCAAAACGACAAGGATATTTAAACACATGATTATTTGTTTGCTGTGCTCTATGGCCTCTGCTACAGACCTCATCGAAATGACACTTAGATATCTTAGGGTATACATATCAAGTTTTCCCGAATGGTCTAGCGGATAGGCATCTACCTTGTAACCCATGGCGGCCCGGGTTCGATTCCCGTCATGGCAAATGTTTTTTGTAGAAAAATAAAATGAGTCCCAACGTGTGCAACAGAACAGTTCGAAATCTCGTTACATTTGAATCGTCATGAACATGACTTATATCAGGCTAGCTCATTTTTTCTTTGTTCATTTTAAGTGTAGAAACAATATTTCGTTTGTGAACATTTTTTTCTGCCGTTTTGACAACAGGCTCATGACTAAAGAACATACGGCTGTCTGCTGATTGACGCTTGACTGTAGATTTTCGCTTTGTGTCAAAAGAACTTCCTAACGCACACTTTTTCAAAGTAGGTGAATTCATCAGATCTGTTTGAAACATTGCATTTTATCCATGCACGACGACTGCTTAGATACTTGAAGCACAGTTGCCCCATATAAATTGCCCATGAGCGCGGAGCTTGTCTTTGTCACTGTAGCAACTTTGCTCCATCAGAGGGAGAAGGCGGTTCGACGCCCCTGTAAGCACATGTTTCTCTAATTCCTTTGTTTCAGGCAAGCCACTGTGACGTCAGACGCCTTTACGCATACAGCTTTGCGATGCTTAGACAGTAATAACATAATTCATGTTTACATTTCTTTAATTTTCGACGCATTGTCGTTATTCGTGACGCATCAATGACCAATTGATTATATGGCAATGCAATGAAAAAAGCGTGTGGAAAACAGTGTTAATGACAGATTTGAGAAGCACATTTCTTCAATGTTGGCCGCATGGCATTCCTGTGCAGGTGACAATGGTAATTTTTCAAAACGACAAGGATATTTAAACACATGATTATTTGTTTGCTGTGCTCGATGGCCTCTGCTACAGACCTCATCGAAATTACACTTAGATATCTTAGGGTATACATATCAAGTTTTCCCAAATGGTCTAGCGGATAGGCATCTACCTTGTAACCCATGGCGGCCCGGGTTCGATTCCCGTCATGGCAAATGTTTTTTGTAGAAAAATAAAATGAGTCCCAACGTGTGCAACAGAACAGTTCGAAATCTCGTTACATTTGCATCGTCATGAACATGACTTATATCAGGCTAGCTCATTTTTTCTTTGTTCATTTTAAGTGTAGAAACAATATTTCGTTTGTGAACATTTTTTTCTGCCGTTTTGACAACAGGCTCATGACTAAAGAACACAAGGCTGTCTGCTGATTGACGCTTGACTGTAGATTTTCGCTTTGTGTCAAAAGAACTCCCTAACGCACACTTTTTCAAAGTAGGTGAATTCATCAGATCTGTTTGAAACATTGCATTTGATCCATGCACGACGACTACTTAGATACTCGCAGCACAGTTGCCTCATATAAATTGCCCATGAGCGCGGAGCTTGTCTTTGTCACTGCAGCAACTTTGCTCCATCAGCGGGAGAAGGCGGTTCGACGCCCCTGTAAGCACATGTTTCTCTAATTCCTTTGTTTCAGGCAAGCCACTGTGACGTCAGACGCCTTTACGCATACAGCTTTGCGATGCTTAGACAGTAATAACATAATTCATGTTTACATTTCTTTAATTTTCGACGCATTGTCGTTATTCGTGACGCATCAATGACCAATTGATTATATGGCAATGCGATGAAAAAAGCGTGTGGAAAACAGTGTTAATGACAGATTTGAGAAGCACATTTCTTCAATGTTGTCCGCATGGCATTCCTGTGCAGGTGACAATGGTAATTTTTCAAAACGACAAGGATATTTAAACACATGATTATTTGTTTGCTGTGCTCTATGGCCTCTGCTACAGACCTCATCGAAATGACACTTAGATATCTTAGGGTGTACATATCAAGTCTTCCCAAATGGTCTAGCGGATAGGAATCTGCCTTGTCACGCAGGGCGGCCCGGGTTCGATTCCCGTCATGGTAAATGATTTTTGTAGAAAAATAAAATGAGTCCCAACGTGTGCAACAGAACAGTTCGAAATCTCGTTACATTTGCATCGTCATGAACATGACTTATATCAGGCTAGCTCATTTTTTCTTTGTTCATTTTAAGTGTAGAAACAATATTTCGTTTGTGACCATTTCTTTCTGCCGTTTTGACAACAGGCTCATGACTAAAGAACACACGGCTGTCTGCTGATTGACGCTTGACTGTAGATTTTCGCTTTGTGTCAAAAGAACTTCCTAACGCACACTTTTTCAAAGTAGGTGAATTCATCAGATCTGTTTGAAACATTGCATTTTATCCATGCACGACGACTGCTTAGATACTCGCAGCACAGTTGCCCCATATACATTGCCCATGAGCGCGGAGCTTGTCTTTGTCACTGTAGCAACTTTGCTCCATCAGCGGGAGAAGGCGCTTCGACGCCCCTGTA
Organism: Argentina silus; assembly: GCF_951799395.1. Taxonomy (NCBI): domain Eukaryota; kingdom Metazoa; phylum Chordata; class Actinopteri; order Argentiniformes; family Argentinidae; genus Argentina; species Argentina silus. The sequence continues at coordinate 22,800,671 of NC_139665.1, forward strand.
AGCACATGTTTCTCTGATTCCTTTGTTTCAGGCAAGCCACTGTGACGTCAGACGCCTTTACGCATACAGCTTTGCGATGCTTAGACAATAATAACATAATTCATGTTTACATTTCTTTAATTTTCGACGCATTGTCGTTATTCGTGACGCATCAATGACCAATTGATTATATGGCAATGCAATGAAAAAGGCGTGTGGAAAACAGTGTTAATGACAGATTTGAGAAGCACATTTCTTCAATGTTGGCCGCATGGCATTCCTGTGCAGGTGACAATGGTAATTTTTCAAAACGACAAGGATATTTAAACACATGATTATTTGTTTGCTGTGCTCTATGGCCTCTGCTACAGACCTCATCGAAATGACACTTACATATCTTAGGGTGTACATATCAAGTTTTCCCAAATGGTCTAGCGGATAGGCATCTACCTTGAAACGCAGGGCGGCCCGGGTTTGATTCCCGTCATGGCAAATGTTTTTTGTAGAAAAATAAAATGAGTCCCAACGTGTGCAACAGAACAGTTCGAAATCTCGTTACATTTGCATCGTCATGAACATGACTTATATCAGGCTAGCTAATTTTTTCTTTGTTCATTTTAAGTGTAGAAACAATATTTCGTTTGTGAACATTTTTTTCTGCCGTTTTGACAACAGGCTCATTACTAAAGAACACACGGCTGTCTGCTGATTGACGCTTGACTGTAGATTTTCGCTTTGTGTCAAAAGAACTCCCTAACGCACACTTTTTCAAAGTAGGTGAATTCATCAGATCTGTTTTAAACATTGCATTTTATCCATGCACGACGACTACTTAGATACTCGCAGCACAGTTGCCTCATATAAATTGCCCATGAGCGCGGAGCTTGTCTTTGTCACTGTAGCAACTTTGCTCCATCAGCGGGAGAAGGCGGTTCGACGCCCCTGTAAGCACATGTTTCTCTAATTCCTTTGTTTCAGGCAAGCCACTGTGACGTCAGACGCCTTTACGCATACAGCTTTGCGATGCTTAGACAGTAATAACATAATTCATGTTTACATTTCTTTAATTTTCGACCCATTGTCGTTATTCGTGAAGCATCAATGAACAATTGATTATATGGCAATGCAATGAAAAAAGCGTGTGGAAAACAGTGTTAATGACAGATTTGAGAAGCACATTTCTTCAATGTTGGCCGCATGGCATTCCTGTGCAGGTGACAATGGTAATTTTTCAAAACGACAAGGATATTTAAACACATGATTATTTGTTTGCTGTGCTCTATGGCCTCTGCTACAGACCTCATCGAAATGACACTTAGATATCTTAGGGTGTACCTATCAAGTCTTCCCAAATGGTCTAGCGGATAGGCATCTACCTTTTAACGCAGGGCGGCCTGGGTTCGATTCCCGTCATGGCAAATGTTTTTTGTAGAAAAATAAAATGAGTCCCAACGTGTGCAACAGAACAGTTCGAAATCTCGTTACATTTGCATCGTCATGAACATGACTTATATCAGGCTAGCTCATTTTTTCTTTGTTCATTTTAAGTGTAGAAACAATATTTCGTTTGTGACCATTTTTTTCTGCCGTTTTGACAACAGGCTCATGACTAAAGAACACACGGCTGTCTGCTGATTGACGCTTGACTGTAGATTTTCGCTTTGTGTCAAAAGAACTTCCTAACGCACACTTTTTCAAAGTAGGTGAATTCATCAGATCTGTTTGAAACATTGCATTTTATCCATGCACGACGACTGCTTAGATACTCGCAGCACAGTTGCCCCATATAAATTGCCCATGAGCGCGGAGCTTGTCTTTGTCACTGTAGCAACTTTGCTCCATCAGCGGGAGAAGGCGGTTCGACGCCCCTGTAAGCACATGTTTCTCTAATTCCTTTGTTTCAGGCAAGCCACTGTGACGTCAGACGCCTTTACGCATACAGCTTTGCGATGCTTAGACAGTAATAACATAATTCATGTTTACATTTCTTTAATTTTCGACGCATTGTCGTTATTCGTGACGCATCAATGACCAATTGATTATATGGCAATGCAATGAAAAAAGCGTGTGGAAAACAGTGTTAATGACAGATTTGAGAAGCACATTTCTTCAATGTTGGCCGCATGGCATTCCTGTGCAGGTGACAATGGTAATTTTTCAAAACGACAAGGATATTTAAACACATGATTATTTGTTTGCTGTGCTCTATGGCCTCTGCTACAGACCTCATCGAAATGACACTTAGATATCTTAGGGTGTACCTATCAAGTCTTCCCAAATGGTCTAGCGGATAGGCATCTACCTTTTAACGCAGGGCGGCCTGGGTTCGATTCCCGTCATGGCAAATGTTTTTTGTAGAAAAATAAAATGAGTCCCAACGTGTGCAACAGAACAGTTCGAAATCTCGTTACATTTGCATCGTCATGAACATGACTTATATCAGGCTAGCTCATTTTTTCTTTGTTCATTTTAAGTGTAGAAACAATATTTCGTTTGTGACCATTTTTTTCTGCCGTTTTGACAACAGGCTCATGACTAAAGAACACACGGCTGTCTGCTGATTGACGCTTGACTGTAGATTTTCGCTTTGTGTCAAAAGAACTTCCTAACGCACACTTTTTCAAAGTAGGTGAATTCATCAGATCTGTTTGAAACATTGCATTTTATCCATGCACGACGACTGCTTAGATACTCGCAGCACAGTTGCCCCATATAAATTGCCCATGAGCGCGGAGCTTGTCTTTGTCACTGTAGCAACTTTGCTCCATCAGCGGGAGAAGGCGGTTCGACGCCCCTGTAAGCACATGTTTCTCTAATTCCTTTGTTTCAGGCAAGCCACTGTGACGTCAGACGCCTTTACGCATACAGCTTTGCGATGCTTAGACAGTAATAACATAATTCATGTTTACATTTCTTTAATTTTCGACGCATTGTCGTTATTCGTGACGCATCAATGACCAATTGATTATATGGCAATGCAATGAAAAAAGCGTGTGGAAAACAGTGTTAATGACAGATTTGAGAAGCACATTTCTTCAATGTTGGCCGCATGGCATTCCTGTGCAGGTGACAATGGTAATTTTTCAAAACGACAAGGATATTTAAACACATGATTATTTGTTTGCTGTGCTCTATGGCCTCTGCTACAGACCTCATCGAAATGACACTTACATATCTTAGGGTGTACATATCAAGTTTTCCCAAATGGTCTAGCGGATAGGCATCTACCTTGAAACGCAGGGCGGCCCGGGTTTGATTCCCGTCATGGCAAATGTTTTTTGTAGAAAAATAAAATGAGTCCCAACGTGTGCAACAGAACAGTTCGAAATCTCGTTACATTTGCATCGTCATGAACATGACTTATATCAGGCTAGCTAATTTTTTCTTTGTTCATTTTAAGTGTAGAAACAATATTTCGTTTGTGAACCTTTTTTTCTGCCGTTTTGACAACAGGCTCATTACTAAAGAACACACGGCTGTCTGCTGATTGACGCTTGACTGTAGATTTTCGCTTTGTGTCAAAAGAACTCCCTAACGCACACTTTTTCAAAGTAGGTGAATTCATCAGATCTGTTTTAAACATTGCATTTTATCCATGCACGACGACTACTTAGATACTCGCAGCACAGTTGCCTCATATAAATTGCCCATGAGCGCGGAGCTTGTCTTTGTCACTGTAGCAACTTTGCTCCATCAGCGGGAGAAGGCGGTTCGACGCCCCTGTAAGCACATGTTTCTCTAATTCCTTTGTTTCAGGCAAGCCACTGTGACGTCAGACGCCTTTACGCATACAGCTTTGCGATGCTTAGACAGTAATAACATAATTCATGTTTACATTTCTTTAATTTTCGACCCATTGTCGTTATTCGTGACGCATCAATGAACAATTGATTATATGGCAATGCAATGAAAAAAGCGTGTGGAAAACAGTGTTAATGACAGATTTGAGAAGCACATTTCTTCAATGTTGGCCGCATGGCATTCCTGTGCAGGTGACAATGGTAATTTTTCAAAACGACAAGGATATTTAAACACATGATTATTTGTTTGCTGTGCTCTATGGCCTCTGCTACAGACCTCATCGAAATGACACTTAGATATCTTAGGGTGTACATATCAAGTTTTCCCAAATGGTCTAGCGGATAGGCATCTACCTTGTAACGCAGGGCGGCCCGGGTTCGATTCCCGTCATGGCAAATGTTTTTTGTAGAAAAATAAAATGAGTCCCAACGTGTGCAACAGAACAGTTCGAAATCTCGTTACATTTGCATCGTCATGAACATGACTTATATCAGGCTAGCTCATTTTTTCTTTGTTCATTTTAAGTGTAGAAACAATATTTCGTTTGTGACCATTATTTTCTGCCGTTTTGACAACAGGCTCATGACTAAAGAACACAAGGCTGTCTGCTGATTGACGCTTGACTGTAGATTTTCGCTTTGTGTCAAAAGAACTCCCTAACGCACACTTTTTCAAAGTAGGTGAATTCATCAGATCTGTTTGAAACATTGCATTTGATCCATGCACGACGAGTACTTAGATACTCGCAGCACAGTTGCCTCATATAAATTGCCCATGAGTGCGGAGCTTGTCATTGTCACTGCAGCAACTTTGCTCCATCAGCGGGAGAAGGCGGTTCGACGCCCCTGTAAGCACATGTTTCTCTAATTCCTTTGTTTCAGGCAAGCCACTGTGACGTCAGACGCCTTTACGCATACAGCTTTGCGATGCTTAGACAGTAATAACATAATTCATGTTTACATTTCTTTAATTTTCGACGCATTGTCGTTATTCGTGACGCATCAATGACCAATTGATTATATGGCAATGCGATGAAAAAAGCGTGTGGAAAACAGTGTTAATGACAGATTTGAGAAGCACATTTCTTCAATGTTGTCCGCATGGCATTCCTGTGCAGGTGACAATGGTAATTTTTCAAAACGACAAGGATATTTAAACACATGATTATTTGTTTGCTGTGCTCTATGGCCTCTGCTACAGACCTCATCGAAATGACACTTAGATATCTTAGGGTGTACATATCAAGTCTTCCCAAATGGTCTAGCGGATAGGCATCTGCCTTGTCACGCAGGGCGGCCCGGGTTCGATTCCCGTCATGGTAAATGATTTTTGTAGAAAAATAAAATGAGTCCCAACGTGTGCAACAGAACAGTTCGAAATCTCGTTACATTTGCATCGTCATGAACATGACTTATATCAGGCTAGCTAATTTTTTCTTTGTTCATTTTAAGTGTAGAAACAATATTTCGTTTGTGAACATTTTCTTCTGCCGTTTTGACAACAGGCTCATTACTAAAGAACACACGGCTGTCTGCTGATTGACGCTTGACTGTAGATTTTCGCTTTGTGTCAAAAGAACTTCCTAACGCACACTTTTTCAAAGTAGGTGAATTCATCAGATCTGTTTGAAACATTGCATTTTATCCATGCACGACGACTGCTTAGATACTTGAAGCACAGTTGCCCCATATAAATTGCCCATGAGCGCGGAGCTTGTCTTTGTCACTGTAGCAACTTTGCTCCATCAGAGGGAGAAGGCAGTTCGACGCCCCTGTAAGCACATGTTTCTCTAATTCCTTTGTTTCAGGCAAGCCACTGTGACGTCAGACGCCTTTACGCATACAGCTTTGCGATGCTTAGACAGTAATAACATAATTCATGTTTACATTTCTTTAATTTTCGAAGCATTGTCGTTATTCGTGACGCATCAATGACCAATTGATTATATGGCAATGCAATGAAAAAAGCGTGTGGAAAACAGTGTTAATGACAGATTTGAGAAGCACATTTCTTCAATGTTGGCCGCATGGCATTCCTGTGCAGGTGACAATGGTAATTTTTCAAAACGACAAGGATATTTAAACACATGATTATTTGTTTGCTGTGCTCTATGGCCTCTGCTACAGACCTCATCGAAATGACACTTAGATATCTTAGGGTGTACATATCAAGTTTTCCCAAATGGTCTAGCGGATAGGCATCTACCTTGTAACGCAGGGCGGCCCGGGTTCGATTCCCGTCATGGCAAATGTTTTTTGTAGAAAAATAAAATGTGTCCCAACGTGTGCAACAGAACAGTTCGAAATCTCGTTACATTTGCATCGTCATGAACATGACTTATATCAGGCTAACTAATTTTTTCTTTGTTCATTTTAAGTGTAGAAACAATATTTCGTTTGTGAACATTTTTTTCTGCCGTTTTGACAACAGGCTCATGACTAAAGAACACACGGCTGTCTGCTGATTGACGCTTGACTGTAGATTTTCGCTTTGTGTCAAAAGAACTCCCTAACGCACACTTTTTCAAAGTAGGTGTATTCATCAGATCTGTTTGAAACATTGCATTTTATCCATGCACGACGACTACTTAGATACTCGCAGCACAGTGGCCTCATATAAATTGCCCATGAGCGCGGAGCTTGTCTTTGTCACTGCAGCAACTTTGCTCCATCAGCGGGAGAAGGCGGTTCGACGCCCCTGTAAGCACATGTTTCTCTAATTCCTTTGTTTCAGGCAAGCCACTGTGACGTCAGACGCCTTTACGCATACAGCTTTGCGATGCTTAGACAGTAATAACATAATTCATGTTTACATTTCTTTAATTTTCGACGCATTGTCGTTATTCGTGACGCATCAATGACCAATTGATTATATGGCAATGCAATGAAAAAAGCGTGTGGAAAACAGTGTTAATGACAGATTTGAGAAGCACATTTCTTCAATGTTGGCCGCAGGGCATTCCTGTGCAGGTGACAATGGTAATTTTTCAAAACGACAAGGATATTTAAACACATGATTATTTGTTTGCTGTGCTCTATGGCCTCTGCTACAGACCTCATCGAAATGACACTTAGATATCTTAGGGTGTACATATCAAGTCTTCCCAAATGGTCTAGCGGATAGGCATCTACTTTGTAACGCAGGGAGGCCTGGGTTCGATTCCTGTCATGGCAAATGTTTTTTGTAGAAAAATAAAATGAGTCCCAACGTGTGCAACAGAACAGTTCGAAATCTCGTTACATTTGCATCGTCATGAACATGACTTATATCAGGCTAGCTAATTTTTTCTTTGTTCATTTTAAGTGTAGAAACAATATTTCGTTTGTGAACATTTTTTTCTGCCGTTTTGACAACAGGCTCATGACTAAAGAACATACGGCTGTCTGCTGATTGACGCTTGACTGTAGATTTTCGCTTTGTGTCAAAAGAACTTCCTAACGCACACTTTTTCAAAGTAGGTGAATTCATCAGATCTGTTTGAAACATTGCATTTTATCCATGCACGACGACTGCTTAGATACTTGAAGCACAGTTGCCCCATATAAATTGCCCATGAGCGCGGAGCTTGTCTTTGTCACTGTAGCAACTTTGCTCCATCAGAGGGAGAAGGCAGTTCGACGCCCCTGTAAGCACATGTTTCTCTAATTCCTTTGTTTCAGGCAAGCCACTGTGACGTCAGACGCCTTTACGCATACAGCTTTGCGATGCTTAGACAGTAATAACATAATTCATGTTTACATTTCTTTAATTTTCGAAGCATTGTCGTTATTCGTGACGCATCAATGACCAATTGATTATATGGCAATGCAATGAAAAAAGCGTGTGGAAAACAGTGTTAATGACAGATTTGAGAAGCACATTTCTTCAATGTTGGCCGCAGGGCATTCCTGTGCAGGTGACAATGGTAATTTTTCAAAACGACAAGGATATTTAAACACATGATTATTTGTTTGCTGTGCTCTATGGCCTCTGCTACAGACCTCATCGAAATGACACTTAGATATCTTAGGGTGTACATATCAAGTCTTCCCAAATGGTCTAGCGGATAGGCATCTACTTTGTAACGCAGGGAGGCCTGGGTTCGATTCCTGTCATGGCAAATGTTTTTTGTAGAAAAATAAAATGAGTCCCAACGTGTGCAACAGAACAGTTCGAAATCTCGTTACATTTGCATCGTCATGAACATGACTTATATCAGGCTAGCTAATTTTTTCTTTGTTCATTTTAAGTGTAGAAACAATATTTCGTTTGTGAACATTTTTTTCTGCCGTTTTGACAACAGGCTCATGACTAAAGAACATACGGCTGTCTGCTGATTGACGCTTGACTGTAGATTTTCGCTTTGTGTCAAAAGAACTTCCTAACGCACACTTTTTCAAAGTAGGTGAATTCATCAGATCTGTTTGAAACATTGCATTTTATCCATGCACGACGACTGCTTAGATACTTGAAGCACAGTTGCCCCATATAAATTGCCCATGAGCGCGGAGCTTGTCTTTGTCACTGTAGCAACTTTGCTCCATCAGAGGGAGAAGGCAGTTCGACGCCCCTGTAAGCACATGTTTCTCTAATTCCTTTGTTTCAGGCAAGCCACTGTGACGTCAGACGCCTTTACGCATACAGCTTTGCGATGCTTAGACAGTAATAACATAATTCATGTTTACATTTCTTTAATTTTCGAAGCATTGTCGTTATTCGTGACGCATCAATGACCAATTGATTATATGGCAATGCAATGAAAAAAGCGTGTGGAAAACAGTGTTAATGACAGATTTGAGAAGCACATTTCTTCAATGTTGGCCGCATGGCATTCCTGTGCAGGTGACAATGGTAATTTTTCAAAACGACAAGGATATTTAAACACATGATTATTTGTTTGCTGTGCTCTATGGCCTCTGCTACAGACCTCATCGAAATGACACTTAGATATCTTAGGGTGTACATATCAAGTTTTCCCAAATGGTCTAGCGGATAGGCATCTACCTTGTAACGCAGGGCGGCCCGGGTTCGATTCCCGTCATGGCAAATGTTTTTTGTAGAAAAATAAAATGTGTCCCAACGTGTGCAACAGAACAGTTCGAAATCTCGTTACATTTGCATCGTCATGAACATGACTTATATCAGGCTAACTAATTTTTTCTTTGTTCATTTTAAGTGTAGAAACAATATTTCGTTTGTGAACATTTTTTTCTGCCGTTTTGACAACAGGCTCATGACTAAAGAACACACGGCTGTCTGCTGATTGACGCTTGACTGTAGATTTTCGCTTTGTGTCAAAAGAACTCCCTAACGCACACTTTTTCAAAGTAGGTGTATTCATCAGATCTGTTTGAAACATTGCATTTTATCCATGCACGACGACTACTTAGATACTCGCAGCACAGTGGCCTCATATAAATTGCCCATGAGCGCAGAGCTTGTCTTTGTCACTGCAGCAACTTTGCTCCATCAGCGGGAGAAGGCGGTTCGACCCCCCTGTAAGCACATGTTTCTCTAATTCCTTTGTTTCAGGCAAGCCACTGTGACGTCAGACGCCTTTACGCATACAGCTTTGCGATGCTTAGACAGTAATAACATAATTCATGTTTACATTTCTTTAATTTTCGACGCATTGTCGTTATTCGTGACGCATCAATGACCAATTGATTATATGGCAATGCAATGAAAGAAGCGTGTGGAAAACAGTGTTAATGACAGATTTGAGAAGCACATTTCTTCAATGTTGGCCGCAGGGCATTCCTGTGCAGGTGACAATGGTAATTTTTCAAAACGACAAGGATATTTAAACGCATGATTATTTGTTTGCTGTGCTCTATGGCCTCTGCTACAGACCTCATCGAAATGACACTTAGATATCTTAGGGTGTACATATCAAGTCTTCCCAAATGGTCTAGCGGATAGGAATCTGCCTTGTCACGCAGGACGGCCCGGGTTCGATTCCCGTCATGGCAAAGGATTTTTGTAGAAAAATAAAATGAGTCCCAACGTGTGCAACAGAACAGTTCGAAATCTCGTTACATTTGCATCGTCATGAACATGACTTATATCAGGCTAGCTAATTTTTTCTTTGTTCATTTTAAGTGTAGAAACAATATTTCGTTTGTGAACATTTTTTTCTGCCGTTTTGAAAACATGCTCATTACTAAAGAACACACTGCTGTCTGCTGATTGACGCTTGACTGTAGATTTTCGCTTTGTGTCAAAAGAACTCCCTAACGCACACTTTTTCAAAGTAGGTGAATTCATCAGATCTGTTTGAAACATTGCATTTTATCCATGCACGACGACTACTTAGATACTCGCAGCACAGTTGCTTCATATAAATTGCCCATGAGCGCGGAGCTTGTCTTTGTCACTGTAGCAACTTTGCTCCATCAGCGGGAGAAGGCGGTTCGACGCCCCTTTAAGCACATGTTTCTCTAATTCCTTTGTTTCAGGCAAGCCACTGTGACGTCAGACGCCTTTACGCATACAGCTTTGCGATGCTTAGACAGTAATAACATAATTCATGTTTACATTTCTTTAATTTTCGACGCATTGTCGTTATTCGTGACGCATCAATGACCAATTGATTATATGGCAATGCAATGAAAAAAGCGTGTGGAAAACAGTGTTAATGACAGATTTGAGAAGCACATTTCTTCAATGTTGGCCGCAGGGCATTCCTGTGCAGGTGACAATGGTAATTTTTCAAAACGACAAGGATATTTAAACACATGATTATTTGTTTGCTGTGCTCTATGGCCTCTGCTACAGACCTCATCGAAATGACACTTAGATATCTTAGGGTGTACATATCAAGTCTTCCCAAATGGTCTAGCGGATAGGAATCTGCCTTGTCACGCAGGACGGCCCGGGTTCGATTCCCGTCATGGCAAAGGATTTTTGTAGAAAAATAAAATGAGTCCCAACGTGTGCAACAGAACAGTTCGAAATCTCGTTACATTTGCATCGTCATGAACATGACTTATATCAGGCTAGCTAATTTTTTCTTTGTTCATTTTAAGTGTAGAAACAATATTTCGTTTGTGAACATTTTTTTCTGCCGTTTTGAAAACATGCTCATTACTAAAGAACACACTGCTGTCTGCTGATTGACGCTTGACTGTAGATTTTCGCTTTGTGTCAAAAGAACTCCCTAACGCACACTTTTTCAAAGTAGGTGAATTCATCAGATCTGTTTGAAACATTGCATTTTATCCATGCACGACGACTACTTAGATACTCGCAGCACAGTTGCTTCATATAAATTGCCCATGAGCGCGGAGCTTGTCTTTGTCACTGTAGCAACTTTGCTCCATCAGCGGGAGAAGGCGGTTCGACGCCCCTTTAAGCACATGTTTCTCTAATTCCTTTGTTTCAGGCAAGCCACTGTGACGTCAGACGCCTTTACGCATACAGCTTTGCGATGCTTAGACAGTAATAACATAATTCATGTTTACATTTCTTTAATTTTCGACGCATTGTCGTTATTCGTGACGCATCAATGACCAATTGATTATATGGCAATGCAATGAAAAAAGCGTGTGGAAAACAGTGTTAATGACAGATTTGAGAAGCACATTTCTTCAATGTTGGCCGCAGGGCATTCCTGTGCAGGTGACAATGGTAATTTTTCAAAACGACAAGGATATTTAAACACATGATTATTTGTTTGCTGTGCTCTATGGCCTCTGCTACAGACCTCATCGAAATGACACTTAGATATCTTAGGGTGTACATATCAAGTCTTCCCAAATGGTCTAGCGGATAGGAATCTGCCTTGTCACGCAGGACGGCCCGGGTTCGATTCCCGTCATGGCAAAGGATTTTTGTAGAAAAATAAAATGAGTCCCAACGTGTGCAACAGAACAGTTCGAAATCTCGTTACATTTGCATCGTCATGAACATGACTTATATCAGGCTAGCTAATTTTTTCTTTGTTCATTTTAAGTGTAGAAACAATATTTCGTTTGTGAACATTTTTTTCTGCCGTTTTGAAAACAGGCTCATTACTAAAGAACACACTGCTGTCTGCTGATTGACGCTTGACTGTAGATTTTCGCTTTGTGTCAAAAGAACTCCCTAACGCACACTTTTTCAAAGTAGGTGAATTCATCAGATCTGTTTGAAACATTGCATTTTATCCATGCACGACGACTACTTAGATACTCGCAGCACAGTTGCCTCATATAAATTGCCCATGAGCGCGGAGCTTGTCTTTGTCACTGTAGCAACTTTGCTCCATCAGCGGGAGAAGGCGCTTCGACGCCCCTGTAAGCACATGTTTCTCTGATTCCTTTGTTTCAGGCAAGCCACTGTGACGTCAGACGCCTTTACGCATACAGCTTTGCGATGCTTAGACAGTAATAACATAATTCATGTTTACATTTCTTTAATTTTCGACGCATTGTCGTTATTCGTGACGCATCAATGACCAATTGATTATATGGCAATGCAATGAAAAAAGCGTGTGGAAAACAGTGTTAATGACAGATTTGAGAAGCACATTTCTTCAATGTTGGCCGCATGGCATTCCTGTGCAGGTGACAATGGTAATTTTTCAAAACGACAAGGATATTTAAACACATGATTATTTGTTTGCTGTGCTCTATGGCCTCTGCTACAGACCTCATCGAAATGACACTTAGATATCTTAGGGTGTACATATCAAGTCTTCCCAAATGGTCTAGCGGATAGGAATCTGCCTTGTCACGCAGGGCGGCCCGGGTTCGATTCCCGTCATGGCAAATGATTTTTGTAGAAAAATAAAATGAGTCCCAACGTGTGCAACAGAACAGTTCGAAATCTCGTTACATTTGCATCGTCATGAACATGACTTATATCAGGCTAGCTAATTTTTTCTTTGTTCATTTTAAGTGTAGAAACAATATTTCGTTTGTGAACATTTTTTTCTGCCGTTTTGACAACAGGCTCATGACTAAAGAACACACGGCTGTCTGCTGATTGACGCTTGACTGTAGATTTTCGCTTTGTGTCAAAAGAACTCCCTAACGCACACTTTTTCAAAGTAGGTGAATTCATCAGATCTGTTTGAAACATTGCATTTTATCCATGCACGACGACTACTTAGATACTCGCAGCACAGTTACCTCATATAAATTGCCCATGAGCGCGGAGCTTGTCTTTGTCACTGTAGCAACTTTGCTCCATCAGCGGGAGAAGGCGGTTCGACGCCCCTGTAAGCACATGTTTCTCTAATTCCTTTGTTTCAGGCAAGCCACTGTGACGTCAGACGCCTTTACGCATACAGCTTTGCGATGCTTAGACAGTAATAACATAATTCATGTTTACATTTCTTTAATTTTCGACGCATTGTCGTTATTCGTGACGCATCAATGACCAATTGATTATATGGCAATGCAATGAAAAAAGCGTGTGGAAAACAGTGTTAATGACAGATTTGAGAAGCACATTTCTTCAATGTTGGTCGCATGGCATTCCTGTGCAGGTGACAATGGTAATTTTTCAAAACGACAAGGATATTTAAACACATGATTATTTGTTTGCTGTGCTCTATGGCCTCTGCTACAGACCTCATCGAAATGACACTTAGATATCTTAGGGTATACATATCATGTCTTCCCAAATGGTCTAGCGGATAGGAATCTACCTTGTCACGCAGGGCGGCCCGGGTTCGATTCCCGTCATGGCAAATGATTTTTGTAGAAAAATAAAATGAGTCCCAACGTGTGCAACAGAACAGTTCGAAATCTCGTTACATTTGCATCGTCATGAACATGACTTATATCAGGCTAGCTAATTTTTTCTTTGCTCATTTTAAGTGTAGAAACAATATTTCGTTTGTGAACATTTTTTTCTGCCGTTTTGACAACAGGCTCATTACTAAAGAACACACGGCTGTCTGCTGATTGACGCTTGACTGTAGATTTTCGCTTTGTGTCAAAAGAACTCCCTAACGCACACTTTTTCAAAGTAGGTGAATTCATCAGATCTGTTTGAAACATTGCATTTTATCCATGCACGACGACAACTTAGATACTCGCAGCACAGTTGCCTCATATAAATTGCCCATGAGCGCGGAGCTTGTCTTTGTCACTGTAGCAACTTTGCTCCATCAGCGGGAGAAGGCGGTTCGACGCCCCTGTAAGCACATGTTTCTCTAATTCCTTTGTTTCAGGCAAGCCACTGTGACGTCAGACGCCTTTACGCATACAGCTTTGCGATGCTTAGACAGTAATAACATAATTCATGTTTACATTTCTTTAATTTTCGACGCATTGTCGTTATTCGTGACGCATCAATGACCAATTGATTATATGGCAATGCAATGAAAAAAGCGTGTGGAAAACAGTGTTAATGACAGATTTGAGAAGCACATTTCTTCAATGTTGGCCGCATGGCATTCCTGTGCAGGTGACAATGGTAATTTTTCAAAACGACAAGGATATTTAAACACATGATTATTTGTTTGCTGTGCTCTATGGCCTCTGCGACAGACCTCATCGAAATGACACTTAGATATCTTAGGGTATACATATCAAGTTTTCCCAAATGGTCTAGCGGATAGGCATCTACCTTGTAACCCATGGCGGCCCGGGTTCGATTCCCGTCATGGCAAATGTTTTTTGTAGAAAAATAAAATGAGTCCCAACTTGTGCAACAGAACAGTTCGAAATCTCGTTACATTTGCATCGTCATGAACATGACTTATATCAGGCTCGCTAATTTTTTCTTTGTTCATTTTAAGTGTAGAAACAATATTTCGTTTGTGAACATTTTTTTCTGCCGTTTTGACAACAGGCTCATTACTAAAGAACACACGGCTGTCTGCTGATTGACGCTTGACTGTAGATTTTCGCTTTGTGTCAAAAGAACTCCCTAACGCACACTTTTTCAAAGTAGGTGAATTCATCAGATCTGTTTGAAACATTGCATTTTATCCATGCTCGACGACTACTTAGATACTCGCAGCACAGTTGCCTCATATAAATTGCCCATGAGCGCGGAGCTTGTCTTTGTCACTGTAGCAACTTTGCTCCATCAGCGGGAGAAGGCGGTTCGACGCCCCTGTAAGCACATGTTTCTCTAATTCCTTTGTTTCAGGCAAGCCACTGTGATGTCAGACGCCTTTACGCATACAGCTTTGCGATGCTTAGACAGTAATAACATAATTCATGTTTACATTTCTTTAATTTTCGACGCATTGTCGTTATTCGTGACGCATCAATGACCAATTGATTATATGGCAATGCAATGAAAGAAGCGTGTGGAAAACAGTGTTAATGACAGATTTGAGAAGCACATTTCTTCAATGTTGGCCGCATGGCTTTCCTGTGCAGGTGACAATGGTAATTTTTCAAAACGACAAGGATATTTAAACACATGATTATTTGTTTGCTGTGCTCTATGGCCTCTGCTACAGACCTCATCGAAATGACACTTAGATATCTTAGGGTATACATATCAAGTTTTCCCAAATGGTCTAGCGGATAGGCATCTACCTTGTAACCCATGGTGGTCCGGGTTCGATTCCCGTCATGGCAAATGTTTTTTGTAGAAAAATAAAATGAGTCCCAACGTGTGCAACAGAACAGTTCGAAATCTCGTTACATTTGCATCGTCATGAACATGACTTATATCAGGCTAGCTCATTTTTTCTTTGTTCATTTTAAGTGTAGAAACAATATTTCGTTTGTGACCATTTTTTTCTGCCGTTTTGACAACAGGCTCATGACTAAAGAACACACGGCTGTCTGCTGATTGACGCTTGACTGTAGATTTTCGCTTTGTGTCAAAAGAACTTCCTAACGCACACTTTTTCAAAGTAGGTGAATTCATCAGATCTGTTTGAAACATTGCATTTTATCCATGCACGACGACTGCTTAGATACTCGCAGCACAGTTGCCCCATATACATTGCCCATGAGCGCGGAGCTTGTCTTTGTCACTGTAGCAACTTTGCTCCATCAGCGGGAGAAGGCGGTTCGACGCCCCTGTAAGCACATGTTTCTCTAATTCCTTTGTTTCAGGCAAGCCACTGTGACGTCAGACGCCTTTACGCATACAGCTTTGCGATGCTTAGACAGTAATAACATAATTCATGTTTACATTTCTTTAATTTTCGACGCATTGTCGTTATTCGTGACGCATCAATGACCAATTGATTATATGGCAATGCAATGAAAAAAGCGTGTGGAAAACAGTGTTAATGACAGATTTGAGAAGCACATTTCTTCAATGTTGGCCGCAGGGCATTCCTGTGCAGGTGACAATGGTAATTTTTCAAAACGACAAGGATATTTAAACACATGATTATTTGTTTGCTGTGCTCTATGGCCTCTGCTACAGACCTCATCGAAATGACACTTAGATATCTTAGGGTGTACATATCAAGTCTTCCCAAATGGTCTAGCGGATAGGAATCTGCCTTGTCACGCAGGACGGCCCGGGTTCGATTCCCGTCATGGCAAAGGATTTTTGTAGAAAAATAAAATGAGTCCCAACGTGTGCAACAGAACAGTTCGAAATCTCGTTACATTTGCATCGTCATGAACATGACTTATATCAGGCTAGCTAATTTTTTCTTTGTTCATTTTAAGTGTAGAAACAATATTTCGTTTGTGAACATTTTTTTCTGCCGTTTTGAAAACAGGCTCATTACTAAAGAACACACTGCTGTCTGCTGATTGACGCTTGACTGTAGATTTTCGCTTTGTGTCAAAAGAACTCCCTAACGCACACTTTTTCAAAGTAGGTGAATTCATCAGATCTGTTTGAAACATTGCATTTTATCCATGCACGACGACTACTTAGATACTCGCAGCACAGTTGCCTCATATAAATTGCCCATGAGCGCGGAGCTTGTCTTTGTCACTGTAGCAACTTTGCTCCATCAGCGGGAGAAGGCGCTTCGACGCCCCTGTAAGCACATGTTTCTCTGATTCCTTTGTTTCAGGCAAGCCACTGTGACGTCAGACGCCTTTACGCATACAGCTTTGCGATGCTTAGACAGTAATAACATAATTCATGTTTACATTTCTTTAATTTTCGACGCATTGTCGTTATTCGTGACGCATCAATGACCAATTGATTATATGGCAATGCAATGAAAAAAGCGTGTGGAAAACAGTGTTAATGACAGATTTGAGAAGCACATTTCTTCAATGTTGGCCGCATGGCATTCCTGTGCAGGTGACAATGGTAATTTTTCAAAACGACAAGGATATTTAAACACATGATTATTTGTTTGCTGTGCTCTATGGCCTCTGCTACAGACCTCATCGAAATGACACTTAGATATCTTAGGGTGTACATATCAAGTCTTCCCAAATGGTCTAGCGGATAGGAATCTGCCTTGTCACGCAGGGCGGCCCGGGTTCGATTCCCGTCATGGCAAATGATTTTTGTAGAAAAATAAAATGAGTCCCAACGTGTGCAACAGAACAGTTCGAAATCTCGTTACATTTGCATCGTCATGAACATGACTTATATCAGGCTAGCTAATTTTTTCTTTGTTCATTTTAAGTGTAGAAACAATATTTCGTTTGTGAACATTTTTTTCTGCCGTTTTGACAACAGGCTCATGACTAAAGAACACACGGCTGTCTGCTGATTGACGCTTGACTGTAGATTTTCGCTTTGTGTCAAAAGAACTCCCTAACGCACACTTTTTCAAAGTAGGTGAATTCATCAGATCTGTTTGAAACATTGCATTTTATCCATGCACGACGACTACTTAGATACTCGCAGCACAGTTACCTCATATAAATTGCCCATGAGCGCGGAGCTTGTCTTTGTCACTGTAGCAACTTTGCTCCATCAGCGGGAGAAGGCGGTTCGACGCCCCTGTAAGCACATGTTTCTCTAATTCCTTTGTTTCAGGCAAGCCACTGTGACGTCAGACGCCTTTACGCATACAGCTTTGCGATGCTTAGACAGTAATAACATAATTCATGTTTACATTTCTTTAATTTTCGACGCATTGTCGTTATTCGTGACGCATCAATGACCAATTGATTATATGGCAATGCAATGAAAAAAGCGTGTGGAAAACAGTGTTAATGACAGATTTGAGAAGCACATTTCTTCAATGTTGGTCGCATGGCATTCCTGTGCAGGTGACAATGGTAATTTTTCAAAACGACAAGGATATTTAAACACATGATTATTTGTTTGCTGTGCTCTATGGCCTCTGCTACAGACCTCATCGAAATGACACTTAGATATCTTAGGGTATACATATCATGTCTTCCCAAATGGTCTAGCGGATAGGAATCTACCTTGTCACGCAGGGCGGCCCGGGTTCGATTCCCGTCATGGCAAATGATTTTTGTAGAAAAATAAAATGAGTCCCAACGTGTGCAACAGAACAGTTCGAAATCTCGTTACATTTGCATCGTCATGAACATGACTTATATCAGGCTAGCTAATTTTTTCTTTGCTCATTTTAAGTGTAGAAACAATATTTCGTTTGTGAACATTTTTTTCTGCCGTTTTGACAACAGGCTCATTACTAAAGAACACACGGCTGTCTGCTGATTGACGCTTGACTGTAGATTTTCGCTTTGTGTCAAAAGAACTCCCTAACGCACACTTTTTCAAAGTAGGTGAATTCATCAGATCTGTTTGAAACATTGCATTTTATCCATGCACGACGACAACTTAGATACTCGCAGCACAGTTGCCTCATATAAATTGCCCATGAGCGCGGAGCTTGTCTTTGTCACTGTAGCAACTTTGCTCCATCAGCGGGAGAAGGCGGTTCGACGCCCCTGTAAGCACATGTTTCTCTAATTCCTTTGTTTCAGGCAAGCCACTGTGACGTCAGACGCCTTTACGCATACAGCTTTGCGATGCTTAGACAGTAATAACATAATTCATGTTTACATTTCTTTAATTTTCGACGCATTGTCGTTATTCGTGACGCATCAATGACCAATTGATTATATGGCAATGCAATGAAAAAAGCGTGTGGAAAACAGTGTTAATGACAGATTTGAGAAGCACATTTCTTCAATGTTGGCCGCATGGCATTCCTGTGCAGGTGACAATGGTAATTTTTCAAAACGACAAGGATATTTAAACACATGATTATTTGTTTGCTGTGCTCTATGGCCTCTGCGACAGACCTCATCGAAATGACACTTAGATATCTTAGGGTATACATATCAAGTTTTCCCAAATGGTCTAGCGGATAGGCATCTACCTTGTAACCCATGGCGGCCCGGGTTCGATTCCCGTCATGGCAAATGTTTTTTGTAGAAAAATAAAATGAGTCCCAACTTGTGCAACAGAACAGTTCGAAATCTCGTTACATTTGCATCGTCATGAACATGACTTATATCAGGCTCGCTAATTTTTTCTTTGTTCATTTTAAGTGTAGAAACAATATTTCGTTTGTGAACATTTTTTTCTGCCGTTTTGACAACAGGCTCATTACTAAAGAACACACGGCTGTCTGCTGATTGACGCTTGACTGTAGATTTTCGCTTTGTGTCAAAAGAACTCCCTAACGCACACTTTTTCAAAGTAGGTGAATTCATCAGATCTGTTTGAAACATTGCATTTTATCCATGCTCGACGACTACTTAGATACTCGCAGCACAGTTGCCTCATATAAATTGCCCATGAGCGCGGAGCTTGTCTTTGTCACTGTAGCAACTTTGCTCCATCAGCGGGAGAAGGCGGTTCGACGCCCCTGTAAGCACATGTTTCTCTAATTCCTTTGTTTCAGGCAAGCCACTGTGATGTCAGACGCCTTTACGCATACAGCTTTGCGATGCTTAGACAGTAATAACATAATTCATGTTTACATTTCTTTAATTTTCGACGCATTGTCGTTATTCGTGACGCATCAATGACCAATTGATTATATGGCAATGCAATGAAAGAAGCGTGTGGAAAACAGTGTTAATGACAGATTTGAGAAGCACATTTCTTCAATGTTGGCCGCATGGCTTTCCTGTGCAGGTGACAATGGTAATTTTTCAAAACGACAAGGATATTTAAACACATGATTATTTGTTTGCTGTGCTCTATGGCCTCTGCTACAGACCTCATCGAAATGACACTTAGATATCTTAGGGTATACATATCAAGTTTTCCCAAATGGTCTAGCGGATAGGCATCTACCTTGTAACCCATGGTGGTCCGGGTTCGATTCCCGTCATGGCAAATGTTTTTTGTAGAAAAATAAAATGAGTCCCAACGTGTGCAACAGAACAGTTCGAAATCTCGTTACATTTGCATCGTCATGAACATGACTTATATCAGGCTAGCTCATTTTTTCTTTGTTCATTTTAAGTGTAGAAACAATATTTCGTTTGTGACCATTTTTTTCTGCCGTTTTGACAACAGGCTCATGACTAAAGAACACACGGCTGTCTGCTGATTGACGCTTGACTGTAGATTTTCGCTTTGTGTCAAAAGAACTTCCTAACGCACACTTTTTCAAAGTAGGTGAATTCATCAGATCTGTTTGAAACATTGCATTTTATCCATGCACGACGACTGCTTAGATACTCGCAGCACAGTTGCCCCATATACATTGCCCATGAGCGCGGAGCTTGTCTTTGTCACTGTAGCAACTTTGCTCCATCAGCGGGAGAAGGCGGTTCGACGCCCCTGTAAGCACATGTTTCTCTAATTCCTTTGTTTCAGGCAAGCCACTGTGACGTCAGACGCCTTTACGCATACAGCTTTGCGATGCTTAGACAGTAATAACATAATTCATGTTTACATTTCTTTAATTTTCGACGCATTGTCGTTATTCGTGACGCATCAATGACCAATTGATTATATGGCAGTGCAATGAAAAAAGCGTGTGGAAAACAGTGTTAATGACAGATTTGAGAAGCACATTTCTTCAATGTTGGCCGCATGGCATTCCTGTGCAGGTGACAATGGTAATTTTTCAAAACGACAAGGATATTTAAACACATGATTATTTGTTTGCTGTGCTCTATGGCCTCTGCTACAGACCTCATCGAAATGACACTTAGATATCTTAGGGTGTACATATCAAGTCTTCCCAAATGGTCTAGCGGATAGGAATCTGCCTTGTCACACAGGGCGGCCCGGGTTCGATTCCCGTCATGGCAAATGTTTTTTGTAGAAAAATAAAATGAGTCCCAACGTGTGCAACAGAACAGTTCGAAATCTCGTTACATTTGCATCGTCATGAACATGACTTATATCAGGCTAGCTCATTTTTTCTTTGTTCATTTTAAGTGTAGAAACAATATTTCGTTTGTGACCATTTTTTTCTGCCGTTTTGACAACAGGCTCATGACTAAAGAACACACGGCTGTCTGCTGATTGACGCTTGACTGTAGATTTTCGCTTTGTGTCAAAAGAACTTCCTAACGCACACTTTTTCAAAGTAGGTGAATTCATCAGATCTGTTTGAAACATTGCATTTTATCCATGCACGACGACTACTTAGATACTCGCAGCACAGTTGCCCCATATAAATTGCCCATGAGCGCGGAGCTTGTCTTTGTCACTGTAGCAACTTTGCTCCATCAGCGGGAGAAGGCGGTTCGACGCCCCTGTAAGCACATGTTTCTCTAATTCCTTTGTTTCAGGCAAGCCACTGTGACGTCAGACGCCTTTACGCATACAGCTTTGCGATGCTTAGACAGTAATAACATAATTCATGTTTACATTTCTTTAATTTTCGACGCATTGTCGTTATTCGTGACGCATCAATGACCAATTGATTATATGGCAATGCAATGAAAAAAGCGTGTGGAAAACAGTGTTAATGACAGATTTGAGAAGCACATTTCTTCAATGTTGGCCGCATGGCATTCCTGTGCAGGTGACAATGGTAATTTTTCAAAACGACAAGGATATTTAAACACATGATTATTTGTTTGCTGTGCTCTATGGCCTCTGCTACAGACCTCATCGAAATGACACTTAGATATCTTAGGGTGTACATATCAAGTCTTCCCAAATGGTCTAGCGGATAGGAATCTGCCTTGTCACGCAGGGCGGCCCGGGTTCGATTCCCGTCATGGCAAATGATTTTTGTAGAAAAATAAAATGAGTCCCAACGTGTGCAACAGAACAGTTCGAAATCTCGTTACATTTGCATCGTCATGAACATGACTTATATCAGGCTAGCTAATTTTTTCTTTGTTCATTTTAAGTGTAGAAACAATATTTCGTTTGTGAACATTTTTTTCTGCCGTTTTGACAACAGGCTCATGACTAAAGAACACACGGCTGTCTGCTGATTGACGCTTGACTGTAGATTTTCGCTTTGTGTCAAAAGAACTCCCTAACGCACACTTTTTCAAAGTAGGTGAATTCATCAGATCTGTTTGAAACATTGCATTTTATCCATGCACGACGACTAC
This sequence comes from Argentina silus, assembly GCF_951799395.1. Classification (NCBI taxonomy): domain Eukaryota; kingdom Metazoa; phylum Chordata; class Actinopteri; order Argentiniformes; family Argentinidae; genus Argentina; species Argentina silus. The sequence goes on from NC_139665.1 coordinate 22,822,780, forward strand.
TTAGATACTCGCAGCACAGTTACCTCATATAAATTGCCCATGAGCGCGGAGCTTGTCTTTGTCACTGTAGCAACTTTGCTCCATCAGCGGGAGAAGGCGGTTCGACGCCCCTGTAAGCACATGTTTCTCTAATTCCTTTGTTTCAGGCAAGCCACTGTGACGTCAGACGCCTTTACGCATACAGCTTTGCGATGCTTAGACAGTAATAACATAATTCATGTTTACATTTCTTTAATTTTCGACGCATTGTCGTTATTCGTGACGCATCAATGACCAATTGATTATATGGCAATGCAATGAAAAAAGCGTGTGGAAAACAGTGTTAATGACAGATTTGAGAAGCACATTTCTTCAATGTTGGTCGCATGGCATTCCTGTGCAGGTGACAATGGTAATTTTTCAAAACGACAAGGATATTTAAACACATGATTATTTGTTTGCTGTGCTCTATGGCCTCTGCTACAGACCTCATCGAAATGACACTTAGATATCTTAGGGTATACATATCATGTCTTCCCAAATGGTCTAGCGGATAGGAATCTACCTTGTCACGCAGGGCGGCCCGGGTTCGATTCCCGTCATGGCAAATGATTTTTGTAGAAAAATAAAATGAGTCCCAACGTGTGCAACAGAACAGTTCGAAATCTCGTTACATTTGCATCGTCATGAACATGACTTATATCAGGCTAGCTAATTTTTTCTTTGTTCATTTTAAGTGTAGAAACAATATTTCGTTTGTGAACATTTTTTTCTGCCGTTTTGACAACAGGCTCATTACTAAAGAACACACGGCTGTCTGCTGATTGACGCTTGACTGTAGATTTTCGCTTTGTGTCAAAAGAACTCCCTAACGCACACTTTTTCAAAGTAGGTGAATTCATCAGATCTGTTTGAAACATTGCATTTTATCCATGCACGACGACAACTTAGATACTCGCAGCACAGTTGCCTCATATAAATTGCCCATGAGCGCGGAGCTTGTCTTTGTCACTGTAGCAACTTTGCTCCATCAGCGGGAGAAGGCGGTTCGACGCCCCTGTAAGCACATGTTTCTCTAATTCCTTTGTTTCAGGCAAGCCACTGTGACGTCAGACGCCTTTACGCATACAGCTTTGCGATGCTTAGACAGTAATAACATAATTCATGTTTACATTTCTTTAATTTTCGACGCATTGTCGTTATTCGTGACGCATCAATGACCAATTGATTATATGGCAATGCAATGAAAAAAGCGTGTGGAAAACAGTGTTAATGACAGATTTGAGAAGCACATTTCTTCAATGTTGGCCGCATGGCATTCCTGTGCAGGTGACAATGGTAATTTTTCAAAACGACAAGGATATTTAAACACATGATTATTTGTTTGCTGTGCTCTATGGCCTCTGCGACAGACCTCATCGAAATGACACTTAGATATCTTAGGGTATACATATCAAGTTTTCCCAAATGGTCTAGCGGATAGGCATCTACCTTGTAACCCATGGCGGCCCGGGTTCGATTCCCGTCATGGCAAATGTTTTTTGTAGAAAAATAAAATGAGTCCCAACTTGTGCAACAGAACAGTTCGAAATCTCGTTACATTTGCATCGTCATGAACATGACTTATATCAGGCTCGCTAATTTTTTCTTTGTTCATTTTAAGTGTAGAAACAATATTTCGTTTGTGAAAAATTTTTTCTGCCGTTTTGACAACAGGCTCATTACTAAAGAACACACGGCTGTCTGCTGATTGACGCTTGACTGTAGATTTTCGCTTTGTGTCAAAAGAACTCCCTAACGCACACTTTTTCAAAGTAGGTGAATTCATCAGATCTGTTTGAAACATTGCATTTTATCCATGCTCGACGACTACTTAGATACTCGCAGCACAGTTGCCTCATATAAATTGCCCATGAGCGCGGAGCTTGTCTTTGTCACTGTAGCAACTTTGCTCCATCAGCGGGAGAAGGCGGTTCGACGCCCCTGTAAGCACATGTTTCTCTAATTCCTTTGTTTCAGGCAAGCCACTGTGATGTCAGACGCCTTTACGCATACAGCTTTGCGATGCTTAGACAGTAATAACATAATTCATGTTTACATTTCTTTAATTTTCGACGCATTGTCGTTATTCGTGACGCATCAATGACCAATTGATTATATGGCAATGCAATGAAAGAAGCGTGTGGAAAACAGTGTTAATGACAGATTTGAGAAGCACATTTCTTCAATGTTGGCCGCATGGCTTTCCTGTGCAGGTGACAATGGTAATTTTTCAAAACGACAAGGATATTTAAACACATGATTATTTGTTTGCTGTGCTCTATGGCCTCTGCTACAGACCTCATCGAAATGACACTTAGATATCTTAGGGTATACATATCAAGTTTTCCCAAATGGTCTAGCGGATAGGCATCTACCTTGTAACCCATGGTGGTCCGGGTTCGATTCCCGTCATGGCAAATGTTTTTTGTAGAAAAATAAAATGAGTCCCAACGTGTGCAACAGAACAGTTCGAAATCTCGTTACATTTGCATCGTCATGAACATGACTTATATCAGGCTAGCTAATTTTTTCTTTGTTCATTTTAAGTGTAGAAACAATATTTCGTTTGTGAACATTTTTTTCTGCCGTTTTGACAACAGGCTCATGACTAAAGAACACACGGCTGTCTGCTGATTGACGCTTGACTGTAGATTTTCGCTTTGTGTCAAAAGAACTCCCTAACGCACACTTTTTCAAAGTAGGTGAATTCATCAGATCTGTTTGAAACATTGCATTTTATCCATGCACGACGACTACTTAGATACTCGCAGCACAGTTGCCTCATATAAATTGCCCATGAGCGCGGAGCTTGTCTTTGTCACTGTAGCAACTTTGCTCCATCAGCGGGAGAAGGCGGTTCGACGCCCCTGTAAGCACATGTTTCTCTAATTCCTTTGTTTCAGGCAAGCCACTGTGACGTCAGACGCCTTTACGCATACAGCTTTGCGATGCTTAGACAGTAATAACATAATTCATGTTTACATTTCTTTAATTTTCGACGCATTGTCGTTATTCGTGACGCATCAATGACCAATTGATTATATGGCAATGCAATGAAAAAAGCGTGTGGAAAACAGTGTTAATGACAGATCTGAGAAGCACATTTCTTCAATGTTGGCCGCATGGCATTCCTGTGCAGGTGACAATGGTAATTTTTCAAAACGACAAGGATATTTAAACACATGATTATTTGTTTGCTGTGCTCTATGGCCTCTGCTACAGACCTCATCGAAATGACACTTAGATATCTTAGGGTGTACATATGAAGTTTTCCCAAATGGTCTAGCGGATAGGCATCTACCTTGTAACGCAGGGCGGTCCGGGTTCGATTCCCGTCATGGCAAATGTTTTTTGTAGAAAAATAAAATGAGTCCCAACGTGTGCAACAGAACAGTTCGAAATCTAGTTACATTTGCATCGTCATGAACATGACTTATATCAGGCTAGCTAATTTTTTCTTTGTTCATTTTAAGTGTAGAAACAATATTTCGTTTGTGAACATTTTTTTCTGGCGTTTTGACAACAGGCTCATGACTAAAGAACACACGGCTGTCTGCTGATTGACGCTTGACTGTCGATTTTCGCTTTGTGTCAAAAGAACTCCCTAACGCACACTTTTTCAAAGTAGGTGAATTCATCAGATCTGTTTGAAACATTGCATTTTATCCATGCACGACGACTACTTAGATACTCGCAGCACAGTTGCCTCATATAAATTGCCCATGAGCGCGGAGCTTGTCTTTGTCACTGTAGCAACTTTGCTCCATCAGCGGGAGAAGGCGGTTCGACGCCCCTGTAAGCACATGTTTCTCCAATTCCTTTGTTTCAGGCAAGCCACTGTGACGTCAGACGCCTTTACGCATACAGCTTTGCGATGCTTAGACAGTAATAACATAATTCATGTTTACATTTCTTTAATTTTCGACGCATTGTCGTTATTCGTGACGCATCAATGACCAATTGATTATATGGCAATGCAATGAAAAAAGCGTGTGGAAAACAGTGTTAATGACAGATTTGAGAAGCACATTTCTTCAATGTTGGCCGCATGGCATTCCTGTGCAGGTGACAATGGTAATTTTTCAAAACGACAAGGATATTTCAACACATGATTATTTGTTTGCTGTGCTCTATGGCCTCTGCTACAGACCTCATCGAAATGACACTTAGATATCTTAGGGTGTACATATCAAGTCTTCCCAAATGGTCTAGCGGATAGGCATCTACCTTGTAACGCAGGGCGGCCCGGGTTCGATTCCCGTCATGGCAAATGTTTTTTGTAGAAAAATAAAATGAGTCCCAACGTGTGCAACAGAACAGTTCGAAATCTCGTTACATTTGCATCGTCATGAACATGACTTATATCAGGCTAGCTAATTTTTTCTTTGTTCATTTTAAGTGTAGAAACAATATTTCGTTTGTGAAAAAATTTTTCTGCCGTTTTGACAACAGGCTCATGACTAAAGAACACACGGCTGTCTGCTGATTGACGCTTGACTGTAGATTTTCGCTTTGTGTCAAAAGAACTTCCTTACGCACACTTTTTCAAAGTAGGTGAATTCATCAGATCTGTTTGAAACATTGCATTTTATCCATGCACGACGACTACTTAGATACTCGCAGCACAGTTGCCTCATATAAATTGCCCATGAGCGCGGAGCTTGTCTTTGTCACTGTAGCAACTTTGCTCCATCAGCGGGAGAAGGCGGTTCGACGCCCCTGTAAGCACATGTTTCTCTAATTCCTTTGTTTCAGGCAAGCCACTGTGACGTCAGACGCCTTTACGCATACAGCTTTGCGATGCTTAGACAGTAATAACATAATTCATGTTTACATTTCTTTAATTTTCGACGCATTGTCGTTATTCGTGACGCATCAATGACCAATTGATTATATGGCAATGCAATGAAAAAAGCGTGTGGAAAACAGTGTTAATGACAGATCTGAGAAGCACATTTCTTCAATGTTGGCCGCATGGCATTCCTGTGCAGGTGACAATGGTAATTTTTCAAAACGACAAGGATATTTAAACACATGATTATTTGTTTGCTGTGCTCTATGGCCTCTGCTACAGACCTCATCGAAATGACACTTAGATATATTAGGGTGTACATATCAAGTCTTCCCAAATGGTCTAGCGGATAGGCATCTACCTTGTAACGCAGGGCGGCCCGGGTTCGATTCCCGTCATGGCAAATGTTTTTTGTAGAAAAATAAAATGAGTCCCAACGTGTGCAACAGAACAGTTCGAAATCTCGTTACATTTGCATCGTCATGAACATGACTTATATCAGGCTAGCTAATTTTTTCTTTGTTCATTTTAAGTGTAGAAACAATATTTCGTTTGTGAAAACATTTTTCTGCCGTTTTGACAACAGGCTCATGACTAAAGAACACACGGCTGTCTGCTGATTGACGCTTGACTGTAGATTTTCGCTTTGTGTCAAAAGAACTTCCTTACGCACACTTTTTCAAAGTAGGTGAATTCATCAGATCTGTTTGAAACATTGCATTTTATCCATGCACGACGACTACTTAGATACTCGCAGCACAGTTGCCTCATATAAATTGCCCATGAGCGCGGAGCTTGTCTTTGTCACTGTAGCAACTTTGCTCCATCAGCGGGAGAAGGCGGTTCGACGCCCCTGTAAGCACATGTTTCTCTAATTCCTTTGTTTCAGGCAAGCCACTGTGACGTCAGACGCCTTTACGCATACAGCTTTGCGATGCTTAGACAGTAATAACATAATTCATGTTTACATTTCTTTAATTTTCGACGCATTGTCGTTATTCGTGACGCATCAATGACCAATTGATTATATGGCAATGCAATGAAAAAAGCGTGTGGAAAACAGTGTTAATGACAGATCTGAGAAGCACATTTCTTCAATGTTGGCCGCATGGCATTCCTGTGCAGGTGACAATGGTAATTTTTCAAAACGACAAGGATATTTAAACACATGATTATTTGTTTGCTGTGCTCTATGGCCTCTGCTACAGACCTCATCGAAATGACACTTAGATATATTAGGGTGTACATATGAAGTTTTCCCAAATGGTCTAGCGGATAGGCATCTACCTTGTAACGCAGGGCGGTCCGGGTTCGATTCCCGTCATGGCAAATGTTTTTTGTAGAAAAATAAAATGAGTCCCAACGTGTGCAACAGAACAGTTCGAAATCTAGTTACATTTGCATCGTCATGAACATGACTTATATCAGGCTAGCTAATTTTTTCTTTGTTCATTTTAAGTGTAGAAACAATATTTCGTTTGTGAACATTTTTTTCTGGCGTTTTGACAACAGGCTCATGACTAAAGAACACACGGCTGTCTGCTGATTGACGCTTGACTGTCGATTTTCGCTTTGTGTCAAAAGAACTCCCTAACGCACACTTTTTCAAAGTAGGTGAATTCATCAGATCTGTTTGAAACATTGCATTTTATCCATGCACGACGACTACTTAGATACTCGCAGCACAGTTGCCTCATATAAATTGCCCATGAGCGCGGAGCTTGTCTTTGTCACTGTAGCAACTTTGCTCCATCAGCGGGAGAAGGCGGTTCGACGCCCCTGTAAGCACATGTTTCTCCAATTCCTTTGTTTCAGGCAAGCCACTGTGACGTCAGACGCCTTTACGCATACAGCTTTGCGATGCTTAGACAGTAATAACATAATTCATGTTTACATTTCTTTAATTTTCGACGCATTGTCGTTATTCGTGACGCATCAATGACCAATTGATTATATGGCAATGCAATGAAAAAAGCGTGTGGAAAACAGTGTTAATGACAGATTTGAGAAGCACATTTCTTCAATGTTGGCCGCATGGCATTCCTGTGCAGGTGACAATGGTAATTTTTCAAAACGACAAGGATATTTCAACACATGATTATTTGTTTGCTGTGCTCTATGGCCTCTGCTACAGACCTCATCGAAATGACACTTAGATATCTTAGGGTGTACATATCAAGTCTTCCCAAATGGTCTAGCGGATAGGAATCTGCCTTGTAACGCAGGGCGGCCCGGGTTCGATTCCCGTCATGGCAAATGTTTTTTGTAGAAAAATAAAATGAGTCCCAACGTGTGCAACAGAACAGTTCGAAATCTCGTTACATTTGCATCGTCATGAACATGACTTATATCAGGCTAGCTAATTTTTTCTTTGTTCATTTTAAGTGTAGAAACAATATTTCGTTTGTGAACATTTTTTTCTGCCGTTTTGACAACAGGCTCATGACTAAAGAACACACGGCTGTCTGCTGATTGACGCTTGACTGTAGATTTTCGCTTTGTGTCAAAAGAACTTCCTAACGCACACTTTTTCAAAGTAGGTGAATTCATCAGATCTGTTTGAAACATTGCATTTTATCCATGCACGACGACTACTTAGATACTCGCAGCACAGTTGCCTCATATAAATTGCCCATGAGCGAGGAGCTTGTCTTTGTCACTGTAGCAACTTTGCTCCATCAGCGGGAGAAGGCGGTTCGACGCCCCTGTAAGCACATGTTTCTCGAATTTCTTTGTTTCAGGCAAGCCACTGTGACGTCAGACGCCTTTACGCAAACAGCTTTGCGATGCTTAGACAGTAATAACATAATTCATGTTTACATTTCTTTAATTTACGACGCATTGTCGTTATTCGTGACGCATCAATGACCAATTGATTATATGGCAATGCAATGAAAAAAGCGTGTGGAAAACAGTGTTAATGACAGATTTGAGAAGCACATTTCTTCAATGTTGGCCGCATGGCATTCCTGTGCAGGTGACAATGGTAATTTTTCAAAACGACAAGGATATTTAAACACATGATTATTTGTTTGCTGTGCTCTATGGCCTCTGCTACAGACCTCATCGAAATGACACTTAGATATCTTAGGGTGTACATATCAAGTCTTCCCAAATGGTGTAGCGGATAGGAATCTGCCTTGTAACGCAGGGCGGCCCGGGTTCGATTCCCGTCTTGGCAAATGTTTTTTGTAGAAAAATAAAATGAGTCCCAACGTGTGCAACAGAACAGTTCGAAATCTCGTTACATTTGCATCGTCATGAACATGACTTATATCAGGCTAGCTAATTTTTTCTTTGTTCATTTTAAGTGTAGAAACAATATTTCGTTTGTGAACATTTTTTTCTGCCGTTTTGACATCAGGCTCATGACTAAAGAACACACGGCTGTCTGCTGATTGACGCTTGACTGTAGATTTTCGCTTTGTGTCAAAAGAACTCCCGAACGCACACTTTTTCAAAGTAGGTGAATTCATCAGATCTGTTTGAAACATTGCATTTTATCCATGCACGACGACTACTTAGATACTCGCAGCACTGTTGCCTCATATAAATTGCCCATGAGCGCGGAGCTTGTCTTTGTCACTGTAGCAACTTTGCTCCATCAGCGGGAGAAGGCGGTTCGACGCCCCTGTAAGCACATGTTTCTCGAATTTCTTTGTTTCAGGCAAGCCACTGTGACGTCAGACGCCTTTACGCAAACAGCTTTGCGATGCTTAGACAGTAATAACATAATTCATGTTTACATTTCTTTAATTTACGACGCATTGTCGTTATTCGTGACGCATCAATGACCAATTGATTATATGGCAATGCAATGAAAAAAGCGTGTGGAAAACAGTGTTAATGACAGATTTGAGAAGCACATTTCTTCAATGTTGGCCGCATGGCATTCCTGTGCAGGTGACAATGGTAATTTTTCAAAACGACAAGGATATTTAAACACATGATTATTTGTTTGCTGTGCTCTATGGCCTCTGCTACAGACCTCATCGAAATGACACTTAGATATCTTAGGGTGTACATATCAAGTCTTCCCAAATGGTGTAGCGGATAGGAATCTGCCTTGTAACGCAGGGCGGCCCGGGTTCGATTCCCGTCTTGGCAAATGTTTTTTGTAGAAAAATAAAATGAGTCCCAACGTGTGCAACAGAACAGTTCGAAATCTCGTTACATTTGCATCGTCATGAACATGACTTATATCAGGCTAGCTAATTTTTTCTTTGTTCATTTTAAGTGTAGAAACAATATTTCGTTTGTGAACATTTTTTTCTGCCGTTTTGACAACAGGCTCATGACTAAAGAACACACGGCTGTCTGCTGATTGACGCTTGACAGTAGATTTTCACTTTGTGTCAAAAGAACTTCCTAACGCACACTTTTTCAAAGTAGGTGAATTCATCAGATCTGTTTGAAACATTGCATTTTATCCATGCACGACGACTACTTAGATACTCGCAGCACAGTTGCCTCATATAAATTGCCCATGAGCGCGGAGCTTGTCTTTGTCACTGTAGCAACTTTGCTCCATCAGCGGGAGAAGGCGGTTCGACGCCCCTGTAAGCACATGTTTCTCTAATTCCTTTGTTTCAGGCAAGCCACTGTGACGTCAGACGCCTTTACGCATACAGCTTTGCGATGCTTAGACAGTAATAACATAATTCATGTTTACATTTCTTTAATTTTCGACGCATTGTCGTTATTCGTGACGCATCAATGACCAATTGATTATATGGCAATGCAATGAAAAAAGCGTGTGGAAAACAGTGTTAATGACAGATTTGAGAAGCACATTTCTTCAATGTTGGCCGCATGGCATTCCTGTGCAGGTGACAATGGTAATTTTTCAAAACGACAAGGATATTTAAACACATGATTATTTGTTTGCTGTGCTCTATGGCCTCTGCTACAGACCTCATCGAAATGACACTTAGATATCTTAGGGTGTACATATCAAGTCTTCCCAAATGGTCTAGCGGATAGGCATCTACCTTGTAACGCAGGGCGGCCCGGGTTCGATTCCTGTCATGGCAAATGTTTTTTGTAGAAAAATAAAATGAGTCCCAACGTGTGCAACAGAACAGTTCGAAATCTCGTTACATTTGCATCGTCATGAACATGACTTATATCAGGCTAGCTAATTTTTTCTTTGTTCATTTTAAGTGTAGAAACAATATTTCGTTTGTGAACATTTTTTTCTGCCGTTTTGACAACAGGCTCATGACTAAAGAACACACGGCTGTCTGCTGATTGACGCTTGACAGTAGATTTTCGCTTTGTGTCAAAAGAACTTCCTAACGCACACTTTTTCAAAGTAGGTGAATTCATCAGATCTGTTTGAAACATTGCATTTTATCCATGCACGACGACTACTTAGATACTCGCAGCACAGTTGCCTCATATAAATTGCCCATGAGCGCGGAGCTTGTCTTTGTCACTGTAGCAACTTTGCTCCATCAGCGGGAGAAGGCGCTTCGACGCCCCTGTAAGCACATGTTTCTCTAATTCCTTTGTTTCAGGCAAGCCACTGTGACGTCAGACGCCTTTACGCATACAGCTTTGCGATGCTTAGACAGTAATAACATAATTCATGTTTACATTTCTTTAATTTTCGACGCATTGTCGTTATTCGTGACGCATCAATGACCAATTGATTATATGGCAATGCAATGAAAAAAGCGTGTGGAAAACAGTGTTAATGACAGATTTGAGAAGCACATTTCTTCAATGTTGGCCGCATGGCATTCCTGTGCAGGTGACAATGGTAATTTTTCAAAACGACAAGTATATTTAAACACATGATTATTTGTTTGCTGTGCTCTATGGCCTCTGCTACAGACCTCATCGAAATGACACTTAGATATCTTAGGGTGTACATATCAAGTCTTCCCAAATGGTCTAGCGGATAGGCATCTACCTTGTAACGCAGGGCGGCCCGGGTTCGATTCCCGTCATGGCAAATGTTTTTTGTAGAAAAATAAAATGAGTCCCAACGTGTGCAACAGAACAGTTCGAAATCTCGTTACATTTGCATCGTCATGAACATGACTTATATCAGGCTAGCTAATTTTTTCTTTGTTCATTTTAAGTGTAGAAACAATATTTCGTTTGTGAACATTTTTTTCTGCCGTTTTGACAACAGGCTCATTACTAAAGAACACACGGCTGTCTGCTGATTGACGCTTGACTGTAGATTTTCGCTTTGTGTCAAAAGAACTTCCTAACGCACACTTTTTCAAAGTAGGTGAATTCATCAGATCTGTTTGAAACATTGCATTTTATCCATGCACGACGACTGCTTAGATACTCGCAGCACAGTTGCCCCATATAAATTGCCCATGAGCGCGGAGCTTGTCTTTGTCATTGTAGCAACTTTGCTCCATCAGCGGGAGAAGGCGGTTCGACGCCCCTGTAAGCACATGTTTCTCTAATTCCTTTGTTTCAGGCAAGCCACTGTGACGTCAGACGCCTTTACGCATACAGCTTTGCGATGCTTAGACAGTAATAACATAATTCATGTTTACATTTCTTTAATTTTCGACGCATTGTCGTTATTCGTGACGCATCAATGACCAATTGATTATATGGCAATGCAATGAAAAAAGCGTGTGGAAAACAGTGTTAATGACAGATTTGAGAAGCACATTTCTTCAATGTTGGCCGCATGGCATTCCTGTGCAGGTGACAATGGTAATTTTTCAAAACGACAAGGATATTTCAACACATGATTATTTGTTTGCTGTGCTCTATGGCCTCTGCTACAGACCTCATCGAAATGACACTTAGATATCTTAGGGTGTACATATCAAGTCTTCCCAAATGGTCTAGCGGATAGGCATCTACCTTGTAACGCAAGGCGGCCCGGGTTCGATTCCCGTCATGGCAAATGTTTTTTGTAGAAAAATAAAATGAGTCCCAACGTGTGCAACAGAACAGTTCGAAATCTCGTTACATTTGCATCGTCATGAACATGACTTATATCAGGCTAGCTAATTTTTTCTTTGTTCATTTTAAGTGTAGAAACAATATTTCGTTTGTGAACATTTTTTTCTGCCGTTTTGACAACAGGCTCATGACTAAAGAACACACGGCTGTCTGCTGATTGACGCTTGACTGTAGATTTTCGCTTTGTGTCAAAAGAACTTCCTAACGCACACTTTTTCAAAGTAGGTGAATTCATCAGATCTGTTTGAAACATTGCATTTTATCCATGCACGACGACTGCTTAGATACTCGCAGCACAGTTGGCCCATATAAATTGCCCATGAGCGCGGAGCTTGTCTTTGTCACTGTAGCAACTTTGCTCCATCAGCGGGAGAAGGCGGTTCGACGCCCCTGTAAGCACATGTTTCTCTAATTCCTTTGTTTCAGGCAAGCCACTGTGACGTCAGACGCCTTTACGCATACAGCTTTGCGATGCTTAGACAGTAATAACATAATTCATGTTTACATTTCTTTAATTTTCGACGCATTGTCGTTATTCGTGACGCATCAATGACCAATTGATTATATGGCAATGCAATGAAAAAAGCGTGTGGAAAACAGTGTTAATGACAGATTTGAGAAGCACATTTCTTCAATGTTGGCCGCATGGCATTCCTGTGCAGGTGACAATGGTAATTTTTCAAAACGACAAGGATATTTCAACACATGATTATTTGTTTGCTGTGCTCTATGGCCTCTGCTACAGACCTCATCGAAATGACACTTAGATATCTTAGGGTGTACATATCAAGTCTTCCCAAATGGTCTAGCGGATAGGCATCTACCTTGTAACGCAAGGCGGCCCGGGTTCGATTCCCGTCATGGCAAATGTTTTTTGTAGAAAAATAAAATGAGTCCCAACGTGTGCAACAGAACAGTTCGAAATCTCGTTACATTTGCATCGTCATGAACATGACTTATATCAGGCTAGCTAATTTTTTCTTTGTTCATTTTAAGTGTAGAAACAATATTTCGTTTGTGAACATTTTTTTCTGCCGTTTTGACAACAGGCTCATGACTAAAGAACACACGGCTGTCTGCTGATTGACGCTTGACTGTAGATTTTCGCTTTGTGTCAAAAGAACTTCCTAACGCACACTTTTTCAAAGTAGGTGAATTCATCAGATCTGTTTGAAACATTGCATTTTATCCATGCACGACGACTGCTTAGATACTCGCAGCACAGTTGCCCCATATAAATTGCCCATGAGCGCGGAGCTTGTCTTTGTCACTGTAGCAACTTTGCTCCATCAGCGGGAGAAGGCGGTTCGACGCCCCTGTAAGCACATGTTTCTCTAATTCCTTTGTTTCAGGCAAGCCACTGTGACGTCAGACGCCTTTACGCATACAGCTTTGCGATGCTTAGACAGTAATAACATAATTCATGTTTACATTTCTTTAATTTTCGACGCATTGTCGTTATTCGTGACGCATCAATGACCAATTGATTATATGGCAATGCAATGAAAAAAGCGTGTGGAAAACAGTGTTAATGACAGATTTGAGAAGCACATTTCTTCAATGTTGGCCGCATGGCATTCCTGTGCAGGTGACAATGGTAATTTTTCAAAACGACAAGGATATTTAAACACATGATTATTTGTTTGCTGTGCTCTATGGCCTCTGCTACAGACCTCATCGAAATGACACTTAGATATCTTAGGGTGTACATATCAAGTTTTCCCAAATGGTCTAGCGGATAGGCATCTACCTTGTAACGCAGGGCGGCCCGGGTTCGATTCCCGTCATGGCAAATGTTTTTTGTAGAAAAATAAAATGAGTCCCAACGTGTGCAACAGAACAGTTCGAAATCTCGTTACATTTGCATCGTCATGAACATGACTTATATCAGGCTAGCTCATTTTTTCTTTGTTCATTTTAAGTGTAGAAACAATATTTCGTTTGTGACCATTTTTTTCTGCCGTTTTGAAAACAGGCTCATGACTAAAGAACACACGGCTGTCTGCTGATTGACGCTTGACTGTAGATTTTCGCTTTGTGTCAAAAGAACTTCCTAACGCACACTTTTTCAAAGTAGGTGAATTCATCAGATCTGTTTGAAACATTGCATTTTATCCATGCACGACGACTACTTAGATACTCGCAGCACAGTTGCCTCATATAAATTGCCCATGAGCGCGGAGCTTGTCTTTGTCACTGTAGCAACTTTGCTCCATCAGCGGGAGAAGGCGCTTCGACGCCCCTGTAAGCACATGTTTCTCTAATTCCTTTGTTCCAGGCAAGCCACTGTGACGTCAGACGCCTTTACGCATACAGCTTTGCGATGCTTAGACAGTAATAACATAATTCATGTTTACATTTCTTTAATTTTCGACGCATTGTCGTTATTCGTGACGCATCAATGACCAATTGATTATATGGCAATGCAATGAAAAAAGCGTGTGGAAAACAGTGTTAATGACAGATTTGAGAAGCACATTTCTTCAATGTTGGCCGCATGGCATTCCTGTGCAGGTGACAATGGTAATTTTTCAAAACGACAAGGATATTTAAACACATGATTATTTGTTTGCTGTGCTCTATGGCCTCTGCTACAGACCTCATCGAAATGACACTTAGATATCTTAGGGTGTACATATCAAGTCTTCCCAAATGGTCTAGCGGATAGGCATCTACCTTGTAACGCAGGGCGGCCCGGGTTCGATTCCTGTCATGGCAAATGTTTTTTGTAGAAAAATAAAATGAGTCCCAACGTGTGCAATAGAACAGTTCGAAATCTCGTTACATTTGCATCGTCATGAACATGACTTATATCAGGCTAGCTAATTTTTTCTTTGTTCATTTTAAGTGTAGAAACAATATTTCGTTTGTGACCATTTTGTTCTGCCGTTTTGACAACAGGCTCATGACTAAAGAACACACGGCTGTCTGCTGATTGACGCTTGACTGTAGATTTTCGCTTTGTGTCAAAAGAACTTCCTAACGCACACTTTTTCAAAGTAGGTGAATTCATCAGATCTGTTTGAAACATTGCATTTTATCCATGCACGACGACTGCTTAGATACTCGCAGCACAGTTGCCCCATATAAATTGCCCATGAGCGCGGAGCTTGTCTTTGTCACTGTCGCAACTTTGCTCCATCAGCGGGAGAAGGCGCTTCGACGCCCCTGTAAGCACATGTTTCTCTGATTCCTTTGTTTCAGGCAAGCCACTGTGACGTCAGACGCCTTTACGCATACAGCTTTGCGATGCTTAGACAGTAATAACATAATTCATGTTTACATTTCTTTAATTTTCGACGCATTGTCGTTATTCGTGACGCATCAATGACCAATTGATTATATGGCAATGCAATGAAAAAAGCGTGTGGAAAACAGTGTTAATGACAGATTTGAGAAGCACATTTCTTCAATGTTGGCCGCATGGCATTCCTGTGCAGGTGACAATGGTAATTTTTCAAAACGACAAGGATATTTAAACACCTGATTATTTGTTTGCTGTGCTCTATGGCCTCTGCTACAGACCTCATCGAAATTACACATAGATATCTTAGGGTGTACATATCAAGTCTTCCCAAATGGTCTAGCGGATAGGCATCTACCTTGTAACGCAGGGCGGCCCGGGTTCGATTCCCGTCATGGCAAATGTTTTTTGTAGAAAAATAAAATGAGTCCCAACGTGTGCAACAGAACAGTTCGAAATCTCGTTACATTTGCATCGTCATGAACATGACTTATATCAGGCTAGCTCATTTTTTCTTTGTTCATTTTAAGTGTAGAAACAATATTTCGTTTGTGACCATTTTTTTCTGCCGTTTTGAAAACAGGCTCATGACTAAAGAACACACGGCTGTCTGCTGATTGACGCTTGACTGTAGATTTTCGCTTTGTGTCAAAAGAACTTCCTAACGCACACTTTTTCAAAGTAGGTGAATTCATCAGATCTGTTTGAAACATTGCATTTTATCCATGCACGACGACTACTTAGATACTCGCAGCACAGTTGCCTCATATAAATTGCCCATGAGCGCGGAGCTTGTCTTTGTCACTGTAGCAACTTTGCTCCATCAGCGGGAGAAGGCGCTTCGACGCCCCTGTAAGCACATGTTTCTCTAATTCCTTTGTTCCAGGCAAGCCACTGTGACGTCAGACGCCTTTACGCATACAGCTTTGCGATGCTTAGACAGTAATAACATAATTCATGTTTACATTTCTTTAATTTTCGACGCATTGTCGTTATTCGTGACGCATCAATGACCAATTGATTATATGGCAATGCAATGAAAAAAGCGTGTGGAAAACAGTGTTAATGACAGATTTGAGAAGCACATTTCTTCAATGTTGGCCGCATGGCATTCCTGTGCAGGTGACAATGGTAATTTTTCAAAACGACAAGGATATTTAAACACATGATTATTTGTTTGCTGTGCTCTATGGCCTCTGCTACAGACCTCATCGAAATGACACTTAGATATCTTAGGGTGTACATATCAAGTCTTCCCAAATGGTCTAGCGGATAGGCATCTACCTTGTAACGCAGGGCGGCCCGGGTTCGATTCCTGTCATGGCAAATGTTTTTTGTAGAAAAATAAAATGAGTCCCAACGTGTGCAATAGAACAGTTCGAAATCTCGTTACATTTGCATCGTCATGAACATGACTTATATCAGGCTAGCTAATTTTTTCTTTGTTCATTTTAAGTGTAGAAACAATATTTCGTTTGTGACCATTTTGTTCTGCCGTTTTGACAACAGGCTCATGACTAAAGAACACACGGCTGTCTGCTGATTGACGCTTGACTGTAGATTTTCGCTTTGTGTCAAAAGAACTTCCTAACGCACACTTTTTCAAAGTAGGTGAATTCATCAGATCTGTTTGAAACATTGCATTTTATCCATGCACGACGACTGCTTAGATACTCGCAGCACAGTTGCCCCATATAAATTGCCCATGAGCGCGGAGCTTGTCTTTGTCACTGTCGCAACTTTGCTCCATCAGCGGGAGAAGGCGCTTCGACGCCCCTGTAAGCACATGTTTCTCTGATTCCTTTGTTTCAGGCAAGCCACTGTGACGTCAGACGCCTTTACGCATACAGCTTTGCGATGCTTAGACAGTAATAACATAATTCATGTTTACATTTCTTTAATTTTCGACGCATTGTCGTTATTCGTGACGCATCAATGACCAATTGATTATATGGCAATGCAATGAAAAAAGCGTGTGGAAAACAGTGTTAATGACAGATTTGAGAAGCACATTTCTTCAATGTTGGCCGCATGGCATTCCTGTGCAGGTGACAATGGTAATTTTTCAAAACGACAAGGATATTTAAACACCTGATTATTTGTTTGCTGTGCTCTATGGCCTCTGCTACAGACCTCATCGAAATTACACATAGATATCTTAGGGTGTACATATCAAGTCTTCCCAAATGGTCTAGCGGATAGGCATCTACCTTGTAACGCAGGGCGGCCCGGGTTCGATTCCCGTCATGGCAAATGATTCTTGTAGAAAAATAAAATGAGTCCCAACGTGTGCAACAGAACAGTTTGAAATCTCGTTACATTTGCATCGTCATGAACATGACTTATATCAGGCTAGGTCATTTTTTCTTTGTTCATTTTAAGTGTAGAAACAATATTTCGTTTGTGACCATTTTTTTCTGCCGTTTTGACAACAGGCTCATGACTAAAGAACACACGGCTGTCTGCTGATTGACGCTTGACTGTAGATTTTCGCTTTGTGTCAAAAGGACTCCCTTAACGCACACTTTTTCAAAGTAGGTGAATTCATCAGATCTGTTTGAAACATTGCATTTTATCCATGCACGACGACTGCTTAGATACTCGCAGCACAGTTGCCCCATATAAGTTGCCCATGAGCGCGGAGCTTGTCTTTGTCACTGTAGCAACTTTGCTCCATCAGGGGGACAAGCCGGTTCGACGCCCCTGTAAGCACATGTTTCTCTAATTCCTTTGTTTCAGGCAAGCCACAGTGACGTCAGACGCCTTTGCGCATACAGCTTTGCGATGCTTAGACAGTAATAACATAATTCATGTTTAGATTTCTTTAATTTTCGACGCATTGTCGTTATTCGTGACGCATCAATGACCAATTGATTATATGGCAATGCAATGAAAAAAGCGTGTGGAAAACAGTGTTAATGACAGATTTGAGAAGCACATTTCTTCAATGTTGGCCGCATGGCATTCCTGTGCAGGTGACAATGATAATTTTTCAAAACGACAAGGATATTTAAACACATGATTATTTGTTTGGTGTGCTCTATGGCCTCTGCTACAGACCTCATCGAAATGACACTTAGATATCTTAGGGTCTACATATGAAATCTTCCCAAATGGTCTAGCGGATAGGAATCTGCCTTGTAACGCAGGGCGGCCCGGGTTCGATTCCCGTCATGGCAAATGATTCTTGTAGAAAAATAAAATGAGTCCCAACGTGTGCAACAGAACAGTTTGAAATCTCGTTACATTTGCATCGTCATGAACATGACTTATATCAGGCTAGCTCATTTTGTCTTTGTTCATTTTAAGTGTAGAAACAATATTTCGTTTGTGACCATTTTTTTCTGCCGTTTTGACAACAGGCTCATGACTAAAGAACACACGGCTGTCTGCTGATTGACGCTTGACTGTAGATTTTCGCTTTGTGTTAAAAGGACTCCCTTAACGCACACTTTTTCAAAGTAGGTGAATTCATCAGATCTGTTTGAAACATTGCATTTTATCCATGCACGACGACTGCTTAGATACTCGCAGCACAGTTGCCCCATATAAGTTGCCCATGAGCGCGGAGCTTGTCTTTGTCACTGTAGCAACTTTGCTCCATCAGGGGGACAAGCCGGTTCGACGCCCCTGTAAGCACATGTTTCTCTAATTCCTTTGTTTCAGGCAAGCCACAGTGACGTCAGACGCCTTTGCGCATACAGCTTTGCGATGCTTAGACAGTAATAACATAATTCATGTTTACATTTCTTTAATTTTCGACGCATTGTCGTTATTCGTGACGCATCAATGACCAATTGATTATATGGCAATGCAATGAAAAAAGCGTGTGGAAAACAGTGTTAATGACAGATTTGAGAAGCACATTTCTTCAATGTTGGCCGCATGGCATTCCTGTGCAGGTGACAATGGTAATTTTTCAAAACGACAAGGATATTTAAACACATGATTATTTGTTTGGTGTGCTCTATGGCCTCTTCTACAGACCTCATCGAAATGACACTTAGATATCTTAGGGTCTACATATGAAATCTTCCCAAATGGTCTAGCGGATAGGAATCTGCCTTGTAACGCAGGGCGGCCCGGGTTCGATTCCCGTCATGGCAAATGATTCTTGTAGAAAAATAAAATGAGTCCCAACGTGTGCAACAGAACAGTTCGAAATCTCGTTACATTTGCATCGTCATGAACATGACTTATATCAGGCTAGCTCATTTTTTCTTTGTTCATTTTAAGTGTAGAAACAATATTTCGTTTGTGACCATTTTTTTCTGCCGTTTTGACAACAGGCTCATGACTAAAGAACACACGGCTGTCTGCTGATTGACGCTTGACTGTAGATTTTCGCTTTGTGTCAAAAGGACTCCCTTAACGCACACTTTTTCAAAGTAGGTGAATTCATCAGATCTGTTTGAAACATTGCATTTTATCCATGCACGACGACTGCTTAGATACTCGCAGCACAGTTGCCCCATATAAATTGCCCATGAGCGCGGAGCTTGTCTTTGTCACTGTAGCAACTTTGCTCCATCAGGGGGACAAGCCGGTTCGGCGCCCCTGTAAGCACATGTTTCTCTCATTCCTTTGTTTCAGGCAAGCCACAGTGACGTCAGACGCCTTTGCGCATACAGCTTTGCGATGCTTAGACAGTAATAACATAATTCATGTTTACATTTCTTTAATTTTCGACGCATTGTCGTTATTCGTGACGCATCAATGACCAATTGATTATATGGCAATGCAATGAAAAAAGCGTGTGGAAAACAGTGTTAATGACAGATTTGAGAAGCACATTTCTTCAATGTTGGCCGCATGGCATTCCTGTTCAGGTGACAATGGTAATTTTTCAAAACGACAAGGATATTTAAACACATGATTATTTGTTTGCTGTGCTCAATGGCCTCTGCTACAGACCTCATCGAAATGACACTTAGATATCTTAGGGTGTACGTATCAAGTCTTCCCAAATGGTCTAGCGGATAGGCATCTGCCTTGTAACGCAGGGCGGCCCGGGTTCGATTCCAGTCATGGCAAATGATTCTTGTAGAAAAAAAAAATGAGTCCCAACGTGTGCAACAGAACAGTTCGAAATCTCGTTACATTTGCATCGCCATGAACATGACTTACATCAGGCTAGCTCATTTTTTCTTTGTTCATTTTAAGTGTAGAAACAATATTTCGTTAGTGACCATTTTTTTCTGCCGTTTTGACAACAGGCTCATGACTAAAGAACACACGGCTGTCTGCTGATTGACGCTTGACTGTAGATTTTCGCTTTGTGTCAAAAGGACTCCCTTAACGCACACTTTTTCAAAGTAGGTGAATTCATCAGATCTGTTTGAAACATTGCATTTTATCCATGCACGACGACTGCTTAGATACTCGCAGCACAGTTGCCCCATATAAATTGCCCATGAGCGCGGAGCTTGTCTTTGTCACTGTAGCAACTTTGCTCCATCAGGGGTACAAGCCGATTCGACGCCCCTGTAAGCACATGTTTCTCTAATTCCTTTGTTTCAGGCAAGCCACTGTGACGTCAGACGCCTTTACGCATACAGCTTTGCGATGCTTAGACAGTAATAACATAATTCATGTTTACATTTCTTTAATTTTCGACGCATTGTCGTTATTCGTGACGCATCAATGAACAATTGATTATATGGCAATGCAATGAAAAAAGCGTGTGGAAAACAGTGTTAATGACAGATTTGAGAAGCACATTTCTTCAATGTTGGCCGCATGGCATTCCTGTGCAGGTGACAATGGTAATTTTTCAAAACGACAAGGATATTTAAACACATGATTATTTGTTTGGTGTGCTCTATGGCCTCTGCTACAGACCTCATCGAAATGACACTTAGATATCTTAGGGTCTACATATGAAATCTTCCCAAATGGTCTAGCGGATAGGAATCTGCCTTGTAACGCAGGGCGGCCCGTGTTCGATTCCCGTCATGTCAAATGATTCTTGTAGAAAAATAAAATGAGTCCCAACGTGTGCAACAGAACAGTTTGAAATCTCGTTACATTTGCATCGTCATGAACATGACTTATATCAGGCTAGCTGATTTTTTCTTTGTTCATTTTAAGTGTAGAAACAATATTTCGTTTGTGACCATTTTTTTCTGCCATTTTGACAACAGGCTCATGACTAAAGAACACACGGCAGTCTGCCGATTGACGCTTGACTGTAGATTTTCGCTTTGTGTCAAAAGAACTCCCTAACGCACACTTTTTCAAAGTAGGTGAATTCATCAGATCTGTTTGAAACATTGCATTTTATCCATGCACGACGACTGCTTAGATACTCGCAGCACAGTTGCCCCATATAAATTGCCCATGAGCGCGGAGCTTGTCTTTGTCACTGTAGCAACTTTGCTCCATCAGCGGGAGAAGCCGGTTCGACGCCCCTGTAAGCACATGTTTCTCTAATTCCTTTGTTTCAGGCAAGCCACTGTGACGTCAGACGCCTTTACGCATACAGCTTTGCGATGCTTAGACAGTAATAACATAATTCATGTTTACATTTCTTTAATTTTCGACGCATTGTCGTTATTCGTGACGCATCAATGACCAATTGATTATATGTCAATGCAATGAAAAAAGCGTGTGGAAAACAGTGTTAATGACAGATTTGAGAAGCACATTTCTTCAATGTTGGCCGCATGGCATTCCTGTTCAGGTGACAATGGTAATTTTTCAAAACGACAAGGATATTTAAACACATGATTATTTGTTTGCTGTGCTCAATGGCCTCTGCTACAGACCTCATCGAAATGACACTTAGATATCTTAGGGTGTACGTATCAAGTCTTCCCAAATGGTCTAGCGGATAGGCATCTGCCTTGTAACGCAGGGCGGCCCGGGTTCGATTCCAGTCATGGCAAATGATTCTTGTAGAAAAAAAAAATGAGTCCCAACGTGTGCAACAGAACAGTTCGAAATCTCGTTACATTTGCATCGCCATGAACATGACTTACATCAGGCTAGCTCATTTTTTCTTTGTTCATTTTAAGTGTAGAAACAATATTTCGTTAGTGACCATTTTTTTCTGCCGTTTTGACAACAGGCTCATGACTAAAGAACACACGGCTGTCTGCTGATTGACGCTTGACTGTAGATTTTCGCTTTGTGTCAAAAGGACTCCCTTAACGCACACTTTTTCAAAGTAGGTGAATTCATCAGATCTGTTTGAAACATTGCATTTTATCCATGCACGACGACTGCTTAGATACTCGCAGCACAGTTGCCCCATATAAATTGCCCATGAGCGCGGAGCTTGTCTTTGTCACTGTAGCAACTTTGCTCCATCAGGGGTACAAGCCGATTCGACGCCCCTGTAAGCACATGTTTCTCTAATTCCTTTGTTTCAGGCAAGCCACTGTGACGTCAGACGCCTTTACGCATACAGCTTTGCGATGCTTAGACAGTAATAACATAATTCATGTTTACATTTCTTTAATTTTCGACGCATTGTCGTTATTCGTGACGCATCAATGAACAATTGATTATATGGCAATGCAATGAAAAAAGCGTGTGGAAAACAGTGTTAATGACAGATTTGAGAAGCACATTTCTTCAATGTTGGCCGCATGGCATTCCTGTGCAGGTGACAATGGTAATTTTTCAAAACGACAAGGATATTTAAACACATGATTATTTGTTTGGTGTGCTCTATGGCCTCTGCTACAGACCTCATCGAAATGACACTTAGATATCTTAGGGTCTACATATGAAATCTTCCCAAATGGTCTAGCGGATAGGAATCTGCCTTGTAACGCAGGGCGGCCCGTGTTCGATTCCCGTCATGTCAAATGATTCTTGTAGAAAAATAAAATGAGTCCCAACGTGTGCAACAGAACAGTTTGAAATCTCGTTACATTTGCATCGTCATGAACATGACTTATATCAGGCTAGCTGATTTTTTCTTTGTTCATTTTAAGTGTAGAAACAATATTTCGTTTGTGACCATTTTTTTCTGCCATTTTGACAACAGGCTCATGACTAAAGAACACACGGCAGTCTGCCGATTGACGCTTGACTGTAGATTTTCGCTTTGTGTCAAAAGAACTCCCTAACGCACACTTTTTCAAAGTAGGTGAATTCATCAGATCTGTTTGAAACATTGCATTTTATCCATGCACGACGACTGCTTAGATACTCGCAGCACAGTTGCCCCATATAAATTGCCCATGAGCGCGGAGCTTGTCTTTGTCACTGTAGCAACTTTGCTCCATCAGCGGGAGAAGCCGGTTCGACGCCCCTGTAAGCACATGTTTCTCTAATTCCTTTGTTTCAGGCAAGCCACTGTGACGTCAGACGCCTTTACGCATACAGCTTTGCGATGCTTAGACAGTAATAACATAATTCATGTTTACATTTCTTTAATTTTCGACGCATTGTCGTTATTCGTGACGCATCAATGACCAATTGATTATATGTCAATGCAATGAAAAAAGCGTGTGGAAAACAGTGTTAATGACAGATTTGAGAAGCACATTTCTTCAATGTTGGCCGCATGGCATTCCTGTTCAGGTGACAATGGTAATTTTTCAAAACGACAAGGATATTTAAACACATGATTATTTGTTTGCTGTGCTCAATGGCCTCTGCTACAGACCTCATCGAAATGACACTTAGATATCTTAGGGTGTACGTATCAAGTCTTCCCAAATGGTCTAGCGGATAGGCATCTGCCTTGTAACGCAGGGCGGCCCGGGTTCGATTCCAGTCATGGCAAATGATTCTTGTAGAAAAAAAAAATGAGTCCCAACGTGTGCAACAGAACAGTTCGAAATCTCGTTACATTTGCATCGCCATGAACATGACTTACATCAGGCTAGCTCATTTTTTCTTTGTTCATTTTAAGTGTAGAAACAATATTTCGTTAGTGACCATTTTTTTCTGCCGTTTTGACAACAGGCTCATGACTAAAGAACACACGGCTGTCTGCTGATTGACGCTTGACTGTAGATTTTCGCTTTGTGTCAAAAGGACTCCCTTAACGCACACTTTTTCAAAGTAGGTGAATTCATCAGATCTGTTTGAAACATTGCATTTTATCCATGCACGACGACTGCTTAGATACTCGCAGCACAGTTGCCCCATATAAATTGCCCATGAGCGCGGAGCTTGTCTTTGTCACTGTAGCAACTTTGCTCCATCAGGGGTACAAGCCGATTCGACGCCCCTGTAAGCACATGTTTCTCTAATTCCTTTGTTTCAGGCAAGCCACTGTGACGTCAGACGCCTTTACGCATACAGCTTTGCGATGCTTAGACAGTAATAACATAATTCATGTTTACATTTCTTTAATTTTCGACGCATTGTCGTTATTCGTGACGCATCAATGAACAATTGATTATATGGCAATGCAATGAAAAAAGCGTGTGGAAAACAGTGTTAATGACAGATTTGAGAAGCACATTTCTTCAATGTTGGCCGCATGGCATTCCTGTGCAGGTGACAATGGTAATTTTTCAAAACGACAAGGATATTTAAACACATGATTATTTGTTTGGTGTGCTCTATGGCCTCTGCTACAGACCTCATCGAAATGACACTTAGATATCTTAGGGTCTACATATGAAATCTTCCCAAATGGTCTAGCGGATAGGAATCTGCCTTGTAACGCAGGGCGGCCCGTGTTCGATTCCCGTCATGTCAAATGATTCTTGTAGAAAAATAAAATGAGTCCCAACGTGTGCAACAGAACAGTTTGAAATCTCGTTACATTTGCATCGTCATGAACATGACTTATATCAGGCTAGCTGATTTTTTCTTTGTTCATTTTAAGTGTAGAAACAATATTTCGTTTGTGACCATTTTTTTCTGCCATTTTGACAACAGGCTCATGACTAAAGAACACACGGCAGTCTGCCGATTGACGCTTGACTGTAGATTTTCGCTTTGTGTCAAAAGAACTCCCTAACGCACACTTTTTCAAAGTAGGTGAATTCATCAGATCTGTTTGAAACATTGCATTTTATCCATGCACGACGACTGCTTAGATACTCGCAGCACAGTTGCCCCATATAAATTGCCCATGAGCGCGGAGCTTGTCTTTGTCACTGTAGCAACTTTGCTCCATCAGCGGGAGAAGCCGGTTCGACGCCCCTGTAAGCACATGTTTTTCTAATTCCTTTGTTTCAGGCAAGCCACTGTGACGTCAGACGCCTTTACGCATACAGCTTTGCGATGCTTAGACAGTAATAACATAATTCATGTTTACATTTCTTTAATTTTCGACGCATTGTCGTTATTCGTGACGCATCAATGACCAATTGATTATATGTCAATGCAATGAAAAAAGCGTGTGGAAAACAGTGTTAATGACAGATTTGAGAAGCACATTTCTTCAATGTTGGCCGCATGGCATTCCTGTGCAGGTGACAATGGTAATTTTTCAAAACGACAAGGATATTTAAACACATGATTATTTGTTTGGTGTGCTCCATGGCCTGTGCTACAGACCTCATCGAAATGACACTTAGATATCTTAGGGTGTGCATATCAAGTCTTCCCAAATGGTCTAGCGTATAGGAATCTGCCTTGTAACGCAGGGCGGCCCGGGTTCGATTCCCGTCATGGTAAATGATTCTTGTAGAAAAATAAAATGAGTCCCAACATGTGCAACAGAACAGTTCGAAATCTCGTTACATTTGCATCGTCATGAACATGACTTATATCAGGCTAGCTCATTTTTTCTTTGTTCATTTTAAGTGTAGAAACAATATTTCGTTTGTGACCATTTTTTTCTGCCGTTTTGACAACAGGCTCATGACTAAAGAACACACGGCTGTCTGCTGATTGAGGCTTGACTGTAGATTTTCGCTTTGTGTCAAAAGGACTCCCTTAACGCACACTTTTTCAAAGTAGGTGAATTCATCAGATCTGTTTGAAACATTGCATTTTATCCATGCACGACGACTGCTTAGATACTCGCAGCACAGTTGCCCCATATAAATTGCCCATGAGCGCGGAGCTTGTCTTTGTCAATGTAGCAACTTTGCTCCATCAGCGGGAGAAGCCGGTTCGACGCCCCTGTAAGCACATGTTTCTCTAATTCCTTTGTTTCAGGCAAGCCACAGTGACGTCAGACGCCTTTACGCATACAGCTTTGCGATGCTTAGACAGTAATAACATAATTCATGTTTACATTTCTTTAATTTTCGACGCATTGTCGTTATTCGTGACGCATCAATGACCAATTGATTATATGGCAATGCAATGAAAAAAGCTTGTGGAAAACAGTGTTAATGACAGATTTGAGAAGCACATTTCTTCAATGTTGGCCGCATGGCATTCCTGTGCAGGTGACAATGGTAATTTTTCAAAACGACAAGGATATTTAAACACATGATTATTTGTTTGGTGTGCTCTATGGCCTCTGCGACAGACCTCATCGAAATGACACTTAGATATCTTAGGGTGCACATATGAAATCTTCCCAAATGGTCTAGCGGATAGGAATCTGCCTTGTAACGCATGGCGGCTCGGGTTCGATTCCCGTCATGGCAAATGATTCTTGTAGAAAAATAAAATGAGTCCCAACGTGTGCAACAGAACAGTTTGAAATCTCGTTACATTTGCATTGTCATGAACATGACTTATATCAGGCTAGCTCATTTTTTCTTTGTTCATTTTAAGCGTAGAAACAATATTTCGTTTGTGACCATTTTTTTCTGCCGTTTTGACAACAGGCTCATGACTAAAGAACACACGGCTGTCTGCTGATTGACGCTTGACTGTAGATTTTCGCTTTGTGTCAAAAGGACTCCCTTAACGCACACTTTTTCAAAGTCGGTGAATTCATCAGATCTGTTTGAAACATTGCATTTTATCCATGCACGACGACTGCTTAGATACTCGCAGCACAGTTGCCCCATATAAATTGCCCATGAGCGCGGAGCTTGTCTTTGTCACTGTAGCAACTTTGCTCCATCAGGGGGACAACCCGGTTCGACGCCCCTTGTAAGCACATGTTTCTCTAATTCCTTTGTTTCAGGCAAGCCACTGTGACGTCAGACGCCTTTACGCATACAGCTTTGCGATGCTTAGACAGTAATAACATAATTCATGTTTACATTTCTTTAATTTTCGACGCATTGTCGTTATTCGTGACGCATCAATGACCAATTGATTATATGGCAATGCAATGAAAAAAGCTTGTGGAAAACAGTGTTAATGACAGATTTGAGCAGCACATTTCTTCAATGTTGGCCGCATGGCATTCCTGTGCAGGTGACAATGGTAATTTTTCAAAACGACAAGGATATTTAAACACATGATTATTTGTTTGGTGTGCTCCATGGCCTGTGCTACAGACCTCATCGAAATGACACTTAGATATCTTAGGGTGTGCATATCAAGTCTTCCCAAATGGTCTAGCGTATAGGAATCTGCCTTGTAACGCAGGGCGGCCCGGGTTCGATTCCCGTCATGGTAAATGATTCTTGTAGAAAAATAAAATGAGTCCCAACATGTGCAACAGAACAGTTCGAAATCTCGTTACATTTGCATCGTCATGAACATGACTTATATCAGGCTAGCTCATTTTTTCTTTGTTCATTTTAAGTGTAGAAACAATATTTCGTTTGTGACCATTTTTTTCTGCCGTTTTGACAACAGGCTCATGACTAAAGAACACACGGCTGTCTGCTGATTGAGGCTTGACTGTAGATTTTCGCTTTGTGTCAAAAGGACTCCCTTAACGCACACTTTTTCAAAGTAGGTGAATTCATCAGATCTGTTTGAAACATTGCATTTTATCCATGCACGACGACTGCTTAGATACTCGCAGCACAGTTGCCCCATATAAATTGCCCATGAGCGCGGAGCTTGTCTTTGTCAATGTAGCAACTTTGCTCCATCAGCGGGAGAAGCCGGTTCGACGCCCCTGTAAGCACATGTTTCTCTAATTCCTTTGTTTCAGGCAAGCCACAGTGACGTCAGACGCCTTTACGCATACAGCTTTGCGATGCTTAGACAGTAATAACATAATTCATGTTTACATTTCTTTAATTTTCGACGCATTGTCGTTATTCGTGACGCATCAATGACCAATTGATTATATGGCAATGCAATGAAAAAAGCTTGTGGAAAACAGTGTTAATGACAGATTTGAGAAGCACATTTCTTCAATGTTGGCCGCATGGCATTCCTGTGCAGGTGACAATGGTAATTTTTCAAAACGACAAGGAT
The DNA here is from genome assembly GCF_951799395.1 of Argentina silus. Taxonomy (NCBI): domain Eukaryota; kingdom Metazoa; phylum Chordata; class Actinopteri; order Argentiniformes; family Argentinidae; genus Argentina; species Argentina silus. The sequence goes on from NC_139665.1 coordinate 22,850,985, forward strand.
ATTTAAACACATGATTATTTGTTTGGTGTGCTCTATGGCCTCTGCGACAGACCTCATCGAAATGACACTTAGATATCTTAGGGTGCACATATGAAATCTTCCCAAATGGTCTAGCGGATAGGAATCTGCCTTGTAACGCATGGCGGCTCGGGTTCGATTCCCGTCATGGCAAATGATTCTTGTAGAAAAATAAAATGAGTCCCAACGTGTGCAACAGAACAGTTTGAAATCTCGTTACATTTGCATTGTCATGAACATGACTTATATCAGGCTAGCTCATTTTTTCTTTGTTCATTTTAAGCGTAGAAACAATATTTCGTTTGTGACCATTTTTTTCTGCCGTTTTGACAACAGGCTCATGACTAAAGAACACACGGCTGTCTGCTGATTGACGCTTGACTGTAGATTTTCGCTTTGTGTCAAAAGGACTCCCTTAACGCACACTTTTTCAAAGTCGGTGAATTCATCAGATCTGTTTGAAACATTGCATTTTATCCATGCACGACGACTGCTTAGATACTCGCAGCACAGTTGCCCCATATAAATTGCCCATGAGCGCGGAGCTTGTCTTTGTCACTGTAGCAACTTTGCTCCATCAGGGGGACAACCCGGTTCGACGCCCCTTGTAAGCACATGTTTCTCTAATTCCTTTGTTTCAGGCAAGCCACTGTGACGTCAGACGCCTTTACGCATACAGCTTTGCGATGCTTAGACAGTAATAACATAATTCATGTTTACATTTCTTTAATTTTCGACGCATTGTCGTTATTCGTGACGCATCAATGACCAATTGATTATATGGCAATGCAATGAAAAAAGCTTGTGGAAAACAGTGTTAATGACAGATTTGAGCAGCACATTTCTTCAATGTTGGCCGCATGGCATTCCTGTGCAGGTGACAATGGTAATTTTTCAAAACGACAAGGATATTTAAACACATGATTATTTGTTTGGTGTGCTCTATGGCCTCTGCGACAGACCTCATCGAAATGACACTTAGATATCTTAGGGTGCACATACGAAATCTTCCCAAATGGTCTAGCGGATAGGAATCTGCCTTGTAAAGCAGGGCGGCCCGGGTTCGATTCCCGTCATGGCAAATGATTCTTGTAGAAAAATAAAATGAGTCCCAACGTGTGCAACAGAACAGTTCGAAATCTCGTTACATTTGCATCTTCATGAACATGACTTATATCAGGCTAGCTCATTTTGTCTTTGTTCATTTTAAGTGTAGAAACAATATTTCGTTTGTGACCATTTTTTTCTGCCGTTTTGACAACAGGCTCATGACTAAAGAACACACGGCTGTCTGCTGATTGACGCTTGACTGTAGATTTTCGCTTTGTGTCAAAAGGACTCCCTTAACGCACACTTTTTCAAAGTAGGTGAATTCATCAGATCTGTTTGAAACATTGCATTTTATCCACGCACGACGACTGCTTAGATACTCGCAGCACAGTTGCCCCATATAAATTGCCCATGAGCGCGGAGCTTGTCTTTGTGACTGTAGCAACTTTGCTCCATCAGGGGGACAAGCCGGTTCGACGCCCCTGTAAGCACATGTTTCTCTAATTCCTTTGTTTCAGGCAAGCCACAGTGACGTCAGACGCCTTTGCGCATACAGCTTTGCGATTCTTAGACAGTAATAACATAATTCATGTTTACATTTCTTTAATTTTCGACGCATTGTCGTTATTCGTGACGCATCAATGACCAATTGATTATATGGCAATGCAATGAAAAAAGCGTGTGGAAAACAGTGTTAATGACAGATTTGAGAAGCACATTTCTTCAATGTTGGCCGCATGGCATTCCTGTGCAGGTGACAATGGTAATTTTTCAAAACGACAAGGATATTTAAACACATGATTATTTGTTTGGTGTGCTCTATGGCCTCTGCTACAGACCTCATCGAAATGACACTTAGATATCTTAGGGTGTGCATATCAAGTCTTCCCAAATGGTCTAGCGTATAGGAATCTGCCTTGTAACGCAGGGCGGCCCGGGTTCGATTCCCGTCATGGTAAATGATTCTTGTAGAAAAATAAAATGAGTCCCAACATGTGCAACAGAACAGTTCGAAATCTCGTTACATTTGCATCGTCATGAACATGACTTATATCAGGCTAGCTCATTTTTTCTTTGTTCATTTTAAGTGTAGAAACAATATTTCGTTTGTGACCATTTTTTTCTGCCGTTTTGACAACAGGCTCATGACTAAAGAACACACGGCTGTCTGCTGATTGAGGCTTGACTGTAGATTTTCGCTTTGTGTCAAAAGGACTCCCTTAACGCACACTTTTTCAAAGTAGGTGAATTCATCAGATCTGTTTGAAACATTGGATTTTATCCATGCACGACGACTGCTTAGATACTCGCAGCACAGTTGCCCCATATAAATTGCCCATGAGCGCGGAGCTTGTCTTTGTCAATGTAGCAACTTTGCTCCATCAGCGGGAGAAGCCGGTTCGACGCCCCTGTAAGCACATGTTTCTCTAATTCCTTTGTTTCAGGCAAGCCACAGTGACGTCAGACGCCTTTACGCATACAGCTTTGCGATGCTTAGACAGTAATAACATAATTCATGTTTACATTTCTTTAATTTTCGACGCATTGTCGTTATTCGTGACGCATCAATGACCAATTGATTATATGGCAATGCAATGAAAAAAGCTTGTGGAAAACAGTGTTAATGACAGATTTGAGAAGCACATTTCTTCAATGTTGGCCGCATGGCATTCCTGTGCAGGTGACAATGGTAATTTTTCAAAACGACAAGGATATTTAAACACATGATTATTTGTTTGGTGTGCTCTATGGCCTCTGCGACAGACCTCATCGAAATGACACTTAGATATCTTAGGGTGCACATATGAAATCTTCCCAAATGGTCTAGCGGATAGGAATCTGCCTTGTAACGCATGGCGGCTCGGGTTCGATTCCCGTCATGGCAAATGATTCTTGTAGAAAAATAAAATGAGTCCCAACGTGTGCAACAGAACAGTTTGAAATCTCGTTACATTTGCATTGTCATGAACATGACTTATATCAGGCTAGCTCATTTTTTCTTTGTTCATTTTAAGCGTAGAAACAATATTTCGTTTGTGACCATTTTTTTCTGCCGTTTTGACAACAGGCTCATGACTAAAGAACACACGGCTGTCTGCTGATTGACGCTTGACTGTAGATTTTCGCTTTGTGTCAAAAGGACTCCCTTAACGCACACTTTTTCAAAGTCGGTGAATTCATCAGATCTGTTTGAAACATTGCATTTTATCCACGCACGACGACTGCTTAGATACTCGCAGCACAGTTGCCCCATATAAATTGCCCATGAGCGCGGAGCTTGTCTTTGTCACTGTAGCAACTTTGCTCCATCAGGGGGACAACCCGGTTCGACGCCCCTTGTCAGCACATGTTTCTCTAATTCCTTTGTTTCAGGCAAGCCACTGTGACGTCAGACGCCTTTACGCATACAGCTTTGCGATGCTTAGACAGTAATAACATAATTCATGTTTACATTTCTTTAATTTACGACGCATTGTCGTTATTCGTGACGCATCAATGACCAATTGATTATATGGCAATTCAATGAAAAAAGCGTGTGGAAAACAGTGTTAATGACAGATTTGAGAAGCACATTTCTTCAATGTTGGCCGCATGGCATTCCTGTGCAGGTGACAATGGTAATTTTTCAAAACGACAAGGATATTTAAACACATGATTATTTGTTTGGTGTGCTCTATGGCCTCTGCTACAGACCTCATCGAAATGACACTTAGATATCTTAGGGTGCACCTATGAAATCTTCCCAAATGGTCTAGCGGATAGGAATCTGCCTTGTAACGCAGGGCGGCCCGGGTTCGATTCCCGTTATGGCAAATGATTCTTGTAGAAAAATAAAATGAGTCCCAACGTGTGCAACAGAAAAGTTCGAAAACTGGTTACATTTGCATCGTCATGAACATGACTTATATCAGGCTAGCTCATTTTGTCTTTGTTCATTTTAATTGTAGAAACAATATTTCGTTTGTGACCATTTTTTTCTGCCGTTTTGACAACAGGCTCATGACTAAAGAACACACGGCTGTCTGCTGATTGACGCTTGACTGTAGATTTTCGCTTTGTGTCAAAAGGACTCCCTTAACGCACACTTTTTCAAAGTAGGTGAATTCATCAGATCTGTTTGAAACATTGCATTTTATCCACGCACGACGACTGCTTAGATACTCGCAGCACAGTTGCCCCATATAAATTGCCCATGAGCGCGGAGCTTGTCTTTGTCACTGTAGCAACTTTGCTCCATCAGGGGGACAACCCGGTTCGACGCCCCTGTAAGCACATGTTTCTCTAATTCCTTTGTTTCAGGCAAGTCACAGTGACGTCAGACGCCTTTGCGCATACAGCTTTGCGATGCTTAGACAGTAATAACATAATTCATGTTTACATTTCTTTAATTTACGACGCATTGTCGTTATTCGTGACGCATCAATGAACAATTGATTATATGGCAATGCAATGAAAAAAGCGTGTGGAAAACAGTGTTAATGACAGATTTGAGTAGCACATTTCTTCAATGTTGACCGCATGGCATTCCTGTGCAGGTGACAATGGTAATTTTTCAAAACGACAAGGATATTTAAACACATGATTATTTGTTTGGTGTGCTCTATGGCCTCTGCGACAGACCTCATCGAAATGACACTTAGATATCTTAGGGTGCACATATGAAATCTTGCCAAATGGTCTAGCGGATAGGAATCTGCCTTGTAACGCAGGGCGGCCCGGTTCGATTCCCGTCATGGCAAATGATTCTTGTAGAAAAATAAAATGAGTCTCAACGTGTGCAACAGAACAGTTCGAAATCTCGTTACATTTGCATCGTCATGAACATGACTAATATCAGGCTAGCTCATTTTTTCTTTGTTCATTTTAAGTGTAGAAACAATATTTCGTTTGTGACCATTTTTTTCTGCCGTTTTGACAACAGGCTCATGACTAAAGAACACACGGCTGTCTGCTGATTGACGCTTGACTGTAGATTTTCGCTTTGTGTCAAAAGGACTCCCTTAACGCACACTTTTTCAAAGTAGGTGAATTCATCAGATCTGTTTGAAACATTGCATTTTATCCATGCACGACGACTGCTTAGATACTCGCAGCACAGTTGCCCCATATAAATTGCCCATGAGCGGGGAGCTTGTCTTTGTCACTGTAGCAACTTTGCTCCATCAGGGGGACAAGCCGGTTCGACGCCCCTTTAAGCACATGTTTCTCTAATTCCTTTGTTTCAGGCAAGCCACAGTGACGTCAGACGCCTTTGCGCATACAGCTTTGCGATGCTTCGACAGTAATAACATAATTCATGTTTACATTTCTTTAATTTACGACGCATTGTCGTTATTCGTGACGCATCAATGACCAATTGATTATATGGCAATGCAATGAAAAAAGCGTGTGGAAAACAGTGTTAATGACAGATTTGAGAAGCACATTTCTTCAATGCTGGCCGCATGGCATTCCTGTGCAGGTGACAATGGTAATTTTTCAAAACGACAAGGATATTTAAACACATGATTATTTGTTTGCTGTGCTCTATGGCCTCTGCTACAGACCTCATCGAAATGACACTTAGATATCTTAGGGTGCACCTATGAAATCTTCCCAAATGGTCTAGCGGATAGGAATCTGCCTTGTAACGCAGGGCGGCCTGGGTTCGATTCCCGTCATGGCAAATGATTCTTGTAGAAAAATAAAATGAGTCCCAACGTGTGCAACAGAACAGTTCGAAATCTCGTTACATTTGCATCGTCATGAACATCACTTATATCAGGCTAGCTCATTTTTTCTTTGTTCATTTTAAGTGTAGAAACAATATTTCGTTTGTGACCATTTTTTTCTGCCGTTTTGACAACAGGCTCATGACTAAAGAACACACGGCTGTCTGCTGATTGACGCTTGACTGTAGATTTTCGCTTTGTGTCAAAAGGACTCCCTTAACACACACTTTTTCAAAGTAGGTGAATTCATCAGATCTGTTTGAAACATTGCATTTTATCCATGCACGACGACTGCTTAGATACTCGCAGCACAGTTGCCCCATATAAATTGCCCATGAGCGCGGAGCTTGTCTTTGTCACTGTAGCAACTTTGCTCCATCAGGGGGACAAGCCGGTTCGACGCCCCTGTAAGCACATGTTTCTCTAATTCCTTTGTTTCAGGCAAGCCACTGTGACGTCAGACGCCTTTACGCATACAGCTTTGCGATGCTTAGACAGTAATAACATAATTCATGTTTACATTTTTTTAATTTACGACGCATTGTCGTTATTCGTGACGCATCAATGACCAATTGATTATATGGCAATGCAATGAAAAAAGCGTGTGGAAAACAGTGTTAATGACAGATTTGAGAAGCACATTTCTTCAATGCTGGCCGCATGGCATTCCTGTGCAGGTGACAATGGTAATTTTTCAAAACGACAAGGATATTTAAACACATGATTATTTGTTTGCTGTGCTCTATGGCCTCTGCTACAGACCTCATCGAAATGACACTTAGATATCTTAGGGTGCACCTATGAAATCTTCCCAAATGGTCTAGCGGATAGGAATCTGCCTTGTAACGCAGGGCGGCCTGGGTTCGATTCCCGTCATGGCAAATGATTCTTGTAGAAAAATAAAATGAGTCCCAACGTGTGCAACAGAACAGTTCGAAATCTCGTTACATTTGCATCGTCATGAACATCACTTATATCAGGCTAGCTCATTTTTTCTTTGTTCATTTTAAGTGTAGAAACAATATTTCGTTTGTGACCATTTTTTTCTGCCGTTTTGACAACAGGCTCATGACTAAAGAACACACGGCTGTCTGCTGATTGACGCTTGACTGTAGATTTTCGCTTTGTGTCAAAAGGACTCCCTTAACACACACTTTTTCAAAGTAGGTGAATTCATCAGATCTGTTTGAAACATTGCATTTTATCCATGCACGACGACTGCTTAGATACTCGCAGCACAGTTGCCCCATATAAATTGCCCATGAGCGCGGAGCTTGTCTTTGTCACTGTAGCAACTTTGCTCCATCAGGGGGACAAGCCGGTTCGACGCCCCTGTAAGCACATGTTTCTCTAATTCCTTTGTTTCAGGCAAGCCACTGTGACGTCAGACGCCTTTACGCATACAGCTTTGCGATGCTTAGACAGTAATAACATAATTCATGTTTACATTTCTTTAATTTTCGACGCATTGTCGTTATTCGTGACGCATCAATGACCAATTGATTATATGGCAATGCAATGAAAAAAGCGTGTGGAAAACAGTGTTAATGACAGATTTGAGAAGCACATTACTTCAATGTTGGCCGCATGGCATTCCTGTGCAGGTGACAATGGTAATTTTTTCAAAACGACTAGGATATTTAAACACATGATTATTTGTTTGGTGTGCTCTATGGCCTCTGCGACAGACCTCATCGAAATGACACTTAGATATCTTAGGGTGCACATATGAAATCTTCCCAAATGGTCTAGCGGATAGGAATCTGCCTTGTAACGCAGGGCGGCCCGGGTTCGATTCCCGTCATGGCAAATGATTCTTGTAGAAAAATAAAATGAGTCCCAACGCGTGCAACAGAACAGTTCGGAATCTCGTTACATTTGCATCGTCATGAACATGACTTATATCAGGCTAGCTCATTTTTTCTTTGTTCATTTTAAGTGTAGAAACAATATTTCGTTTGTGACCATTTTTTTCTGCCGTTTTGACAACAGGCTCATTACTAAAGAACACACGGCTGTCTGCTGATTGACGCTTGACTGTAGATTTTCGCTTTGTGTCAAAAGGACTCCCTTAACGCACACTTTTTCAAAGTAGGTGAATTCATCAGATCTGTTTGAAACATTGCATTTTATCCATGCACGACGACTGCTTAGATACTCGCAGCACAGTTGCCCCATATAAGTTGCCCATGAGCGCGGAGCTTGTCTTTGTCACTGTCGCAACTTTGCTCCATCAGGGGGACAAGCCGGTTCGACGCCCCTGTAAGCACATGTTTCTCTAATTCCTTTGTTTCAGGCAAGCCACAGTGACGTCAGACGCCTTTGCGCATACAGCTTTGCGATGCTTAGACAGTAATAACATAATTCATGTTTACATTTCTTTAATTTTCGACGCATTGTCGTTATTCGTGACGCATCAATGACCAATTGATTATATGGCAATGCAATGAAAAAAGCGTGTGGAAAACAGTGTTAATGACAGATTTGAGAAGCACATTTCTTCAATGTTGGCCGCATGGCATTCCTGTGCAGGTGACAATGGTAATTTTTCAAAACGACAAGGATATTTAAACACATGATTATTTGTTTGCTGTGCTCTATGGCCTCTGCTACAGACCTCATCGAAATGACACTTAGATATTTTAGGGTGTACATATCAAGTCTTCCCAAATGGTCTAGCAGAGAGGATTCTGCCTTGTAACGCAGGGCGGCCCGGGTTCGATTCCCGTCATGGCAAATGATTTTTGTAGAAAAATAAAATGAGTCCTTACGTGTGCAACAGAACAGTTCGAAATCTCGTTACATTTGCATCGTCATGAACATGACTTATATCAGGCTAGCTCATTTTTTCTTTGTTCATTTTAAGTGTAGAAACAATATTTCGTTTGTGACCATTTTTTTCTGCCGTTTTGACAACAGGCTCAAGACTAAAGAACACACGGCAGTCTGCTGATTGACGCTTGACTGTAGATTTTCGCTTGAGTCGAAAGAACTCCCTAACGCACACTTTTTCAAAGTAGGTGAATTCATCAGATCGGTTTGAAACATTGTATTTTATCCATGCACGACGACTGCTTAGATACTCGCAGCACAGTTGCCCCATATAAATTGCCAATGAGCGCGGAGCTTATCTTTGTCACTGTAGCAACTTTGCTCCATCAGCGTGAGAAGCCGGTTCGACGCCCCTGTAAGCACATGTTTCTCAAATTCCTTTGTTTCAGGCAAGCCACTGTGACGTCAGACGCCTTTACGCATACAGCTTTGCGATGCTTAGACAGTAATAACATAATTCATGTTTAAATTTCTTTAATTTTAAACGCATTGTCGTTATTCGTGACGCATCAATGACCAATTGATTATATGGCAATGCAATGAAAAAAGCGTGTGGAAAACAGTGTTAATGACAGATTTGAGAAGCACATTTCTTCAATGTTGGCCGCATGGCATTCCTGTGCAGGTGACAATGGTAATTTTTCAAAACGACAAGGATATTTAAACACATGATTATTTGTTTGCTGTGCTCTATGGCCTCTGCTACAGACCTCATCGAAATGACACTTAGATATCTTAGGGTGTACATATCAAGTCTTCCCAAATGGTCTAGCGGATAGGAATCTGCCTTGTAACGCAGGGCGGCCCGGGTTCGATTCCCGTCATGGCAAATGATTTTTGTAGAAAAATAAAATGAGTCCCAACGTGTGCAACAGAACAGTTCGAAATCTCGTTGCATTTGCATCGTCATGAACATGACTTATATCAGGCTAGCTCATTTTTTCTTTGTTCATTTTAAGTGTAGAAACAATATTTCGATTGTGAACATTTTTTTCTGCCGTTTTGACAACAGGCTCATGACTAAAGAACACACGGCTGTCTGCTGGTTGACGCTTGACTGTAGATTTTCGCTTTGTGTCAAAAGAACTCCCTAACCACACTTTTTCAAAGTAGGTGAATTCATCAGATCGGTTTGAAACATTGCATTTTATCCATGCACGGCGACTGCTTAGATACTCGCAGCACAGTTGCCCCATATAAATTGCCCATGAGCGCGGAGCTTGTCTTTGTCACTGTAGCAACTTTGCTCCATCAGCGGGAGAAACCGGTTCGATGCCCCTGTAAGCACATGTTTCTCGAATTCCTTTGTTTCAGGCAAGCCACTGTGACGTCAGACGCCTTTACGCATACAGCTTTGCGATGCTTAGACAGTAATAACATAATTCATGTTTACATTTCTTTAATTTTCGACGTATTGTCGTTATTCGTGACGCATCAATGACCAATTGATTATATGGCAATGCAATGAAAAAAGCGTGTGGAAAACAGTGTTAATGACAGATTTGAGAAGCACATTTCTTCAATGTTGGCCGCATGGCATTCCTGTGCAGGTGACAATGGTAATTTTTCAAAACGACAAGGATATTTAAACACATGATTATTTGTTTGCTGTACTCTATGGCCTCTGCTACAGACCTCATCGAAATGACACTTAGATATCTTAGGGTGCACATATCAAGTCTTCCCAAATGGTCTAGCGGATAGGAATCTCCCTTGTAACGCAGGGCGGCCCGGATTCGATTCCCGTCATGGCAAATATTTTTTTGTAGAAAAATAAAATGAGTCCCAACGTGTGCAACAGAACAGTTCGAAATCTGGTTATATTTGCATCGTCATGAACATGACTTATATCAGGCTAGCTCATTTTTTCTTTGTTCATTTTAAGTGTAGAAACAATATTTCGTTTGTGACCATTTTTTTCTGCCGTTTTGACAACAGGCTCATGACTAAAGAACACACGGCTGTCTGCTGATTGACGCTTGACTGTAGATTTTCGCTTTGTGTCAAAAGAACTCCCTAACGCACACTTTTTCAAAGTAGGTGAATTCATCAGATCTGTTTGAAACATTGCATTTTATCCATGCACGACGACTGCTTAGATACTCGCAGCACAGTTGCCCCATATAAATTGCCCATGAGCGCGGAGCTTGTCTTTGTCACTGTAGCAACTTTGCTCCATCAGCGGGAGAAGCCGGTTCGACGGCCCTGTAAGCACAAGTTTCTCTAATTCCTTTGTTTCAGGCAAGCCACTGTGACGTCAGACGCCTTTACGCATACAGCTTTGCTATGCTTAGACAGTAATAACATAATTCATGTTTACATTTCTTTAATTTTCGACGCATTGTCGTTATTCGTGACGCATCAATGACCGATTAATTATATGGCAATGCAATGAAAAAAGCGTGTGGAAAACAGTGTTAATGACAGATTTGAGAAGCACATTTCTTCAATGTTGGCCGCATGGCATTCCTGTGCAGGTGACAATGGTAATTTTTCAAAACGACAAGGATATTTAAACACATGATTATTTGTTTGGTGTGCTCTATGGCCTCTGCTACAGACCTCATCGAAATGACACTTAGATATCTTAGGGTCTACATATGAAATCTTCCCAAATGGTCTAGCGGATAGGAATCTGCCTTGTAACGCAGGGTGGCCCGGGTTCGATTCCCGTCATGGCAAATGATTCTTGAAGAAAAATAAAATGAGTCCCAACGTGTGCAACAGAACAGTTCAAAATCTGGTTATATTTGCATCGTCATGAACATGACTTATATCAGGCTAGCTCATTTTTTCTTTTTTCATTTTAAGTGTAGAAACAATATTTCGTTTGTGACCATTTTTTTCTGCCGTTTTGACAACAGGCTCATGACTAAAGAACACACGGCTGTCTGCTGATTGACGCTTGACTGTAGATTTTCGCTTTGTGTCAAAAGAACTCCCTAACGCACACTTTTTCAAAGTAGGTGAATTCATCAGATCTGTTTGAAACATTGCATTTTATCCATGCACGACGACTGCTTAGATACTCGCAGCACAGTTGCCACATATAAATTGCCCATGAGCGCGGAGCTTGTCTTTGTCACTGTAGCAACTTTGCTCCATCAGCGGGAGAAGCCGGTTCGACGGCCCTGTAAGCACAAGTTTCTCTAATTCCTTTGTTTCAGGCAAGCCACTGTGACGTCAGACGCCTTTACGCATACAGCTTTGCTATGCTTAGACAGTAATAACATAATTCATGTTTACATTTCTTTAATTTTCGACGCATTGTCGTTATTCGTGACGCATCAATGACCAATTGATTATATGGCAATGCAATGAAAAAAGTTTGTGGAAAACAGTGTTAATGACAGATTTGAGAAGCACATTTCTTCAATGTTGGCCACATGGCATTCCTGTGCAGGTGACAATGGTAATTTTTCAAAACGACAAGGATATTTAAACACATGATTATTTGTTTGCTGTGCTCTATGACCACTGCTACAGACCTCATCGAAATGACACTTAGATATCTTAGGGTGCACATATCAAGTCTTCCCAAATGGTCTAGCGGATAGGAATCTCCCTTGTAACGCAGGGCGGCCCGGGTTCGATTCCCGTCATGGCAAATGGTTCTTGTAGAAAAATAAAATGAGTCCCAACGTGTGCAACAGAACAGTTCGAAATCTCGTTACATTTGCATCGTCATGAACATGACTTATATCAGGCTAGCTCATTTTTTTCTTTGTTCATTTTAAGTGTAGAAACAATATTTCGTTAGTGAACATTTTTTTCTGCCGTTTTGACAACAGGCTCATGACTAAAGAACACACGGCTGTCTGCTGATTGACGCTTGACTGTAGATTTTCGCTTTGTTTCAAAAGGACTCCCTAACACACACTTTTCAAAGTAGGTGAATTCATCAGATCTGTTTGAAACATTGCATTTTATCCATGCACGACGACTGCTTAGATACTCGCAGCACAGTTGCCCCATATAAATTGCCCATGAGCGCGGAGCTTGTCTTTGTCACTGTAGCAACTTTGCTCCATCAGCGGGAGAAGCCGGTCGACGGCCCTGTTAGCACATGTTTCTCTAATTCCTTTGTTTCAGGCAAGCCACTGTGACGTCAGATGCCTTTACGCATACAGCTTTGCTATGCTTAGACAGTAATAACATAATTCATGTTTACATTTCTTTAATTTTCGACGTATTGTCGTTATTCGTGACGCATCAATGACCAATTGATTATATGGCAATGCAATGAAAAAAGCGTGTGGAAAACAGTGTTAATGACAGATTTGAGAAGCACATTTCTTCAATGTTGGCCGCATGGCATTCCTGTGCAGGTGACAATGGTAATTTTTCAAAACGACAAGGATATTTAAACACATGATTATTTGTTTGCTGTACTCTATGGCCTCTGCTACAGACCTCATCGAAATGACACTTAGATATCTTAGGGTGCACATATCAAGTCTTCCCAAATGGTCTAGCGGATAGGAATCTCCCTTGTAACGCAGGGCGGCCCGGATTCGATTCCCGTCATGGCAAATATTTTTTTGTAGAAAAATAAAATGAGTCCCAACGTGTGCAACAGAACAGTTCGAAATCTGGTTATATTTGCATCGTCATGAACATGACTTATATCAGGCTAGCTCATTTTTTCTTTGTTCATTTTAAGTGTAGAAACAATATTTCGTTTGTGACCATTTTTTTCTGCCGTTTTGACAACAGGCTCATGACTAAAGAACACACGGCTGTCTGCTGATTGACGCTTGACTGTAGATTTTCGCTTTGTGTCAAAAGAACTCCCTAACGCACACTTTTTCAAAGTAGGTGAATTCATCAGATCTGTTTGAAACATTGCATTTTATCCATGCACGACGACTGCTTAGATACTCGCAGCACAGTTGCCCCATATAAATTGCCCATGAGCGCGGAGCTTGTCTTTGTCACTGTAGCAACTTTGCTCCATCAGCGGGAGAAGCCGGTTCGACGGCCCTGTAAGCACAAGTTTCTCTAATTCCTTTGTTTCAGGCAAGCCACTGTGACGTCAGACGCCTTTACGCATACAGCTTTGCTATGCTTAGACAGTAATAACATAATTCATGTTTACATTTCTTTAATTTTCGACGCATTGTCGTTATTCGTGACGCATCAATGACCGATTAATTATATGGCAATGCAATGAAAAAAGCGTGTGGAAAACAGTGTTAATGACAGATTTGAGAAGCACATTTCTTCAATGTTGGCCGCATGGCATTCCTGTGCAGGTGACAATGGTAATTTTTCAAAACGACAAGGATATTTAAACACATGATTATTTGTTTGGTGTGCTCTATGGCCTCTGCTACAGACCTCATCGAAATGACACTTAGATATCTTAGGGTCTACATATGAAATCTTCCCAAATGGTCTAGCGGATAGGAATCTGCCTTGTAACGCAGGGTGGCCCGGGTTCGATTCCCGTCATGGCAAATGATTCTTGAAGAAAAATAAAATGAGTCCCAACGTGTGCAACAGAACAGTTCAAAATCTGGTTATATTTGCATCGTCATGAACATGACTTATATCAGGCTAGCTCATTTTTTCTTTTTTCATTTTAAGTGTAGAAACAATATTTCGTTTGTGACCATTTTTTTCTGCCGTTTTGACAACAGGCTCATGACTAAAGAACACACGGCTGTCTGCTGATTGACGCTTGACTGTAGATTTTCGCTTTGTGTCAAAAGAACTCCCTAACGCACACTTTTTCAAAGTAGGTGAATTCATCAGATCTGTTTGAAACATTGCATTTTATCCATGCACGACGACTGCTTAGATACTCGCAGCACAGTTGCCACATATAAATTGCCCATGAGCGCGGAGCTTGTCTTTGTCACTGTAGCAACTTTGCTCCATCAGCGGGAGAAGCCGGTTCGACGGCCCTGTAAGCACAAGTTTCTCTAATTCCTTTGTTTCAGGCAAGCCACTGTGACGTCAGACGCCTTTACGCATACAGCTTTGCTATGCTTAGACAGTAATAACATAATTCATGTTTACATTTCTTTAATTTTCGACGCATTGTCGTTATTCGTGACGCATCAATGACCAATTGATTATATGGCAATGCAATGAAAAAAGTTTGTGGAAAACAGTGTTAATGACAGATTTGAGAAGCACATTTCTTCAATGTTGGCCACATGGCATTCCTGTGCAGGTGACAATGGTAATTTTTCAAAACGACAAGGATATTTAAACACATGATTATTTGTTTGCTGTGCTCTATGACCACTGCTACAGACCTCATCGAAATGACACTTAGATATCTTAGGGTGCACATATCAAGTCTTCCCAAATGGTCTAGCGGATAGGAATCTCCCTTGTAACGCAGGGCGGCCCGGGTTCGATTCCCGTCATGGCAAATGGTTCTTGTAGAAAAATAAAATGAGTCCCAACGTGTGCAACAGAACAGTTCGAAATCTCGTTACATTTGCATCGTCATGAACATGACTTATATCAGGCTAGCTCATTTTTTTCTTTGTTCATTTTAAGTGTAGAAACAATATTTCGTTAGTGAACATTTTTTTCTGCCGTTTTGACAACAGGCTCATGACTAAAGAACACACGGCTGTCTGCTGATTGACGCTTGACTGTAGATTTTCGCTTTGTTTCAAAAGGACTCCCTAACACACACTTTTCAAAGTAGGTGAATTCATCAGATCTGTTTGAAACATTGCATTTTATCCATGCACGACGACTGCTTAGATACTCGCAGCACAGTTGCCCCATATAAATTGCCCATGAGCGCGGAGCTTGTCTTTGTCACTGTAGCAACTTTGCTCCATCAGCGGG
Source organism: Argentina silus (assembly GCF_951799395.1). Taxonomy (NCBI): domain Eukaryota; kingdom Metazoa; phylum Chordata; class Actinopteri; order Argentiniformes; family Argentinidae; genus Argentina; species Argentina silus. The sequence continues at coordinate 22,866,413 of NC_139665.1, forward strand.
AGAAGCCGGTCGACGGCCCTGTTAGCACATGTTTCTCTAATTCCTTTGTTTCAGGCAAGCCACTGTGACGTCAGATGCCTTTACGCATACAGCTTTGCTATGCTTAGACAGTAATAACATAATTCATGTTTACATTTCTTTAATTTTCGACGTATTGTCGTTATTCGTGACGCATCAATGACCAATTGATTATATGGCAATGCAATGAAAAAAGCGTGTGGAAAACAGTGTTAATGACAGATTTGAGAAGCACATTTCTTCAATGTTGGCCGCATGGCATTCCTGTGCAGGTGACAATGGTAATTTTTCAAAACGACAAGGATATTTAAACACATGATTATTTGTTTGGTGTGCTCTTTGGCCTCTGCTACAGACCTCATCGAAATGACACTTAGATATCTTAGGGTCTACATATGAAATCTTCCCAAATGGTCTAGCGGATAGGAATCTGCCTTGTAACGCAGGGCGGCCGGGGTTCGATTCCCGTCATGGCAAATGATTCTTGTAGAAAAATAAAATGAGTCCCAACGTGTGCAACAGAACAGTTCGAAATCTCGTTACATTTGCATCGTCATGAACATGACTTATATCAGGCTAGCTCATTTTTTCTTTGTTCATTTTAAGTGTAGAAACAATATTTCGTTTGTGACCATTTTTTTCTGCCGTTTTGACAACAGGCTCATGACTAAAGAACACACGGCTGTCTGCTGATTGACGCTTGACTGTAGATTTTCGCTTTGTGTCAAAAGGACTCCCTTAACGCACACTTTTTCAAAGTAGGTGAATTCATCAGATCTGTTTGAAACATTGCATTTTATCCATGCACGACGACTGCTTAGATACTCGCAGCACAGTTGCCCCATATAAATTGCCCATGAGCGCGGAGCTTGTCTTTGTCACTGTAGCAACTTTGCTCCATCAGGGGGACAAGCCGGTTCGACGCCCCTGTAAGCACATGTTTCTCTAATTCCTTTGTTTCAGGCAAGCCACAGTGACGTCAGACGCCTTTGCGCATACAGCTTTGCGATGCTTAGACAGTAATAACATAATTCATGTTTACATTTCTTTAATTTTCGACGCATTGTATTCGTGACGCATCAATGACCAATTGATTATATGGCAATGCAATGAAAAAAGCGTGTGGAAAACAGTGTTAATGACAGATTTGAGAAGCACATTTCTTCAATGTTGGCCGCATGGCATTCCTGTGCAGGTGACAATGGTAATTTTTCAAAACGACAAGGATATTTAAACACATGATTATTTGTTTGGTGTGCTCTATGGCCTCTGCTACAGACGTCATCGAAATGACACTTAGATATCTTAGGGTCTACATATGAAATCTTCCCAAATGGTCTAGCGGATAGGAATCTGCCTTGTAACGCAGGGTGGCCCGGGTTCGATTCCCGTCATGGCAAATGATTCTTGTCGAAAAATAAAATGAATCCCAACGTGTGCAACAGAACAGTTCGAAATCTCGTTACATTTGCATCGTCATGAACATGACTTATATCAGGCTAGCTCATTTTTTCTTTATTCATTTTAAGTGTAGAAACAATATTTCGTTAGTGACCATTTTTTTCTGCCGTTTTGACAACAGGCTCATGACTAAAGAACACACGGCTGTCTGCTGATTGACGCTTGACTGTAGATTTTCGCTTTGTGTCAAAAGTACTCCCTTAACACACACTTTTTCAAAGTAGGTGAATTCATCAGATCTGTTTGAAACATTGCATTTTATCCATGCACGACGACTGCTTAGATACTCGCAGCACAGTTGCCCCATATAAATTGCCCATGTGCGCGGAGTTTGTCTTTGTCACTGTAGCAACTTTGCTCCATCAGTGGGACAAGCCGGTTCGACGCCCCTGTAAGCACATGTTTCTCTAATTCCTTTGTTTCAGGCAAGCCACAGTGACGTCAGACGCCTTTGCGCATACAGCTTTGCGATGCTTAGACAGTAATAACATAATTCATGTTTACATTTCTTTAATTTTCGACGCATTGTATTCGTGACGCATCAATGACCAATTGATTATATGGCAATGCAATGAAAAAAGCGTGTGGAAAACAGTGTTAATGACAGATTTGAGAAGCACATTTCTTCAATGTTGGCCGCATGGCATTCCTGTGCAGGTGACAATGGTAATTTTTCAAAACGACAAGGATATTTAAACACATGATTATTTGTTTGGTGTGCTCTTTGGCCTCTGCTACAGACCTCATCGAAATGACACTTAGATATCTTAGGGTCTACATATGAAATCTTCCCAAATGGTCTAGCGGATAGGAATCTGCCTTGTAACGCAGGGCGGCCGGGGTTCGATTCCCGTCATGGCAAATGATTCTTGTAGAAAAATAAAATGAGTCCCAACGTGTGCAACAGAACAGTTCGAAATCTCGTTACATTTGCATCGTCATGAACATGACTTATATCAGGCTAGCTCATTTTTTCTTTGTTCATTTTAAGTGTAGAAACAATATTTCGTTTGTGACCATTTTTTTCTGCCGTTTTGACAACAGGCTCATGACTAAAGAACACACGGCTGTCTGCTGATTGACGCTTGACTGTAGATTTTCGCTTTGTGTCAAAAGGACTCCCTTAACGCACACTTTTTCAAAGTAGGTGAATTCATCAGATCTGTTTGAAACATTGCATTTTATCCATGCACGACGACTGCTTAGATACTCGCAGCACAGTTGCCTCATATAAATTGCCCATGAGCGCGGAGCTTGTCTTTGTCACTGTAGCAAATTTGCTCCATCAGGGGGACAAGCCGGTTCGACGCCCCTGTAAGCACATGTTTCTCTGATTCCTTTGTTTCAGGCAAGCCACTGTGACGTCAGACGCCTTTACGCATACAGCTTTGCGATGCTTAGACAGTAATAACATAATTCATGTTTACATTTCTTTAATTTTCGACGCATTGTCGTTATTCGTGACGCATCAATGACCAATTGATTATATGGCAATGCAATGAAAAAAGCGTGTGGAAAACAGTGTTAATGACAGATTTGAGAAGCACATTTCTTCAATGTTGGCCGCATGGCATTCCTGTGCAGGTGACAATGGTAATTTTTCAAAACGACAAGGATATTTAAACACATGATTATTTGTTTGCTGTGCTCTATGGCCTCTGCTACAGACCTCATCGAAATGACACTTAGATATCTTAGGGTGTACATATCAAGTCTTCCCAAATGGTCTAGCGGATAGGCATCTACCTTGTAACGCAGGGCGGCCCGGGTTCGATTCCCGTCATGGCAAATATTTTTTGTAGAAAAATAAAATGAGTCCCAACGTGTGCAACAGAACAGTTCGAAATCTCGTTACATTTGCATCGTCATGAACATGACTTATATCAGGTTAGCTAATTTTTTCTTTGTTCATTTCAAGTGTAGAAACAATATTTCGTTTGTGAACATTTTTTTCTGCCGTTTTGACAACAGGCTCATGACTAAAGAACACACGGCTGTCTGCTGATTGACGCTTGACTGTAGATTTTCGCTTTGTGTCAAAAGAACTTCCTAACGCACACTTTTTCAAAGTAGGTGAATTCATCAGATCTGTTTGAAACATTGCATTTTATCCATGCACGATGACTGCTTAGATACACAGTTGCCCCATATAAATTGCCCATGAGTGCGGAGCTTGTCTTTGTCACTGTAGCAACTTTGCTCCATCAGCGGGAGAAGGCGGTTCGATGCCCCTGTCAGCACATGTTTCTCTAATTCCTTTGTTTCAGGCAAGCCACTGTGACGTCAGACGCCTTTACGCATACAGCTTTGCGATGCTTAGACAGTAATAACATAATTCATGTTTACATTTCTTTAATTTTCGACGCATTGTCGTTATTCGTGACGCATCAATGACCAATTGATTATATGGCAATGCAATGAAAAAAGCGTGTGGAAAACAGTGTTAATGACAGATTTGAGAAGCACATTTCTTCAATGTTGGCCGCATGGCATTCCTGTGCAGGTGACAATGGTAATTTTTCAAAACGACAAGGATATTTAAACACATGATTATTTGTTTGCTGTACTCTATGGCCTCTGCTACAGACCTCATCGAAATGACACTTAGATATCTTAGGGTGCACATATCAAGTCTTCCCAAATGGTCTAGCGGATAGGAATCTCCCTTGTAACGCAGGGCGGCCCGGATTCGATTCCCGTCATGGCAAATGATTTTTTGTAGAAAAATAAAATGAGTCCCAACGTGTGCAACAGAACAGTTCGAAATCTGGTTATATTTGCATCGTCATGAACATGACTTATATCAGGCTAGCTCATTTTTTCTTTGTTCATTTTAAGTGTAGAAACAATATTTCGTTTGTGACCATTTTTTTCTGCCGTTTTGACAACAGGCTCATGACTAAAGAACACACGGCTGTCTGCTGATTGACGCTTGACTGTAGATTTTCGCTTTGTGTCAAAAGAACTCCCTAACGCACACTTTTTCAAAGTAGGTGAATTCATCAGATCTGTTTGAAACATTGCATTTTATCCATGCACGACGACTGCTTAGATACACAGTTGCCCCATATAAATTGCCCATGAGTGCGGAGCTTGTCTTTGTCACTGTAGCAACTTTGCTCCATCAGCGGGAGAAGGCGGTTCGACGCCCCTGTCAGCACATGTTTCTCTAATTCCTTTGTTTCAGGCAAGCCACTGTGACGTCAGACGCCTTTACGCATACAGCTTTGCGATGCTTAGACAGTAATAACATAATTCATGTTTACATTTCTTTAATTTTCGACGCATTGTCGTTATTCGTGACGCATCAATGACCAATTGATTATATGGCAATGCAATGAAAAAAGCGTGTGGAAAACAGTGTTAATGACAGATTTGAGAAGCACATTTCTTCAATGTTGGCCGCATGGCATTCCTGTGCAGGTGACAATGGTAATTTTTCAAAACGACAAGGATATTTAAACACATGATTATTTGTTTGCTGTGCTCTATGGCCTCTGCTACAGACCTCATCGAAATGACACTTAGATATCTTAGGGTGTACATATCAAGTCTTCCCAAATGGTCTAGCGGATAGGAATCTGCCTTGTCACGCAGGGCGGCCCGGGTTCGATTCCCGTCATGGCAAATGATTTTTGTAGAAAAATAAAATGAGTCCCAACGTGTGCAACAGAACATTTCGAAATCTCGTTACATTTGCATCGTCATGAACATGACTTATATCAGGCTAGCTAATTTTTTCTTTGTTCATTTTAAGTGTAGAAACAATATTTCGTTTGTGAACATTTTTTTCTGCCGTTTTGACAACAGGCTCATTACTAAAGAACACACGGCTGTCTGCTGATTGACGCTTGACTGTCGATTTTCGCTTTGTGTCAAAAGAACTCCCTAACGCACACTTTTTCAAAGTAGGTGAATTCATCAGATCTGTTTGAAACATTGCATTTTATCCATGCACGACGACTACTTAGATACTCGCAGCACAGTTGCCTCATATAAATTGCCCATGAGCGCGGAGCTTGTCTTTGTCACTGTAGCAACTTTGCTCCATCAGCGGGAGAAGGCGGTTCGACGCCCCTGTAAGCACATGTTTCTCTAATTCCTTTGTTTCAGGCAAGCCACTGTGACGTCAGACGCCTTTACGCATACAGCTTTGCGATGCTTAGACAGTAATAACATAATTCATGTTTACATTTCTTTAATTTTCGACGCATTGTCGTTATTCGTGACGCATCAATGACCAATTGATTATATGGCAATGCAATGAAAAAAGCGTGTGGAAAACAGTGTTAATGACAGATTTGAGAAGCACATTTCTTCAATGTTGGCCGCATGGCATTCCTGTGCAGGTGACAATGGTAATTTTTCAAAACGACAAGGATATTTAAACACATGATTATTTGTTTGCTGTGCTCTATGGCCTCTGCTACAGACCTCATCGAAATGACACTTAGATATCTTAGGGTGCACATATCAAGTCTTCCCAAATGGTCTAGCGGATAGGAATCTCCCTTGTAACGCAGGGCGGCCCGGATTCGATTCCCGTCATGGCAAATGATTTTTTGTAGAAAAATAAAATGAGTCCCAACGTGTGCAACAGAACAGTTCGAAATCTGGTTATATTTGCATCGTCATGAACATGACTTATATCAGGCTAGCTCATTTTTTCTTTGTTCATTTTAAGTGTAGAAACAATATTTCGTTTGTGAACATTTTTTTCTGCCGTTTTGACAACAGGCTCATGACTAAAGAACACACGGCTGTCTGCTGATTGACGCTTGACTGTAGATTTTCGCTTTGTGTCAAAAGAACTCCCTAACGCACACTTTTTCAAAGTAGGTGAATTCATCAGATCTGTTTGAAACATTGCATTTTATCCATGCACGACGACTACTTAGATACTCGCAGCACAGTTGCCTCATATAAATTGCCCATGAGCGCGGAGCTTGTCTTTGTCACTGTAGCAACTTTGCTCCATCAGCGGGAGAAGGCGGTTCGACGCCCCTGTAAGCACATGTTTCTCTAATTCCTTTGTTTCAGGCAAGCCACTGTGACGTCAGACGCCTTTACGCATACAGCTTTGCGATGCTTAGACAGTAATAACATAATTCATGTTTACATTTCTTTAATTTTCGACGCATTGTCGTTATTCGTGACGCATCAATGACCAATTGATTATATGGCAATGCAATGAAAAAAGCGTGTGGAAAACAGTGTTAATGACAGATTTGAGAAGCACATTTCTTCAATGTTGGCCGCATGGCATTCCTGTGCAGGTGACAATGGTAATTTTTCAAAACGACAAGGATATTTAAACACATGATTATTTGTTTGCTGTGCTCTATGGCCTCTGCTACAGACCTCATCGAAATGACACTTAGATATCTTAGGGTGTACATATCAAGTCTTCCCAAATGATCTAGCGGATAGGCATCTACCTTGTAACGCAGGGCGGCCCCGGGTTCGATTCCCGTCATGGCAAATGTTTTTTGTAGAAAAATAAAATGAGTCCCAACGTGTGCAACAGAACAGTTCGAAATCTCGTTACATTTGCATCGTCATGAACATGACTTATATCAGGCTAGCTCATTTTTTCTTTGTTCATTTTAAGTGTAGAAACAATATTTCGTTTGTGACCATTTTTTTCTGCCGTTTTGACAACAGGCACATGACTAAAGAACACACGGCTGTCTGCTGATTGACGCTTGACTGTAGATTTTCGCTTTGTGTCAAAAGAACTTCCTAACGCACACTTTTTCAAAGTAGGTGAATTCATCAGATCTGTTTGAAACATTGCATTTTATCCATGCACGACGACTGCTTAGATACTCGCAGCACAGTTGCCACATATAAATTGCCCATGAGCACGGAGCTTGTCTTTGTCACTGTAGCAACTTTGCTCCATCAGCGGGAGAAGGCGGTTCGACGCCCCTGTAAGCACATGTTTCTCTAATTCCTTTGTTTCAGGCAAGCCACTGTGACGTCAGACGCCTTTACGCATACAGCTTTGCGATGCTTAGACAGTAATAACATAATTCATGTTTACATTTCTTTAATTTTCGACGCATTGTCGTTATTCGTGACGCATCAATGACCAATTGATTATATGGCAATGCAATGAAAAAAGCATGTGGAAAACAGTGTTAATGACAGATTTGAGAAGCACATTTCTTCAATGTTGGCCGCATGGCATTCCTGTGCAGGTGACAATGGTAATTTTTCAAAACGACAAGGATATTTAAACACATGATTATTTGTTTGCTGTGCTCTATGGCCTCTGCTACAGACCTCATCGAAATGACACTTAGATATCTTAGGGTGTACATATCAAGTCTTCCCAAATGGTCTAGCGGATAGGCATCTACCTTGTAACGCAGGGCGGCCCGGGTTCGATTCCCGTCATGGCAAATATTTTTTGTAGAAAAATAAAATGAGTCCCAACGTGTGCAACAGAACAGTTCGAAATCTCGTTACATTTGCATCGTCATGAACATGACTTATATCAGGTTAGCTAATTTTTTCTTTGTTCATTTCAAGTGTAGAAACAATATTTCGTTTGTGAACATTTTTTTCTGCCGTTTTGACAACAGGCTCATGACTAAAGAACACACGGCTGTCTGCTGATTGACGCTTGACTGTAGATTTTCGCTTTGTGTCAAAAGAACTTCCTAACGCACACTTTTTCAAAGTAGGTGAATTCATCAGATCTGTTTGAAACATTGCATTTTATCCATGCACGATGACTGCTTAGATACACAGTTGCCCCATATGAATTGCCCATGAGTGCGGAGCTTGTCTTTGTCACTGTAGCAACTTTGCTCCATCAGCGGGAGAAGGCGGTTCGACGCCCCTGTAAGCACATGTTTCTCTAATTCCTTTGTTTCAGGCAAGCCACTGTGACGTCAGACGCCTTTACGCATACAGCTTTGCGATGCTTAGACAGTAATAACATAATTCATGTTTACATTTCTTTAATTTTCGACGCATTGTCGTTATTCGTGACGCATCAATGACCAATTGATTTTATGGCAATGCAATGAAAAAAGCGTGTGGAAAACAGTGTTAATGACAGATTTGAGAAGCACATTTCATCAATGTTGGCCGCATGGCATTCCTGTGCAGGTGACAATGGTAATTTTTCAAAACGACAAGGATATTTAAACACATGATTATTTGTTTGCTGTGCTCTATGGCCTCTGCTACAGACCTCATCGAAATGACAATTAGATATCTTAGGGTGTACATATCAAGTTTTCCCAAATGGTCTAGCGGATAGGCATCTACCTTGTAACGCAGGGTGGCCCGGGTTTGATTCCAGTCATGGCAAATGTTTTTTGTAGAAAAATAAAATGAGTCCCAACGTGTGCAACAGAACAGTTCGAAATCTCGTTACATTTGCATCGTCATGAACATGACTTATATCAGGCTAGCTCATTTTTTCTTTGTTCATTTTAAGTGTAGAAACAATATTTCGTTTGTGACCATTTTTTTCTGCCGTTTTGACAACAGGCTCATGACTAAAGAACACACGGCTGTCTGCTGATTGACGCTTGACTGTAGATTTTCGCTTTGTGTCAAAAGAACTTCCTAACGCACACTTTTTCAAAGTAGGTGAATTCATCAGATCTGTTTGAAACATTGCATTTTATCCATGCACGACGACTGCTTAGATACTCGCAGCACAGTTGCCCCATATACATTGCCCATGAGCGCGGAGCTTGTCTTTGTCACTGTAGCAACTTTGCTCCATCAGCGGGAGAAGGCGCTTCGACGCCCCTGTAAGCACATGTTTCTCTGATTCCTTTGTTTCAGGCAAGCCACTGTGACGTCAGACGCCTTTACGCATACAGCTTTGCGATGCTTAGACAGTAATAACATAATTCATGTTTACATTTCTTTAATTTTCGACGCATTGTCGTTATTCGTGACGCATCAATGACCAATTGATTATATGGCAATGCAATGAAAAAAGCGTGTGGAAAACAGTGTTAATGACAGATTTGAGAAGCACATTTCTTCAATGTTGGCCGCATGGCATTCCTGTGCAGGTGACAATGGTAATTTTTCAAAACGACAAGGATATTTAAACACATGATTATTTGTTTGCTGTGCTCTATGGCCTCTGCTACAGACCTCATCGAAATGACACTTAGATATCTTAGGGTGTACATATCAAGTTTTCCCAAATGGTCTAGCGGATAGGCATCTACCTTGTAACGCAGGGCGGCCCGGGTTCGATTCCCGTCATGGCAAATGTTTTTTGTAGAAAAATAAAATGAGTCCCAACGTGTGCAACAGAACAGTTCGAAATCTCGTTACATTTGCATCGTCATGAACATGACTTATATCAGGCTAGCTCATTTTTTCTTTGTTCATTTTAAGTGTAGAAACAATATTTCGTTTGTGACCATTTTTTTCTGCCGTTTTGACAACAGGCTCATGACTAAAGAACACACGGCTGTCTGCTGATTGACGCTTGACTGTAGATTTTCGCTTTGTGTCAAAAGAACTTCCTAACGCACACTTTTTCAAAGTAGGTGAATTCATCAGATCTGTTTGAAACATTGCATTTTATCCATGCACGACGACTGCTTAGATACTCGCAGCACAGTTACCCCATATACATTGCCCATGAGCGCGGAGCTTGTCTTTGTCACTGTAGCAACTTTGCTCCATCAGCGGGAGAAGGCGCTTCGACGCCCCTGTAAGCACATGTTTCTCTGATTCCTTTGTTTCAGGCAAGCCACTGTGACGTCAGACGCCTTTACGCATACAGCTTTGCGATGCTTAGACAGTAATAACATAATTCATGTTTACATTTCTTTAATTTTCGACGCATTGTCGTTATTCGTCACGCATCAATGACCAATTGATTATATGGCAATGCAATGAAAAAAGCGTGTGGAAAACAGTGTTAATGACAGATTTGAGAAGCACATTTCTTCAATGTTGGCCGCATGGCATTCCTGTGCAGGTGACAATGGTAATTTTTCAAAACGACAAGGATATTTAAACACATGATTATTTGTTTGCTGTGCTCTATGGCCTCTGCTACAGACCTCATCGAAATGACACTTAGATATCTTAGGGTGTACATATCAAGTTTTCCCAAATGGTCTAGCGGATAGGCATCTACCTTGTAACGCAGGGCGGCCCGGGTTCGATTCCCGTCATGGCAAATGTTTTTTGTAGAAAAATAAAATGAGTCCCAACGTGTGCAACAGAACAGTTCGAAATCTCGTTACATTTGCATCGTCATGAACATGACTTATATCAGGCTAGCTCATTTTTTCTTTGTTCATTTTAAGTGTAGAAACAATATTTCGTTTGTGACCATTTTTTTCTGCCGTTTTGACAACAGGCTCATGACTAAAGAACACACGGCTGTCTGCTGATTGACGCTTGACTGTAGATTTTCGCTTTGTGTCAAAAGAACTTCCTAACGCACACCTTTTCAAAGTAGGTGAATTCATCAGATCTGTTTGAAACATTGCATTTTATCCATGCACGACGACTACTTAGATACTCGCAGCACAGTTGCCTCATATAAATTGCCCATGAGCGCGGAGCTTGTCTTTGTCACTGTAGCAACTTTGCTCCATCAGCGGGAGAAGGCGGTTCGACGCCCCTGTAAGCACATGTTTCTCTAATTCCTTTGTTTCAGGCAAGCCACTGTGACGTCAGACGCCTTTACGCATACAGCTTTGCGATGCTTAGACAGTAATAACATAATTCATGTTTACATTTCTTTAATTTTCGATGCATTGTCGTTATTCGTGACGCATCAATGACCAATTGATTATATGGCAATGCAATGAAAAAAGCGTGTGGAAAACAGTGTTAATGACAGATTTGATAAGCACATTTCTTCAATGTTGGCCGCATGGCATTCCTGTGCAGGTGACAATGGTAATTTTTCAAAACGACAAGGATATTTAAACACATGATTATTTGTTTGCTGTGCTCTATGGCCTCTGCTACAGACCTCATCGAAATGACACTTAGATATCTTAGGGTGTACATATCAAGTTTTCCCAAATGGTCTAGCGGATAGGCATCTACCTTGTAACGCAGGGCGGCCCGGGTTCGATTCCCGTCATGGCAAATGTTTTTTGTAGAAAAATAAAATGAGTCCCAACGTGTGCAACAGAACAGTTCGAAATCTCGTTACATTTGCATCGTCATGAACATGACTTATATCAGGCTAGCTCATTTTTTCTTTGTTCATTTTAAGTGTAGAAACAATATTTCGTTTGTGACCATTTTTTTCTGCCGTTTTGAAAACAGGCTCATGACTAAAGAACACACGGCTGTCTGCTGATTGACGCTTGACTGTAGATTTTCGCTTTGTGTCAAAAGAACTTCCTAACGCACACTTTTTCAAAGTAGGTGAATTCATCAGATCTGTTTGAAACATTGCATTTTATCCATGCACGACGACTGCTTAGATACTCGCAGCACAGTTGCCCCATATACATTGCCCATGAGCGCGGAGCTTGTCTTTGTCACTGTAGCAACTTTGCTCCATCAGCGGGAGAAGGCGCTTCGACGCCCCTGTAAGCACATGTTTCTCTGATTCCTTTGTTTCAGGCAAGCCACTGTGACGTCAGACGCCTTTACGCATACAGCTTTGCGATGCTTAGACAGTAATAACATAATTCATGTTTACATTTCTTTAATTTTCGACGCATTGTCGTTATTCGTGACGCATCAATGACCAATTGATTATATGGCAATGCAATGAAAAAAGCGTGTGGAAAACAGTGTTAATGACAGATTTGAGAAGCACATTTCTTCAATGTTGGCCGCATGGCATTCCTGTGCAGGTGACAATGGTAATTTTTCAAAACGACAAGGATATTTAAACACATGATTATTTGTTTGCTGTGCTCTATGGCCTCTGCTACAGACCTCATCGAAATGACACTTAGATATCTTAGGGTGTACATATCAAGTTTTCCCAAATGGTCTAGCGGATAGGCATCTACCTTGTAACGCAGGGCGGCCCGGGTTCGATTCCCGTCGTGGCAAATGTTTTTTGTAGAAAAATAAAATGGGTCCCAACGTGTGCAACAGAACAGTTCGAAATCTCGTTACATTTGCATCGTCATGAACATGACTTATATCAGGCTAGCTCATTTTTTCTTTATTCATTTTAAGTGTAGAAACAATATTTCGTTTGTGACCATTTTTTTCTGCCGTTTTGACAACAGGCTCATGACTAAAGAACACACGGCTGTCTGCTGATTGACGCTTGACTGTAGATTTTCGCTTTGTGTCAAAAGAACTTCCTAACGCACACTTTTTCAAAGTAGGTGAATTCATCAGATCTGTTTGAAACATTGCATTTTATCCATGCACGACGACTGCTTAGATACTCGCAGCACAGTTGCCCCATATACATTGCCCATGAGCGCGGAGCTTGTCTTTGTCACTGTAGCAACTTTGCTCCATCAGCGGGAGAAGGCGCTTCGACGCCCCTGTAAGCACATGTTTCTCTGATTCCTTTGTTTCAGGCAAGCCACTGTGACGTCAGACGCCTTTACGCATACAGCTTTGCGATGCTTAGACAGTAATAACATAATTCATGTTTACATTTCTTTAATTTTCGACGCATTGTCGTTATTCGTGACGCATCAATGACCAATTGATTATATGGCAATGCAATGAAAAAAGCGTGTGGAAAACAGTGTTAATGACAGATTTGAGAAGCACATTTCTTCAATGTTGGCCGCATGGCATTCCTGTGCAGGTGACAATGGTAATTTTTCAAAACGACAAGGATATTTAAACACATGATTATTTGTTTGCTGTGCTCTATGGCCTCTGCTACAGACCTCATCGAAATGACACTTAGATATCTTAGGGTGTACATATCAAGTTTTCCCAAATGGTCTAGTGGATAGGCATCTACCTTGTAACGCAGGGCGGCCCGGGTTCGATTCCCGTCGTGGCAAATGTTTTTTGTAGAAAAATAAAATGGGTCCCAACGTGTGCAACAGAACAGTTCGAAATCTCGTTACATTTGCATCGTCATGAACATGACTTATATCAGGCTAGCTCATTTTTTCTTTGTTCATTTTAAGTGTAGAAACAATATTTCGTTTGTGACCATTTTTTTCTGCCGTTTTGACAACAGGCTCATGACTAAAGAACACACGGCTGTCTGCTGATTGACGCTTGACTGTAGATTTTCGCTTTGTGTCAAAAGAACTTCCTAACGCACACTTTTTCAAAGTAGGTGAATTCATCAGATCTGTTTGAAACATTGCATTTTATCCATGCACGACGACTGCTTAGATACTCGCAGCACAGTTGCCCCATATACATTGCCCATGAGCGCGGAGCTTGTCTTTGTCACTGTAGCAACTTTGCTCCATCAGCGGGAGAAGGCGCTTCGACGCCCCTGTAAGCACATGTTTCTCTGATTCCTTTGTTTCAGGCAAGCCACTGTGACGTCAGACGCCTTTACGCATACAGCTTTGCGATGCTTAGACAGTAATAACATAATTCATGTTTACATTTCTTTAATTTTCGACGCATTGTCGTTATTCGTGACGCATCAATGACCAATTGATTATATGGCAATGCAATGAAAAAAGCGTGTGGAAAACAGTGTTAATGACAGATTTGAGAAGCACATTTCTTCAATGTTGGCCGCATGGCATTCCTGTGCAGGTGACAATGGTAATTTTTCAAAACGACAAGGATATTTAAACACATGATTATTTGTTTGCTGTGCTCTATGGCCTCTGCTACAGACCTCATCGAAATGACACTTAGATATCTTAGGGTGTACATATCAAGTTTTCCCAAATGGTCTAGTGGATAGGCATCTACCTTGTAACGCAGGGCGGCCCGGGTTCGATTCCCGTCATGGCAAATGTTTTTTGTAGAAAAATAAAATGAGTCCCAACGTGTGCAACAGAACAGTTCGAAATCTCGTTACATTTGCATCGTCATGAACATGACTTATATCAGGCTAGCTCATTTTTTCTTTGTTCATTTTAAGTGTAGAAACAATATTTCGTTTGTGACCATTTTTTTCTGCCGTTTTGACAACAGGCTCATGACTAAAGAACACACGGCTGTCTGCTGATTGACGCTTGACTGTAGATTTTCGCTTTGTGTCAAAAGAACTTCCTAACGCACACTTTTTCAAAGTAGGTGAATTCATCAGATCTGTTTGAAACATTGCATTTTATCCATGCACGACGACTGCTTAGATACTCGCAGCACAGTTGCCCCATATACATTGCCCATGAGCGCGGAGCTTGTCTTTGTCACTGTAGCAACTTTGCTCCATCAGCGGGAGAAGGCGCTTCGACGCCCCTGTAAGCACATGTTTCTCTGATTCCTTTGTTTCAGGCAAGCCACTGTGACGTCAGACGCCTTTACGCATACAGCTTTGCAATGCTTAGACAGTAATAACATAATTCATGTTTACATTTCTTTAATTTTCGACGCATTGTCGTTATTCGTGACGCATCAATGACCAATTGATTATATGGCAATGCAATGAAAAAAGCGTGTGGAAAACAGTGTTAATGACAGATTTGAGAAGCACATTTCTTCAATGTTGGCCGCATGGCATTCCTGTGCAGGTGACAATGGTAATTTTTCAAAACGACAAGGATATTTAAACACATGATTATTTGTTTGCTGTGCTCTATGGCCTCTGCTACAGACCTCATCGAAATGACACTTAGATATCTTAGGGTGTACATATCAAGTCTTCCCAAATGGTTTAGCGGATAGGCATCTACCTTGTAACGCAGGGCGGCCCGGGTTCGATTCCCGTCATGGCAAATGTTTTTTGTAGAAAAATAAAATGAGTCCCAACGTGTGCAACAGAACAGTTCGAAATGTCGTTACATTTGCATCGTCATGAACATGACTTATATCAGGCTAGCCAATTTTTTCTTTGTTCATTTTAAGTGTAGAAACAATATTTCGTTTGTGAACATTTTTTTCTGCCGTTTTGACAACAGGCTCATTACTAAAGAACACACGGCTGTCTGCTGATTGACGCTTGACTGTAGATTTTCGCTTTGTGTCAAAAGAACTCCCTAACGCACACTTTTTCAAAGTAGGTGAATTCATCAGATCTGTTTGAAACATTGCATTTTATCCATGCACGACGACTACTTAGATACTCGTAGCACAGTTGCCTCATATAAATTGCCCATGAGCGCGGAGCTTGTCTTTGTCACTGTAGCAACTTTGCTCCATCAGCGGGAGAAGGCGGTTCGACGCCCCTGTAAGCACATGTTTCTCTCATTCCTTTGTTTCAGGCAAGCCACTGTGACGTCAGACGCCTTCACGCATACAGCTTTGCGATGCTTAGACAGTAATAACATAATTCATGTTTACATTTCTTTAATTTTCGACGCATTGTCGTTATTCGTGACGCATCAATGACCAATTGATTATATGGCAATGCAATGAAAAAAGCGTGTGGAAAACAGTGTTAATGACAGATTTGAGAAGCACATTTCTTCAATGTTGGCCGCATGGCATTCCTGTGCAGGTGACAATGGTAATTTTTCAAAACGACAAGGATATTTAAACACATGATTATTTGTTTGCTGTGCTCTATGGCCTCTGCTACAGACCTCATCGAAATGACACTTAGATATCTTAGGGTGTACATATCAAGTTTTCCCAAATGGTCTAGTGGATAGGCATCTACCTTGTAACGCAGGGCGGCCCGGGTTCGATTCCCGTCATGGCAAATGTTTTTTGTAGAAAAATAAAATGAGTCCCAACGTGTGCAACAGAACAGTTCGAAATCTCGTTACATTTGCATCGTCATGAACATGACTTATATCAGGCTAGCTCATTTTTTCTTTGTTCATTTTAAGTGTAGAAACAATATTTCGTTTGTGACCATTTTTTTCTGCCGTTTTGACAACAGGCTCATGACTAAAGAACACACGGCTGTCTGCTGATTGACGCTTGACTGTAGATTTTCGCTTTGTGTCAAAAGAACTTCCTAACGCACACTTTTTCAAAGTAGGTGAATTCATCAGATCTGTTTGAAACATTGCATTTTATCCATGCACGACGACTGCTTAGATACTCGCAGCACAGTTGCCCCATATACATTGCCCATGAGCGCGGAGCTTGTCTTTGTCACTGTAGCAACTTTGCTCCATCAGCGGGAGAAGGCGCTTCGACGCCCCTGTAAGCACATGTTTCTCTGATTCCTTTGTTTCAGGCAAGCCACTGTGACGTCAGACGCCTTTACGCATACAGCTTTGCGATGCTTAGACAGTAATAACATAATTCATGTTTACATTTCTTTAATTTTCGACGCATTGTCGTTATTCGTGACGCATCAATGACCAATTGATTATATGGCAATGCAATGAAAAAAGCGTGTGGAAAACAGTGTTAATGACAGATTTGAGAAGCACATTTCTTCAATGTTGGCCGCATGGCATTCCTGTGCAGGTGACAATGGTAATTTTTCAAAACGACAAGGATATTTAAACACATGATTATTTGTTTGCTGTGCTCTATGGCCTCTGCTACAGACCTCATCGAAATGACACTTAGATATCTTAGGGTGTACATATCAAGTCTTCCCAAATGGTTTAGCGGATAGGCATCTACCTTGTAACGCAGGGCGGCCCGGGTTCGATTCCCGTCATGGCAAATGTTTTTTGTAGAAAAATAAAATGAGTCCCAACGTGTGCAACAGAACAGTTCGAAATCTCGTTACATTTGCATCGTCATGAACATGACTTATATCAGGCTAGCTCATTTTTTCTTTGTTCATTTTAAGTGTAGAAACAATATTTCGTTTGTGACCATTTTTTTCTGCCGTTTTGACAACAGGCTCATGACTAAAGAACACACGGCTGTCTGCTGATTGACGCTTGACTGTAGATTTTCGCTTTGTGTCAAAAGAACTTCCTAACGCACACTTTTTCAAAGTAGGTGAATTCATCAGATCTGTTTGAAACATTGCATTTTATCCATGCACGACGACTACTTAGATACTCGCAGCACAGTTGCCTCATATAAATTGCCCATGAGCGCGGAGCTTGTCTTTGTCACTGTAGCAACTTTGCTCCATCAGCGGGAGAATGCGGTTCGACGCCCCTGTAAGCACATGTTTCTCTAATTCCTTTGTTTCAGGCAAGCCACTGTGACGTCAGACGCCTTTACGCATACAGCTTTGCGATGCTTAGACAGTAATAACATAATTCATGTTTACATTTCTTTAATTTTCGACGCATTGTCGTTATTCGTGACGCATCAATGACCAATTGATTTTATGGCAATGCAATGAAAAAAGCGTGTGGAAAACAGTGTTAATGACAGATTTGAGAAGCACATTTCATCAATGTTGGCCGCATGGCATTCCTGTGCAGGTGACAATGGTAATTTTTCAAAACGACAAGGATATTTAAACACATGATTATTTGTTTGCTGTGCTCTATGGCCTCTGCTACAGACCTCATCGAAATGACACTTAGATATCTTAGGGTGTACATATCAAGTTTTCCCAAATGGTCTAGCGGATAGGCATCTACCTTGTAACGCAGGGTGGCCCGGGTTCGATTCCCGTCATGGCAAATGTTTTTTGTAGAAAAATAAAATGAGTCCCAACGTGTGCAACAGAACAGTTCGAAATCTCGTTACATTTGCATCGTCATGAACATGACTTATATCAGGCTAGCTCATTTTTTCTTTGTTCATTTTAAGTGTAGAAACAATATTTCGCTTGTGACCATTTTTTTCTGCCGTTTTGACAACAGGCTCATGACTAAAGAACACACGGCTGTCTGCTGATTGACGCTTGACTGTAGATTTTCGCTTTGTGTCAAAAGAACTTCCTAACGCACACTTTTTCAAAGTAGGTGAATTCATCAGATCTGTTTGAAACATTGCATTTTATCCATGCACGACGACTGCTTAGATACTCGCAGCACAGTTGCCCCATATACATTGTCCATGAGCGCGGAGCTTGTCTTTGTCACTGTAGCAACTTTGCTCCATCAGCGGGAGAAGGCGCTTCGACGCCCCTGTAAGCACATGTTTCTCTGATTCCTTTGTTTCAGGCAAGCCACTGTGACGTCAGACGCCTTTACGCATACAGCTTTGCGATGCTTAGACAGTAATAACATAATTCATGTTTACATTTCTTTAATTTTCGACGCATTGTCGTTATTCGTGACGCATCAATGACCAATTGATTATATGGCAATGCAATGAAAAAAGCGTGTGGAAAACAGTGTTAATGACAGATTTGAGAAGCACATTTCTTCAATGTTGGCCGCATGGCATTCCTGTGCAGGTGACAATGGTAATTTTTCAAAACGACAAGGATATTTAAACACATGATTATTTGTTTGCTGTGCTCTATATCCTCTGCTACAGACCTCATCGAAATGACACTTAGATATCTTAGGGTGTACATATCAAGTCTTCCCAAATGGTCTAGCGGATAGGAATCTGCCTTGTAACGCAGGGCGGCCCGGGTTCGATTCCCGTCATGGCAAAGGATTTTTGTAGAAAAATAAAATGAGTCCCAACGTGTGCAACAGAACAGTTCGAAATCTCGTTACATTTGCATCGTCATGAACATGACTTATATCAGGCTAGCTCATTTTTTCTTTGTTCATTTTAAGTGTAGAAACAATATTTCGTTTGTGAACATTTTTTTCTGCCGTTTTGACAACAGGCTCATGACTAAAGAACACACGGCTGTCTGCTGATTGACGCTTGACTGTAGATTTTCGCTTTGTGTCAAAAGAACTTCCTAACGCACACTTTTTCAAAGTAGGTGAATTCATCAGATCTGTTTGAAACATTGCATTTTATCCATGCACGACGACTGCTTAGATACTCGCAGCACAGTTGCCCCATATAAATTGCCCATGAGCGCGGAGCTTGTCTTTGTCACTGTAGCAACTTTGCTCCATCAGCGGGAGAATGCGGTTCGACGCCCCTGTAAGCACATGTTTCTCTAATTCCTTTGTTTCAGGCAAGCCACTGTGACGTCAGACGCCTTTACGCATACAGCTTTGCGATGCTTAGACAGTAATAACATAATTCATGTTTACATTTCTTTAATTTTCGACGCATTGTCGTTATTCGTGACGCATCAATGACCAATTGATTATATGGCAATGCAATGAAAAAAGCGTGTGGAAAACAGTGTTAATGACAGATTTGAGAAGCACATTTCTTCAATGTTGGCCGCATGGCATTCCTGTGCAGGTGACAATGGTAATTTTTCAAAACGACAAGGATATTTAAACACATGATTATTTGTTTGCTGTGCTCTATGGCCTCTGCTACAGACCTCATCGAAATGACACTTAGATATCTTAGGGTGTACATATCAAGTTTTCCCAAATGGTCTAGCGGATAGGCATCTACCTTGTAACGCAGGGCGGCCCGGGTTCGATTCCCGTCATGGCAAATATTTTTTGTAGAAAAATAAAATGAGTCCCAACGTGTGCAACAGAACAGTTCGAAATCTCGTTACATTTGCATCGTCATGAACATGACTTATATCAGGCTTGCTCATTTTTTCTTTGTTCATTTTAAGTGTAGAAACAATATTTCGTTTTAGAAAAAAATTTTCTGCCGTTTTGACAACAGGCTCATGACTAAAGAACACACGGCTGTCTGCTGATTGACGCTTGACTGTAGATTTTCGCTTTGTGTCAAAAGAACTCCCTAACGCACACTTTTTCAAAGTAGGTGAATTCATCAGATCTGTTTGAAACATTGCATTTTATCCATGCACGACGACTACTTAGATACTCGCAGCACAGTTGCCTCATATAAATTGCCCATGAGCGTGGAGCTTGTCTTTGTCACTGTAGCAACTTTGCTCCATCAGCGGGAGAAGGCGGTTCGACGCCCCTGTAAGCACATGTTTCTCTAATTCCTTTGTTTCAGGCAAGCCACTGTGACGTCAGACGCCTTTACGCATACAGCTTTGCGATGCTTAGACAGTAATAACATAATTCATGTTTACATTTCTTTAATTTTCGACGCATTGTCGTTATTCGTGACGCATCAATGACCAATTGATTATATGGCAATGCAATGAAAAAAGCGTGTGGAAAACAGTGTTAATGACAGATTTGAGAAGCACATTTCTTCAATGTTGGCCGCATGGCATTCCTGTGCAGGTGACAATGGTAATTTTTCAAAACGACAAGGATATTTAAACACATGATTATTTGTTTGCTGTGCTCTATGGCCTCTGCTACAGACCTCATCGAAATGACACTTAGATATCTTAGGGTGTACATATCAAGTCTTCCCAAATGGTCTAGCGTATAGGAATCTGCCTTGTCACGCAGGGCGGCCCGGGTTCGATTCCCGTCATGGCAAATGATTTTTGTAGAAAAATAAAATGAGTCCCAACGTGTGCAACAGAACAGTTCGAAATCTCGTTACATTTGCATCGTCATGAACATGACTTATATCAGGCTAGCTAATTTTTTCTTTGTTCATTTTAAGTGTAGAAACAATATTTCGTTTGTGAACATTTTTTTCTGCCGTTTTGACAACAGACTCATTACTAAAGAACACACGGCTGTCTGCTGATTGACGCTTGACTGTAGATTTTCGCTTTGTGTCAAAAGAACTCCCTAACGCACACTTTTTCAAAGTAGGTGAATTCATCAGATCTGTTTGAAACATTGCATTTTATCCATGCACGACGACTACTTAGATACTCGCAGCACAGTTGCCTCATATAAATTGCCCATGAGCGCGGAGCTTGTCTTTGTCACTGTAGCAACTTTGCTCCATCAGCGGGAGAAGGCGGTTCGACGCCCCTGTAAGCACATGTTTCTCTAATTCCTTTGTTTCAGGCAAGCCACTGTGACGTCAGACGCCTTTACGCATACAGCTTTGCGATGCTTAGACAGTAATAACATAATTCATGTTTACATTTCTTTAATTTTCGACGCATTGTCGTTATTCGTGACGCATCAATGACCAATTGATTATATGGCAATGCAATGAAAAAAGCGTGTGGAAAACAGTGTTAATGACAGATTTGAGAAGCACATTTCTTCAATGTTGGCCGCATGGCATTCCTGTGCAGGTGACAATGGTAATTTTTCAAAACGACAAGGATATTTAAACACATGATTATTTGTTTGCTGTGCTCTATGGCCTCTGCTACAGACCTCATCGAAATGACACTTAGATATCTTAGGGTGTACATATCAAGTCTTCCCAAATGGTCTAGCGTATAGGAATCTGCCTTGTCACGCAGGGCGGCCCGGGTTCGATTCCCGTCATGGCAAATGATTTTTGTAGAAAAATAAAATGAGTCCCAACGTGTGCAACAGAACAGTTCGAAATCTCGTTACATTTGCATCGTCATGAACATGACTTATATCAGGCTAGCTAATTTTTTCTTTGTTCATTTTAAGTGTAGAAACAATATTTCGTTTGTGAACATTTTTTTCTGCCGTTTTGACAACAGACTCATTACTAAAGAACACACGGCTGTCTGCTGATTGACGCTTGACTGTAGATTTTCGCTTTGTGTCAAAAGAACTCCCTAACGCACACTTTTTCAAAGTAGGTGAATTCATCAGATCTGTTTGAAACATTGCATTTTATCCATGCACGACGACTACTTAGATACTCGCAGCACAGTTGCCTCATATAAATTGCCCATGAGCGCGGAGCTTGTCTTTGTCACTGTAGCAACTTTGCTCCATCAGCGGGAGAAGGCGGTTCGACGCCCCTGTAAGCACATGTTTCTCTAATTCCTTTGTTTCAGGCAAGCCACTGTGACGTCAGACGCCTTTACGCATACAGCTTTGCGATGCTTAGACAGTAATAACATAATTCATGTTTACATTTCTTTAATTTTCGACGCATTGTCGTTATTCGTGACGCATCAATGACCAATTGATTATATGGCAATGCAATGAAAAAAGCGTGTGGAAAACAGTGTTAATGACAGATTTGAGAAGCACATTTCTTCAATGTTGGCCGCATGGCATTCCTGTGCAGGTGACAACGGTAATTTTTCAAAACGACAAGGATATTTAAACACATGATTATTTGTTTGCTGTGCTCTATGGCCTCTGCTACAGACCTCATCGAAATGACACTTAGATATCTTAGGGTGTACATATCAAGTTTTCCCAAATGGTCTAGCGGATAGGCATCTACCTTGTAACGCAGGGTGGCCCGGGTTCGATTCCCGTCATGGCAAATGTTTTTTGTAGAAAAATAAAATGAGTCCCAACTTGTGCAACAGAACAGTTCGAAATCTCGTTACATTTGCATCGTCATGAACATGACTTATATCAGGCTAGCTCATTTTTTCTTTGTTCATTTTAAGTGTAGAAACAATATTTCGTTTGTGACCATTTTTTTCTGCCGTTTTGACAACAGGCTCATGACTAAAGAACACACGGCTGTCTGCTAATTGACGCTTGACTGTAGATTTTCGCTTTGTGTCAAAAGAACTTCCTAACGCACACTTTTTCAAAGTAGGTGAATTCATCAGATCTGTTTGAAACATTGCATTTTATCCATGCACGACGACTGCTTAGATACTCGCAGCACAGTTGCCCCATATACATTGTCCATGAGCGCGGAGCTTGTCTTTGTCACTGTAGCAACTTTGCTCCATCAGCGGGAGAAGGCGCTTCGACGCCCCTGTAAGCACATGTTTCTCTGATTCCTTTGTTTCAGGCAAGCCACTGTGACGTCAGACGCCTTTACGCATACAGCTTTGCGATGCTTAGACAGTAATAACATAATTCATGTTTACATTTCTTTAATTTTCGACGCATTGTCGTTATTCGTGACGCATCAATGACCAATTGATTATATGGCAATGCAATGAAAAAAGCGTGTGGAAAACAGTGTTAATGACAGATTTGAGAAGCACATTTCTTCAATGTTGGCCGCATGGCATTCCTGTGCAGGTGACAATGGTAATTTTTCAAAACGACAAGGATATTTAAACACATGATTATTTGTTTGCTGTGCTCTATGGCCTCTGCTACAGACCTCATCGAAATGACACTTAGATATCTTAGGGTGTACATATCAAGTTTTCCCAAATGGTCTAGCGGATAGGCATCTACCTTGTAACGCAGGGTGGCCCGGGTTCGATTCCCGTCATGGCAAATGTTTTTTGTAGAAAAATAAAATGAGTCCCAACTTGTGCAACAGAACAGTTCGAAATCTCGTTACATTTGCATCGTCATGAACATGACTTATATCAGGCTAGCTCATTTTTTCTTTGTTCATTTTAAGTGTAGAAACAATATTTCGTTTGTGACCATTTTTTTCTGCCGTTTTGACAACAGGCTCATGACTAAAGAACACACGGCTGTCTGCTAATTGACGCTTGACTGTAGATTTTCGCTTTGTGTCAAAAGAACTTCCTAACGCACACTTTTTCAAAGTAGGTGAATTCATCAGATCTGTTTGAAACATTGCATTTTATCCATGCACGACGACTGCTTAGATACTCGCAGCACAGTTGCCCCATATACATTGTCCATGAGCGCGGAGCTTGTCTTTGTCACTGTAGCAACTTTGCTCCATCAGCGGGAGAAGGCGCTTCGACGCCCCTGTAAGCACATGTTTCTCTGATTCCTTTGTTTCAGGCAAGCCACTGTGACGTCAGACGCCTTTACGCATACAGCTTTGCGATGCTTAGACAGTAATAACATAATTCATGTTTACATTTCTTTAATTTTCGACGCATTGTCGTTATTCGTGACGCATCAATGACCAATTGATTATATGGCAATGCAATGAAAAAAGCGTGTGGAAAACAGTGTTAATGACAGATTTGAGAAGCACATTTCTTCAATGTTGGCCGCATGGCATTCCTGTGCAGGTGACAATGGTAATTTTTCAAAACGACAAGGATATTTAAACACATGATTATTTGTTTGCTGTGCTCTATGGCCTCTGCTACAGACCTCATCGAAATGACACTTAGATATCTGAGGGTGTACATATCAAGTCTTCCCAAATGGTTTAGCGGATAGGCATCTACCTTGTAACGCAGGGCGGCCCGGGTTCGATTCCCGTCATGGCAAATGTTTTTTGTAGAAAAATAAAATGAGTCCCAACGTGTGCAACAGAACAGTTCGAAATCTCGTTACATTTGCATCGTCATGAACATGACTTATATCAGGCTAGCCAATTTTTTCTTTGTTCATTTTAAGTGTAGAAACAATATTTCGTTTGTGAACATTTTTTTCTGCCGTTTTGACAACAGGCTCATTACTAAAGAACACACGGCTGTCTGCTGATTGACGCTTGACTGTAGATTTTCGCTTTGTGTCAAAAGAACTCCCTAACGCACACTTTTTCAAAGTAGGTGAATTCATCAGATCTGTTTGAAACATTGCATTTTATCCATGCACGACGACTACTTAGATACTCGCAGCACAGTTGCCTCATATAAATTGCCCATGAGCGCGGAGCTTGTCTTTGTCACTGTAGCAACTTTGCTCCATCAGCGGGAGAAGGCGGTTCGACGCCCCTGTAAGCACATGTTTCTCTAATTCCTTTGTTTCAGGCAAGCCACTGTGACGTCAGACGCCTTTACGCATACAGCTTTGCGATGCTTAGACAGTAATAACATAATTCATGTTTACATTTCTTTAATTTTCGACGCATTGTCGTTATTCGTGACGCATCAATGACCAATTGATTATATGGCAATGCAATGAAAAAAGCGTGTGGAAAACAGTGTTAATGACAGATTTGAGAAGCACATTTCTTCAATGTTGGCCGCATGGCATTCCTGTGCAGGTGACAATGGTAATTTTTCAAAACGACAAGGATATTTAAACACATGATTATTTGTTTGCTGTGCTCTATGGCCTCTGCTACAGACCTCATCGAAATGACACTTAGATATCTTAGGGTGTACATATCAAGTCTTCCCAAATGGTCTAGCGGATAGGAATCTGCCTTGTCACGCAGGGCGGCCCGGGTTCGATTCCCGTCATGGCAAATGATTCTTGTAGAAAAATAAAATGAGTCCCAACGTGTGCAACAGAACAGTTCGAAATCTCGTTACATTTGCATCGTCATGAACATGACTTATATCAGGCTTGCTCATTTTTTCTTTGTTCATTTTAAGTGTAGAAATAATATTTCGTTTGTGAACATTTTTTTCTGCCGTTTTGACAACAGGCTCATGACTAAAGAACACACGGCTGTCTGCTGATTGACGCTTGACTGTAGATTTTCGCTTTGTGTCAAAAGAACTCCCTAAACGCACACTTTTTCAAAGTAGGTGAATTCATCAGATCTGTTTGAAACATTGCATTTTATCCATGCACGACGACTGCTTAGATACTCGCAGCACAGTTGCCCCATATACATTGCCCATGAGCGCGGAGCTTGTCTTTGTCACTGTAGCAACTTTGCTCCATCAGCGGGAGAAGGCGCTTCGACGCCCCTGTAAGCACATGTTTCTCTGATTCCTTTGTTTCAGGCAAGCCACTGTGACGTCAGACGCCTTTACGCATACAGCTTTGCGATGCTTAGACAGTAATAACATAATTCATGTTTACATTTCTTTAATTTTTGACGCATTGTCGTTATTCGTGACGCATCAATGACCAATTGATTATATGGCAATGCAATGAAAAAAGCGTGTGGAAAACAGTGTTAATGACAGATTTGAGAAGCACATTTCTTCAATGTTGGCCGCATGGCATTCCTGTGCAGGTGACAATGGTAATTTTTCAAAACGACAAGGATATTTAAACACATGATTATTTGTTTGCTTTGCTCTATGGCCTCTGCTACAGACCTCATCGAAATGACACTTAGATATCTTAGGGTGTACAAATCAAGTTTTCCCAAATGGTCTAGCGGATAGGCATCTACCTTGTAACGCAGGGCGGCCCGGGTTCGATTCCCGTCATGGCAAATGTTTTTTGTAGAAAAATAAAATGAGTCCCAACGTGTGCAACAGAACAGTTCGAAATCTCGTTACATTTGCATCGTCATGAACATGACTTATATCAGGCTAGCTCATTTTTTCTTTGTTCATTTTAAGTGTAGAAACAATATTTCGTTTGTGACCATTTTTTTCTGCCGTTTTGACAACAGGCTCATGACTAAAGAACACACGGCTGTCTGCTGATTGACGCTTGACTGTAGATTTTCGCTTTGTGTCAAAAGAACTTCCTAACGCACACTTTTTCAAAGTAGGTGAATTCATCAGATCTGTTTGAAACATTGCATTTTATCCATGCACGACGACTGCTTAGATACTCGCAGCACAGTTGCCCCATATACATTGCCCATGAGCGCGGAGCTTGTCTTTGTCACTGTAGCAACTTTGCTCCATCAGCGGGAGAAGGCGCTTCGACGCCCCTGTAAGCACATGTTTCTCTGATTCCTTTGTTTCAGGCAAGCCACTGTGACGTCAGACGCCTTTACGCATACAGCTTTGCGATGCTTAGACAGTAATAACATAATTCATGTTTACATTTCTTTAATTTTTGACGCATTGTCGTTATTCGTGACGCATCAATGACCATTTGATTATATGGCAATGCAATGAAAAAAGCGTGTGGAAAACAGTGTTAATGACAGATTTGAGAAGCACATTTCTTCAATGTTGGCCGCATGGCATTCCTGTGCAGGTGACAATGGTAATTTTTCAAAACGACAAGGATATTTAAACACATGATTATTTGTTTGCTGTGCTCTATGGCCTCTGCTACAGACCTCATCGAAATGACACTTAGATATCTTAGGGTGTACATATCAAGTTTTCCCAAATGGTCTAGCGGATAGGCATCTACCTTGTAACGCAGGGCGGCCCGGGTTCGATTCCCGTCATGGCAAATGTTTTTTATAGAAAAATAAAATGAGTCCCAACGTGTGCAACAGAACAGTTCGAAATCTCGTTACATTTGCATCGTCATGAACATGACTTATATCAGGCTAGCTCATTTTTTCTTTGTTCATTTTAAGTGTAGAAACAATATTTCGTTTGTGACCATTTTTTTCTGCCGTTTTGACAACAGGCTCATGACTAAAGAACACACGGCTGTCTGCTGATTGACGCTTGACTGTAGATTTTCGCTTTGTGTCAAAAGAACTTCCTAACGCACACTTTTTCAAAGTAGGTGAATTCATCAGATCTGTTTGAAACATTGCATTTTATCCATGCACGACGACTGCTTAGATACTCGCAGCACAGTTGCCCCATATACATTGCCCATGAGCGCGGAGCTTGTCTTTGTCACTGTAGCAACTTTGCTCCATCAGCGGGAGAAGGCTCTTCGACGCCCCTGTAAGCACATGTTTCTCTGATTCCTTTGTTTCAGGCAAGCCACTGTGACGTCAGACGCCTTTACGCATACAGCTTTGCGATGCTTAGACAGTAATAACATAATTCATGTTTACATTTCTTTAATTTTCGACGCATTGTCGTTATTCGTGACGCATCAATGACCAATTGATTATATGGCAATGCAATGAAAAAAGCGTGTGGAAAACAGTGTTAATGACAGATTTGAGAAGCACATTTCTTCAATGTTGGCCGCATGGCATTCCTGTGCAGGTGACAATGGTAATTTTTCAAAACGACAAGGATATTTAAACACATGATTATTTGTTTGCTTTGCTCTATGGCCTCTGCTACAGACCTCATCGAAATGACACTTAGATATCTTAGGGTGTACAAATCAAGTTTTCCCAAATGGTCTAGTGGATAGGCATCTACCTTGTAACGCAGGGCGGCCCGGGTTCGATTCCCGTCATGGCAAATGTTTTTTGTAGAAAAATAAAATGAGTCCCAACGTGTGCAACAGAACAGTTCGAAATCTCGTTACATTTGCATCGTCATGAACATGACTTATATCAGGCTAGCTCATTTTTTCTTTGTTCATTTTAAGTGTAGAAACAATATTTCGTTTGTGACCATTTTTTTCTGCCGTTTTGACAACAGGCTCATGACTAAAGAACACACGGCTGTCTGCTGATTGACGCTTGACTGTAGATTTTCGCTTTGTGTCAAAAGAACTTCCTAACGCACACTTTTTCAAAGTAGGTGAATTCATCAGATCTGTTTGAAACATTGCATTTTATCCATGCACGACGACTGCTTAGATACTCGCAGCACAGTTGCCCCATATACATTGCCCATGAGCGCGGAGCTTGTCTTTGTCACTGTAGCAACTTTGCTCCATCAGCGGGAGAAGGCGCTTCGACGCCCCTGTAAGCACATGTTTCTCTGATTCCTTTGTTTCAGGCAAGCCACTGTGACGTCAGACGCCTTTACGCATACAGCTTTGCGATGCTTAGACAGTAATAACATAATTCATGTTTACATTTCTTTAATTTTCGACGCATTGTCGTTATTCGTGACGCATCAATGACCAATTGATTATATGGCAATGCAATGAAAAAAGCGTGTGGAAAACAGTGTTAATGACAGATTTGAGAAGCACATTTCTTCAATGTTGGCCGCATGGCATTCCTGTGCAGGTGACAATGGTAATTTTTCAAAACGACAAGGATATTTAAACACATGATTATTTGTTTGCTGTGCTCTATGGCCTCTGCTACAGACCTCATCGAAATGACACTTAGATATCTTAGGGTGTACATATCAAGTTTTCCCAAATGGTCTAGCGGATAGGCATCTACCTTGTAACGCAGGGCGGCCCGGGTTCGATTCCCGTCATGGCAAATGTTTTTTGTAGAAAAATAAAATGAGTCCCAACGTGTGCAACAGAACAGTTCGAAATCTCGTTACATTTGCATCGTCATGAACATGACTTATATCAGGCTAGCTCATTTTTTCTTTGTTCATTTTAAGTGTAGAAACAATATTTCGTTTGTGAACATTTTTTTCTGCCGTTTTGACAACAGGCTCATGACTAAAGAACACACGGCTGTCTGCTGATTGACGCTTGACTGTAGATTTTCGCTTTGTGTCAAAAGAACTCCCTAACGCACACTTTTTCAAAGTAGGTGAATTCATCAGATCTGTTTGAAACATTGCATTTTATCCATGCACGACGACTACTTAGATACTAGCAGCACAGTTGCCTCATATAAATTGCCCATGAGCGCGGATCTTGTCTTTGTCACTGTAGCAACTTTGCTCCATCAGCGGGAGAAGGCGGTTCGACGCCCCTGTAAGCACATGTTTCTCTAATTCCTTTGTTTCAGGCAAGCCACTGTGACGTCAGACGCCTTTACGCATACAGCTTTGCGATGCTTAGACAGTAATAACATAATTCATGTTTACATTTCTTTAATTTTCGACGCATTGTCGTTATTCGTGACGCATCAATGACCAATTGATTATATGGCAATGCAATGAAAAAAGCGTGTGGAAAACAGTGTTAATGACAGATTTGAGAAGCACATTTCTTCAATGTTGGCCGCATGGCATTCCTGTGCAGGTGACAATGGTAATTTTTCAAAACGACAAGGATATTTAAACACATGATTATTTGTTTGCTGTGCTCTATGGCCTCTGCTACAGACCTCATCGAAATGACACTTAGATATCTTAGGGTGTACATATCAAGTCTTCCCAAATGGTCTAGCGGATAGGAATCTGCCTTGTAACGCAGGGCGGCAAGGGTTCGATTCCCGTCATGGCAAAGGATTTTTGTAGAAAAATAAAATGAGTCCCAACGTGTGCAACAGAACAGTTCGAAATCTCGTTACATTTGCATCGTCATGAACATGACTTATATCAGGCTAGCTAATTTTTTCTTTGTTCATTTTAAGTGTAGAAACAATATTTCGTTTGTGAACATTTTTTTCTGCCGTTTTGACAACAGGCTCATGACTAAAGAACACACGGCTGTCTGCTGATTGACGCTTGACTGTAGATTTTCGCTTTGGGTCAAAAGAACTTCCTAACGCACACTTTTTCAAAGTAGGTGAATTCATCAGATCTGTTTGAAACATTGCATTTTATCCATGCACGACGACTGCTTAGATACTCGCAGCACAGTTGCCCCATATAAATTGCCCATGAGCGCGGAGCTTGTCTTTGTCACTGTAGCAACTTTGCTCCATCAGCGGGAGAAGGCGCTTCGACGCCCCTGTAAGCACATGTTTCTCTAATTCCTTTGTTTCAGGCAAGCCACTGTGACGTCAGACGCCTTTACGCATACAGCTTTGCAATGCTTAGACAGTAATAACATAATTCATGTTTACATTTCTTTAATTTTCGACGCATTGTCGTTATTCGTGACGCATCAATGACCAATTGATTATATGGCAATGCAATGAAAAAAGCGTGTGGAAAACAGTGTTAATGACAGATTTGAGAAGCACATTTCTTCAATGTTGGCCGCATGGCATTCCTGTGCAGGTGACAATGGTAATTTTTCAAAACGACAAGGATATTTAAACACATGATTATTTGTTTGCTGTGCTCTATGGCCTCTGCTACAGACCTCATCGAAATGACACTTAGATATCTTAGGGTGTACATATCAAGTCTTCCCAAATGGTCTAGCGGATAGGAATCTGCCTTGTCACGCAGGGCGGCCCGGGTTCGATTCCCGTCATGGCAAATGATTTTTGTAGAAAAATAAAATGAGTCCCAACGTGTGCAACAGAACAGTTCGAAATCTCGTTACATTTGCATCGTCATGAACATGACTTATATCAGGCTAGCTAATTTTTTCTTTGTTCATTTTAAGTGTAGAAACAATATTTCGTTTGTGAACATTTTTTTCTGCCGTTTTGACAACAGGCTCATTACTAAAGAACACACGGCTTTCTGCTGATTGACGCTTGACTGTAGATTTTCGCTTTGTGTCAAAAGAACTCCCTAACGCACACTTTTTCAAAGTAGGTGAATTCATCAGATCTGTTTCAAACATTGCATTTTATCCATGCACGACGAGTACTTAGATACTCGCAGCACAGTTGCCTCATATAAATTGCCCATGAGCGCGGAGCTTGTCTTTGTCACTGTAGCAACTTTGCTCCATCAGCGGGAGAAGGCGGTTCGACGCCCCTGTAAGCACATGTTTCTCTAATTCCTTTGTTTCAGGCAAGCCACTGTGACGTCAGACGCCTTTACGCATACAGCTTTGCGATGCTTAGACAGTAATAACATAATTCATGTTTACATTTCTTTAATTTTCGACGCATTGTCGTTATTCGTGACGCATCAATGACCAATTGATTATATGGCAATGCAATGAAAAAAGCGTGTGGAAAACAGTGTTAATGACAGATATGAGAAGCACATTTCTTCAATGTTGGCCGCATGGCATTCCTGTGCAGGTGACAATGGTAATTTTTCAAAACGACAAGGATATTTAAACACATGATTATTTGTTTGCTGTGCTCTATGGCCTCTGCTACAGACCTCATCGAAATGACACTTAGATATCTTAGGGTGTACATATCAAGTTTTCCCAAATGGTCTAGCGGATAGGCATCTACCTTGTAACGCAGGGCGGCCCGGGTTCGATTCCCGTCATGGCAAATGTTTTTTGTAGAAAAATAAAATGAGTCCCAACGTGTGCAACAGAACAGTTCGAAATCTCGTTACATTTGCATCGTCATGAACATGACTTATATCAGGCTTGCTCATTTTTTCTTTGTTCATTTTAAATGTAGAAACAATATTTCGTTTGTGACCATTTTTTTCTGCCGTTTTGACAACAGGCTCATGACTAAAGAACACACGGCTGTCTGCTGATTGACGCTTGACTGTAGATTTTCGCTTTGTGTCAAAAGAACTTCCTAACGCACACTTTTTCAAAGTAGGTGAATTCATCAGATCTGTTTGAAACATTGCATTTTATCCATGCACGACGACTACTTAGATACTCGCAGCACAGTTGCCTCATATAAATTGCCCATGAGCGCGGAGCTTGTCTTTGTCACTGTAGCAACTTTGCTCCATCAGCGGGAGAAGGTGGTTCGACGCCCCTGTAAGCACATGTTTCTCTAATTCCTTTGTTTCAGGCAAGCCACTGTGACGTCAGACGCCTTTACGCATACAGCTTTGCGATGCTTAGACAGTAATAACATAATTCATGTTTACATTTCTTTAATTTTCGACGCATTGTCGTTATTCGTGACGCATCAATGACCAATTGATTTTATGGCAATGCAATGAAAAAAGCGTGTGGAAAACAGTGTTAATGACAGATTTGAGAAACACATTTCATCAATGTTGGCCGCATGGCATTCCTGTGCAGGTGACAATGGTAATTTTTCAAAACGACATGGATATTTAAACACATGATTATTTGTTTGCTGTGCTCTATGGCCTCTGCTACAGACCTCATCGAAATGACACTTAGATATCTTAGGGTGTACATATCAAGTTTTCCCAAATGGTCTAGCGGATAGGCATCTACCTTGTAACGCAGGGTGGCCCGGGTTCGATTCCCGTCATGGCAAATGTTTTTTGTAGAAAAATAAAATGAGTCCCAACGTGTGCAACAGAACAGTTCGAAATCTCGTTACATTTGCATCGTCATGAACATGACTTATATCAGGCTAGCTCATTTTTTCTTTGTTCATTTTAAGTGTAGAAACAATATTTCGTTTGTGACCATTTTTTTCTGCCGTTTTGACAACAGGCTCATGACTAAAGAACACACGGCTGTCTGCTGATTGACGCTTGACTGTAGATTTTCGCTTTGTGTCAAAAGAACTTCCTAACGCACACTTTTTCAAAGTAGATGAATTCATCAGATCTGTTTGAAACATTGCATTTTATCCATGCACGACGACTGCTTAGATACTCGCAGCACAGTTGCCCCATATACATTGCCCATGAGCGCGGAGCTTGTCTTTGTCACTGTAGCAACTTTGCTCCATCAGCGGGAGAAGGCGCTTCGACGCCCCTGTAAGCACATGTTTCTCTGATTCCTTTGTTTCAGGCAAGCCACTGTGACGTCAGACGCCTTTACGCATACAGCTTTGCGATGCTGAGACAATAATAACATAATTCATGTTTACATTTCTTTAATTTTCGACGCATTGTCGTTATTCGTGACGCATCAATGACCAATTGATTTTATGGCAATGCAATGAAAAAAGCGTGTGGAAAACAGTGTTAATGACAGATTTGAGAAGCACATTTCATCAATGTTGGCCGCATGGCATTCCTGTGCAGGTGACAATGGTAATTTTTCAAAACGACAAGGATATTTAAACACATGATTATTTGTTTGCTGTGCTCTATGGCCTCTGCTACAGACCTCATCGAAATGACACTTAGATATCTTAGGGTGTACATATCAAGTTTTCCCAAATGGTCTAGCGGATAGGCATCTACCTTGTAACGCAGGGCGGCCCGGGTTCGATTCCCGTCATGGCAAATGTTTTTTGTAGAAAAATAAAATGAGTCCCAACGTGTGCAACAGAACAGTTCGAAATCTCGTTACATTTGCATCGTCATGAACATGACTTATATCAGGCTAGCTCATTTTTTCTTTGTTCATTTTAAGTGTAGAAACAATATTTCGTTTGTGACCATTTTTTTCTGCCGTTTTGACAACAGGCTCATGACTAAAGAACACACGGCTGTCTGCTGATTGACGCTTGACTGTAGATTTTCGCTTTGTGTCAAAAGAACTTCCTAACGCACACTTTTTCAAAGTAGGTGAATTCATCAGATCTGTTTGAAACATTGCATTTTATCCATGCACGACGACTGCTTAGATACTCGCAGCACAGTTGCCCCATATACATTGCCCATGAGCGCGGAGCTTGTCTTTGTCACTGTAGCAACTTTGCTCCATCAGCGGGAGAAGGCGCTTCGACGCCCCTGTAAGCACATGTTTCTCTGATTCCTTTGTTTCAGGCAAGCCACTGTGACGTCAGACGCCTTTACGCATACAGCTTTGCGATGCTTAGACAGTAATAACATAATTCATGTTTACATTTCTTTAATTTTCGACGCATTGTCGTTATTCGTGACGCATCAATGACCAATTGATTATATGGCAATGCAATGAAAAAAGCGTGTGGAAAACAGTGTTAATGACAGATTTGAGAAGCACATTTCTTCAATGTTGGCCGCATGGCATTCCTGTGCAGGTGACAATGGTAATTTTTCAAAACGACAAGGAAATTTAAACACATGATTATTTGTTTGCTGTGCTCTATGGCCTCTGCTACAGACCTCATCGAAATGACACTTAGATATCTTAGGGTGTACATATCAAGTTTTCCCAAATGGTCTAGCGGATAGGCATCTACCTTGTAACGCAGGGCGGCCCGGGTTCGATTCCCGTCATGGCAAATGTTTTTTGTAGAAAAATAAAATGAGTCCCAACGTGTGCAACAGAA
Source organism: Argentina silus (assembly GCF_951799395.1). Taxonomy (NCBI): domain Eukaryota; kingdom Metazoa; phylum Chordata; class Actinopteri; order Argentiniformes; family Argentinidae; genus Argentina; species Argentina silus. The sequence continues at coordinate 22,901,195 of NC_139665.1, forward strand.
CAGTTCGAAATCTCGTTACATTTGCATCGTCATGAACATGACTTATATCAGGCTAGCTCATTTTTTCTTTGTTCATTTTAAGTGTAGAAACAATATTTCGTTTGTGACCATTTTTTTCTGCCGTTTTGACAACAGGCTCATGACTAAAGAACACACGGCTGTCTGCTGATTGACGCTTGACTGTAGATTTTCGCTTTGTGTCAAAAGAACTTCCTAACGCACACTTTTTCAAAGTAGGTGAATTCATCAGATCTGTTTGAAACATTGCATTTTATCCATGCACGACGAGTACTTAGATACTCGCAGCACAGTTGCCTCATATAAATTGCCCATGAGCGCGGAGCTTGTCTTTGTCACTGTAGCAACTTTGCTCCATCAGCGGGAGAAGGCGGTTCGACGCCCCTGTAAGCACATGTTTCTCTAATTCCTTTGTTTCAGGCAAGCCACTGTGACGTCAGACGCCTTTACGCATACAGCTTTGCGATGCTTAGACAGTAATAACATAATTCATGTTTACATTTCTTTAATTTTCGACGCATTGTCGTTATTCGTGACGCATCAATGACCAATTGATTATATGGCAATGCAATGAAAAAAGCGTGTGGAAAACAGTGTTAATGACAGATTTGAGAAGCACATTTCTTCAATGTTGGCCGCATGGCATTCCTGTGCAGGTGACAATGGTAATTTTTCAAAACGACAAGGATATTTAAACACATGAGTATTTGTTTGCTGTGCTCTATGGCCTCTGCTACAGACCTCATCGAAATGACACTTAGATATCTTAGGGTGTACATATCAAGTTTTCCCAAATGGTCTAGCGGATAGGCATCTACCTTGTAACGCAGGGCGGCCCGGGTTCGATTCCCGTCATGGCAAATGTTTTTTGTAGAAAAATAAAATGAGTCCCAACGTGTGCAACAGAACAGTTCGAAATCTCGTTACATTTGCATCGTCATGAACATGACTTATATCAGGCTTGCTCATTTTTTCTTTGTTCATTTTAAATGTAGAAACAATATTTCGTTTGTGACCATTTTTTTCTGCCGTTTTGACAACAGGCTCATGACTAAAGAACACACGGCTGTCTGCTGATTGACGCTTGACTGTAGATTTTCGCTTTGTGTCAAAAGAACTTCCTAACGCACACTTTTTCAAAGTAGGTGAATTCATCAGATCTGTTTGAAACATTGCATTTTATCCATGCACGACGACTACTTAGATACTCGCAGCACAGTTGCCTCATATAAATTGCCCATGAGCGCGGAGCTTGTCTTTGTCACTGTAGCAACTTTGCTCCATCAGCGGGAGAAGGTGGTTCGACGCCCCTGTAAGCACATGTTTCTCTAATTCCTTTGTTTCAGGCAAGCCACTGTGACGTCAGACGCCTTTACGCATACAGCTTTGCGATGCTTAGACAGTAATAACATAATTCATGTTTACATTTCTTTAATTTTCGACGCATTGTCGTTATTCGTGACAAATCAATGACCAATTGATTTTATGGCAATGCAATGAAAAAAGCGTGTGGAAAACAGTGTTAATGACAGATTTGAGAAACACATTTCATCAATGTTGGCCGCATGGCATTCCTGTGCAGGTGACAATGGTAATTTTTCAAAACGACATGGATATTTAAACACATGATTATTTGTTTGCTGTGCTCTATGGCCTCTGCTACAGACCTCATCGAAATGACACTTAGATATCTTAGGGTGTACATATCAAGTTTTCCCAAATGGTCTAGCGGATAGGCATCTACCTTGTAACGCAGGGTGGCCCGGGTTCGATTCCCGTCATGGCAAATGTTTTTTGTAGAAAAATAAAATGAGTCCCAACGTGTGCAACAGAACAGTTCGAAATCTCGTTACATTTGCATCGTCATGAACATGACTTATATCAGGCTAGCTCATTTTTTCTTTGTTCATTTTAAGTGTAGAAACAATATTTCGTTTGTGACCATTTTTTTCTGCCGTTTTGACAACAGGCTCATGACTAAAGAACACACGGCTGTCTGCTGATTGACGCTTGACTGTAGATTTTCGCTTTGTGTCAAAAGAACTTCCTAACGCACACTTTTTCAAAGTAGATGAATTCATCAGATCTGTTTGAAACATTGCATTTTATCCATGCACGACGACTGCTTAGATACTCGCAGCACAGTTGCCCCATATACATTGCCCATGAGCGCGGAGCTTGTCTTTGTCACTGTAGCAACTTTGCTCCATCAGCGGGAGAAGGCGCTTCGACGCCCCTGTAAGCACATGTTTCTCTGATTCCTTTGTTTCAGGCAAGCCACTGTGACGTCAGACGCCTTTACGCATACAGCTTTGCGATGCTGAGACAGTAATAACATAATTCATGTTTACATTTCTTTAATTTTCGACGCATTGTCGTTATTCGTGACGCATCAATGACCAATTGATTTTATGGCAATGCAATGAAAAAAGCGTGTGGAAAACAGTGTTAATGACAGATTTGAGAAGCACATTTCATCAATGTTGGCCGCATGGCATTCCTGTGCAGGTGACAATGGTAATTTTTCAAAACGACAAGGATATTTAAACACATGATTATTTGTTTGCTGTGCTCTATGGCCTCTGCTACAGACCTCATCGAAATGACACTTAGATATCTTAGGGTGTACATATCAAGTTTTCCCAAATGGTCTAGCGGATAGGCATCTACCTTGTAACGCAGGGCGGCCCGGGTTCGATTCCCGTCATGGCAAATGTTTTTTGTAGAAAAATAAAATGAGTCCCAACGTGTGCAACAGAACAGTTCGAAATCTCGTTACATTTGCATCGTCATGAACATGACTTATATCAGGCTAGCTCATTTTTTCTTTGTTCATTTTAAGTGTAGAAACAATATTTCGTTTGTGACCATTTTTTTCTGCCGTTTTGACAACAGGCTCATGACTAAAGAACACACGGCTGTCTGCTGATTGACGCTTGACTGTAGATTTTCGCTTTGTGTCAAAAGAACTTCCTAACGCACACTTTTTCAAAGTAGGTGAATTCATCAGATCTGTTTGAAACATTGCATTTTATCCATGCACGACGACTGCTTAGATACTCGCAGCACAGTTGCCCCATATACATTGCCCATGAGCGCGGAGCTTGTCTTTGTCACTGTAGCAACTTTGCTCCATCAGCGGGAGAAGGCGCTTCGACGCCCCTGTAAGTAACATGTTTCTCTGATTCCTTTGTTTCAGGCAAGCCACTGTGACGTCAGACGCCTTTACGCATACAGCTTTGCGATGCTTAGACAGTAATAACATAATTCATGTTTACATTTCTTTAATTTTCGACGCATTGTCGTTATTCGTGACGCATCAATGACCAATTGATTATATGGCAATGCAATGAAAAAAGCGTGTGGAAAACAGTGTTAATGACAGATTTGAGAAGCACATTTCTTCAATGTTGGCCGCATGGCATTCCTGTGCAGGTGACAATGGTAATTTTTCAAAACGACAAGGAAATTTAAACACATGATTATTTGTTTGCTGTGCTCTATGGCCTCTGCTACAGACCTCATCGAAATGACACTTAGATATCTTAGGGTGTACATATCAAGTTTTCCCAAATGGTCTAGCGGATAGGCATCTACCTTGTAACGCAGGGCGGCCCGGGTTCGATTCCCGTCATGGCAAATGTTTTTTGTAGAAAAATAAAATGAGTCCCAACGTGTGCAACAGAACAGTTCGAAATCTCGTTACATTTGCATCGTCATGAACATGACTTATATCAGGCTAGCTCATTTTTTCTTTGTTCATTTTAAGTGTAGAAACAATATTTCGTTTGTGACCATTTTTTTCTGCCGTTTTGACAACAGGCTCATGACTAAAGAACACACGGCTGTCTGCTGATTGACGCTTGACTGTAGATTTTCGCTTTGTGTCAAAAGAACTTCCTAACGCACACTTTTTCAAAGTAGGTGAATTCATCAGATCTGTTTGAAACATTGCATTTTATCCATGCACGACGACTACTTAGATACTCGCAGCACAGTTGCCTCATATAAATTGCCCATGAGCGCGGAGCTTGTCTTTGTCACTGTAGCAACTTTGCTCCATCAGCGGGAGAAGGCGGTTCGACGCCCCTGTAAGCACATGTTTCTCTAATTCCTTTGTTTCAGGCAAGCCACTGTGACGTCAGACGCCTTTACGCATACAGCTTTGCGATGCTTAGACAGTAATAACATAATTCATGTTTACATTTCTTTAATTTTCGACGCATTGTCGTTATTCGTGACGCATCAATGACCAATTGATTTTATGGCAATGCAATGAAAAAAGCGTGTGGAAAACAGTGTTAATGACAGATTTGAGAAACACATTTCATCAATGTTGGCCGCATGGCATTCCTGTGCAGGTGACAATGGTAATTTTTCAAAACGACATGGATATTTAAACACATGATTATTTGTTTGCTGTGCTCTATGGCCTCTGCTACAGACCTCATCGAAATGACACTTAGATATCTTAGGGTGTACATATCAAGTTTTCCCAAATGGTCTAGCGGATAGGCATCTACCTTGTAACGCAGGGTGGCCCGGGTTCGATTCCCGTCATGGCAAATGTTTTTTGTAGAAAAATAAAATGAGTCCCAACGTGTGCAACAGAACAGTTCGAAATCTCGTTACATTTGCATCGTCATGAACATGACTTATATCAGGCTAGCTCATTTTTTCTTTGTTCATTTTAAGTGTAGAAACAATATTTCGTTTGTGACCATTTTTTTCTGCCGTTTTGACAACAGGCTCATGACTAAAGAACACACGGCTGTCTGCTGATTGACGCTTGACTGTAGATTTTCGCTTTGTGTCAAAAGAACTTCCTAACGCACACTTTTTCAAAGTAGGTGAATTCATCAGATCTGTTTGAAACATTGCATTTTATCCATGCACGACGACTACTTAGATACTCGCAGCACAGTTGCCTCATATAAATTGCCCATGAGCGCGGAGCTTGTCTTTGTCACTGTAGCAACTTTGCTCCATCAGCGGGAGAAGGCGGTTCGACGCCCCTGTAAGCACATGTTTCTCTAATTCCTTTGTTTCAGGCAAGCCACTGTGACGTCAGACGCCTTTACGCATACAGCTTTGCGATGCTTAGACAGTAATAACATAATTCATGTTTACATTTCTTTAATTTTCGACGCATTGTCGTTATTCGTGACGCATCAATGACCAATTGATTTTATGGCAATGCAATGAAAAAAGCGTGTGGAAAACAGTGTTAATGACAGATTTGAGAAACACATTTCATCAATGTTGGCCGCATGGCATTCCTGTGCAGGTGACAATGGTAATTTTTCAAAACGACATGGATATTTAAACACATGATTATTTGTTTGCTGTGCTCTATGGCCTCTGCTACAGACCTCATCGAAATGACACTTAGATATCTTAGGGTGTACATATCAAGTTTTCCCAAATGGTCTAGCGGATAGGCATCTACCTTGTAACGCAGGGTGGCCCGGGTTCGATTCCCGTCATGGCAAATGTTTTTTGTAGAAAAATAAAATGAGTCCCAACGTGTGCAACAGAACAGTTCGAAATCTCGTTACATTTGCATCGTCATGAACATGACTTATATCAGGCTAGCTCATTTTTTCTTTGTTCATTTTAAGTGTAGAAACAATATTTCGTTTGTGACCATTTTTTTCTGCCGTTTTGACAACAGGCTCATGACTAAAGAACACACGGCTGTCTGCTGATTGACGCTTGACTGTAGATTTTCGCTTTGTGTCAAAAGAACTTCCTAACGCACACTTTTTCAAAGTAGATGAATTCATCAGATCTGTTTGAAACATTGCATTTTATCCATGCACGACGACTGCTTAGATACTCGCAGCACAGTTGCCCCATATACATTGCCCATGAGCGCGGAGCTTGTCTTTGTCACTGTAGCAACTTTGCTCCATCAGCGGGAGAAGGCGCTTCGACGCCCCTGTAAGCACATGTTTCTCTGATTCCTTTGTTTCAGGCAAGCCACTGTGACGTCAGACGCCTTTACGCATACAGCTTTGCGATGCTGAGACAGTAATAACATAATTCATGTTTACATTTCTTTAATTTTCGACGCATTGTCGTTATTCGTGACGCATCAATGACCAATTGATTTTATGGCAATGCAATGAAAAAAGCGTGTGGAAAACAGTGTTAATGACAGATTTGAGAAGCACATTTCATCAATGTTGGCCGCATGGCATTCCTGTGCAGGTGACAATGGTAATTTTTCAAAACGACAAGGATATTTAAACACATGATTATTTGTTTGCTGTGCTCTATGGCCTCTGCTACAGACCTCATCGAAATGACACTTAGATATCTTAGGGTGTACATATCAAGTTTTCCCAAATGGTCTAGCGGATAGGCATCTACCTTGTAACGCAGGGTGGCCCGGGTTCGATTCCCGTCATGGCAAATGTTTTTTGTAGAAAAATAAAATGAGTCCCAACGTGTGCAACAGAACAGTTCGAAATCTCGTTACATTTGCATCGTCATGAACATGACTTATATCAGGCTAGCTCATTTTTTCTTTGTTCATTTTAAGTGTAGAAACAATATTTCGTTTGTGACCATTTTTTTCTGCCGTTTTGACAACAGGCTCATGACTAAAGAACACACGGCTGTCTGCTGATTGACGCTTGACTGTAGATTTTCGCTTTGTGTCAAAAGAACTTCCTAACGCACACTTTTTCAAAGTAGGTGAATTCATCAGATCTGTTTGAAACATTGCATTTTATCCATGCACGACGACTGCTTAGATACTCGCAGCACAGTTGCCCCATATACATTGCCCATGAGCGCGGAGCTTGTCTTTGTCACTGTAGCAACTTTGCTCCATCAGCTGGAGAAGGCGCTTCGACGCCCCTGTAAGCACATGTTTCTCTGATTCCTTTGTTTCAGGCAAGCCACTGTGACGTCAGACGCCTTTACGCATACAGCTTTGCGATGCTTAGACAGTAATAACATAATTCATGTTTACATTTCTTTAATTTTCGACGCATTGTCGTTATTCGTGACGCATCAATGACCAATTGATTATATGGCAATGCAATGAAAAAAGCGTGTGGAAAACAGTGTTAATGACAGATTTGAGAAGCACATTTCTTCAATGTTGGCCGCATGGCATTCCTGTGCAGGTGACAATGGTAATTTTTCAAAACGACAAGGAAATTTAAACACATGATTATTTGTTTGCTGTGCTCTATGGCCTCTGCTACAGACCTCATCGAAATGACACTTAGATATCTTAGGGTGTACATATCAAGTTTTCCCAAATGGTCTAGCGGATAGGCATCTACCTTGTAACGCAGGGCGGCCCGGGTTCGATTCCCGTCATGGCAAATGTTTTTTGTAGAAAAATAAAATGAGTCCCAACGTGTGCAACAGAACAGTTCGAAATCTCGTTACATTTGCATCGTCATGAACATGACTTATATCAGGCTAGCTCATTTTTTCTTTGTTCATTTTAAGTGTAGAAACAATATTTCGTTTGTGACCATTTTTTTCTGCCGTTTTGACAACAGGCTCATGACTAAAGAACACACGGCTGTCTGCTGATTGACGCTTGACTGTAGATTTTCGCTTTGTGTCAAAAGAACTTCCTAACGCACACTTTTTCAAAGTAGGTGAATTCATCAGATCTGTTTGAAACATTGCATTTTATCCATGCACGACGACTACTTAGATACTCGCAGCACAGTTGCCTCATATAAATTGCCCATGAGCGCGGAGCTTGTCTTTGTCACTGTAGCAACTTTGCTCCATCAGCGGGAGAAGGCGGTTCGACGCCCCTGTAAGCACATGTTTCTCTAATTCCTTTGTTTCAGGCAAGCCACTGTGACGTCAGACGCCTTTACGCATACAGCTTTGCGATGCTTAGACAGTAATAACATAATTCATGTTTACATTTCTTTAATTTTCGACGCATTGTCGTTATTCGTGACGCATCAATGACCAATTGATTTTATGGCAATGCAATGAAAAAAGCGTGTGGAAAACAGTGTTAATGACAGATTTGAGAAGCACATTTCATCAATGTTGGCCGCATGGCATTCCTGTGCAGGTGACAATGGTAATTTTTCAAAACGACAAGGATATTTAAACACATGATTATTTGTTTGCTGTGCTCTATGGCCTCTGCTACAGACCTCATCGAAATGACACTTAGATATCTTAGGGTGTACATATCAAGTTTTCCCAAATGGTCTAGCGGATAGGCATCTACCTTGTAACGCAGGGTGGCCCGGGTTCGATTCCCGTCATGGCAAATGTTTTTTGTAGAAAAATAAAATGAGTCCCAACGTGTGCAACAGAACAGTTCGAAATCTCGTTACATTTGCATCGTCATGAACATGACTTATATCAGGCTAGCTCATTTTTTCTTTGTTCATTTTAAGTGTAGAAACAATATTTCGTTTGTGACCATTTTTTTCTGCCGTTTTGACAACAGGCTCATGACTAAAGAACACACGGCTGTCTGCTGATTGACGCTTGACTGTAGATTTTCGCTTTGTGTCAAAAGAACTTCCTAACGCACACTTTTTCAAAGTAGGTGAATTCATCAGATCTGTTTGAAACATTGCATTTTATCCATGCACGACGACTGCTTAGATACTCGCAGCACAGTTGCCCCATATACATTGCCCATGAGCGCGGAGCTTGTCTTTGTCACTGTAGCAACTTTGCTCCATCAGCGGGAGAAGGCGCTTCGACGCCCCTGTAAGCACATGTTTCTCTGATTCCTTTGTTTCAGGCAAGCCACTGTGACGTCAGACGCCTTTACGCATACAGCTTTGCGATGCTGAGACAGTAATAACATAATTCATGTTTACATTTCTTTAATTTTCGACGCATTGTCGTTATTCGTGACGCATCAATGACCAATTGATTTTATGGCAATGCAATGAAAAAAGCGTGTGGAAAACAGTGTTAATGACAGATCTGAGAAGCACATTTCATCAATGTTGGCCGCATGGCATTCCTGTGCAGGTGACAATGGTAATTTTTCAAAACGACAAGGATATTTAAACACATGATTATTTGTTTGCTGTGCTCTATGGCCTCTGCTACAGACCTCATCGAAATGACACTTAGATATCTTAGGGTGTACATATCAAGTTTTCCCAAATGGTCTAGCGGATAGGCATCTACCTTGTAACGCAGGGTGGCCCGGGTTCGATTCCCGTCATGGCAAATGTTTTTTGTAGAAAAATAAAATGAGTCCCAACGTGTGCAACAGAACAGTTCGAAATCTCGTTACATTTGCATCGTCATGAACATGACTTATATCAGGCTAGCTCATTTTTTCTTTGTTCATTTTAAGTGTAGAAACAATATTTCGTTTGTGACCATTTTTTTCTGCCGTTTTGACAACAGGCTCATGACTAAAGAACACACGGCTGTCTGCTGATTGACGCTTGACTGTAGATTTTCGCTTTGTGTCAAAAGAACTTCCTAACGCACACTTTTTCAAAGTAGGTGAATTCATCAGATCTGTTTGAAACATTGCATTTTATCCATGCACGACGACTGCTTAGATACTCGCAGCACAGTTGCCCCATATACATTGCCCATGAGCGCGGAGCTTGTCTTTGTCACTGTAGCAACTTTGCTCCATCAGCGGGAGAAGGCGCTTCGACGCCCCTGTAAGCACATGTTTCTCTGATTCCTTTGTTTCAGGCAAGCCACTGTGACGTCAGACGCCTTTACGCATACAGCTTTGCGATGCTTAGACAGTAATAACATAATTCATGTTTACATTTCTTTAATTTTCGACGCATTGTCGTTATTCGTGACGCATCAATGACCAATTGATTATATGGCAATGCAATGAAAAAAGCGTGTGGAAAACAGTGTTAATGACAGATTTGAGAAGCACATTTCTTCAATGTTGGCCGCATGGCATTCCTGTGCAGGTGACAATGGTAATTTTTCAAAACGACAAGGAAATTTAAACACATGATTATTTGTTTGCTGTGCTCTATGGCCTCTGCTACAGACCTCATCGAAATGACACTTAGATATCTTAGGGTGTACATATCAAGTTTTCCCAAATGGTCTAGCGGATAGGCATCTACCTTGTAACGCAGGGCGGACCGGGTTCGATTCCCGTCATGGCAAATGTTTTTTGTAGAAAAATAAAATGAGTCCCAACGTGTGCAACAGAACAGTTCGAAATCTCGTTACATTTGCATCGTCATGAACATGACTTATATCAGGCTAGCTCATTTTTTCTTTGTTCATTTTAAGTGTAGAAACAATATTTCGTTTGTGACCATTTTTTTCTGCCGTTTTGACAACAGGCTCATGACTAAAGAACACACGGCTGTCTGCTGATTGACGCTTGACTGTAGATTTTCGCTTTGTGTCAAAAGAACTTCCTAACGCACACTTTTTCAAAGTAGGTGAATTCATCAGATCTGTTTGAAACATTGCATTTTATCCATGCACGACGACTACTTAGATACTCGCAGCACAGTTGCCTCATATAAATTGCCCATGAGCGCGGAGCTTGTCTTTGTCACTGTAGCAACTTTGCTCCATCAGCGGGAGAAGGCGGTTCGACGCCCCTGTAAGCACATGTTTCTCTAATTCCTTTGTTTCAGGCAAGCCACTGTGACGTCAGACGCCTTTACGCATACAGCTTTGCGATGCTTAGACAGTAATAACATAATTCATGTTTACATTTCTTTAATTTTCGACGCATTGTCGTTATTCGTGACGCATCAATGACCAATTGATTTTATGGCAATGCAATGAAAAAAGCGTGTGGAAAACAGTGTTAATGACAGATTTGAGAAGCACATTTCATCAATGTTGGCCGCATGGCATTCCTGTGCAGGTGACAATGGTAATTTTTCAAAACGACAAGGATATTTAAACACATGATTATTTGTTTGCTGTGCTCTATGGCCTCTGCTACAGACCTCATCGAAATGACACTTAGATATCTTAGGGTGTACATATCAAGTTTTCCCAAATGGTCTAGCGGATAGGCATCTACCTTGTAACGCAGGGTGGCCCGGGTTCGATTCCCGTCATGGCAAATGTTTTTTGTAGAAAAATAAAATGAGTCCCAACGTGTGCAACAGAACAGTTCGAAATCTCGTTACATTTGCATCGTCATGAACATGACTTATATCAGGCTAGCTCATTTTTTCTTTGTTCATTTTAAGTGTAGAAACAATATTTCGTTTGTGACCATTTTTTTCTGCCGTTTTGACAACAGGCTCATGACTAAAGAACACACGGCTGTCTGCTGATTGACGCTTGACTGTAGATTTTCGCTTTGTGTCAAAAGAACTTCCTAACGCACACTTTTTCAAAGTAGGTGAATTCATCAGATCTGTTTGAAACATTGCATTTTATCCATGCACGACGACTGCTTAGATACTCGCAGCACAGTTGCCCCATATACATTGCCCATGAGCGCGGAGCTTGTCTTTGTCACTGTAGCAACTTTGCTCCATCAGCGGGAGAAGGCGCTTCGACGCCCCTGTAAGCACATGTTTCTCTGATTCCTTTGTTTCAGGCAAGCCACTGTGACGTCAGACGCCTTTACGCATACAGCTTTGCGATGCTTAGACAGTAATAACATAATTCATGTTTACATTTCTTTAATTTTCGACGCATTGTCGTTATTCGTGACGCATCAATGACCAATTGATTTTATGGCAATGCAATGAAAAAAGCGTGTGGAAAACAGTGTTAATGACAGATTTGAGAAGCACATTTCATCAATGTTGGCCGCATGGCATTCCTGTGCAGGTGACAATGGTAATTTTTCAAAACGACAAGGATATTTAAACACATGATTATTTGTTTGCTGTGCTCTATGGCCTCTGCTACAGACCTCATCGAAATGACACTTAGATATCTTAGGGTGTACATATCAAGTTTTCCCAAATGGTCTAGCGGATAGGCATCTACCTTGTAACGCAGGGTGGCCCGGGTTCGATTCCCGTCATGGCAAATGTTTTTTGTAGAAAAATAAAATGAGTCCCAACGTGTGCAACAGAACAGTTCGAAATCTCGTTACATTTGCATCGTCATGAACATGACTTATATCAGGCTAGCTCATTTTTTCTTTGTTCATTTTAAGTGTAGAAACAATATTTCGTTTGTGACCATTTTTTTCTGCCGTTTTGACAACAGGCTCATGACTAAAGAACACACGGCTGTCTGCTGATTGACGCTTGACTGTCGATTTTCGCTTTGTGTCAAAAGAACTTCTTAACGCACACTTTTTCAAAGTAGGTGAATTCATCAGATCTGTTTGAAACATTGCATTTTATCCATGCACGACGACTGCTTAGATACTCGCAGCACAGTTGCCCCATATACATTGTCCATGAGCGCGGAGCTTGTCTTTGTCACTGTAGCAACTTTGCTCCATCAGCGGGAGAAGGCGCTTCGACGCCCCTGTAAGCACATGTTTCTCTGATTCCTTTGTTTCAGGCAAGCCACTGTGACGTCAGACGCCTTTACGCATACAGCTTTGCGATGCTTAGACAGTAATAACATAATTCATGTTTACATTTCTTTAATTTTCGACGCATTGTCGTTATTCGTGACGCATCAATGACCAATTGATTTTATGGCAATGCAATGAAAAAAGCGTGTGGAAAACAGTGTTAATGACAGATTTGAGAAGCACATTTCATCAATGTTGGCCGCATGGCATTCCTGTGCAGGTGACAATGGTAATTTTTCAAAACGACAAGGATATTTAAACACATGATTATTTGTTTGCTGTGCTCTATGGCCTCTGCTACAGACCTCATCGAAATGACACTTAGATATCTTAGGGTGTACATATCAAGTTTTCCCAAATGGTCTAGCGGATAGGCATCTACCTTGTAACGCAGGGTGGCCCGGGTTCGATTCCCGTCATGGCAAATGTTTTTTGTAGAAAAATAAAATGAGTCCCAACGTGTGCAACAGAACAGTTCGAAATCTCGTTACATTTGCATCGTCATGAACATGACTTATATCAGGCTAGCTCATTTTTTCTTTGTTCATTTTAAGTGTAGAAACAATATTTCGTTTGTGACCATTTTTTTCTGCCGTTTTGACAACAGGCTCATTACTAAAGAACACACGGCTGTCTGCTGATTGACGCTTGACTGTCGATTTTCGCTTTGTGTCAAAAGAACTCCCTAACGCACACTTTTTCAAAGTAGGTGAATTCATCAGATCTGTTTGAAACATTGCATTTTATCCATGCACGACGACTACTTAGATACTCGCAGCACAGTTGCCTCATATAAATTGCCCATGAGCGCGGAGCTTGTCTTTGTCACTGTAGCAACTTTGCTCCATCAGCGGGAGAAGGCGCTTCGACGCCCCTGTAAGCACATGTTTCTCTAATTCCTTTGTTTCAGGCAAGCCACTGTGACGTCAGACGCCTTTACGCATACAGCTTTGCGATGCTTAGACAGTAATAACATAATTCATGTTTACATTTCTTTAATTTTCGACGCATTGTCGTTATTCGTGACGCATCAATGACCAATTGATTATATGGCAATGCAATGAAAAAAGCGTGTGGAAAACAGTGTTAATGACAGATTTGAGAAGCACATTTCTTCAATGTTGGCCGCATGGCATTCCTGTGCAGGTGACAATGGTAATTTTTCAAAACGACAAGGATATTTAAACACATGATTATTTGTTTGCTGTGCTCTATGGCCTCTGCTACAGACCTCATCGAAATGAAACTTAGATATCTTAGGGTGTACATATCAAGTCTTCCCAAATGGTCTAGCGGATAGGAATCTGCCTTGTAACGCAGGGCGGGCCGGGTTCGATTCCCGTCATGGCAAAGGATTTTTGTAGAAAAATAAAATGAGTCCCAACGTGTGCAACAGAACAGTTCGAAATCTCGTTACATTTGCATCGTCATGAACATGACTTATATCAGGCTAGCTAATTTTTATTTTGTTCATTTTAAGTGTAGAAACAATATTTCGTTTGTGAACATTTTTTTCTGCCGTTTTGACAACAGGCTCATGACTAAAGAACACACGGCTGTCTGCTGATTGATGCTTGACTGTAGATTTTCGCTTTGTGTCAAAAGAACTTCCTAACGCACACTTTTTCAAAGTAGGTGAATTCATCAGATCTGTTTGAAACATTGCATTTTATCCATGCACGACGACTGCTTGGATACTTGCAGCACAGTTGCCCCATATAAATTGCCCATGAGCGCGGAGCTTGTCTTTGTCACTGTAGCAACTTTGCTCCATCAGCGGGAGAAGGCGGTTCGACGCCCCTGTAAGCACATGTTTCTCTAATTCCTTTGTTTCAGGCAAGCCACTGTGACGTCAGACGCCTTTACGCATACAGCTTTGCGATGCTTAGACAGTAATAACATAATTCATGTTTACATTTCTTTAATTTTCGACGCATTGTCGTTATTCGTGACGCATCAATGACCAATTGATTTTATGGCAATGCAATGAAAAAAGCGTGTGGAAAACAGTGTTATTGACAGATTTGAGAAGCACATTTCATCAATGTTGGCCGCATGGCATTCCTGTGCAGGTGACAATGGTAATTTTTCAAAACGACAAGGATATTTAAACACATGATTATTTGTTTGCTGTGCTCTATGGCCTCTGCTACAGACCTCATCGAAATGACACTTAGATATCTTAGGGTGTACATATCAAGTTTTCCCAAATGGTCTAGCGGATAGGCATCTACCTTGTAACGCAGGGTGGCCCGGGTTCGATTCCCGTCATGGCAAATGTTTTTTGTAGAAAAATAAAATGAGTCCCAACGTGTGCAACAGAACAGTTCGAAATCTCGTTACATTTGCATCGTCATGAACATGACTTATATCAGGCTAGCTCATTTTTTCTTTGTTCATTTTAAGTGTAGAAACAATATTTCGTTTGTGACCATTTTTTTCTGCCGTTTTGACAACAGGCTCATGACTAAAGAACACACGGCTGTCTGCTGATTGACGCTTGACTGTAGATTTTCGCTTTGTGTCAAAAGAACTTCCTAACGCACACTTTTTCAAAGTAGGTGAATTCATCAGATCTGTTTGAAACATTGCATTTTATCCATGCACGACGACTGCTTAGATACTCGCAGCACAGTTGCCCCATATACATTGTCCATGAGCGCGCAGCTTGTCTTTGTCACTGTAGCAACTTTGCTCCATCAGCGGGAGAAGGCGCTTCGACGCCCCTGTAAGCACATGTTTCTCTGATTCCTTTGTTTCAGACAAGCCACTGTGACGTCAGACGCCTTTACGCATACAGCTTTGCGATGCTTAGACAGTAATAACATAATTCATGTTTACATTTCTTTAATTTTCGACGCATTGTCGTTATTCGTGACGCATCAATGACCAATTGATTATATGGCAATGCAATGAAAAAAGCGTGTGGAAAACAGTGTTAATGACAGATTTGAGAAGCACATTTCTTCAATGTTGGCCGCATGGCATTCCTGTGCAGGTGACAATGGTAATTTTTCAAAACGACAAGGATATTTAAACACATGATTATTTGTTTGCTGTGCTCTATGGCCTCTGCTACAGACCTCATCGAAATGACACTTAGATATCTTAGGGTGTACATATCAAGTCTTCCCAAATGGTTTAGCGGATAGGCATCTACCTTGTAACGCAGGGCGGCCCGGGTTCGATTCCCGTCATGGCAAATATTTTTTGTAGAAAAATAAAATGAGTCCCAACGTGTGCAACAGAACAGTTCGAAATCTCGTTACATTTGCATCGTCATGAACATGACTTATATCAGGCTAGCCAATTTTTTCTTTGTTCATTTTAAGTGTAGAAACAATATTTCGTTTGTGAACATTTTTTTCTGCCGTTTTGACAACAGGCTCATTACTAAAGAACACACGGCTGTCTGCTGATTGACGCTTGACTGTAGATTTTCGCTTTGTGTCAAAAGAACTTCCTAACGCACACTTTTTCAAAGTAGATGAATTCATCAGATCTGTTTGAAACATTGCATTTTATCCATGCACGACGACTGCTTAGATACTCGCAGCACAGTTGCCCCATATACATTGCCCATGAGCGCGGAGCTTGTCTTTGTCACTGTAGCAACTTTTTCAAAGTAGGTGAATTCATCAGATCTGTTTGAAACATTGCATTTTATCCATGCACGACGACTACTTAGATACTCGCAGCACAGTTGCCACATATAAATTGCCCATGAGCGCGGAGCTTGTCTTTGTCACTGTAGCAACTTTGCTCCATCAGCGGGAGAAGGCGGTTCGACGCCCCTGTAAGCACATGTTTCTCTAATTCCTTTGTTTCAGGCAAGCCACTGTGACGTCAGACGCCTTTACGCATACAGCTTTGCGATGCTTAGACAGTAATAACATAATTCATGTTTACATTTCTTTAATTTTCGACGCATTGTCGTTATTCGTGACGCATCAATGACCAATTGATTTTATGGCAATGCAATGAAAAAAGCGTGTGGAAAACAGTGTTATTGACAGATTTGAGAAGCACATTTCATCAATGTTGGCCGCATGGCATTCCTGTGCAGGTGACAATGGTAATTTTTCAAAAAGACAAGGATATTTAAACACATGATTATTTGTTTGCTGTGCTCTATGGCCTCTGCTACAGACCTCATCGAAATGACACTTAGATATCTTAGGGTGTACATATCAAGTCTTCCCAAATGGTTTAGCGGATAGGCATCTACCTTGTAACGCAGGGCGGCCCGGGTTCGATTCCCGTCATGGCAAATGTTTTTTGTAGAAAAATAAAATGAGTCCCAACGTGTGCAACAGAACAGTTCGAAATCTCGTTACATTTGCATCGTCATGAACATGACTTATATCAGGCTAGCCAATTTTTTCTTTGTTCATTTTAAGTGTAGAAACAATATTTCGTTTGTGAACATTTTTTTCTGCCGTTTTGACAACAGGCTCATTACTAAAGAACACACGGCTGTCTGCTGATTGACGCTTGACTGTAGATTTTCGCTTTGTGTCAAAAGAACTTCCTAACGCACACTTTTTCAAAGTAGATGAATTCATCAGATCTGTTTGAAACATTGCATTTTATCCATGCACGACGACTGCTTAGATACTCGCAGCACAGTTGCCCCATATACATTGCCCATGAGCGCGGAGCTTGTCTTTGTCACTGTAGCAACTTTTTCAAAGTAGGTGAATTCATCAGATCTGTTTGAAACATTGCATTTTATCCATGCACGACGACTGCTTAGATACTCGCAGCACAGTTGCCCCATATAAATTGCCCATGAGCGCGGAGCTTGTCTTTGTCACTGTAGCAACTTTGCTCCATCAGCGGGAGAAGGCGGTTCGACGCCCCTGTAAGCACATGTTTCTCTAATTCCTTTGTTTCAGGCAAGCCACTGTGACGTCAGACGCCTTTACGCATACAGCTTTGCGATGCTTAGACAGTAATAACATAATTCATGTTTACATTTCTTTAATTTTCGACGCATTGTCGTTATTCGTGACGCATCAATGACCAATTGATTATATGGCAATGCAATGAAAAAAGCGTGTGGAAAACAGTGTTAATGACAGATTTGAGAAGCACATTTCTTCAATGTTGGCCGCATGGCATTCCTGTGCAGGTGACAATGGTAATTTTTCAAAACGACAAGGATATTTAAACACATGATTATTTGTTTGCTGTGCTCTATGGCCTCTGCTACAGACCTCATCGAAATGACACTTAGATATCTTAGGGTGTACATATCAAGTCTTCCCAAATGGTCTAGCGTATAGGAATCTGCCTTGTCACGCAGGGCGGCCCGGGTTCGATTCCCGTCATGGCAAATGATTTTTGTAGAAAAATAAAATGAGTCCCAACGTGTGCAACAGAACAGTTCGAAATCTCGTTACATTTGCATCGTCATGAACATGACTTATATCAGGCTAGCTAATTTTTTCTTTGTTCATTTTAAGTGTAGAAACAATATTTCGTTTGTGAACATTTTTTCTGCCGTTTTGACAACAGGCTCATTACTAAAGAACACACGGCTGTCTGCTGATTGACGCTTGACTGTAGATTTTCGCTTTGTGTCAAAAGAACTCCCTAACGCACACTTTTTCAAAGTAGGTGAATTCATCAGATCTGTTTGAAACATTGCATTTTATCCATGCACGACGACTGCTTAGATACTCGCAGCACAGTTGCCCCATATAAATTGCCCATGAGCGCGGAGCTTGTCTTTGTCACTGTAGCAACTTTGCTCCATCAGCGGGAGAAGGCGGTTCGACGCCCCTGTAAGCACATGTTTCTCTAATTCCTTTGTTTCAGGCAAGCCACTGTGACGTCAGACGCCTTTACGCATACAGCTTTGCGATGCTTAGACAGTAATAACATAATTCATGTTTACATTTCTTTAATTTTCGACGCATTGTCGTTATTCGTGACGCATCAATGACCAATTGATTATATGGCAATGCAATGAAAAAAGCGTGTGGAAAACAGTGTTAATGACAGATTTGAGAAGCACATTTCTTCAATGTTGGCCGCATGGCATTCCTGTGCAGGTGACAATGGTAATTTTTCAAAACGACAAGGATATTTAAACACATGATTATTTGTTTGCTGTGCTCTATGGCCTCTGCTACAGACCTCATCGAAATGACACTTAGATATCTTAGGGTGTACATATCAAGTCTTCCCAAATGGTCTAGCGGATAGGAATCTGCCTTGTAACGCAGGGCGGCCCGGGTTCGATTCCCGTCATGGCAAAGGATTTTTGTAGAAAAATAAAATGAGTCCCAACGTGTGCAACAGAACAGTTCGAAATCTCGTTACATTTGCATCGTCATGAACATGATTTATATCAGGCTAGCTAATTTTTTCTTTGTTCATTTTAAGTGTAGAAACAATATTTCGTTTGTGAACATTTTTTTCTGCCGTTTTGACAACAGGCTCATGACTAAAGAACACACGGCTGTCTGCTGATTGACGCTTGACTGTAGATTTTCGCTTTGTGTCAAAAGAACTTCCTAACGCACACTTTTTCAAAGTAGGTGAATTCATCAGATCTGTTTGATAAAATGAAATGAAAAATAAAATGAGTCCCAACGTGTGCAACAGAACAGTTCGAAATCTCGTTACATTTGCATCGTCATGAACATGATTTATATCAGGCTAGCTAATTTTTTCTTTGTTCATTTTAAGTGTAGAAACAATACTTCGTTTGTGAACATTTTTTTCTGCCGTTTTGACAACAGGCTCATGACTAAAGAACACACGGCTGTCTGCTGATTGACGCTTGACTGTAGATTTTCGCTTTGTGTCAAAAGAACTTCCTAACGCACACTTTTTCAAAGTAGGTGAATTCATCAGATCTGTTTGAAACATTGCATTTTATCCATTCACGACGACTGCTTAGATACTCGCAGCACAGTTGCCCCATATAAATTGCCCATGAGCGCGGAGCTTGTCTTTGTCACTGTAGCAACTTTGCTCCATCAGCGGGAGAAGGCGGTTCGACGCCCCTGTAAGCACATGTTTCTCTAATTCCTTTGTTTCAGGCAAGCCACTGTGACGTCAGACGCCTTTACGCATACAGCTTTGCGATGCTTAGACAGTAATAACATAATTCATGTTTACATTTCTTTAATTTTCGACGCATTGTCGTTATTCGTGACGCATCAATGACCAATTGATTATATGGCAATGCAATGAAAAAAGCGTGTGGAAAACAGTGTTAATGACAGATTTGAGAAGCACATTTCTTCAATGTTGGCCGCATGGCATTCCTGTGCAGGTGACAATGGTAATTTTTCAAAACGACAAGGATATTTAAACACATGATTATTTGTTTGCTGTGCTCTATGGCCTCTGCTACAGACCTCATCGAAATGACACTTAGATATCTTAGGGTGTACATATCAAGTTTTCCCAAATGGTCTAGCGGATAGGCATCTACCTTGTAACGCAGGGCGGCCCGGGTTCGATTCCCGTCATGGCAAATATTTTTTGTAGAAAAATAAAATGAGTCCCAACGTGTGCAACAGAACAGTTCGAAATCTCGTTACATTTGCATCGTCATGAACATGACTTATATCAGGCTTGCTCATTTTTTCTTTGTTCATTTTAAGTGTAGAAACAATATTTCGTTTTAGAACATTTTTTTCTGCCGTTTTGACAACAGGCTCATGACTAAAGAACACAAGGCTGTCTGCTGATTGACGCTTGACTGTAGATTTTCGCTTTGTGTCAAAAGAACTCCCTAACGCACACTTTTTCAAAGTAGGTGAATTCATCAGATCTGTTTGAAACATTGCATTTTATCCATGCACGACGACTACTTAGATACTCGCAGCACAGTTGCCTCATATAAATTGCCCATGAGCGTGGAGCTTGTCTTTGTCACTGTAGCAACTTTGCTCCATCAGCGGGAGAAGGCGGTTCGACGCCCCTGTAAGCACATGTTTCTCTAATTCCTTTGTTTCAGGCAAGCCACTGTGACGTCAGACGCCTTTACGCATACAGCTTTGCGATGCTTAGACAGTAATAACATAATTCATGTTTACATTTCTTTAATTTTCGACGCATTGTCGTTATTCGTGACGCATCAATGACCAATTGATTATATGGCAATGCAATGAAAAAAGCGTGTGGAAAACAGTGTTAATGACAGATTTGAGAAGCACATTTCTTCAATGTTGGCCGCATGGCATTCCTGTGCAGGTGACAATGGTAATTTTTCAAAACGACAAGGATATTTAAACACATGATTATTTGTTTGCTGTGCTCTATGGCCTCTGCTACAGACCTTATCGAAATGACACTTAGATATCTTAGGGTGTACATATCAAGTTTTCCCAAATGGTCTAGCGGATAGGCATCTACCTTGTAACGCAGGGAGGCCCGGGTTCGATTCCCGTCATGGCAAATATTTTTTGTAGAAAAATAAAATGAGTCCCAACGTGTGCAACAGAACAGTTCGAAATCTCGTTACATTTGCATCGTCATGAACATGACTTATATCAGGCTTGCTCATTTTTTCTTTGTTCATTTTAAGTGTAGAAACAATATTTCGTTTCTGAACATTTTTTTCTGCCGTTTTGACAACAGGCTCATGACTAAAGAACACACGGCTGTCTGCTGATTGACGCTTGACTGTAGATTTTCGCTTTGTGTCAAAAGAACTCCCTAACGCACACTTTTTCAAAGTAGGTGAATTCATCAGATCTGTTTGAAACATTGCATTTTATCCATGCACGACGACTACTTAGATACTCGCAGCACAGTTGCCTCATATAAATTGCCCATGAGCGTGGAGCTTGTCTTTGTCACTGTAGCAACTTTGCTCTATCAGCGGGAGAAGGCGGTTCGACGCCCCTGTAAGCACATGTTTCTCTAATTCCTTTGTTTCAGGCAAGCCACTGTGACGTCAGACGCCTTTACGCATACAGCTTTGCGATGCTTAGACAGTAATAACATAATTCATGTTTACATTTCTTTAATTTTCGACGCATTGTCGTTATTCGTGACGCATCAATGACCAATTGATTTTATGGCAATGCAATGAAAAAAGCGTGTGGAAAACAGTGTTAATGACAGATTTGAGAAGCACATTTCATCAATGTTGGCCGCATGGCATTCCTGTGCAGGTGACAATGGTAATTTTTCAAAACGACAAGGATATTTAAACACATGATTATTTGTTTGCTGTGCTCTATGGCCTCTGCTACAGACCTCATCGAAATGACACTTAGATATCTTAGGGTGTACATATCAAGTTTTCCCAAATGGTCTAGCGGATAGGCATCTACCTTGTAACGCAGGGCGGCCCGGGTTCGATTCCCGTCATGGCAAATAATTTTTGTAGAAAAATAAAATGAGTCCCAACGTGTGCAACAGAACAGTTCGAAATCTCGTTACATTTGCATCGTCATGAACATGACTTATATCAGGCTTGCTCATTTTTTCTTTGTTCATTTTAAGTGTAGAAACAATATTTCGTTTGTGAACATTTTTTTCTGCCGTTTTGACAACAGGCTCATGACTAAAGAACACACGGCTGTCTGCTGATTGACGCTTGACTGTAGATTTTCGCTTTGTGTCAAAAGAACTCCCTAACGCACACTTTTTCAAAGTAGGTGAATTCATCAGATCTGTTTGAAACATTGCATTTTATCCATGCACGACGACTACTTAGATACTCGCAGCACAGTTGCCTCATATAAATTGCCCATGAGCGCGGAGCTTGTCTTTGTCACTGTAGCAACTTTGCTCCATCAGCGGGAGAATGCGGTTCGACGCCCCTGTAAGCACATGTTTCTCTAATTCCTTTGTTTCAGGCAAGCCACTGTGACGTCAGACGCCTTTACGCATACAGCTTTGCGATGCTTAGACAGTAATAACATAATTCATGTTTACATTTCTTTAATTTTCGACGCATTGTCGTTATTCGTGACGCATCAATGACCAATTGATTATATGGCAATGCAATGAAAAAAGCGTGTGGAAAACAGTGTTAATGACAGATTTGAGAAGCACATTTCTTCAATGTTGGCTGCAGGGCATTCCTGTGCAGGTGACAATGGTAATTTTTCAAAACGACAAGGATATTTCAACACATGATTATTTGTTTGCTGTGCTCTATGGCCTCTGCTACAGACCTCATCGAAATGACACTTAGATATCTTAGGGTGTACATATCAAGTCTTCCCAAATGGTCTAGCGGATAGGCATCTACCTTGTAACGCAGGGCGGCCCTGGTTCGATTCCCGTCATGGCAAATGTTTTTTGTAGAAAAATAAAATGAGTCCCAACGTGTGCAACAGAACAGTTCGAAATCTCGTTACATTTGCATCGTCATGAACATGACTTATATCAGGCTAGCTCATTTTTTCTTTGTTCATTTTAAGTGTAGAAACAATATTTCGTTTGTGAACATTTTCTTCTGCCGTTTTGACAACAGGCTCATTACTAAAGAACACACGGCTGTCTGCTGATTGACGCTTGACTGTAGATTTTCGCTTTGTGTCAAAAGAACTCCCTAACGCACACTTTTTCAAAGTAGGTGAATTCATCAGATCTGTTTGAAACATTGCATTTTATCCATGCACGACGACTACTTAGATACTCGCAGCACAGTTGCCTCATATAAATTGCCCATGAGCGCGGAGCTTGTCTTTGTCACTGTAGCAACTTTGCTCCATCAGCGGGAGAAGGCGCTTCGACGCCCCTGTAAGCACATGTTTCTCTAATTCCTTTGTTTCAGGCAAGCCACTGTGACGTCAGACGCCTTTACGCATACAGCTTTGCGATGCTTAGACAGTAACAACATAATTCATGTTTACATTTCTTTAATTTTCGACGCATTGTCGTTATTCGTGACGCATCAATGACCAATTGATTATATGGCAATGCAATGAAAAAAGCGTGTGGAAAACAGTGTTAATGACAGATTTGAGAAGCACATTTCTTCAATGTTGGCCGCATGGCATTCCTGTGCAGGTGACAATGGTAATTTTTCAAAACGACAAGGATATTTAAACACATGATTATTTGTTTGCTGTGCTCTATGGCCTCTGCTACAGACCTCATCGAAATGACACTTAGATATCTTAGGGTGTACATATCAAGTCTTCCCAAATGGTCTAGCGGATAGGAATCTGCCTTGTAACGCAGGGCGGCCCGGGTTCGATTCCCGTCATGGCAAATATTTTTTGTAGAAAAATAAAATGAGTCCCAACGTGTGCAACAGAACAGTTCGAAATCTCGTTACATTTGCATCGTCATGAACATGACTTATATCAGGCTTGCTCATTTTTTCTTTGTTCATTTTAAGTGTAGAAACAATATTTCGTTTGTGAACATTTTTTTCTGCCGTTTTGACAACAGGCTCATGACTAAAGAACACACGGCTGTCTGCTGATTGACGCTTGACTGTAGATTTTCGCTTTGTGTCAAAAGAACTCCCTAACGCACACTTTTTCAAAGTAGGTGAATTCATCAGATCTGTTTGAAACATTGCATTTTATCCATGCACGACGACTACTTAGATACTCGCAGCACAGTTGCCTCATATAAATTGCCCATGAGCGCGGAGCTTGTCTTTGTCACTCTAGCAACTTTGCTCCATCAGCGGGAGAAGGCGGTTCGACGCCCCTGTAAGCACATGTTTCTCTAATTCCTTTGTTTCAGGCAAGCCACTGTGACGTCAGACGCCTTTACGCATACAGCTTTGCGATGCTTAGACAGTAATAACATAATTCATGTTTACATTTCTTTAATTTTCGACGCATTGTCGTTATTCGTGACGCATCAATGACCAATTGATTATATGGCAATGCAATGAAAAAAGCGTGTGGAAAACATTGTTAATGACAGATTTGAGAAGCACATTTCTTCAATGTTGGCCGCATGGCATTCCTGTGCAGGTGACAATGGTAATTTTTCAAAACGACAAGCATATTTAAACACATGATTATTTGTTTGCTGTGCTCTATGGCCTCTGCTACAGACCTCATCGAAATGACACTTAGATATCTTAGGGTGTACATATCAAGTTTTCCCAAATGGTCTAGCGGATAGGCATCTACCTTGTAACGCAGGGCGGCCCGGGTTCGATTCCCGTCATGGCAAATGTTTTTTGTAGAAAAATAAAATGAGTCCCAACGTGTGCAACAGAACAGTTCGAAATCTCGTTACATTTGCATCGTCATGAACATGACTTATATCAGGCTAGCTAATTTTTTCTTTGTTCATTTTAAGTGTAGAAACAATATTTCGTTTGTGACCATTTTTTTCTGCCGTTTTGACAACAGGCTCATGACTAAAGAACACACGGCTGTCTGCTGATTGACGCTTGACTGTAGATTTTCGCTTTGTGTCAAAAGAACTTCCTAACGCACACTTTTTCAAAGTAGGTGAATTCATCAGATCTGTTTCAAACATTGCATTTTATCCATGCACGACGACTGCTTAGATACTCGCAGCACAGTTGCCCCATATAAATTGCCCATGAGCGCGGAGCTTGTCTTTGTCACTGTAGCAACTTTGCTCCATCAGCGGGAGAAGGCGCTTCGACGCCCCTGTAAGCACATGTTTCTCTGATTCCTTTGTTTCAGGCAAGCCACTGTGACGTCAGACGCCTTTACGCATTCAGCTTTGCGATGCTTAGACAGTAATAACATAATTCATGTTTACATTTCTTTAATTTTCGACGCATTGTCGTTATTCGTGACGCATCAATGACCAATTGATTATATGGCAATGCAATGAAAAAAGCGTGTGGAAAACAGTGTTAATGACAGATTTGAGAAGCACATTTCTTCAATGTTGGCCGCATGGCATTCCTGTGCAGGTGACAATGGTAATTTTTCAAAACGACAAGGATATTTAAACACATGATTATTTGTTTGCTGTGCTCTATGGCCTCTGCTACAGACCTCATCGAAATGACACTTAGATATCTTAGGGTGTACATATCAAGTCTTCCCAAATGGTCTAGCGGATAGGAATCTGCCTTGTCACGCAGGGCGGCCCGGGTTCGATTCCCGTCATGGCAAATGATTTTTGTAGAAAAATAAAATGAGTCCCAACGTGTGCAACAGAACAGTTCGAAATCTCGTTACATTTGCATCGTCATGAACATGACTTATATCAGGCTAGCTAATTTTTTCTTTGTTCATTTTAAGTGTAGAAACAATATTTCGTTTGTGAACATTTTTTTCTGCCGTTTTGACAACAGGCTCATTATTAAAGAACACACGGCTGTCTGCTGATTGACGCTTGACTGTAGATTTTCGCTTTGTGTCAAAAGAACTCCCTAACGCACACTTTTTCAAAGTAGGTGAATTCATCAGATCTGTTTGAAACATTGCATTTTATCCATGCACGACGACTACTTAGATACTCGCAGCACAGTTGCCTCATATAAATTGCCCATGAGCGCGGAGCTTGTCTTTGTCACTGTAGCAACTTTGCTCCATCAGCGGGAGAAGGCGGTTCGACGTCCCTGTAAGCACATGTTTCTCTAATTCCTTTGTTTCAGGCAAGCCACTGTGACGTCAGACGCCTTTACGCATACAGCTTTGCGATGCTTAGACAGTAATAACATAATTCATGTTTACATTTCTTTAATTTTCGACGCATTGTCGTTATTCGTGACGCATCAATGACCAATTGATTATATGGCAATGCAATGAAAAAAGCGTGTGGAAAACAGTGTTAATGACAGATTTGAGAAGCACATTTCTTCAATGTTGGCCGCATGGCATTCCTGTGCAGGTGACAATGGTAATTTTTCAAAACGACAAGGATATTTAAACACATGATTATTTGTTTGCTGTGCTCTATGGCCTCTGCTACAGACCTCATCGAAATGACACTTAGATATCTTAGGGTGTACATATGAAGTCTTCCCAAATGGTCTAGCGGATAGGCATCTACCTTGTAACGCAGGGCGGCCCGGGTTCGATTCCCGTCATGGCAAATGTTTTTTGTAGAAAAATAAAATGAGTCCCAACGTGTGCAACAGAACAGTTCGAAATCTCGTTACATTTGCATCGTCATGAACATGACTTATATCAGGCTAGCTAATTTTTTCTTTGTTCATTTTAAGTGTAGAAACAATATTTCGTTTGTGAACATTTTCTTCTGCCGTTTTGAAAACAGGCTCATTACTAAAGAACACACGGCTGTCTGCTGATTGACGCTTGACTGTAGATTTTCGCTTTGTGTCAAAAGAACTCCCTAACGCACACTTTTTCAAAGTAGGTGAATTCATCAGATCTGTTTGAAACATTGCATTTTATCCATGCACGACGACTACTTAGATACTCGCAGCACAGTTGCCTCATATAAATTGCCCATGAGCGCGGAGCTTGTCTTTGTCACTGTAGCAACTTTGCTCCATCAGCGGGAGAAGGCGCTTCGACGCCCCTGTAAGCACATGTTTCTCGAATTCCTTTGTTTCAGGCAAGCCACTGTGACGTCAGACGCCTTTACGCATACAGCTGTGCGATGCTTAGACAGTAATAACATAATTCATGTTTACATTTCTTTAATTTTCGACGCATTGTCATTATTCGTGACGCATCAATGACCAATTGATTATATGGCAATGCAATGAAAAAAGCGTGTGGAAAACAGTGTTAATGACAGATTTGAGAAGCACATTTCTTCAATGTTGGCCGCATGGCATTCCTGTGCAGGTGACAATGGTAATTTTTCAAAACGACAAGGATATTTAAACACATGATTATTTGTTTGCTGTGCTCTATGGCCTCTGCTACAGACCTCATCGAAATGACACTTAGATATCTTAGGGTGTACATATCAAGTCTTCCCAAATGGTCTAGCGGATAGGAATCTGCCTTGTCACGCAGGGCGGCCCGGGTTAGATTCCCGTCATGGCAAAGGATTTTTGTAGAAAAATAAAATGAGTCCCAACGTGTGCAACAGAACAGTTCGAAATCTCGTTACATTTGCATCGTCATGAACATGACTTATATCAGGCTAGCTCCTTTTTTCTTTGTTCATTTTAAGTGTAGAAACAATATTTCGTTTGTGACCATTTTTTTCTGCCGTTTTGACAACAGGCTCATGACTAAAGAACACACGGCTGTCTGCTGATTGACGCTTGACTGTAGATTTTCGCTTTGTGTCAAAAGAACTTCCTAACGCACACTTTTTCAAAGTAGGTGAATTCATCAGATCTGTTTGAAACATTGCATTTTATCCATGCACGACGACTACTTAGATACTCGCAGCACAGTTGCCTCATATAAATTGCCCATGAGCGCGGAGCTTGTCTTTGTCACTATAGCAACTTTGCTCCATCAGCGGGAGAAGGCGGTTCGACGCCCCTGTAAGCACATGTTTCTCTAATTCCTTTGTTTCAGGCAAGCCACTGTGACGTCAGACGCCTTTACGCATACAGCTTTGCGATGCTTAGACAGTAATAACATAATTC
The DNA here is from genome assembly GCF_951799395.1 of Argentina silus. NCBI lineage: Eukaryota > Metazoa > Chordata > Actinopteri > Argentiniformes > Argentinidae > Argentina > Argentina silus. The sequence goes on from NC_139665.1 coordinate 22,929,148, forward strand.
ATGTTTACATTTCTTTAATTTTCGACGCATTGTCGTTATTCGTGACGCATCAATGACCAATTGATTATATGGCAATGCAATGAAAAAAGCGTGTGGAAAACAGTGTTAATGACAGATTTGAGAAGCACATTTCTTCAATGTTGGCCGCAGGGCATTCCTGTGCAGGTGACAATGGTAATTTTTCAAAACGACAAGGATATTTAAACACATGATTATTTGTTTGCTGTGCTCTATGGCCTCTGCTACAGACCTCATCGAAATGACACTTAGATATCTTAGGGTGTACATATCAAGTCTTCCCAAATGGTCTAGCGGATAGGAATCTGCCTTGTCACGCAGGGCGGCCCGGGTTCGATTCCCGTCATGGCAAATGTTTTTTGTAGAAAAATGAAATGAGTCCCAACGTGTGCAACAGAACAGTTCGATATCTCGTTACATTTGCATCGTCATGAACATGACTTATATCAGGCTAGCTAATGTTTTCTTTGTTCATTTTAAGTGTAGAAACAATATTTCGTTTGTGAACATTTTTTTCTGCCGTTTTGACAACAGGCTCATTACTAAAGAACACACGACTGTCTGCTGATTGACGCTTGACTGTAGATTTTCGCTTTGTGTCAAAAGAACTCCCTAACGCACACTTTTTCAAAGTAGGTGAATTCATCAGATCTGTTTGAAACATTGCATTTTATCCATGCACGACGACTACTTAGATACTCGCAGCACAGTTGCCTCATATAAATTGCCCATGAGCGCGGAGCTTGTCTTTGTCACTGTAGCAACTTTGCTCCATCAGCGGGAGAAGGCGGTTCGACGCCCCTGTAAGCACATGTTTCTCTAATTCCTTTGTTTCAGGGAAGCCACTGTGACGTCAGACGCCTTTACGCATACAGCTTTGCGATGCTTAGACAGTAATAACATAATTCATGTTTACATTTCTTTAATTTTCGACGCATTGTCGTTATTCGTGACGCATCAATGACCAATTGATTATATGGCAATGCAATGAAAAAAGCGTGTGGAAAACAGTGTTAATGACAGATTTGAGAAGCACATTTCTTCAATGTTGGCCCCATGGCATTCCTGTGCAGGTGACAATGGTAATTTTTCAAAACGACAAGGATATTTAAACACATGATTATTTGTTTGCTGTGCTCTATGGCCTCTGCTACAGACCTCATCGAAATGACACTTAGATATCTTAGGGTGTACATATCAAGTCTTCCCAAATGGACTAGCGGATAGGAATCTGCCTTGTCACGCAGGGCGGCCCGGGTTCGATTCCCGTCATGGCAAAGGATTTTTGTAGAAAAATAAAATGAGTCCCAACGTGTGCAACAGAACAGTTCGAAATCTCGTTACATTTGCATCGTCATGAACATGACTTATATCAGGCTAGCTAATTTTTTCTTTGTTCATTTTAAGTGTAGAAACAATATTTCGTTTGTGAACATTTTTTTCTGCCGTTTGGACAACAGGCTCATTACTAAAGAACACACGACTGTCTGCTGATTGACGCTTGACTGTAGATTTTCGCTTTGTGTCAAAAGAACTCCCTAACGCACACTTTTTCAAAGTAGGTGAATTCATCAGATCTGTTTGAAACATTGCATTTTATCCATGCACGACGACTACTTAGATACTCGCAGCACAGTTGCCTCATATAAATTGCCCATGAGCGCGGAGCTTGTCTTTGTCACTGTAGCAACTTTGCTCCATCAGCGGGAGAATGCGGTTCGACGCCCCTGTAAGCACATGTTTCTCTAATTCCTTTGTTTCAGGCAAGCCACTGTGACGTCAGACGCCTTTACGCATACAGCTTTGCGATGCTTAGACAGTAATAACATAATTCATGTTTACATTTCTTTAATTTTCGACGCATTGTCGTTATTCGTGACGCATCAATGACCAATTGATTATATGGCAATGCAATGAAAAAAGCGTGTGGAAAACAGTGTTAATGACAGATTTGAGAAGCACATTTCTTCAATGTTGGCCGCATGGCATTCCTGTGCAGGTGACAATGGTAATTTTTCAAAACGACAAGGATATTTAAACACATGATTATTTGTTTGCTGTGCTCTATGGCCTCTGATACAGACCTCATCGAAATGACACTTAGATATCTTAGGGTGTACATATCAAGTCTTCCCAAATGGTCTAGCGGATAGGCATCTACCTTGTAACGCAGGGTGGCCCGGGTTCGATTCCCGTCATGGCAAATGTTTTTTGTAGAAAAATAAAATGAGTCCCAACGTGTGCAACAGAACAGTTCGAAATCTCGTTACATTTGCATCGTCATGAACATGACTTATATCAGGCTAGCTAATTTTTTCTTTGTTCATTTTAAGTGTAGAAACAATATTTCGTTTGTGAACATTTTCTTCTGCCGTTTTGACAACAGGCTCATTACTAAAGAACACACGGCTGTCTGCTGATTGACGCTTGACTGTAGATTTTCGCTTTGTGTCAAAAGAACTCCCTAACGCACACTTTTTCAAAGTAGGTGAATTCATCAGATCTGTTTGAAACATTGCATTTTATCCATGCACGACGACTACTTAGATACTCGCAGCACAGTTGCCTCATATAAATTGCCCATGAGCGCGGAGCTTGTCTTTGTCACTGTAGCAACTTTGCTCCATCAGCGGGAGAAGGCGCTTCGACGCCCCTGTAAGCACATGTTTCTCGAATTCCTTTGTTTCAGGCAAGCCACTGTGACGTCAGACGCCTTTACGCATACAGCTTTGCGATGCTTAGACAGTAATAACATAATTCATGTTTACATTTCTTTAATTTTCGACGCATTGTCGTTATTCGTGACGCATCAATGACCAATTGATTATATGGCAATGCAATGAAAAAAGCGTGTGGAAAACAGTGTTAATGACAGATTTGAGAAGCACATTTCTTCAATGTTGGCCCCATGGCATTCCTGTGCAGGTGACAATGGTAATTTTTCAAAACGACAAGGATATTTAAACACATGATTATTTGTTTGCTGTGCTCTATGGCCTCTGCTACAGACCTCATCGAAATGACACTTAGATATCTTAGGGTGTACATATCAAGTCTTCCCAAATGGACTAGCGGATAGGAATCTGCCTTGTCACGCAGGGCGGCCCGGGTTCGATTCCCGTCATGGCAAAGGATTTTTGTAGAAAAATAAAATGAGTCCCAACGTGTGCAACAGAACAGTTCGAAATCTCGTTACATTTGCATCGTCATGAACATGACTTATATCAGGCTAGCTAATTTTTTCTTTGTTCATTTTAAGTGTAGAAACAATATTTCGTTTGTGAACATTTTTTTCTGCCGTTTGGACAACAGGCTCATTACTAAAGAACACACGACTGTCTGCTGATTGACGCTTGACTGTAGATTTTCGCTTTGTGTCAAAAGAACTCCCTAACGCACACTTTTTCAAAGTAGGTGAATTCATCAGATCTGTTTGAAACATTGCATTTTATCCATGCACGACGACTACTTAGATACTCGCAGCACAGTTGCCTCATATAAATTGCCCATGAGCGCGGAGCTTGTCTTTGTCACTGTAGCAACTTTGCTCCATCAGCGGGAGAATGCGGTTCGACGCCCCTGTAAGCACATGTTTCTCTAATTCCTTTGTTTCAGGCAAGCCACTGTGACGTCAGACGCCTTTACGCATACAGCTTTGCGATGCTTAGACAGTAATAACATAATTCATGTTTAATTTTCGACGCATTGTCGTTATTCGTGACGCATCAATGACCAATTGATTATATGGCAATGCAATGAAAAAAGCGTGTGGAAAACAGTGTTAATGACAGATTTGAGAAGCACATTTCTTCAATGTTGGCCGCATGGCATTCCTGTGCAGGTGACAATGGTAATTTTTCAAAACGACAAGGATATTTAAACACATGATTATTTGTTTGCTGTGCTCTATGGCCTCTGATACAGACCTCATCGAAATGACACTTAGATATCTTAGGGTGTACATATCAAGTCTTCCCAAATGGTCTAGCGGATAGGCATCTACCTTGTAACGCAGGGTGGCCCGGGTTCGATTCCCGTCATGGCAAATGTTTTTTGTAGAAAAATAAAATGAGTCCCAACGTGTGCAACAGAACAGTTCGAAATCTCGTTACATTTGCATCGTCATGAACATGACTTATATCAGGCTAGCTAATTTTTTCTTTGTTCATTTTAAGTGTAGAAACAATATTTCGTTTGTGAACATTTTCTTCTGCCGTTTTGACAACAGGCTCATTACTAAAGAACACACGGCTGTCTGCTGATTGACGCTTGACTGTAGATTTTCGCTTTGTGTCAAAAGAACTCCCTAACGCACACTTTTTCAAAGTAGGTGAATTCATCAGATCTGTTTGAAACATTGCATTTTATCCATGCACGACGACTACTTAGATACTCGCAGCACAGTTGCCTCATATAAATTGCCCATGAGCGCGGAGCTTGTCTTTGTCACTGTAGCAACTTTGCTCCATCAGCGGGAGAAGGCGCTTCGACGCCCCTGTAAGCACATGTTTCTCGAATTCCTTTGTTTCAGGCAAGCCACTGTGACGTCAGACGCCTTTACGCATACAGCTTTGCGATGCTTAGACAGTAATAACATAATTCATGTTTACATTTCTTTAATTTTCGACGCATTGTCGTTATTCGTGACGCATCAATGACCAATTGATTATATGGCAATGCAATGAAAAAAGCGTGTGGAAAACAGTGTTAATGACAGATTTGAGAAGCACATTTCTTCAATGTTGGCCCCATGGCATTCCTGTGCAGGTGACAATGGTAATTTTTCAAAACGACAAGGATATTTAAACACATGATTATTTGTTTGCTGTGCTCTATGGCCTCTGCTACAGACCTCATCGAAATGACACTTAGATATCTTAGGGTGTACATATCAAGTCTTCCCAAATGGACTAGCGGATAGGAATCTGCCTTGTCACGCAGGGCGGCCCGGGTTCGATTCCCGTCATGGCAAAGGATTTTTGTAGAAAAATAAAATGAGTCCCAACGTGTGCAACAGAACAGTTCGAAATCTCGTTACATTTGCATCGTCATGAACATGACTTATATCAGGCTAGCTAATTTTTTCTTTGTTCATTTTAAGTGTAGAAACAATATTTCGTTTGTGAACATTTTTTTCTGCCGTTTGGACAACAGGCTCATTACTAAAGAACACACGACTGTCTGCTGATTGACGCTTGACTGTAGATTTTCGCTTTGTGTCAAAAGAACTCCCTAACGCACACTTTTTCAAAGTAGGTGAATTCATCAGATCTGTTTGAAACATTGCATTTTATCCATGCACGACGACTACTTAGATACTCGCAGCACAGTTGCCTCATATAAATTGCCCATGAGCGCGGAGCTTGTCTTTGTCACTGTAGCAACTTTGCTCCATCAGCGGGAGAATGCGGTTCGACGCCCCTGTAAGCACATGTTTCTCTAATTCCTTTGTTTCAGGCAAGCCACTGTGACGTCAGACGCCTTTACGCATACAGCTTTGCGATGCTTAGACAGTAATAACATAATTCATGTTTAATTTTCGACGCATTGTCGTTATTCGTGACGCATCAATGACCAATTGATTATATGGCAATGCAATGAAAAAAGCGTGTGGAAAACAGTGTTAATGACAGATTTGAGAAGCACATTTCTTCAATGTTGGCCGCATGGCATTCCTGTGCAGGTGACAATGGTAATTTTTCAAAACGACAAGGATATTTAAACACATGATTATTTGTTTGCTGTGCTCTATGGCCTCTGCTACAGACCTCATCGAAATGACACTTAGATATCTTAGGGTGTACATATCAAGTCTTCCCAAATGGTCTAGCGGATAGGCATCTACCTTGTAACGCAGGGTGGCCCGGGTTCGATTCCAGTCATGGCAAATGTTTTTTGTAGAAAAATAAAATGAGTCCCAACGTGTGCAACAGAACAGTTCGAAATCTCGTTACATTTGCATCGTCATGAACATGACTTATATCAGGCTAGCTAATTTTTTCTTTGTTCATTTTAAGTGTAGAAACAATATTTCGTTTGTGAACATTTTCTTCTGCCGTTTAGACAACAGGCTCATTACTAAAGAACACACGGCTGTCTGCTGATTGACGCTTGACTGTAGATTTTCGCTTTGTGTCAAAAGAACTCCCTAACGCACACTTTTTCAAAGTAGGTGAATTCATCAGATCTGTTTGAAACATTGCATTTTATCCATGCACGACGACTACTTAGATACTCGCAGCACAGTTGCCTCATATAAATTGCCCATGAGCGCGGAGCTTGTCTTTGTCACTGTAGCAACTTTGCTCCATCAGCGGGAGAATGAGGTTCGACGCCCCTGTCAGCACATGTTTCTCTAATTCCTTTGTTTCAGGCAAGCCACTGTGACGTCAGACGCCTTTACGCATACAGCTTTGCGATGCTTAGACAGTAATAACATAATTCATGTTTACATTTCTTTAATTTTCGACGCATTGTCGTTATTCGTGACGCATCAATGACCAATTGATTATATGGCAATGCAATGAAAAAAGCGTGTGGAAAACAGTGTTAATGACAGATTTGAGAAGCACATTTCTTCAATGTTGGCCGCATGGCATTCCTGTGCAGGTGACAATGGTAATTTTTCAAAACGACAAGGATATTTAAACACATGATTATTTGTTTGCTGTGCTCTATGGCCTCTGCTACAGACCTCATCGAAATGACACTTAGATATCTTAGGGTGTACATATCAAGTCTTCCCAAATGGTCTAGCGGATAGGCATCTACCTTGTCACGCAGGGCGGCCCGGGTTCGATTCCCGTCATGGCAAAGGATTTTTGTAGAAAAATAAAATGAGTCCCAACGTGTGCAACAGAACAGTTCGAAATCTCGTTACATTTGCATCGTCATGAACATGACTTATATCAGGCTAGCTAATTTTTTCTTTGTTCATTTTAAGTGTAGAAACAATATTTCGTTTGTGAACATTTTTTTCTGCCGTTTTGACAACAGGCTCATTACTAAAGAACACACGACTGTCTGCTGATTGACGCTTGACTGTAGATTTTCGCTTTGTGTCAAAAGAACTCCCTAACGCACACTTTTTCAAAGTAGGTGAATTCATCAGATCTGTTTGAAACATTGCATTTTATCCATGCACGACGACTACTTAGATACTCGCAGCACAGTTGCCTCATATAAATTGCCCATGAGCGCGGAGCTTGTCTTTGTCACTGTAGCAACTTTGCTCCATCAGCGGGAGAAGGCGCTTCGACGCCCCTGTAAGCACATGTTTCTCGAATTCCTTTGTTTCAGGCAAGCCACTGTGACGTCAGACGCCTTTACGCATACAGCTTTGCGATGCTTAGACAGTAATAACATAATTCATGTTTACATTTCTTTAATTTTCGACGCATTGTCGTTATTCGTGACGCATCAATGACCAATTGATTATATGGCAATGCAATGAAAAAAGCGTGTGGAAAACAGTGTTAATGACAGATTTGAGAAGCACATTTCTTCAATGTTGGCCGCATGGCATTCCTGTGCAGGTGACAATGGTAATTTTTCAAAACGACAAGGATATTTAAACACATGATTATTTGTTTGCTGTGCTCTATGGCCTCTGATACAGACCTCATCGAAATGACACTTAGATATCTTAGGGTGTACATATCAAGTCTTCCCAAATGGTCTAGCGGATAGGCATCTACCTTGTAACGCAGGGTGGCCCGGGTTCGATTCCCGTCATGGCAAATGTTTTTTGTAGAAAAATAAAATGAGTCCCAACGTGTGCAACAGAACAGTTCGAAATCTCGTTACATTTGCATCGTCATGAACATGACTTATATCAGGCTAGCTAATTTTTTCTTTGTTCATTTTAAGTGTAGAAACAATATTTCGTTTGTGAACATTTTCTTCTGCCGTTTTGACAACAGGCTCATTACTAAAGAACACACGGCTGTCTGCTGATTGACGCTTGACTGTAGATTTTCGCTTTGTGTCAAAAGAACTCCCTAACGCACACTTTTTCAAAGTAGGTGAATTCATCAGATCTGTTTGAAACATTGCATTTTATCCATGCACGACGACTACTTAGATACTCGCAGCACAGTTGCCTCATATAAATTGCCCATGAGCGCGGAGCTTGTCTTTGTCACTGTAGCAACTTTGCTCCATCAGCGGGAGAAGGCGCTTCGACGCCCCTGTAAGCACATGTTTCTCGAATTCCTTTGTTTCAGGCAAGCCACTGTGACGTCAGACGCCTTTACGCATACAGCTTTGCGATGCTTAGACAGTAATAACATAATTCATGTTTACATTTCTTTAATTTTCGACGCATTGTCGTTATTCGTGACGCATCAATGACTAATTGATTATATGGCAATGCAATGAAAAAAGCGTGTGGAAAACAGTGTTAATGACAGATTTGAGAAGCACATTTCTTCAATGTTGGCCCCATGGCATTCCTGTGCAGGTGACAATGGTAATTTTTCAAAACGACAAGGATATTTAAACACATGATTATTTGTTTGCTGTGCTCTATGGCCTCTGCTACAGACCTCATCGAAATGACACTTAGATATCTTAGGGTGTACATATCAAGTTTTCCCAAATGGTCTAGCGGATAGGCATCTACCTTGTAACGCAGGGCGGCCCGGGTTCGATTCCCGTCATGGCAAATGTTTTTTGTAGAAAAATAAAATGAGTCCCAACGTGTGCAACAGAACAGTTCGAAATCTCGTTACATTTGCATCGTCATGAACATGACTTATATCAGGCTAGCTAATTTTTTCTTTGTTCATTTTAAGTGTAGAAACAATATTTCGTTTGTGACCATTTTTTTCTGCCGTTTTGACAACAGGCTCATGACTAAAGAACACACGGCTGTCTGCTGATTGACGCTTGACTGTAGATTTTCGCTTTGTGTAAAAAGAACTTCCTAACGCACACTTTTTCAAAGTAGGTGAATTCATCAGATCTGTTTGAAACATTGCATTTTATCCATGCACGACGACTGCTTAGATACTCGCAGCACAGTTGCCCCATATAAATTGCCCATGAGCGCGGAGCTTGTCTTTGTCACTGTAGCAACTTTGCTCCATCAGCGGGAGAATGCGGTTCGACGCCCCTGTAAGCACATGTTTCTCTAATTCCTTTGTTTCAGGCAAGCCACTGTGACGTCAGACGCCTTTACGCATACAGCTTTGCGATGCTTAGACAGTAATAACATAATTCATGTTTACATTTCTTTAATTTTCGACGCATTGTCGTTATTCGTGACGCATCAATGACCAATTGATTATATGGCAATGCAATGAAAAAAGCGTGTGGAAAACAGTGTTAATGACAGATTTGAGAAGCACATTTCTTCAATGTTGGCTGCAGGGCATTCCTGTGCAGGTGACAATGGTAATTTTTCAAAACGACAAGGATATTTAAACACATGATTATTTGTTTGCTGTGCTCTATGGCCTCTGCTACAGACCTCATCGAAATGACACTTAGATATCTTAGGGTGTACATATCAAGTCTTCCCAAATGGTCTAGCGGATAGGAATCTGCCTTGTCACGCAGGGCGGCCCGGGTTTGATTCCCGTCATGGCAAAGGATTTTTGTAGAAAAATAAAATGAGTCCCAACGTGTGCAACAGAACAGTTCGATATCTCGTTACATTTGCATCGTCATGAACATGACTTATATCAGGCTAGCTAATTTTTTCTTTGTTCATTTTAAGTGTAGAAACAATATTTCGTTTGTGAACATTTTTTTCTGCCGTTTTGACAACAGGCTCATTACTAAAGAACACACGGCTGTCTGCTGATTGACGCTTGACTGTAGATTTTCGCTTTGTGTCAAAAGAACTCCCTAACGCACACTTTTTCAAAGTAGGTGAATTCATCAGATCTGTTTGAAACATTGCATTTTATCCATGCACGACGACTACTTAGATACTCGCAGCACAGTTGCCTCATATAAATTGCCCATGAGCGCGGAGCTTGTCTTTGTCACTGTAGCAACTTTGCTCCATCAGCGGGAGAAGGCGCTTCGACGCCCCTGTAAGCACATGTTTCTCGAATTCCTTTGTTTCAGGCAAGCCACTGTGACGTCAGACGCCTTTACGCATACAGCTTTGCGATGCTTAGACAGTAATAACATAATTCATGTTTACATTTCTTTAATTTTCGACGCATTGTCGTTATTCGTGACGCATCAATGACCAATTGATTATATGGCAATGCAATGAAAAAAGCGTGTGGAAAACAGTGTTAATGACAGATTTGAGAAGCACATTTCTTCAATGTTGGCCGCATGGCATTCCTGTGCAGGTGACAATGGTAATTTTTCAAAACGACAAGGATATTTAAACACATGATTATTTGTTTGCTGTGCTCTATGGCCTCTGCTACAGACCTCATCGAAATGACACTTAGATATCTTAGGGTGTACATATCAAGTCTTCCCAAATGGTCTAGCGGATAGGAATCTGCCTTGTAACGCAGGGCGGCCCGGGTTCGATTCCCGTCTTGGCAAAGGATTTTTGTAGAAAAATAAAATGAGTCCCAACGTGTGCAACAGAACAGTTCGAAATCTCGTTACATTTGCATCGTCATGAACATGACTTATATCAGGCTAGCTAATTTTTTCTTTGTTCATTTTAAGTGTAGAAACAATATTTCGTTTGTGAACATTTTTTTCTGCCGTTTTGACAACAGGCTCATGACTAAAGAACACACGGCTGTCTGCTGATTGACGCTTGACTGTAGATTTTCGCTTTGTGTCAAAAGAACTCCCTAACGCACACTTTTTCAAAGTAGGTGAATTCATCAGATCTGTTTGAAACATTGCATTTTATCCATGCACGACGACTACTTAGATACTCGCAGCACAGTTGCCTCATATAAATTGCCCATGAGCGCGGAGCTTGTCTTTGTCACTGTAGCAACTTTGCTCCATCAGCGGGAGAAGGCGGTTCGACGCCCTTGTAAGCACATGTTTCTCTAATTCCTTTGTTTCAGGCAAGACACTGTGACGTCAGACGCCTTTACGCATACAGCTTTGCGATGCTTAGACAGTAATAACATAATTCATGTTTACATTTCTTTAATTTTCGACGCATTGTCGTTATTCATGACGCATCAATGACCAATTGATTATATGGCAATGCAATGAAAAAAGCGTGTGGAAAACAGTGTTAATGACAGATTTGAGAAGCACATTTCTTCAATGTTGGCCGCAGGGCATTCCTGTGCAGGTGACAATGGTAATTTTTCAAAATGACAAGGATATTTAAACACATGATTATTTGTTTGCTGTGCTCTATGGCCTCTGCTACAGACCTCATCGAAATGACACTTAGATATCTTAGGGTGTACATATCAAGTCTTCCCAAATGGTCTAGCGGATAGGCATCTACCTTGTAACGCAGGGCGGCCCTGGTTCGATTCCCGTCGTGGCAAATGTTTTTTGTAGAAAAATAAAATGAGTCCCAACGTGTGCAACAGAACAGTTCGAAATCTCGTTACATTTGCATCGTCATGAACATGACTTATATCAGGCTAGCTAATTTTTTCTTTGTTCATTTTAAGTGTAGAAACAATATTTCGTTTGTGAACATTTTCTTCTGCCGTTTTGACAACAGGCTCATTACTAAAGAACACACGGCTGTCTGCTGATTGACGCTTGACTGTAGATTTTCGCTTTGTGTCAAAAGAACTCCCTAACGCACACTTTTTCAAAGTAGGTGAATTCATCAGATCTGTTTGAAACATTGCATTTTATCCATGCACGACGACTACTTAGATACTCGCAGCACAGTTGCCTCATATAAATTGCCCATGAGCGCGGAGCTTGTCTTTGTCACTGTAGCAACTTTGCTCCATCAGCGGGAGAAGGCGCTTCGACGCCCCTGTAAGCACATGTTTCTCGAATTCCTTTGTTTCAGGCAAGCCACTGTGACGTCAGACGCCTTTACGCATACAGCTTTGCGATGCTTAGACAGTAATAACATAATTCATGTTTACATTTCTTTAATTTTCGACGCATTGTCGTTATTCGTGACGCATCAATGACCAATTGATTATATGGCAATGCAATGAAAAAAGCGTGTGGAAAACAGTGTTAATGACAGATTTGAGAAGCACATTTCTTCAATGTTGGCCGCATGGCATTCCTGTGCAGGTGACAATGGTAATTTTTCAAAACGACAAGGATATTTAAACACATGATTATTTGTTTGCTGTGCTCTATGGCCTCTGCTACAGACCTCATCGAAATGACACTTAGATATCTTAGGGTGTACATATCAAGTCTTCCCAAATGGTCTAGCGGATAGGAATCTGCCTTGTAACGCAGGGCGGCCGGTGTTCGATTCCCGTCATGGCAAAGGATTTTTGTAGAAAAATAAAATGAGTCCCAACGTGTGCAACAGAACAGTTCGAAATCTCGTTACATTTGCATCGTCATGAACATGACTTATATCAGGCTAGCTAATTTTTTCTTTGTTCATTTTAAGTGTAGAAACAATATTTCGTTTGTGAACATTTTTTTCTGCCGTTTTGACAACAGGCTCATGACTAAAGAACACACGGCTGTCTGCTGATTGACGCTTGACTGTAGATTTTCGCTTTGTGTCAAAAGAACTTCCTAACGAACACTTTTTCAAAGTAGGTGAATTCATCAGATCTGTTTGAAACATTGCATTTTATCCATGCACGACGACTGCTTAGATACTCGCAGCACAGTTGCCCCATATAAATTGCCCATGAGCGCGGAGCTTGTCTTTGTCACTGTAGCAACTTTGCTCCATCAGCGGGAGAATGCGGTTCGACGCCCCTGTAAGCACATGTTTCTCTAATTCCTTTGTTTCAGGCAAGCCACTGTGACGTCAGACGCCTTTACGCATACAGCTTTGCGATGCTTAGACAGTAATAACATAATTCATGTTTACATTTCTTTAATTTTCGACGCATTGTCGTTATTCGTGACGCATCAATGACCAATTGATTATATGGCAATGCAATGAAAAAAGCGTGTGGAAAACAGTGTTAATGACAGATTTGAGAAGCACATTTCTTCAATGTTGGCCGCATGGCATTCCTGTGCAGGTGACAATGGTAATTTTTCAAAACGACAAGGATATTTAAACACATGATTATTTGTTTGCTGTGCTCTAGATAGATAGATAGATAGATAGAAACTTTATTTATCCCAGGGGGAAATTCAGGTTCCAAGTAGCATACAGACATAGGGGTATCACACATAACATACACATACAACATACAACATTAGCAGTATTTTATACAGGCGAGGTGCAGTTGTAAATGTCTTTGCAGTTAGGTGAGGTGCAAAAAGGTAAGGTGCAATAATAGCATTAAATACTAAAAACTAAATACGGGCTACATAAATATGGACTATTTTTAAAGTGCATTTAGTCCAGGCTGGTGGAGGGAGGTAGGGGCTGTGTATGAGACCTAGCATAGCTAGTAAACATTGTAGATAATGAGGTGAAACAGTGACATGATGGTGATGTGATACAGAGGGTGGAGGTTATGCAAAGAAGTCCATCTCTTTGCCCTTGATTGACCTATTGTAGAGTTGTATGGCTCTGGGGACAAATGATTTAGTCAGTCTGTCAGTTTTGCTTGTCAGTGCTCGTAGCCTCCAGCTGATCAAGCTCTTCTGCTGGATGATGGTGTGGTACAGTGGGTGACCTTCGTTGTCCATGATGGTGAGCAGTTTGCTCAGAGTTCTTTTTTCCAATACTGAAGTCATGCTCTCCAGTTCAGCTCCCACAACAGAGCCAGCTTTCCTTACCAGCCTGTCCAGTCGCCCGGCATCCCTCTTCTTAGTGCTTCCTCCCCAGCACACCACTGCATAGAAGAGAACGCTGGCGACCACAGACTGGTAAAACATCCCTAGGAGTTTGCTGCAGACATTGAAGGACCGCAGCCTCCTCAAGAAGTACAGCCGGCTCTGTCCTTTCTTGTAGATTGCATCAGTGTTGGCTGACCAGTCCAGTTTATTGTCCAGGTGGACCCCCAGATACTTGTATGTGCTGACCATCTCCACATTGACTCCCTCAATGGAGACTGGTAGCAGAGCGGGCTTAGACCTACGGAAATCCACCACCATCTCCTTGGTCTTTGTAGTGTTGAGTTGTAGGTGGTTGAGTTTGCACCATTGCACAAAGTCCTCCACCAGGCTCCTGTACTCCCCCTCCTGCCCATCTCTGATACACCCCACAATTGCAGTATCGTCCGAAAACTTCTGCATGTGGCATGACTCTTTGTTGTAGCAGAAGTCAGACGTGTACAGGGTGAACAGGACAGGAGAGAGCACAGTTCCCTGTGGTGCTCCGGTGTTGCATACCACAGTGTCCGAGAGGCAGTCCTTCAGTCTGACGAACTGTGGCCGCCCTGTCAGGTAGTCAGTGATCCAGGATACCAGGTGGGCGTCCACACCCATCTGCAGGAGCTTGTCTCCCAATCTGAGGGGTTGGATGGTGTTGAAAGCACTGGAAAAATCAAAGAACATGATTCTCACAGCGCTTTTCCCTTTGTCCAGGTGAGAATGCGTCCTGTGCAGTAGATATGTGATGGCATCGTCTACTCCAACCTTCTCCTGGTATGCAAACTGTAGTGGGTCCAGTGCATGGCTAACCTGGGGTCTGAGTGTGTGTAGAAGCAGTCTCTCCATTGTTTTCATAATGTGTGAGGTGAGTGCGACAGGCCTGAAGTCATTGAGTTCTTTTGCGTGTGGCTTCTTTGGGACAGGAATAAGACATGATGTCTTCCACAGTGTTGGGGCCCTACCAAGACGTAGACTCAGGTCAAATAAGTACCTCAGCGGCTCTCCCAGTTCGGCAGCGCAGGTCTTGAGCAGTCTGGGACACACTTTGTCTGGACCCGCTGCCTTCCTGGGGTTAAGTCGCTTTAGTCCCGATCTCACCTGGTCTGCCGTGATTGTAGGGGGGAGGGGCTGGGAGGGAGGGGGGGGTGGGTGGTGGGGTGGCTCTTTGTCCCTGGGCGCTCCAGTACACAGTGGCTGATGGCTGGTGATTGAGGTCGGTGACGCCTTTGATGATGGGGGGTGTTGGGAGATTGGGGGCTGTGTGAGATGGGGGAGAGGTGTAGAATGGCCCTGCACGCCGACAGAGACAGCTCCTGGAGAGGGGGTGGGGTAGGCCACCGCAGCTGAGTGGTCGAACCTGTTGTAGAACTGGTTCAGTTCATTGGCCCGGTCTCGACCTCCCTCAACACAGCTACTGGTCTTCCTCATGCCCGTCATCATCTTCATCCCATCCCACACCTCTCGCACGTTGTTCTGCTGCAACTTCCTCTCTACCTTCCTTCTGTATAACTCCCTTGCCTCTTTCAGCTTGACTTTGAGTTCCCCTTGTGCGTGCTTCAGCTTTGCTAGGTCCCCCTCTTTGAACGCCCTCTTTTTCTTATTGAGGAGGGCCTTGACATCGCTGGTAATCCAAGGCTTGTTGTTTGGAAAGCAGCGCACAGTTTTTGTGGGAACAACAATGTCTTCACAGAAGTTCAGGTAGTCGGAGTAGCAGTGTGCGAGCCCATCAATGTCATCACCATATGATTGTTGGAAAATATTCCAGTCTGTTATGTCCAAGCAGTCCCTCATGGCCTCATCCGTCTCGGGGGACTTCTTCTTGAAGGTGCGTGTTCTGATTGGTTCTCTCCGAACACATGGAGTGTACAGTGGTTGTAGGGAGACCAGATTGTGATCTGATTTCCCCAGTGGTGGTAGTGATGTGGCGGTGTAGGCATCCTTAATGTTTGCATACAGAAGGTCAATGGTTCTGCTCTGTCGTGTGGGGCAGTTGACATACTGGTGAAAGGCAGGCAGTGTTGAATCCAATGTGACATGATTAAAGTCCCCTGATATGGCGATGTAAGCATCGGGGTACTGAGCTTGGAGTTTCGCGATGGTAGAGTGGATGACGTCACACGCGGTTTCAGCCATAGCTCGGGGTTGTATGTACACAGCGATGACGATAGCGTTCGTAAATTCTCGGGGCAGATAATAGGGACGTAAACTCACCGCTAGTAGTTCAACATCAGGGCAGCAGATAATGTCCTTCACCGTAATATGTCCAGGGTTACACCATCTGTTATTGATGTAGAGTACGAGCCCGCCACCTTTGTTTTTGCCACTTAAACTCGGGTCTCTGTCCGCTCTCACATGCGAGAAACCAGGGAGCTCAATGTTAGCATCTGGTGTGTTGTTGTTCAGCCATGTCTCCGTGAGAATCATCACGCTGCATTCCCTGTACAGTTTAACGTTCCTCACCAAAGCTGCCAGCTCGTCCGTTTTATTGGAAAGTGAATTAACGTTACCCATCACACACGAAGGGATCGATGGTTTATACTTCCACCGCTTCGCTAGGGCCCTCTCCTTAACTTTAGCCCCAGCTCTGCAGCCTCGATAAGGCCGTCGAATCTCCTTCGGAATGCTGTTAACGTAAGTACTGTCGGTAGTTCCCTTTGATCTGAGCTCGAGTAGCAGATTCCTCGAGTAAGTCCGTGTTGTGCTGCTGTTTTCCTGCGAAAAAGTATCCGTATCCATAGGATACAACATGTCCACGCGTTGCATGTAAATAAAATATAAAAATTGCAAACGGAAAAGTAGTTAAAAGACTTAACAAAGACAAAACAACGAGAGCTACTGGATGGACAGCCTGCTCACGCCGGCGCCTAGAGTGTCTCTATGGCCTCTGCTACAGACCTCATCGAAATGACACTTAGATATCTTAGGGTGTACATATCAAGTCTTCCCAAATGGTCTAGCGGATAGGAATCTGCCTTGTAACGCAGGGCGGCCAGGGTTCGATTCCCGTCTTGGCAAAGGATTTTTGTAGAAAAATAAAATGAGTCCCAACGTGTGCAACAGAACAGTTCGAAATCTCGTTACATTTGCATCGTCATGAACATGACTTATATCAGGCTAGCTAATTTTTTCTTTGTTCATTTTAAGTGTAGAAACAATATTTCGTTTGTGAACATTTTTTTCTGCCGTTTTGACAACAGGCTCATGACTAAAGAACACACGGCTGTCTGCTGATTGACGCTTGACTGTAGATTTTCGCTTTGTGTCAAAAGAACTCCCTAACGCACACTTTTTCAAAGTAGGTGAATTCATCAGATCTGTTTGAAACATTGCATTTTATCCATGCACGACGACTACTTAGATACTCGCAGCACAGTTGCCTCATATAAATTGCCCATGAGCGCGGAGCTTGTCTTTGTCACTGTAGCAACTTTGCTCCATCAGCGGGAGAAGGCGGTTCGACGCCCTTGTAAGCACATGTTTCTCTAATTCCTTTGTTTCAGGCAAGACACTGTGACGTCAGACGCCTTTACGCATACAGCTTTGCGATGCTTAGACAGTAATAACATAATTCATGTTTACATTTCTTTAATTTTCGACGCATTGTCGTTATTCATGACGCATCAATGACCAATTGATTATATGGCAATGCAATGAAAAAAGCGTGTGGAAAACAGTGTTAATGACAGATTTGAGAAGCACATTTCTTCAATGTTGGCCGCAGGGCATTCCTGTGCAGGTGACAATGGTAATTTTTCAAAATGACAAGGATATTTAAACACATGATTATTTGTTTGCTGTGCTCTATGGCCTCTGCTACAGACCTCATCGAAATGACACTTAGATATCTTAGGGTGTACATATCAAGTCTTCCCAAATGGTCTAGCGGATAGGAATCTGCCTTGTCACGCAGGGCGGCCCGGGTTCGATTCCCGTCATGGCAAAGGATTTTTGTAGAAAAATAAAATGAGTCCCAACGTGTGCAACAGAACAGTTCGAAATCTCGTTACATTTGCATCGTCATGAACATGACTTATATCAGGCTAGCTAATTTTTTCTTTGTTCATTTTAAGTGTAGAAACAATATTTCGTTTGTGAACATTTTTTTCTGCCGTTTTGACAACAGGCTCATTACTAAAGAACACACGACTGTCTGCTGATTGACGCTTGACTGTAGATTTTCGCTTTGTGTCAAAAGAACTCCCTAACGCACACTTTTTCAAAGTAGGTGAATTCATCAGATCTGTTTGAAACATTGCATTTTATCCATGCACGACGACTACTTAGATACTCGCAGCACAGTTGCCTCATATAAATTGCCCATGAGCGCGGAGCTTGTCTTTGTCACTGTAGCAACTTTGCTCCATCAGCGTGAGAAGGCGGTTCGACGCCCCTATAAGCACATGTTTCTCTAATTCCTTTGTTTCAGGCAAGCCACTGTGACGTCAGACGCCTTTACGCATACAGCTTTGCGATGCTTAGACAGTAATAACATAATTCATGTTTACATTTCTTTAATTTTCGACGCATTGTCGTTATTCGTGACGCATCAATGACCAATTGATTATATGGCAATGCAATGAAAAAAGCGTGTGGAAAACAGTGTTAATGACAGATTTGAGAAGCACATTTCTTCATTGTTGGCCGCAGGGCATTCCTGTGCAGGTGACAATGGTAATTTTTCAAAATGACAAGGATATTTAAACACATGATTATTTGTTTGCTGTGCTCTATGGCCTCTGCTACAGACCTCATCGAAATGACACTTAGATATCTTAGGGTGTACATATCAAGTCTTCCCAAATGGTCTAGCGGATAGGAATCTGCCTTGTCACGCAGGGCGGCCCGGGTTCGATTCCCATCATGGCAAAGGATTTTTGTAGAAAAATAAAATGAGTCCCAACGTGTGCAACAGAACTGTTCGAAATCTCGTTACATTTGCATCGTCATGAACATGACTTATATCAGGCTAGCTAATTTTTTCTTTGTTCATTTTAAGTGTAGAAACAATATTTCGTTTGTGAACATTTTTTTCTGCCGTTTTGACAACAGGCTCATTACTAAAGAACACACGACTGTCTGCTGATTGACGCTTGACTGTAGATTTTCGCTTTGTGTCAAAAGAACTCCCTAACGCACACTTTTTCAAAGTAGGTGAATTCATCAGATCTGTTTGAAACATTGCATTTTATCCATGAACGACGACTGCTTAGATACTCGCAGCACAGTTGCCCCATATAAATTGCCCATGAGCGCGGAGCTTGTCTTTGTCACTGTAGCAACTTTGCTCCATCAGCGGGAGAAGGCGGTTCGACGCCCCTGTAAGCACATGTTTCTCTAATTCCTTTGTTTCAGGCAAGCCACTGTGACGTCAGACGCCTTTACGCATACAGCTTTGCGATGCTTAGACAGTAATAACATAATTCATGTTTACATTTCTTTAATTTTCGACGCATTGTCGTTATTCGTGACGCATCTATGACCAATTGATTATATGGCAATGCAATGAAAAAAGCGTGTGGAAAACAGTGTTAATGACAGATTTGAGAAGCACATTTCTTCAATGTTGGCCGCATGGCATTCCTGTGCAGGTGACAATGGTAATTTTTCAAAACGACAAGGATATTTAAACACATGATTATTTGTTTGCTGTGCTCTATGGCCTCTGCTACAGACCTCATCGAAATGACACTTAGATATCTTAGGGTGTACATATCGAGTTTTCCCAAATGGTCAAGCGGATAGGCATCTACCTTGTAACGCAGGGCGGCCCGGGTTCGATTCCCGTCATGGCAAATGTTTTTTGTAGAAAAATAAAATGAGTCCCAACGTGTGCAACAGAACAGTTCGAAATCTCGTTACATTTGCATCGTCATGAACATGACTTATATCAGGCTAGCTAATTTTTTCTTTGTTCATTTTAAGTGTAGAAACAATATTTCGTTTGTGACCATTTTTTTCTGCCGTTTTGACAACAGGCTCATGACTAAAGAACACACGGCTGTCTGCTGATTGACGCTTGACTGTAGATTTTCGCTTTGTGTCAAAAGAACTCCCTAACGCACACTTTTTCAAAGTAGGTGAATTCATCAGATCTGTTTGAAACATTGCATTTTATCCATGCACGACGACTACTTAGATACTCGCAGCACAGTTGCCTCATATAAATTGCCCATGAGCGCGGAGCTTGTCTTTGTCACTGTAGCAACTTTGCTCCATCAGCGGGAGAAGGCGGTTCGACGCCCCTGTAAGCACATGTTTCTCTAATTCCTTTGTTTCAGGCAAGCCACTGTGACGTCAGACGCCTTTACGCATACAGCTTTGCGATGCTTAGACAGTAATAACATAATTCATGTTTACATTTCTTTAATTTCGACGCATTGTCGTTATTCGTGACGCATCAATGACCAATTGATTATATGGCAATGCAATGAAAAAAGCGTGTGGAAAACAGTGTTAATGACAGATTTGAGAAGCACATTTCTTCAATGTTGGCCGCATGGCATTCCTGTGCAGGTGACAATGGTAATTTTTCAAAACGACAAGGATATTTAAACACATGATTATTTGTTTGCTGTGCTCTATGGCCTCTGCTACAGACCTCATCGAAATGACACTTAGATATCTTAGGGTGTACATATCAAGTCTTCCCAAATGGTCTAGCGGATAGGCATCTACCTTGTAACGCAGGGTGGCCCGGGTTCGATTCCAGTCATGGCAAATGTTTTTTGTAGAAAAATAAAATGAGTCCCAACGTGTGCAACAGAACAGTTCGAAATCTCGTTACATTTGCATCGTCATGAACATGACTTATATCAGGCTAGCTAATTTTTTCTTTGTTCATTTTAAGTGTAGAAACAATATTTCGTTTGTGAACATTTTTTTCTGCCGTTTTGACAACAGGCTCATTACTAAAGAACACACGACTGTCTGCTGATTGACGCTTGACTGTAGATTTTCGCTTTGTGTCAAAAGAACTCCCTAACGCACACTTTTTCAAAGTAGGTGAATTCATCAGATCTGTTTGAAACATTGCATTTTATCCATGCACGACGACTACTTAGATACTCGCAGCACAGTTGCCTCATATAAATTGCCCATGAGCGCGGAGCTTGTCTTTGTCACTGTAGCAACTTTGCTCCATCAGCGTGAGAAGGCGGTTCGACGCCCCTATAAGCACATGTTTCTCTAATTCCTTTGTTTCAGGCAAGCCACTGTGACGTCAGACGCCTTTACGCATACAGCTTTGCGATGCTTAGACAGTAATAACATAATTCATGTTTACATTTCTTTAATTTTCGACGCATTGTCGTTATTCGTGACGCATCAATGACCAATTGATTATATGGCAATGCAATGAAAAAAGCGTGTGGAAAACAGTGTTAATGACAGATTTGAGAAGCACATTTCTTCATTGTTGGCCGCAGGGCATTCCTGTGCAGGTGACAATGGTAATTTTTCAAAATGACAAGGATATTTAAACACATGATTATTTGTTTGCTGTGCTCTATGGCCTCTGCTACAGACCTCATCGAAATGACACTTAGATATCTTAGGGTGTACATATCAAGTCTTCCCAAATGGTCTAGCGGATAGGAATCTGCCTTGTCACGCAGGGCGGCCCGGGTTCGATTCCCATCATGGCAAAGGATTTTTGTAGAAAAATAAAATGAGTCCCAACGTGTGCAACAGAACTGTTCGAAATCTCGTTACATTTGCATCGTCATGAACATGACTTATATCAGGCTAGCTAATTTTTTCTTTGTTCATTTTAAGTGTAGAAACAATATTTCGTTTGTGAACATTTTTTTCTGCCGTTTTGACAACAGGCTCATTACTAAAGAACACACGACTGTCTGCTGATTGACGCTTGACTGTAGATTTTCGCTTTGTGTCAAAAGAACTCCCTAACGCACACTTTTTCAAAGTAGGTGAATTCATCAGATCTGTTTGAAACATTGCATTTTATCCATGAACGACGACTGCTTAGATACTCGCAGCACAGTTGCCCCATATAAATTGCCCATGAGCGCGGAGCTTGTCTTTGTCACTGTAGCAACTTTGCTCCATCAGCGGGAGAAGGCGGTTCGACGCCCCTGTAAGCACATGTTTCTCTAATTCCTTTGTTTCAGGCAAGCCACTGTGACGTCAGACGCCTTTACGCATACAGCTTTGCGATGCTTAGACAGTAATAACATAATTCATGTTTACATTTCTTTAATTTTCGACGCATTGTCGTTATTCGTGACGCATCTATGACCAATTGATTATATGGCAATGCAATGAAAAAAGCGTGTGGAAAACAGTGTTAATGACAGATTTGAGAAGCACATTTCTTCAATGTTGGCCGCATGGCATTCCTGTGCAGGTGACAATGGCAATTTTTCAAAACGACAAGGATATTTAAACACATGATTATTTGTTTGCTGTGCTCTATGGCCTCTGCTACAGACCTCATCGAAATGACACTTAGATATCTTAGGGTGTACATATCGAGTTTTCCCAAATGGTCTAGCGGATAGGCATCTACCTTGTAACGCAGGGCGGCCCGGGTTCGATTCCCGTCATGGCAAATGTTTTTTGTAGAAAAATAAAATGAGTCCCAACGTGTGCAACAGAACAGTTCGAAATCTCGTTACATTTGCATCGTCATGAACATGACTTATATCAGGCTAGCTAATTTTTTCTTTGTTCATTTTAAGTGTAGAAACAATATTTCGTTTGTGACCATTTTTTTCTGCCGTTTTGACAACAGGCTCATGACTAAAGAACACACGGCTGTCTGCTGATTGACGCTTGACTGTAGATTTTCGCTTTGTGTCAAAAGAACTCCCTAACGCACACTTTTTCAAAGTAGGTGAATTCATCAGATCTGTTTGAAACATTGCATTTTATCCATGCACGACGACTACTTAGATACTCGCAGCACAGTTGCCTCATATAAATTGCCCATGAGCGCGGAGCTTGTCTTCGTCACTGTAGCAACTTTGCTCCATCAGCGGGAGAAGGCGCTTCGACGCCCCTGTAAGCACATGTTTCTCTAATTCCTTTGTTTCAGGCAAGCCACTGTGACGTCAGACGCCTTTACGCATACAGCTTTGCGATGCTTAGACAGTAATAACATAATTCATGTTTACATTTCTTTAATTTTCGACGCATTGTCGTTATTCGTGACGCATCTATGACCAATTGATTATATGGCAATGCAATGAAAAAAGCGTGTGGAAAACAGTGTTAATGACAGATTTGAGAAGCACATTTCTTCAATGTTGGCCGCATGGCATTCCTGTGCAGGTGACAATGGCAATTTTTCAAAACGACAAGGATATTTAAACACATGATTATTTGTTTGCTGTGCTCTATGGCCTCTGCTACAGACCTCATCGAAATGACACTTAGATATCTTAGGGTGTACATATCGAGTTTTCCCAAATGGTCTAGCGGATAGGCATCTACCTTGTAACGCAGGGCGGCCCGGGTTCGATTCCCGTCATGGCAAATGTTTTTTGTAGAAAAATAAAATGAGTCCCAACGTGTGCAACAGAACAGTTCGAAATCTCGTTACATTTGCATCGTCATGAACATGACTTATATCAGGCTAGCTAATTTTTTCTTTGTTCATTTTAAGTGTAGAAACAATATTTCGTTTGTGACCATTTTTTTCTGCCGTTTTGACAACAGGCTCATGACTAAAGAACACACGGCTGTCTGCTGATTGACGCTTGACTGTAGATTTTCGCTTTGTGTCAAAAGAACTCCCTAACGCACACTTTTTCAAAGTAGGTGAATTCATCAGATCTGTTTGAAACATTGCATTTTATCCATGCACGACGACTACTTAGATACTCGCAGCACAGTTGCCTCATATAAATTGCCCATGAGCGCGGAGCTTGTCTTTGTCACTGTAGCAACTTTGCTCCATCAGCGGGAGAAGGCGGTTCGACGCCCCTGTAAGCACATGTTTCTCTAATTCCTTTGTTTCAGGCAAGCCACTGTGACGTCAGACGCCTTTACGCATACAGCTTTGCGATGCTTAGACAGTAATAACATAATTCATGTTTACATTTCTTTAATTTCGACGCATTGTCGTTATTCGTGACGCATCAATGACCAATTGATTATATGGCAATGCAATGAAAAAAGCGTGTGGAAAACAGTGTTAATGACAGATTTGAGAAGCACATTTCTTCAATGTTGGCCGCATGGCATTCCTGTGCAGGTGACAATGGTAATTTTTCAAAACGACAAGGATATTTAAACACATGATTATTTGTTTGCTGTGCTCTATGGTCTCTGCTACAGACCTCATCGAAATGACACTTAGATATCTTAGGGTGTACATATCAAGTTTTCCCAAATGGTCTAGCGGATAGGCATCTACCTTGTAACGCAGGGCGGCCCGGGTTCGATTCCCGTCATGGCAAATATTTTTTGTAGAAAAATAAAATGAGTCCCAACGTGTGCAACAGAACAGTTCGAAATCTCGTTACATTTGCATCGTCATGAACATGACTTATATCAAGCTTGCTCATTTTTTCTTTGTTCATTTTAAGTGTAGAAACAATATTTCGTTTGTGAACATTTTTTTCTGCTGTTTTGACAACAGGCTCATGACTAAAGAACACACGGCTGGCTGCTGATTGACGCTTGACTGTAGATTTTCGCTTTGTGTCAAAAGAACTCCCTAACGCACACTTTTTCAAAGTAGGTGAATTCATCAGATCTGTTTGAAACATTGCATTTTATCCATGCACGACGACTACTTAGATACTCGCAGCACAGTTGCCTCATATAAATTGCCCATGAGCGCGGAGCTTGTCTTCGTCACTGTAGCAACTTTGCTCCATCAGCGGGAGAAGGCGCTTCGACGCCCCTGTAAGCACATGTTTCTCTGATTCCTTTGTTTCAGGCAAGCCACTGTGACGTCAGACGCCTTTACGCATACAGCTTTGCGATGCTTAGACAGTAATAACATAATTCATGTTTACATTTCTTTAATTTTCGACGCATTGTCGTTATTTGTGACGTATCAATGACCAATTGATTATATGGCAATGCAATGAAAAAAGCGTGTGGAAAACAGTGTTAATGACAGATTTGAGAAGCACATTTCTTCAATGTTGGCCGCATGGCATTCCTGTGCAGGTGACAATGGTAATTATTCAAAACGACAAGGATATTTAAACACATGATTATTTGTTTGCTGTGCTCTATGGCCTCTGCTACAGACCTCATCGAAATGACACTTAGATATCTTAGGGTGTACATATCAAGTCTTCCCAAATGGTCTAGCCGATAGGCATCTACCTTGTAACGCAGGGCGGCCCGGGTTCGATTCCCGTTATGGCAAATGTTTTTTGTAGAAAAATAAAATGAGTCCCAACGTGTGCAACAGAACAGTTCGAAATCTCGTTACATTTGCATCGTCATGAACATGACTTATATCAGGCTAGCTCATTTTTTCTTTGTTCATTTTAAGTGTAGAAACAATATTTCGTTTGTGAAAATTTTTTTCTGCCGTTTTGACAACAGGCTCATGACTAAAGAACACACGGCTGTCTGCTGATTGACGCTTGACTGTAGATTTTCGCTTTGTGTCAAAAGAACTCCCTAACGCACACTTTTTCAAAGTAGGTGAATTCATCAGATCTGTTTGAAACATTGCATTTTATCCATGCACGACGACTACTTAGATACTCGCAGCACAGTTGCCTCATATAAATTGCCCATGAGCGCGGAGCTTGTCTTTGTCACTGTAGCAACTTTGCTCCATCAGCGGGAGAAGGCGCTTCGACGCCCCTGTAAGCACATGTTTCTCTGATTCCTTTGTTTCAGGCAAGCCACTGTGACGTCAGACGCCTTTACGCATACAGCTTTGCGATGCTTAGACAGTAATAACATAATTCATGTTTACATTTCTTTAATTTTCGACGCATTGTCGTTATTTGTGACGTATCAATGACCAATTGATTATATGGCAATGCAATGAAAAAAGCGTGTGGAAAACAGTGTTAATGACAGATTTGAGAAGCACATTTCTTCAATGTTGGCCGCATGGCATTCCTGTGCAGGTGACAATGGTAATTTTTCAAAACGACAAGGATATTTAAACACATGATTATTTGTTTGCTGTGCTCTATGGCCTCTGCTACAGACCTCATCGAAATGACACTTAGATATCTTAGGGTGTACATATCAAGTCTTCCCAAATGGTCTAGCCGATAGGCATCTACCTTGTAACGCAGGGCGGCCCGGGTTCGATTCCCGTTATGGCAAATGTTTTTTGTAGAAAAATAAAATGAGTCCCAACGTGTGCAACAGAACAGTTCGAAATCTCGTTACATTTGCATCGTCATGAACATGACTTATATCAGGCTAGCTCATTTTTTCTTTGTTCATTTTAAGTGTAGAAACAATATTTCGTTTGTGAACATTTTTTTCTGCCGTTTTGACAACAGGCTCATGACTAAAGAACACACGGCTGTCTGCTGATTGACGCTTGACTGTAGATTTTCGCTTTGTGTCAAAAGAACTTCCTAACGCACACTTTTTCAAAGTAGGTGAATTCATCAGATCTGTTTGAAACATTGCATTTTATCCATGCACGACGACTGCTTAGATACTCGCAGCACAGTTGCCCCATATAAATTGCCCATGAGCGCGGAGCTTGTCTTTGTCACTGTAGCAACTTTGCTCCATCAGCGGGAGAAGGCGGTTCGACGCCCCTGTAAGCACATGTTTCTCTAATTCCTTTGTTTCAGGCAAGCCACTGTGACGTCAGACGCCTTTACGCATACAGCTTTGCGATGCTTAGACAGTAATAACATAATTCATGTTTACATTTCTTTAATTTTCGACGCATTGTCGTTATTCGTGACGCATCAATGACCAATTGATTATATGGCAATGCAATGAAAAAAGCGTGTGGAAAACAGTGTTAATGACAGATTTGAGAAGCACATTTCTTCAATGTTGGCCGCAGGGCATTCCTGTGCAGGTGACAATGGTAATTTTTCAAAATGACAAGGATATTTAAACACATGATTATTTGTTTGCTGTGCTCTATGGCCTCTGCTACAGACCTCATCGAAATGACACTTAGATATCTTAGGGTGTACATATCAAGTCTTCCCAAATGGTCTAGCCGATAGGCATCTACCTTGTAACGCAGGGCGGCCCGGGTTCGATTCCCGTTATGGCAAATGTTTTTTGTAGAAAAATAAAATGAGTCCCAACGTGTGCAACAGAACAGTTCGAAATCTCGTTACATTTGCATCGTCATGAACATGACTTATATCAGGCTAGCTCATTTTTTCTTTGTTCATTTTAAGTGTAGAAACAATATTTCGTTTGTGAACATTTTTTTCTGCCGTTTTGACAACAGGCTCATGACTAAAGAACACACGGCTGTCTGCTGATTGACGCTTGACTGTAGATTTTCGCTTTGTGTCAAAAGAACTTCCTAACGCACACTTTTTCAAAGTAGGTGAATTCATCAGATCTGTTTGAAACATTGCATTTTATCCATGCACGACGACTGCTTAGATACTCGCAGCACAGTTGCCCCATATAAATTGCCCATGAGCGCGGAGCTTGTCTTTGTCACTGTAGCAACTTTGCTCCATCAGCGGGAGAAGGCGGTTCGACGCCCCTGTAAGCACATGTTTCTCTAATTCCTTTGTTTCAGGCAAGCCACTGTGACGTCAGACGCCTTTACGCATACAGCTTTGCGATGCTTAGACAGTAATAACATAATTCATGTTTACATTTCTTTAATTTTCGACGCATTGTCGTTATTCGTGACGCATCAATGACCAATTGATTATATGGCAATGCAATGAAAAAAGCGTGTGGAAAACAGTGTTAATGACAGATTTGAGAAGCACATTTCTTCAATGTTGGCCGCAGGGCATTCCTGTGCAGGTGACAATGGTAATTTTTCAAAATGACAAGGATATTTAAACACATGATTATTTGTTTGCTGTGCTCTATGGCCTCTGCTACAGACCTCATCGAAATGACACTTAGATATCTTAGGGTGTACATATCAAGTCTTCCCAAATGGTCTAGCGGATAGGAATCTGCCTTGTCACGCAGGGCGGCCCGGGTTCGATTCCCGTCATGGCAAAGGATTTTTGTAGAAAAATAAAATGAGTCCCAACGTGTGCAACAGAACAGTTCGAAATCTCGTTACATTTGCATCGTCATGAACATGACTTATATCAGGCTAGCTAATTTTTTCTTTGTTCATTTTAAGTGTAGAAACAATATTTCTTTTGTGAACATTTTTTTCTGCCGTTTTGACAACAGGCTCATTACTAAAGAACACACGACTGTCTGCTGATTGACGCTTGACTGTAGATTTTCGCTTTGTGTCAAAAGAACTCCCTAACGCACACTTTTTCAAAGTAGGTGAATTCATCAGATCTGTTTGAAACATTGCATTTTATCCATGCACGACGACTACTTAGATACTCGCAGCACAGTTGCCTCATATAAATTGCCCATGAGCGCGGAGCTTGTCTTTGTCACTGTAGCAACTTTGCTCCATCAGCGGGAGAAGGCGGTTCGACGCCCCTATAAGCACATGTTTCTCTAATTCCTTTGTTTCAGGCAAGCCACTGTGACGTCAGACGCCTTTACGCATACAGCTTTGCGATGCTTAGACAGTAATAACATAATTCATGTTTACATTTCTTTAATTTCGACGCATTGTCGTTATTCGTGACGCATCAATGACCAATTGATTATATGGCAATGCAATGAAAAAAGCGTGTGGAAAACAGTGTTAATGACAGATTTGAGAAGCACATTTCTTCAATGTTGGCCGCATGGCATTCCTGTGCAGGTGACAATGGTAATTTTTCAAAACGACAAGGATATTTAAACACATGATTATTTGTTTGCTGTGCTCTATGGCCTCTGCTACAGACCTCATCGAAATGACACTTAGATATCTTAGGGTGTACATATCAAGTCTTACCAAATGGTCTAGCCGATAGGCATCTACCTTGTAACGCAGGGCGGCCCGGGTTCGATTCCCGTCATGGCAAATATTTTTTGTAGAAAAATAAAATGAGTCCCAACGTGTGCAACAGAACAATTCGAAATCTCGTTACATTTGCATCGTCAAGAACATGACTTATATCAGGCTTGCTCATTTTTTCTTTGTTCATTTTAAGTGTAGAAACAATATTTCGTTTGTGAACATTTTTTTCTGCCGTTTTGACAACAGGCTCATGACTAAAGAACACACGGCTGTCTGCTGATTGACGCTTGACTGTAGATTTTCGCTTTGTGTCAAAAGAACTCCCTAACGCACACTTTTTCAAAGTAGGTGAATTCATCAGATCTGTTTGAAACATTGCATTTTATCCATGCACGACGACTACTTAGATACTCGCAGCACAGTTGCCTCATATAAATTGCCCATGAGCGCGGAGCTTGTCTTTGTCACTGTAGCAACTTTGCTCCATCAGCGGGAGAAGGCGCTTCGACGCCCCTGTAAGCACATGTTTCTCTGATTCCTTTGTTTCAGGCAAGCCACTGTGACGTCAGACGCCTTTACGCATACAGCTTTGCGATGCTTAGACAGTAATAACATAATTCATGTTTACATTTCTTTAATTTTCGACGCATTGTCGTTATTTGTGACGTATCAATGACCAATTGATTATATGGCAATGCAATGAAAAAAGCGTGTGGAAAACAGTGTTAATGACAGATTTGAGAAGCACATTTCTTCAATGTTGGCCGCATGGCATTCCTGTGCAGGTGACAATGGTAATTTTTCAAAACGACAAGGATATTTAAACACATGATTATTTGTTTGCTGTGCTCTATGGCCTCTGCTACAGACCTCATCGAAATGACACTTAGATATCTTAGGGTGAACGTATCAAGTCTTCCCAAATGGTCTAGCCGATAGGCATCTACCTTGTAACGCAGGGCGGCCCGGGTTCGATTCCCGTTATGGCAAATGTTTTTTGTAGAAAAATAAAATGAGTCCCAACGTGTGCAACAGAACAGTTCGAAATCTCGTTACATTTGCATCGTCATGAACATGACTTATATCAGGCTAGCTCATTTTTTCTTTGTTCATTTTAAGTGTAGAAACAATATTTTGTTTGTGAACATTTTTTTCTGCCGTTTTGACAACAGGCTCATGACTAAAGAACACACGGCTGTCTGCTGATTGACGCTTGACTGTAGATTTTCGCTTTGTGTCAAAAGAACTTCCTAACGCACACTTTTTCAAAGTAGGTGAATTCATCAGATCTGTTTGAAACATTGCATTTTATCCATGCACGACGACTGCTTAGATACTCGCAGCACAGTTGCCCCATATAAATTGCCCATGAGCGCGGAGCTTGTCTTTGTCACTGTAGCAACTTTGCTCCATCAGCGGGAGAAGGCGGTTCGACGCCCCTGTAAGCACATGTTTCTCTAATTCCTTTGTTTCAGGCAAGCCACTGTGACGTCAGATGCCTTTACGCATACAGCTTTGCGATGCTTAGACAGTAATAACATAATTCATGTTTACATTTCTTTAATTTTCGACGCATTGTCGTTATTCGTGACGCATCAATGACCAATTGATTATATGGCAATGCAATGAAAAAAGCGTGTGGAAAACAGTGTTAATGACAGATTTGAGAAGCACATTTCTTCAATGTTGGCCGCATGGCATTCCTGTGCAGGTGACAATGGTAATTTTTCAAAACGACAAGGATATTTAAACACATGATTATTTGTTTGCTGTGCTCTATGGCCTCTGCTACAGACCTCATCGAAATGACACTTAGATATCTTAGGGTGTACATATCAAGTCTTCCCAAATGGTCTAGCGGATAGGAATCTGCCTTGTCACGCAGGGCGGCCCGGGTTCGATTCCCGTCATGGCAAAGGATTTTTGTAGAAAAATAAAATGAGTCCCAACGTGTGCAACAGAACAGTTCGAAATCTCGTTACATTTGCATCGTCATGAACATGACTTATATCAGGCTAGCTAATTTTTTCTTTGTTCATTTTAAGTGTAGAAACAATATTTCGTTTGTGAACATTTTTTTCTGCCGTTTTGACAACAGGCTCATTACTAAAGAACACACGGCTGTCTGCTGATTGACGCTTGACTGTAGATTTTCGCTTTGTGTCAAAAGAACTCCCTAACGCACACTTTTTCAAAGTAGGTGAATTCATCAGATCTGTTTGAAACATTGCATTTTATCCATGCACGACGACTACTTAGATACTCGCAGCACAGTTGCCTCATATAAATTGCCCATGAGCGCGGAGCTTGTCTTTGTCACTGTAGCAACTTTGCTCCATCAACGGGAGAAGGCGGTTCGACGCCCCTATAAGCACATGTTTCTCTAATTCCTTTGTTTCAGGCAAGCCACTGTGACGTCAGACGCCTTTACGCATACAGCTTTGCGATGCTTAGACAGTAATAACATAATTCATGTTTACATTTCTTTAATTTTCGACGCATTGTCGTTATTCGTGACGCATCAATGACCAATTGATTATATGGCAATGCAATGAAAAAAGCGTGTGGAAAACAGTGTTAATGACAGATTTGAGAAGCACATTTCTTCAATGTTGGCCGCATGGCATTCCTGTGCAGGTGACAATGGTAATTTTTCAAAACGACAAGGATATTTAAACACATGATTATTTGTTTGCTGTGCTCTATGGCCTCTGCTACAGACCTCATCGAAATGACACTTAGATATCTTAGGGTGTACATATCAAGTCTTCCCAAATGGTCTAGCGGATAGGAATCTACCTTGTCACGCAGGGCGGCCCGGGTTCGATTCCCGTCATGGCAAATGATTTTTGTAGAAAAATAAAATGAGTCCCAACGTGTGCAACAGAACAGTTCGAAATCTCGTTACATTTGCATCGTCATGAACATGACTTATATCAGGCAAGCTAATTTTTTCTTTGTTCATTTTAAGTGTAGAAACAATATTTCGTTTGTGAACATTTTTTTCTGCCGTTTTGACAACAGGCTCATTACTAAAGAACACACGGCTGTCTGCTGATTGACGCTTGACTGTAGATTTTCGCTTTGTGTCAAAAGAACTCCCTAACGCACACTTTTTCAAAGTAGGTGAATTCATCAGATCTGTTTGAAACATTGCATTTTATCCATGCACGACGACTACTTAGATACTCGCAGCACAGTTGCCTCATATAAATTGCCCATGAGCGCGGAGCTTGTCTTTGTCACTGTAGCAACTTTGCTCCATCAGCGGGAGAAGGCGGTTCGACGCCCCTATAAGCACATGTTTCTCTAATTCCTTTGTTTCAGGCAAGCCACTGTGACGTCAGACGCCTTTACGCATACAGCTTTGCGATGCTTAGACAGTAATAACATAATTCATGTTTACATTTCTTTAATTTTCGACGCATTGTCGTTATTCGTGACGCATCAATGACCAATTGATTATATGGCAATGCAATGAAAAAAGCGTGTGGAAAACAGTGTTAATGACAGATTTGAGAAGCACATTTCTTCAATGTTGGCCGCAGGGCATTCCTGTGCAGGTGACAATGGTAATTTTTCAAAATGACAAGGATATTTAAACACATGATTATTTGTTTGCTGTGCTCTATGGCCTCTGCTACAGACCTCATCGAAATGACACTTAGATATCTTAGGGTGTACATATCAAGTCTTCCCAAATGGTCTAGCGGATAGGAATCTGCCTTGTCACGCAGGGCGGCCCGGGTTCGATTCCCGTCATGGCAAAGGATTTTTGTAGAAAAATAAAATGAGTCCCAACGTGTGCAACAGAACAGTTCGAAATCTCGTTACATTTGCATCGTCATGAACATGACTTATATCAGGCTAGCTAATTTTTTCTTTGTTCATTTTAAGTGTAGAAACAATATTTCGTTTGTGAACATTTTTTTCTGCCGTTTTGACAACAGGCTCATTACTAAAGAACACACGGCTGTCTGCTGATTGACGCTTGACTGTAGATTTTCGCTTTGTGTCAAAAGAACTCCCTAACGCACACTTTTTCAAAGTAGGTGAATTCATCAGATCTGTTTGAAACATTGCATTTTATCCATGCACGACGACTACTTAGATACTCGCAGCACAGTTGCCTCATATAAATTGCCCATGAGCGCGGAGCTTGTCTTTGTCACTGTAGCAACTTTGCTCCATCAACGGGAGAAGGCGGTTCGACGCCCCTATAAGCACATGTTTCTCTAATTCCTTTGTTTCAGGCAAGCCACTGTGACGTCAGACGCCTTTACGCATACAGCTTTGCGATGCTTAGACAGTAATAACATAATTCATGTTTACATTTCTTTAATTTTCGACGCATTGTCGTTATTCGTGACGCATCAATGACCAATTGATTATATGGCAATGCAATGAAAAAAGCGTGTGGAAAACAGTGTTAATGACAGATTTGAGAAGCACATTTCTTCAATGTTGGCCGCAGGGCATTCCTGTGCAGGTGACAATGGTAATTTTTCAAAATGACAAGGATATTTAAACACATGATTATTTGTTTGCTGTGCTCTATGGCCTCTGCTACAGACCTCATCGAAATGACACTTAGATATCTTAGGGTGTACATATCAAGTCTTCCCAAATGGTCTAGCGGATAGGAATCTGCCTTGTCACGCAGGGCGGCCCGGGTTCGATTCCCGTCATGGCAAAGGATTTTTGTAGAAAAATAAAATGAGTCCCAACGTGTGCAACAGAACAGTTCGAAATCTCGTTACATTTGCATCGTCATGAACATGACTTATATCAGGCTAGCTAATTTTTTCTTTGTTCGTTTTAAGTGTAGAAACAATATTTCGTTTGTGAACATTTTTTTCTGCCGTTTTGACAACAGGCTCATTACTAAAGAACACACGACTGTCTGCTGATTGACGCTTGACTGTAGATTTTCGCTTTGTGTCAAAAGAACTCCCTAACGCACACTTTTTCAAAGTAGGTGAATTCATCAGATCTGTTTGAAACATTGCATTTTATCCATGCACGACGACTACTTAGATACTCGCAGCACAGTTGCCTCATATAAATTGCCCATGAGCGCGGAGCTTGTCTTTGTCACTGTAGCAACTTTGCTCCATCAGCGGGAGAAGGCGGTTCGACGCCCCTATAAGCACATGTTTCTCTAATTCCTTTGTTTCAGGCAAGCCACTGTGACGTCAGACGCCTTTACGCATACAGCTTTGCGATGCTTAGACAGTAATAACATAATTCATGTTTACATTTCTTTAATTTTCGACGCATTGTCGTTATTCGTGACGCATCAATGACCAATTGATTATATGGCAATGCAATGAAAAAAGCGTGTGGAAAACAGTGTTAATGACAGATTTGAGAAGCACATTTCTTCAATGTTGGCCGCATGGCATTCCTGTGCAGGTGACAATGGTAACTTTTCAAAACGACAAGGATATTTAAACACATGATTATTTGTTTGCTGTGCTCTATGGCCTCTGCTACAGACCTCATCGAAATGACACTTAGATATCTTAGGGTGTACATATCAAGTTTTCCCAAATGGTCTTGCGGATAGGCATCTACCTTGTAACGCAGGGCGGCCCGGGTTCGATTCCCGTCATGGCAAATGTTTTTTGTAGAAAAATAAAATGAGTCCCAACGTGTGCAACAGAACAGTTCGAAATCTCGTTACATTTGCATCGTCATGAACATGACTTATATCAGGCTTGCTCATTTTTTCTTTGTTCATTTTAAGTGTAGAAACAATATTTCGTTTGTGAACATTTTTTTCTGCCGTTTTGACAACAGGCTCATGACTAAAGAACACACGGCTGTCTGCTGATTGACGCTTGACTGTAGATTTTCGCTTTGTGTCAAAAGAACTCCCTAACGCACACTTTTTCAAAGTAGGTGAATTCATCAGATCTGTTTGAAACATTGCATTTTATCCATGCACGACGACTACTTAGATACTCGCAGCACAGTTGCCTCATATAAATTGCCCATGAGCGCGGAGCTTGTCTTTGTCACTGTAGCAACTTTGCTCCATCAGCGGGAGAAGGCGCTTCGACGCCCCTGTAAGCACATGTTTCTCTGATTCCTTTGTTTCAGGCAAGCCACTGTGACGTCAGACGCCTTTACGCATACAGCTTTGCGATGCTTAGACAGTAATAACATAATTCATGTTTACATTTCTTTAATTTTCGACGCATTGTCGTTATTCGTGACGCATCAATGACCAATTGATTATATGGCAATGCAATGAAAAAAGCGTGTGGAAAACAGTGTTAATGACAGATTTGAGAAGCACATTTCTTCAATGTTGGCCGCATGGCATTCCTGTGCAGGTGACAATGGTAATTTTTCAAAACGACAAGGATATTTAAACACATGATTATTTGTTTGCTGTGCTCTATGGCCTCTGCTACAGACCTCATCGAAATGACACTTAGATATCTTAGGGTGTACATATCAAGTCTTCCCAAATGGTCTAGCGGATAGGCATCTACCTTGTAATGCAGGGCGGCCCGGGTTCGATTCCCGTCATGGCAAATGTGTTTTGTAGAAAAATAAAATGAGTCTCAACGTGTGCAACAGAACAGTTCGAAATCTCGTTACATTTGCATCGTCATGAACATGACTTATATCAGGCTAGCTCATTTTTTCTTTGTTCATTTTAAGTGTAGAAACAATATTTTGTTTGTGAAAATTTTTTTCTGCCGTTTTGACAACAGGCTCATGACTAAAGAACACACGGCTGTCTGCTGATTGACGCTTGACTGTAGATTTTCGCTTTGTGTCAAAAGAACTTCCTAACGCACACTTTTTCAAAGTAGGTGAATTCATCAGATCTGTTTGAAACATTGCATTTTATCCATGCACGACGACTGCTTAGATACTCGCAGCACAGTTGCCCCATATAATTTGCCCATGAGCGCGGAGCTTGTCTTTGTCACTGTAGCAACTTTGCTCCATCAGCGGGAGAAGGCGGTTCGACGCCCCTGTAAGCACATGTTTCTCTAATTCCTTTGTTTCAGGCAAGCCACTGTGACGTCAGAAGCCTTTACGCATACAGCTTTGCGATGCTTAGACAGTAATAACATAATTCATGTTTACATTTCTTTAATTTTCGACGCATTGTCGTTATTCGTGACGCATCAATGACCAATTGATTATATGGCAATGCAATGAAAAAAGCGTGTGGAAAACAGTGTTAATGACAGATTTGAGAAGCACATTTCTTCAATGTTGGCCGCATGGCATTCCTGTGCAGGTGACAATGGTAATTTTTCAAAACGACAAGGATATTTAAACACATGATTATTTCTTTGCTGTGCTCTATGGCCTCTGCTACAGACCTCATCGAAATGACACTTAGATATCTTAGGGTGTACATATCAAGTCTTCCCAAATGGTCTAGCCGATAGGCATCTACCTTGTAACGCAGGGCGGCCCGGGTTCGATTCCCGTTATGGCAAATGTTTTTTGTAGAAAAATAAAATGAGTCCCAACGTGTGCAACAGAACAGTTCGAAATCTCGTTACATTTGCATCGTCATGAACATGACTTATATCAGGCTAGCTCATTTTTTCTTTGTTCATTTTAAGTGTAGAAACAATATTTTGTTTGTGAACATTTTTTTCTGCCGTTTTGACAACAGGCTCATGACTAAAGAACACACGGCTGTCTGCTGATTGACGCTTGACTGTAGATTTTCGCTTTGTGTCAAAAGAACTTCCTAACGCACACTTTTTCAAAGTAGGTGAATTCATCAGATCTGTTTGAAACATTGCATTTTATCCATGCACGACGACTGCTTAGATACTCCCAGCACAGTTGCCCCATATAAATTGCCCATGAGCGCGGAGCTTGTCTTTGTCACTGTAGCAACTTTGCTCCATCAGCGGGAGAAGGCGGTTCGACGCCCCTGTAAGCACATGTTTCTCTAATTCCTTTGTTTCAGGCAAGCCACTGTGACGTCAGACGCCTTTACGCATACAGCTTTGCGATGCTTAGACAGTAATAACATAATTCATGTTTACATTTCTTTAATTTTCGACGCATTGTCGTTATTCGTGACGCATCAATGACCAATTGATTATATGGCAATGCAATGAAAAAAGCGTGTGGAAAACAGTGTTAATGACAGATTTGAGAAGCACATTTCTTCAATGTTGGCCGCATGGCATTCCTGTGCAGGTGACAATGGTAATTTTTCAAAACGACAAGGATATTTAAACACATGATTATTTGTTTGCTGTGCTCTATGGCCTCTGCTACAGACCTCATCGAAATGACACTTAGATATCTTAGGGTGTACATATCAAGTTTTCCCAAATGGTCTAGCGGATAGGCATCTACCTTGTAACGCAGGGCGGCCCGGGTTCGATTCCCGTCATGGCAAATGTTTTTTGTAGAAAAATAAAATGAGTCCCAACGTGTGCAACAGAACAGTTCGAAATCTCGTTACATTTGCATCGTCATGAACATGACTTATATCAGGCTAGCTCATTTTTTCTTTGTTCATTTTAAGTGTAGAAACAATATTTCGTTTGTGACCATTTTTTTCTGCTGTTTTGACAACAGGCTCATGACTAAAGAACACACGGCTGTCTGCTGATTGACGCTTGACTGTAGATTTTCGCTTTGTGTCAAAAGAACTTCCTAACGCACACTTTTTCAAAGTAGGTGAATTCATCAGATCTGTTTGAAACATTGCATTTTATCCATGCACGACGACTGCTTAGATACTCGCAGCACAGTTGCCCCATATAAATTGCCCATGAGCGCGGAGCTTGTCTTTGTCACTGTAGCAACTTTGCTCCATCAGCGGGAGAAGGCGGTTCGACGCCCCTGTAAGCACATGTTTCTCTAATTCCTTTGTTTAAGGCAAGCCACTGTGACGTCAGACGCCTTTACGCATACAGCTTTGCGATGCTTAGACAGTAATAACATAATTCATGTTTACATTTCTTTAATTTTCGACGCATTGTCGTTATTCGTGACGCATCAATGACCAATTGATTATATGGCAATGCAATGAAAAAAGCGTGTGGAAAACAGTGTTAATGACAGATTTGAGAAGCACATTTCTTCAATGTTGGCCGCATGGCATTCCTGTGCAGGTGACAATGGTAATTTTTCAAAACGACAAGGATATTTAAACACATGATTATTTGTTTGCTGTGCTCTATGGCCTCTGCTACAGACCTCATCGAAATGACACTTAGATATCTTAGGGTGTACATATCAAGTCTTCCCAAATGGTCTAGCGGATAGGCATCTACCTTGTAACGCAGGGCGGCCCGGGTTCGATTCCCGTCATGGCAAATGTTTTTTGTAGAAAAATAAAATGAGTCCCAACGTGTGCAACAGAACAGTTCGAAATCTCGTTACATTTGCATCGTCATGAACATGACTTATATCAGGCTAGCTCATTTTTTCTTTGTTCATTTTAAGTGTAGAAACAATATTTTGTTTGTGAACATTTTTTTCTGCCGTTTTGACAACAGGCTCATGACTAAAGAACACACGGCTGTCTGCTGATTGACGCTTGACTGTAGATTTTCGCTTTGTGTCAAAAGAACTTCCTAACGCACACTTTTTCAAAGTAGGTGAATTCATCAGATCTGTTTGAAACATTGCATTTTATCCATGCACGACGACTGCTTAGATACTCGCAGCACAGTTGACCCATATACATTGCCCATGAGCGCGGAGCTTGTCTTTGTCACTGTAGCAACTTTGCTCCATCAGCGGGAGAAGGCGCTTCGACGCCCCTGTAAGCACATGTTTCTCTGATTCCTTTGTTTCAGGCAAGCCACTGTTACGTCAGACGCTTTTACGCATACAGCTTTGCGATGCTTAGACAGTAATAACATAATTCATGTTTACATTTCTTTAATTTTCGACGCATTGTCGTTATTCGTGACGCATCAATGACCAATTGATTATATGGCAATGCAATGAAAAAAGCGTGTGGAAAACAGTGTTAATGACAGATTTGAGAAGCACATTTCTTCAATGTTGGCCGCATGGCATTCCTGTGCAGGTGACAATGGTAATTTTTCAAAACGACAAGGATATTTAAACACATGATTATTTGTTTGCTGTGCTCTATGGCCTCTGCTACAGACCTCATCGAAATGACACTTAGATATCTTAGGGTGTACATATCAAGTTTTCCCAAATGGTCTAGCGGATAGGCATCTACCTTGTAACGCAGGGCGGCCCGGGTTCGATTCCCGTCATGGCAAATTTTTTTGTAGAAAAATAAAATGAGTCCCAACGTGTGCAACAGAACAGTTCGAAATCTCGTTACATTTGCATCGTCATGAACATGACTTATATCAGGCTAGCTCATTTTTTCTTTGTTCATTTTAAGTGTAGAAACAATATTTCGTTTGTGACCATTTTTTTCTGCCGTTTTGACAACAGGCTCATGACTAAAGAACACACGGCTGTCTGCTGATTGACTCTTGACTGTAGATTTTCGCTTTGTGTCAAAAGAACTTCCTAACGCACACTTTTTCAAAGTAGGTGAATTCATCAGATCTGTTTGAAACATTGCATTTTATCCATGCACGACGACTGCTTAGATACTCGCAGCACAGTTGACCCATATACATTGCCCATGAGCGCGGAGCTTGTCTTTGTCACTGTAGCAACTTTGCTCCATCAGCGGGAGAAGGCGCTTCGACGCCCCTGTAAGCACATGTTTCTCTGATTCCTTTGTTTCAGGCAAGCCACTGTGACGTCAGACGCTTTTACGCATACAGCTTTGCGATGCTTAGACAGTAATAACATAATTCATGTTTACATTTCTTTAATTTTCGACGCATTGTCGTTATTCGTGACGCATCAATGACCAATTGATTATATGGCAATGCAATGAAAAAAGCGTGTGGAAAACAGTGTTAATGACAGATTTGAGAAGCACATTTCTTCAATGTTGGCCGCATGGCATTCCTGTGCAGGTGACAATGGTAATTTTTCAAAACGACAAGGATATTTAAACACATGATTATTTGTTTGCTGTGCTCTATGGCCTCTGCTACAGACCTCATCGAAATGACACTTAGATATCTTAGGGTGTACATATCAAGTCTTCCCAAATGGTCTAGCGGATAGGCATCTACCTTGTAACGCAGGGCGGCCCGGGTTCGATTTCCGTCATGGCAAATGTTTTTTGTAGAAAAATAAAATGAGTCCCAACGTGTGCAACAGAACAGTTCGAAATCTCGTTACATTTGCATCGTCATGAACATGACGTATATCAGGCTAGCTAATTTTTTCTTTGTTCATTTTAAGTTTAGAAACAATATTTTGTTTGTGAACATTTTTTTCTGCCGTTTTGACAACAGGCTCATGACTAAAGAACACACGGCTGTCTGCTGATTGACGCTTGACTGTAGATTTTCGCTTTGTGTCAAAAGAACTTCCTAACGCACACTTTTTCAAAGTAGGTGAATTCATCAGATCTGTTTGAAACATTGCATTTTATCCATGCACGACGACTGCTTAGATACTCGCAGCACAGTTGACCCATATACATTGCTCATGAGCGCGGAGCTTGTCTTTGTCACTGTAGCAACTTTGCTCCATCAGCGGGAGAAGGCGGTTCGACGCCCCTGTAAGCACATGTTTCTCTAATTCCTTTGTTTCAGGCAAGCCACTGTGACGTCAGAAGCCTTTACGCATACAGCTTTGCGATGCTTAGACAGTAATAACATAATTCATGTTTACATTTCTTTAATTTTCGACGCATTGTCGTTATTCGTGACGCATCAATGACCAATTGATTATATGGCAATGCAATGAAAAAAGCGTGTGGAAAACAGTGTTAATGACAGATTTGAGAAGCACATTTCTTCAATGTTGGCCGCATGGCATTCCTGTGCAGGTGACAATGGTAATTTTTCAAAACGACAAGGATATTTAAACACATGATTATTTGTTTGCTGTGCTCTATGGCCTCTGCTACAGACCTCATCGAAATGACACTTAGATATCTTAGGGTGTACATATCAAGTTTTCCTAAATGGTCTAGCGGATAGGCATCTACCTTGTAACGCAGGGCGGCCCGGGTTCGATTCCCGTCATGGCAAATGTTTTTTGTAGAAAAATAAAATGAGTCCCAACGTGTGCAACAGAACAGTTCGAAATCTCGTTACATTTGCATCGTCATGAACATGACTTATATCAGGCTAGCTCATTTTTTCTTTGTTCATTTTAAGTGTAGAAACAATATTTCGTTTGTGACCATTTTTTTCTGCCGTTTTGACAACAGGCTCATGACTAAAGAACACACGGCTGTCTGCTGATTGACGCTTGACTGTAGATTTTCGCTTTGTGTCAAAAGAACTTCCTAACGCACACTTTTTCAAAGTAGGTGAATTCATCAGATCTGTTTGAAACATTGCATTTTATCCATGCACGACGACTGCTTAGATACTCGCAGCACAGTTGACCCATATACATTGCCCATGAGCGCGGAGCTTGTCTTCGTCACTGTAGCAACTTTGCTCCATCAGCGGGAGAAGGCGCTTCGACGCCCCTGTAAGCACATGTTTCTCTGATTCCTTTGTTTCAGGCAAGCCACTGTGACGTCAGACGCTTTTACGCATACAGCTTTGCGATGCTTAGACAGTAATAACATAATTCATGTTTACATTTCTTTAATTTTCGACGCATTGTCGTTATTCGTGACGCATCAATGACCAATTGATTATATGGCAATGCAATGAAAAAAGCGTGTGGAAAACAGTGTTAATGACAGATTTGAGAAGCACATTTCTTCAATGTTGGCCGCATGGCATTCCTGTGCAGGTGACAATGGTAATTTTTCAAAACGACAAGGATATTTAAACACATGATTATTTGTTTGCTGTGCTCTATGGCCTCTGCTACAGACCTCATCGAAATGACACTTAGATATCTTAGGGTGTACATATCAAGTCTTCCCAAATGGTCTAGCGGATAGGCATCTACCTTGTAACGCAGGGCGGCCCGGGTTCAATTCCCGTCATGGCAAATGTTTTTTGTAGAAAAATAAAATGAGTCCCAACGTGTGCAACAGAACAGTTCGAAATCTCGTTACATTTGCATCGTCATGAACATGACTTATATCAGGCTAGCTCATTTTTTCTTTGTTCATTTTAAGTGTAGAAACAATATTTTGTTTGTGAACATTTTTTTCTGCCGTTTTGACAACAGGCTCATGACTAAAGAACACACGGCTGTCTGCTGATTGACGCTTGACTGTAGATTTTCGCTTTGTGTCAAAAGAACTTCCTAACGCACACTTTTTCAAAGTAGGTGAATTCATCAGATCTGTTTGAAACATTGCATTTTATCCATGCACGACGACTGCTTAGATACTCGCAGCACAGTTGACCCATATACATTGCCCATGAGCGCGGAGCTTGTCTTTGTCACTGTAGCAACTTTGCTCCATCAGCGGGAGAAGGCGCTTCGACGCCCCTGTAAGCACATGTTTCTCTGATTCCTTTGTTTCAGGCAAGCCACTGTGACGTCAGACGCTTTTACGCATACAGCTTTGCGATGCTTAGACAGTAATAACATAATTCATGTTTACATTTCTTTAATTTTCGACGCATTGTCGTTATTCGTGACGCATCAATGACCAATTGATTATATGGCAATGCAATGAAAAAAGCGTGTGGAAAACAGTGTTAATGACAGATTTGAGAAGCACATTTCTTCAATGTTGGCCGCATGGCATTCCTGTGCAGGTGACAATGGTAATTTTTCAAAACGACAAGGATATTTAAACACATGATTATTTGTTTGCTGTGCTCTATGGCCTCTGCTACAGACCTCATCGAAATGACACTTAGATATCTTAGGGTGTACATATCAAGTCTTCCCAAATGGTCTAGCGGATAGGCATCTACCTTGTAACGCAGGGCGGCCCGGGTTCGATTTCCGTCATGGCAAATGTTTTTTGTAGAAAAATAAAATGAGTCCCAACGTGTGCAACAGAACAGTTCGAAATCTCGTTACATTTGCATCGTCATGAACATGACGTATATCAGGCTAGCTAATTTTTTCTTTGTTCATTTTAAGTTTAGAAACAATATTTTGTTTGTGAACATTTTTTTCTGCCGTTTTGACAACAGGCTCATGACTAAAGAACACACGGCTGTCTGCTGATTGACGCTTGACTGTAGATTTTCGCTTTGTGTCAAAAGAACTTCCTAACGCACACTTTTTCAAAGTAGGTGAATTCATCAGATCTGTTTGAAACATTGCATTTTATCCATGCACGACGACTGCTTAGATACTCGCAGCACAGTTGACCCATATACATTGCTCATGAGCGCGGAGCTTGTCTTTGTCACTGTAGCAACTTTGCTCCATCAGCGGGAGAAGGCGGTTCGACGCCCCTGTAAGCACATGTTTCTCTAATTCCTTTGTTTCAGGCAAGCCACTGTGACGTCAGAAGCCTTTACGCATACAGCTTTGCGATGCTTAGACAGTAATAACATAATTCATGTTTACATTTCTTTAATTTTCGACGCATTGTCGTTATTCGTGACGCATCAATGACCAATTGATTATATGGCAATGCAATGAAAAAAGCGTGTGGAAAACAGTGTTAATGACAGATTTGAGAAGCACATTTCTTCAATGTTGGCCGCATGGCATTCCTGTGCAGGTGACAATGGTAATTTTTCAAAACGACAAGGATATTTAAACACATGATTATTTGTTTGCTGTGCTCTATGGCCTCTGCTACAGACCTCATCGAAATGACACTTAGATATCTTAGGGTGTACATATCAAGTTTTCCTAAATGGTCTAGCGGATAGGCATCTACCTTGTAACGCAGGGCGGCCCGGGTTCGATTCCCGTCATGGCAAATTTTTTTGTAGAAAAATAAAATGAGTCCCAACGTGTGCAACAGAACAGTTCGAAATCTCGTTACATTTGCATCGTCATGAACATGACTTATATCAGGCTAGCTCATTTTTTCTTTGTTCATTTTAAGTGTAGAAACAATATTTCGTTTGTGACCATTTTTTTCTGCCGTTTTGACAACAGGCTCATGACTAAAGAACACACGGCTGTCTGCTGATTGACTCTTGACTGTAGATTTTCGCTTTGTGTCAAAAGAACTTCCTAACGCACACTTTTTCAAAGTAGGTGAATTCATCAGATCTGTTTGAAACATTGCATTTTATCCATGCACGACGACTGCTTAGATACTCGCAGCACAGTTGACCCATA
This sequence comes from Argentina silus, assembly GCF_951799395.1. Lineage (NCBI taxonomy): Eukaryota > Metazoa > Chordata > Actinopteri > Argentiniformes > Argentinidae > Argentina > Argentina silus. The sequence continues at coordinate 22,973,234 of NC_139665.1, forward strand.
TACATTGCCCATGAGCGCGGAGCTTGTCTTTGTCACTGTAGCAACTTTGCTCCATCAGCGGGAGAAGGCGCTTCGACGCCCCTGTAAGCACATGTTTCTCTGATTCCTTTGTTTCAGGCAAGCCACTGTTACGTCAGACGCTTTTACGCATACAGCTTTGCGATGCTTAGACAGTAATAACATAATTCATGTTTACATTTCTTTAATTTTCGACGCATTGTCGTTATTCGTGACGCATCAATGACCAATTGATTTTATGGCAATGCAATGAAAAAAGCGTGTGGAAAACAGTGTTAATGACAGATTTGAGAAGCACATTTCTTCAATGTTGGCCGCATGGCATTCCTGTGCAGGTGACAATGGTAATTTTTCAAAACGACAAGGATATTTAAACACATGATTATTTGTTTGCTGTGCTCTATGGCCTCTGCTACAGACCTCATCGAAATGACACTTAGATATCTTAGGGTGTACATATCAAGTTTTCCCAAATGGTCTAGCGGATAGGCATCTACCTTGTAACGCAGGGCGGCCCGGGTTCGATTCCCGTCATGGCAAATTTTTTTGTAGAAAAATAAAATGAGTCCCAACGTGTGCAACAGAACAGTTCGAAATCTCGTTACATTTGCATCGTCATGAACATGACTTATATCAGGCTAGCTCATTTTTTCTTTGTTCATTTTAAGTGTAGAAACAATATTTCGTTTGTGACCATTTTTTTCTGCCGTTTTGACAACAGGCTCATGACTAAAGAACACACGGCTGTCTGCTGATTGACTCTTGACTGTAGATTTTCGCTTTGTGTCAAAAGAACTTCCTAACGCACACTTTTTCAAAGTAGGTGAATTCATCAGATCTGTTTGAAACATTGCATTTTATCCATGCACGACGACTGCTTAGATACTCGCAGCACAGTTGACCCATATACATTGCCCATGAGCGCGGAGCTTGTCTTTGTCACTGTAGCAACTTTGCTCCATCAGCGGGAGAAGGCGCTTCGACGCCCCTGTAAGCACATGTTTCTCTGATTCCTTTGTTTCAGGCAAGCCACTGTGACGTCAGACGCTTTTACGCATACAGCTTTGCGATGCTTAGACAGTAATAACATAATTCATGTTTACATTTCTTTAATTTTCGACGCATTGTCGTTATTCGTGACGCATCAATGACCAATTGATTATATGGCAATGCAATGAAAAAAGCGTGTGGAAAACAGTGTTAATGACAGATTTGAGAAGCACATTTCTTCAATGTTGGCCGCATGGCATTCCTGTGCAGGTGACAATGGTAATTTTTCAAAACGACAAGGATATTTAAACACATGATTATTTGTTTGCTGTGCTCTATGGCCTCTGCTACAGACCTCATCGAAATGACACTTAGATATCTTAGGGTGTACATATCAAGTCTTCCCAAATGGTCTAGCGGATAGGCATCTACCTTGTAACGCAGGGCGGCCCGGGTTCGATTTCCGTCATGGCAAATGATTTTTGTAGAAAAATAAAATGAGTCCCAACGTGTGCAACAGAACAGTTCGAAATCTCGTTACATTTGCATCGTCATGAACATGACGTATATCAGGCTAGCTAATTTTTTCTTTGTTCATTTTAAGTTTAGAAACAATATTTTGTTTGTGAACATTTTTTTCTGCCGTTTTGACAACAGGCTCATGACTAAAGAACACACGGCTGTCTGCTGATTGACGCTTGACTGTAGATTTTCGCTTTGTGTCAAAAGAACTTCCTAACGCACACTTTTTCAAAGTAGGTGAATTCATCAGATCTGTTTGAAACATTGCATTTTATCCATGCACGACGACTGCTTAGATACTCGCAGCACAGTTGACCCATATACATTGCTCATGAGCGCGGAGCTTGTCTTTGTCACTGTAGCAACTTTGCTCCATCAGCGGGAGAAGGCGGTTCGACGCCCCTGTAAGCACATGTTTCTCTAATTCCTTTGTTTCAGGCAAGCCACTGTGACGTCAGAAGCCTTTACGCATACAGCTTTGCGATGCTTAGACAGTAATAACATAATTCATGTTTACATTTCTTTAATTTTCGACGCATTGTCGTTATTCGTGACGCATCAATGACCAATTGATTATATGGCAATGCAATGAAAAAAGCGTGTGGAAAACAGTGTTAATGACAGATTTGAGAAGCACATTTCTTCAATGTTGGCCGCATGGCATTCCTGTGCAGGTGACAATGGTAATTTTTCAAAACGACAAGGATATTTAAACACATGATTATTTGTTTGCTGTGCTCTATGGCCTCTGCTACAGACCTCATCGAAATGACACTTAGATATCTTAGGGTGTACATATCAAGTTTTCCTAAATGGTCTAGCGGATAGGCATCTACCTTGTAACGCAGGGCGGCCCGGGTTCGATTCCCGTCATGGCAAATTTTTTTGTAGAAAAATAAAATGAGTCCCAACGTGTGCAACAGAACAGTTCGAAATCTCGTTACATTTGCATCGTCATGAACATGACTTATATCAGGCTAGCTCATTTTTTCTTTGTTCATTTTAAGTGTAGAAACAATATTTCGTTTGTGACCATTTTTTTCTGCCGTTTTGACAACAGGCTCATGACTAAAGAACACACGGCTGTCTGCTGATTGACTCTTGACTGTAGATTTTCGCTTTGTGTCAAAAGAACTTCCTAACGCACACTTTTTCAAAGTAGGTGAATTCATCAGATCTGTTTGAAACATTGCATTTTATCCATGCACGACGACTGCTTAGATACTCGCAGCACAGTTGACCCATATACATTGCCCATGAGCGCGGAGCTTGTCTTTGTCACTGTAGCAACTTTGCTCCATCAGCGGGAGAAGGCGCTTCGACGCCCCTGTAAGCACATGTTTCTCTGATTCCTTTGTTTCAGGCAAGCCACTGTGACGTCAGACGCTTTTACGCATACAGCTTTGCGATGCTTAGACAGTAATAACATAATTCATGTTTACATTTCTTTAATTTTCGACGCATTGTCGTTATTCGTGACGCATCAATGACCAATTGATTATATGGCAATGCAATGAAAAAAGCGTGTGGAAAACAGTGTTAATGACAGATTTGAGAAGCACATTTCTTCAATGTTGGCCGCATGGCATTCCTGTGCAGGTGACAATGGTAATTTTTCAAAACGACAAGGATATTTAAACACATGATTATTTGTTTGCTGTGCTCTATGGCCTCTGCTACAGACCTCATCGAAATGACACTTAGATATCTTAGGGTGTACATATCAAGTCTTCCCAAATGGTCTAGCGGATAGGCATCTACCTTGTAACGCAGGGCGGCCCGGGTTCGATTTCCGTCATGGCAAATGTTTTTTGTAGAAAAATAAAATGAGTCCCAACGTGTGCAACAGAACAGTTCGAAATCTCGTTACATTTGCATCGTCATGAACATGACGTATATCAGGCTAGCTCATTTTTTCTTTGTTCATTTTAAGTTTAGAAACAATATTTTGTTTGTGAACATTTTTTTCTGCCGTTTTGACAACAGGCTCATGACTAAAGAACACACGGCTGTCTGCTGATTGACGCTTGACTGTAGATTTTCGCTTTGTGTCAAAAGAACTTCCTAACGCACACTTTTTCAAAGTAGGTGAATTCATCAGATCTGTTTGAAACATTGCATTTTATCCATGCACGACGACTGCTTAGATACTCGCAGCACAGTTGACCCATATACATTGCTCATGAGCGCGGAGCTTGTCTTTGTCACTGTAGCAACTTTGCTCCATCAGCGGGAGAAGGCGGTTCGACGCCCCTGTAAGCACATGTTTCTCTAATTCCTTTGTTTCAGGCAAGCCACTGTGACGTCAGACGCCTTTACGCATACAGCTTTGCGATGCTTAGACAGTAATAACATAATTCATGTTTACATTTCTTTAATTTTCGACGCATTGTCGTTATTCGTGACGCATCAATGACCAATTGATTATATGGCAATGCAATGAAAAAAGCGTGTGGAAAACAGTGTTAATGACAGATTTGAGAAGCACATTTCTTCAATGTTGGCCGCATGGCATTCCTGTGCAGGTGACAATGGTAATTTTTCAAAACGACAAGGATATTTAAACACATGATTATTTGTTTGCTGTGCTCTATGGCCTCTGCTACAGACCTCATCGAAATGACACTTAGATATCTTAGGGTGTACATATCAAGTTTTCCCAAATGGTCTAGCGGATAGGCATCTACCTTGTAACGCAGGGCGGCCCGGGTTCGATTCCCGTCATGGCAAATTTTTTTGTAGAAAAATAAAATGAGTCCCAACGTGTGCAACAGAACAGTTCGAAATCTCGTTACATTTGCATCGTCATGAACATGACTTATATCAGGCTAGCTCATTTTTTCTTTGTTCATTTTAAGTGTAGAAACAATATTTCGTTTGTGACCATTTTTTTCTGCCGTTTTGACAACAGGCTCATGACTAAAGAACACACGGCTGTCTGCTGATTGACTCTTGACTGTAGATTTTCGCTTTGTGTCAAAAGAACTTCCTAACGCACACTTTTTCAAAGTAGGTGAATTCATCAGATCTGTTTGAAACATTGCATTTTATCCATGCACGACGACTGCTTAGATACTCGCAGCACAGTTGACCCATATACATTGCCCATGAGCGCGGAGCTTGTCTTTGTCACTGTAGCAACTTTGCTCCATCAGCGGGAGAAGGCGCTTCGACGCCCCTGTAAGCACATGTTTCTCTGATTCCTTTGTTTCAGGCAAGCCACTGTGACGTCAGACGCTTTTACGCATACAGCTTTGCGATGCTTAGACAGTAATAACATAATTCATGTTTACATTTCTTTAATTTTCGACGCATTGTCGTTATTCGTGACGCATCAATGACCAATTGATTATATGGCAATGCAATGAAAAAAGCGTGTGGAAAACAGTGTTAATGACAGATTTGAGAAGCACATTTCTTCAATGTTGGCCGCATGGCATTCCTGTGCAGGTGACAATGGTAATTTTTCAAAACGACAAGGATATTTAAACACATGATTATTTGTTTGCTGTGCTCTATGGCCTCTGCTACAGACCTCATCGAAATGACACTTAGATATCTTAGGGTGTACATATCAAGTCTTCCCAAATGGTCTAGCGGATAGGCATCTACCTTGTAACGCAGGGCGGCCCGGGTTCGATTCCCGTCATGGCAAATGTTTTTTGTAGAAAAATAAAATGAGTCCCAACGTGTGCAACAGAACAGTTCGAAATCTCGTTACATTTGCATCGTCATGAACATGACTTATATCAGGCTAGCTCATTTTTTCTTTGTTCATTTTAAGTGTAGAAACAATATTTTGTTTGTGAACATTTTTGTCTGCCGTTTTGACAACAGGCTCATGACTAAAGAACACACGGCTGTCTGCTGATTGACGCTTGACTGTAGATTTTCGCTTTGTGTCAAAAGAACTTCCTAACGCACACTTTTTCAAAGTAGGTGAATTCATCAGATCTGTTTGAAACATTGCATTTTATCCATGCACGACGACTGCTTAGATACTCGCAGCACAGTTGCCCCATATAATTTGCCCATGAGCGCGGAGCTTGTCTTTGTCACTGTAGCAACTTTGCTCCATCAGCGGGAGAAGGCGGTTCGACGCCCCTGTAAGCACATGTTTCTCTAATTCCTTTGTTTCAGGCAAGCCACTGTGACGTCAGAAGCCTTTACGCATACAGCTTTGCGATGCTTAGACAGTAATAACATAATTCATGTTTACATTTCTTTAATTTTCGACGCATTGTCGTTATTCGTGACGCATCAATGACCAATTGATTATATGGCAATGCAATGAAAAAAGCGTGTGGAAAACAGTGTTAATGACAGATTTGAGAAGCACATTTCTTCAATGTTGGCCGCATGGCATTCCTGTGCAGGTGACAATGGTAATTTTTCAAAACGACAAGGATATTTAAACACATGATTATTTGTTTGCTGTGCTCTATGGCCTCTGCTACAGACCTCATCGAAATGACACTTAGATATCTTAGGGTGTACATATCAAGTTTTCCCAAATGGTCTAGCGGATAGGCATCTACCTTGTAACGCAGGGCGGCCCGGGTTCGATTCCCGTCATGGCAAATGTTTTTTGTAGAAAAATAAAATGAGTCCCAACGTGTGCAACAGAACAGTTCGAAATCTCGTTACATTTGCATCGTCATGAACATGACTTATATCAGGCTAGCTCATTTTTTCTTTGTTCATTTTAAGTGTAGAAACAATATTTTGTTTGTGAACATTTTTTTCTGCCGTTTTGACAACAGGCTCATGACTAAAGAACACACGGCTGTCTGCTGATTGACGCTTGACTGTAGATTTTCGCTTTGTGTCAAAAGAACTTCCTAACGCACACTTTTTCAAAGTAGGTGAATTCATCAGATCTGTTTGAAACATTGCATTTTATCCATGCACGACGACTGCTTAGATACTCGCAGCACAGTTGCCCCATATAATTTGCCCATGAGCGCGGAGCTTGTCTTTGTCACTGTAGCAACTTTGCTCCATCAGCGGGAGAAGGCGGTTCGACGCCCCTGTAAGCACATGTTTCTCTAATTCCTTTGTTTCAGGCAAGCCACTGTGACGTCAGAAGCCTTTACGCATACAGCTTTGCGATGCTTAGACAGTAATAACATAATTCATGTTTACATTTCTTTAATTTTCGACGCATTGTCGTTATTCGTGACGCATCAATGACCAATTGATTATATGGCAATGCAATGAAAAAAGCGTGTGGAAAACAGTGTTAATGACAGATTTGAGAAGCACATTTCTTCAATGTTGGCCGCATGGCATTCCTGTGCAGGTGACAATGGTAATTTTTCAAAACGACAAGGATATTTAAACACATGATTATTTGTTTGCTGTGCTCTATGGCCTCTGCTACAGACCTCATCGAAATGACACTTAGATATCTTAGGGTGTACATATCAAGTTTTCCCAAATGGTCTAGCGGATAGGCATCTACCTTGTAACGCAGGGCGGCCCGGGTTCGATTCCCGTCATGGCAAATTTTTTTGTAGAAAAATAAAATGAGTCCCAACGTGTGCAACAGAACAGTTCGAAATCTCGTTACATTTGCATCGTCATGAACATGACTTATATCAGGCTAGCTCATTTTTTCTTTGTTCATTTTAAGTGTAGAAACAATATTTCGTTTGTGAACATTTTCTTCTGCCGTTTTGACAACAGGCTCATTACTAAAGAACACACGGCTGTCTGCTGATTGACTCTTGACTGTAGATTTTCGCTTTGTGTCAAAAGAACTTCCTAACGCACACTTTTTCAAAGTAGGTGAATTCATCAGATCTGTTTGAAACATTGCATTTTATCCATGCACGACGACTGCTTAGATACTCGCAGCACAGTTGACCCATATACATTGCCCATGAGCGCGGAGCTTGTCTTTGTCACTGTAGCAACTTTGCTCCATCAGCGGGAGAAGGCGCTTCGACGCCCCTGTAAGCACATGTTTCTCTGATTCCATTGTTTCAGGCAAGCCACTGTGACGTCAGACGCTTTTACGCATACAGCTTTGCGATGCTTAGACAGTAATAACATAATTCATGTTTACATTTCTTTAATTTTCGACGCATTGTCGTTATTCGTGACGCATCAATGACCAATTGATTATATGGCAATGCAATGAAAAAAGCGTGTGGAAAACAGTGTTAATGACAGATTTGAGAAGCACATTTCTTCAATGTTGGCCGCATGGCATTCCTGTGCAGGTGACAATGGTAATTTTTCAAAACGACAAGGATATTTAAACACATGATTATTTGTTTGCTGTGCTCTATGGCCTCTGCTACAGACCTCATCGAAATGACACTTAGATATCTTAGGGTGTACATATCAAGTTTTCCCAAATGGTCTAGCGGATAGGCATCTACCTTGTAACGCAGGGCGGCCCGGGTTCGATTCCCGTCATGGCAAATTTTTTTGTAGAAAAATAAAATGAGTCCCAACGTGTGCAACAGAACAGTTCGAAATCTCGTTACATTTGCATCGTCATGAACATGACTTATATCAGGCTAGCTCATTTTTTCTTTGTTCATTTTAAGTGTAGAAACAATATTTCGTTTGTGACCATTTTTTTCTGCCGTTTTGACAACAGGCTCATGACTAAAGAACACACGGCTGTCTGCTGATTGACTCTTGACTGTAGATTTTCGCTTTGTGTCAAAAGAACTTCCTAACGCACACTTTTTCAAAGTAGGTGAATTCATCAGATCTGTTTGAAACATTGCATTTTATCCATGCACGACGACTGCTTAGATACTCGCAGCACAGTTGACCCATATACATTGCCCATGAGCGCGGAGCTTGTCTTTGTCACTGTAGCAACTTTGCTCCATCAGCGGGAGTAGGCGCTTCGACGCCCCTGTAAGCACATGTTTCTCTGATTCCTTTGTTTCAGGCAAGCCACTGTGACGTCAGACGCTTTTACGCATACAGCTTTGCGATGCTTAGACAGTAATAACATAATTCATGTTTACATTTCTTTAATTTTCGACGCATTGTCGTTATTCGTGACGCATCAATGACCAATTGATTATATGGCAATGCAATGAAAAAAGCGTGTGGAAAACAGTGTTAATGACAGATTTGAGAAGCACATTTCTTCAATGTTGGCCGCATGGCATTCCTGTGCAGGTGACAATGGTAATTTTTCAAAACGACAAGGATATTTAAACACATGATTATTTGTTTGCTGTGCTCTATGGCCTCTGCTACAGACCTCATCGAAATGACACTTAGATATCTTAGGGTGTACATATCAAGTTTTCCCAAATGGTCTAGCGCAAACTTTTTCCTGTGAGGGCCACATAACTTTTCCCTTCTCTGATGGGGGGCCGGTGTCAGTTTGTAACAGAAAAAGTGTGACGATCGTAGGGGTGCTTAAAAAATTTATTGTTTTCCAGAAAGCCACACATAACCAAATAACCCTTTCCAGGTTCTTTACAGAAAAAAAGTCAGGAAATAAATAATAACACTATTAATGAAATAAATAATAACTAAATAACCCTCTCTGAGTTCTTCACAGAAAAAAACTGGAAATAAATAACACTATTTATGAAATAAATAATAACTAAATAACTCTCTCTGGGTTCTTCATAGAAAAAAAAGCCATGGAACATTAACTTTCTGTTGTGCCATGCACAATCTTAACAGATAAAAGTTCAGCTCAGTTGTCAGAGCAGAATCTCTCTGACACATATGAGCAGTCTCTTAAAGTTCTTGTGTTCCTTCCTTATAATCCTTTTGTAGGTTCCAGTAGGCTTGTAGACACCGCTGTTTGCAGCTCTCTCTCATCAACTTCCCTGTGAAAACCACAAAGGAAGCAGGTTGAGAAACTGAACTAAGTGATACAGCACCTACACAGCACAATACATTTCACTACCAGTATGGTTGTAAAGATGGATTTTATCCCAGTAGATTTTATTATGATTATATTTGTTTATGCTCAGAATGACTCATTCAAGTCAGAAAAGTGAGCTTACCTATGTATGTTCATCAGTGTGAACTGTGGGCCTGCATCTGGCTGGTGAGAAGTTGAATATCAGGTTCCATTCTAGTTACAGCCAGTCTCAAGCACTGATGCAAATGTTCATCTGTCAATCTTGATCTCATCGGAGTTTTCAGCAGTTTCATGCGTGAAAAGGTTTTCTCGCAGATATACGTGCTGCCAAAAACTGTGGACATTTTCATTGCGTGTTTTTTGATGTTAGGGTACGTGTCGTTTGGGAGGGCGGCATAGAAGTCAATGAGACTGTTGGGCTTGAATGCGTCTTTCAGAACATCACAGTTCTGTAACTCAGCCAACTCAAACTGATATGAAGGCTGGGCTTCATCAATGTCGGCAACAAAGGGGTTCTGAAAAAGACGGATTTCTTTTGCATGAACATGTAGTTCACTGAATCGCACACCGAACTCCGCCTTCAGCATTTCCAGTGCTTCCACGCACTTTTCAGCTGGGAACGGGACCGCTGGGTTCTCTGTCGACAGGTTTTGGGTAGCAGGGAGATGGACGAAGTTGCGCTTTTTCACTTGTTCCAAAAGCAGCGCTAATTTCACCTCAAATGCTTTTATGTGTGAATACATGTCGCAAATGAGTTTCCCCTCGCCTTGTAGCTGCAAGTTAAGGCTGTTAAGTATTTCTGTCACGTCTGTTAAAAATGCGAGGTGCCATTTCCATTCTGGGTCGATCAGCTCTGGGACCGTTTTGTCTTTTAAATGAAGAAATGCGTTAATTTCGGGTAGCAGCTCGTAAAAACGCCTCAAAACTCTGCCCCGGCTCAGCCATCGGACCTCTGTGTAGTACAGCACATCTCCGTGCGCAGACTCCAGTTCAGACAGGAATTCTTGGAACTGCCTGTGTTTAAGTCCCTTTGCTCTGATGAAGTTTATGCACGACACCACAACCTTCATTACAGAATCCCACGTCAACACTTTGCAGCACAGTGCTTGCTGGTGAATTAGGCAGTGGACTCGTAGCGGGGCGGTGAGACCCCTTTTTTCCAACTCCCGGTTCATGCGTCCTATTAGACCGCGAGTTTCGCCCACCATGCTAGGAGCCCCGTCAGTCGTGATGCTAGCCAGCTTTGACCAGTCCAGGTCCAACTCCTCCATGGTTTGGCACACTTTGTCAAAAATATCCTCTCCCGTTGTAGTCCCTTTGAGACTTTGGAGGGCTGCCAGCTCCTCGCATATCTCAAAGTTTGCGCTAACTCCACGAATAAAAATGAGCAGTTGCGCTGTGTCCTGCACGTCCGTGCTCTCATCCAGTGCTAATGAAAAAAAGTCAAATTCTTTCGTCTTCTGCTGCAGCTGGGCATATACATTACTCCCGATTTCTTCAACGCGTCTGGTGATTGTACTCGCCGACAGACTTACGGCATTAAATGCATCTTTCTTCTCGGGACACACCTCCTCCGCGACAGCATCCATACATTTCTTAACAAACTCTCCGTCAGTGAAAGGCTTACCGCTGCTTGCTATCAGTTGAGCAACCCGAAAGCTGGCCCGAACGGATGCCTGGTTCAGCTGAGCTTGGCGTACAAATGTATTCTGCTGAGATAGTAGTCCACTTTTTAGCTTTGAGAGTTTGTCTGCTCGTATTTGGCCTTGCAAGCTATCGTACTTGTCTTTGTGACGGGATTCATAGTGTCGGCGAAGATTGTATTCTTTGAATACCGCCACCGTCTCTTGACAGATGAGACAAACAGCCTTTTCTTTGCATTGAACAAAAAAATAATCGTTTGTCCACTGCAGGTTAAATACCCTGCATTCTGAATCAATTTTTCTCTTACCTAACCTTTTCGCCATTATTCCGTTCTCTCTTTGACAGGGCCGGGCCTAGGATTTTTTTTCTGGAGGCCAAATAGGAAAAAAATCAGATAGCGTCTCTGGTATTGTTCAGAGGGCCGAGCCAAATGTGCTGACGGGCCGTATCCGGCCCGCGGGCCGTAGTTTGGTGACCACTGGTCTAGCGGATAGGCATCTACCTTGTAACGCAGGGCGGCCCGGGTTCGATTCCCGTCATGGCAAATTTTTTTGTAGAAAAATAAAATGAGTCCCAACGTGTGCAACAGAACAGTTCGAAATCTCGTTACATTTGCATCGTCATGAACATGACTTATATCAGGCTAGCTCATTTTTTCTTTGTTCATTTTAAGTGTAGAAACAATATTTCGTTTGTGACCATTTTTTTCTGCCGTTTTGACAACAGGCTCATGACTAAAGAACACACGGCTGTCTGCTGATTGACTCTTGACTGTAGATTTTCGCTTTGTGTCAAAAGAACTTCCTAACGCACACTTTTTCAAAGTAGGTGAATTCATCAGATCTGTTTGAAACATTGCATTTTATCCATGCACGACGACTGCTTAGATACTCGCAGCACAGTTGACCCATATACATTGCCCATGAGCGCGGAGCTTGTCTTTGTCACTGTAGCAACTTTGCTCCATCAGCGGGAGAAGGCGCTTCGACGCCCCTGTAAGCACATGTTTCTCTGATTCCTTTGTTTCAGGCAAGCCACTGTGACGTCAGACGCTTTTACGCATACAGCTTTGCGATGCTTAGACAGTAATAACATAATTCATGTTTACATTTCTTTAATTTTCGACGCATTGTCGTTATTCGTGACGCATCAATGACCAATTGATTATATGGCAATGCAATGAAAAAAGCGTGTGGAAAACAGTGTTAATGACAGATTTGAGAAGCACATTTCTTCAATGTTGGCCGCATGGCATTCCTGTGCAGGTGACAATGGTAATTTTTCAAAACGACAAGGATATTTAAACACATGATTATTTGTTTGCTGTGCTCTATGGCCTCTGCTACAGACCTCATCGAAATGACACTTAGATATCTTAGGGTGTACATATCAAGTCTTCCCAAATGGTCTAGCGGATAGGCATCTACCTTGTAACGCAGGGCGGCCCGGGTTCGATTTCCGTCATGGCAAATGTTTTTTGTAGAAAAATAAAATGAGTCCCAACGTGTGCAACAGAACAGTTCGAAATCTCGTTACATTTGCATCGTCATGAACATGACGTATATCAGGCTAGCTCATTTTTTCTTTGTTCATTTTAAGTTTAGAAACAATATTTTGTTTGTGAACATTTTTTTCTGCCGTTTTGACAACAGGCTCATGACTAAAGAACACACGGCTGTCTGCTGATTGACGCTTGACTGTAGATTTTCGCTTTGTGTCAAAAGAACTTCCTAACGCACACTTTTTCAAAGTAGGTGAATTCATCAGATCTGTTTGAAACATTGCATTTTATCCATGCACGACGACTGCTTAGATACTCGCAGCACAGTTGCCCCATATAATTTGCCCATGAGCGCGGAGCTTGTCTTTGTCACTGTAGCAACTTTGCTCCATCAGCGGGAGAAGGCGCTTCGACGCCCCTGTAAGCACATGTTTCTCTGATTCCTTTGTTTCAGGCAAGCCACTGTGACGTCAGACGCCTTTACGCATACAGCTTTGCGATGCTTAGACAGTAATAACATAATTCATGTTTACATTTCTTTAATTTTCGACGCATTGTCGTTATTTGTGACGCATCAATGACCAATTGATTATATGGCAATGCAATGAAAAAAGCGTGTGGAAAACAGTGTTAATGACAGATTTGAGAAGCACATTTCTTCAATGTTGGCCGCATGGCATTCCTGTGCAGGTGACAATGGTAATTTTTCAAAACGACAAGGATATTTAAACACATGATTATTTGTTTGCTGTGCTCTATGGCCTCTGCTACAGACCTCATCGAAATGACACTTAGATATCTTAGGGTGTACATATCAAGTCTTCCCAAATGGTCTAGCGGATAGGCATCTACCTTGTAACGCAGGGCGGCCCGGGTTCGATTCCCGTCATGGCAAATGTTTTTTGTAGAAAAATAAAATGAGTCCCAACGTGTGCAACAGAACAGTTCGAAATCTCGTTACATTTGCATCGTCATGAACATGACTTATATCAGGCTAGCTCATTTTTTCTTTGTTCATTTTAAGTGTAGAAACAATATTTTGTTTGTGACCATTTTTTTCTGCCGTTTTGACAACAGGCTCATGACTAAAGAACACACGGCTGTCTGCTGATTGACGCTTGACTGTAGATTTTCGCTTTGTGTCAAAAGAACTTCCTAACGCACACTTTTTCAAAGTAGGTGAATTCGTCAGATCTGTTTGAAACATTGCATTTTATCCATGCACGACGACTGCTTAGATACTCGCAGCACAGTTGCCCCATATAAATTGCCCATGAGCGCGGAGCTTGTCTTTGTCACTGTAGCAACTTTGCTCCATCAGCGGGAGAAGGCGGTTCGACGCCCCTGTAAGCACATGTTTCTCTAATTCCTTTGTTTCAGGCAAGCCACTGTGACGTCAGACGCCTTTACGCATACAGCTTTGCGATGCTTAGACAGTAATAACATAATTCATGTTTACATTTCTTTAATTTTTGACGCATTGTCGTTATTCGTGACGCATCAATGACCAATTGATTATATGGCAATGCAATGAAAAAAGCGTGTGGAAAACAGTGTTAATGACAGATTTGAGAAGCACATTTCTTCAATGTTGGCCGCATGGCATTCCTGTGCAGGTGACAATGGTAATTTTTCAAAACGACAAGGATATTTAAACACATGATTATTTGTTTGCTGTGCTCTATGGCCTCTGCTACAGACGTCATCGAAATGACACTTAGATATCTTAGGGTGTACATATCAAGTCTTCCCAAATGGTCTAGCGGATAGGCATCTACCTTGTAACGCAGGGCGGCCCGGGTTCGATTCCCGTCATGGCAAATGTTTTTTGTAGAAAAATAAAATGAGTCCCAACGTGTGCAACAGAACAGTTCGAAATCTCGTTACATTTGCATCGTCATGAACATGACTTATATCAGGCTAGCTCATTTTTTCTTTGTTCATTTTAAGTGTAGAAACAATATTTCGTTTGTGAACATTTTTTTCTGCCGTTTTGACAACAGGCTCATGACTAAAGAACACACGGCTGTCTGCTGATTGACGCTTGACTGTAGATTTTCGCTTTGTGTCAAAAGAACTTCCTAACACACACTTTTTCAAAGTAGGTGAATTCATCAGATCTGTTTGAAACATTGCATTTTATCCATGCACGACGACTGCTTAGATACTCGCAGCACAGTTGCCCCATATAAATTGCCCATGAGCGCGGAGCTTGTCTTTGTCACTGTAGCAACTTTGCTCCATCAGCGGGAGAAGGCGGTTCGACGCCCCTGTAAGCACATGTTTCTCTAATTCCTTTGTTTCAGGCAAGCCACTGTGACGTCAGACGCCTTTACGCATACAGCTTTGCGATGCTTAGACAGTAATAACATAATTCATGTTTACATTTCTTTAATTTTCGACGCATTGTCGTTATTCGTGACGCATCAATGACCAATTGATTATATGGCAATGCAATGAAAAAAGCGTGTGGAAAACAGTGTTAATGACAGATTTGAGAAGCACATTTCTTCAATGTTGGCCGCATGGCATTCCTGTGCAGGTGACAATGGTAATTTTTCAAAACGACAAGGATATTTAAACACATGATTATTTGTTTGCTGTGCTCTATGGCCTCTGCTACAGACGTCATCGAAATGACACTTAGATATCTTAGGGTGTACATATCAAGTCTTCCCAAATGGTCTAGCGGATAGGCATCTACCTTGTAACGCAGGGCGGCCCGGGTTCGATTCCCGTCATGGCAAATGTTTTTTGTAGAAAAATAAAATGAGTCCCAACGTGTGCAACAGAACAGTTCGAAATCTCGTTACATTTGCATCGTCATGAACATGACTTATATCAGGCTAGCTCATTTTTTCTTTGTTCATTTTAAGTGTAGAAACAATATTTTGTTTGTGAACATTTTTTTCTGCCGTTTTGACAACAGGCTCATGACTAAAGAACACACGGCTGTCTGCTGATTGACGCTTGACTGTAGATTTTCGCTTTGTGTCAAAAGAACTTCCTAACGCACACTTTTTCAAAGTAGGTGAATTCATCAGATCTGTTTGAAACATTGCATTTTATCCATGCACGACGACTGCTTAGATACTCGCAGCACAGTTGCCCCATATAATTTGCCCATGAGCGCGGAGCTTGTCTTTGTCACTGTAGCAACTTTGCTCCATCAGCGGGAGAAGGCGGTTCGACGCCCCTGTAAGCACATGTTTCTCTAATTCCTTTGTTTCAGGCAAGCCACTGTGACGTCAGACGCCTTTACGCATACAGCTTTGCGATGCTTAGACAGTAATAACATAATTCATGTTTACATTTCTTTAATTTTCGACGCATTGTCGTTATTCGTGACGCATCAATGACCAATTGATTATATGGCAATGCAATGAAAAAAGCGTGTGGAAAACAGTGTTAATGACAGATTTGAGAAGCACATTTCTTCAATGTTGGCCGCATGGCATTCCTGTGCAGGTGACAATGGTAATTTTTCAAAACGACAAGGATATTTAAACACATGATTATTTGTTTGCTGTGCTCTATGGCCTCTGCTACAGACCTCATCGAAATGACACTTAGATATCTTAGGGTGTACATATCAAGTTTTCCCAAATGGTCTAGCGGATAGGCATCTACCTTGTAACGCAGGGCGGCCCGGGTTCGATTCCCGTCATGGCAAATGTTTTTGTAGAAAAATAAAATGAGTTCCAACGTGTGCAACAGAACAGTTCGAAATCTCGTTACATTTGCATCGTCATGAACATGACTTATATCAGGCTAGCTCATTTTTTCTTTGTTCATTTTAAGTGTAGAAACAATATTTCGTTTGTGACAATTTTTTTCTGCCGTTTTGACAACAGGCTCATGACTAAAGAACACACGGCTGTCTGC
Organism: Argentina silus; assembly: GCF_951799395.1. Taxonomy (NCBI): domain Eukaryota; kingdom Metazoa; phylum Chordata; class Actinopteri; order Argentiniformes; family Argentinidae; genus Argentina; species Argentina silus. The sequence continues at coordinate 22,989,652 of NC_139665.1, forward strand.
TGATTGACGCTTGAATGTAGATTTTCGCTTTGTGTCAAAAGAACTTCCTAACGCACACTTTTTCAAAGTAGGTGAATTCATCAGATCTGTTTGAAACATTGCATTTTATCCATGCACGACGACTGTTTAGATACTCGCAGCACAGTTGCCCCATATACATTGCACATGAGCGCGGAGCTTGTCTTTGTCACTGTAGCAACTTTGCTCCATCAGCGGGAGAAGGCGCTTCGACGCCCCTGTAAGCACATGTTTCTCTGATTCCTTTGTTTCAGGCAAGCCACTGTGACGTCAGACGCCTTTACGCATACAGCTTTGCGATGCTTAGACAGTAATAACATAATTCATGTTTACATTTCTTTAATTTTCGACGCATTGTCGTTATTCGTGACGCATCAATGAGCAATTGATTATATGGCAATGCAATGAAAAAAGCGTGTGGAAAACAGTGTTAATGACAGATTTGAGAAGCACATTTCTTCAATGTTGGCCGCATGGCATTCCTGTGCAGGTGACAATGGTAATTTTTCAAAACGACAAGGATATTTAAACACATGATTATTTGTTTGCTGTGCTCTATGGCCTCTGCTACAGACCTCATCGAAATGACACTTAGATATCTTAGGGTGTACATATCAAGTCTTCCCAAAAGGTCTAGCGGATAGGCATCTACCTTGTAACGCAGGGCGGCCCGGGTTCGATTCCCGTCATGGCAAATGTTTTTTGTAGAAAAATAAAATGAGTCCCAACGTGTGCAACAGAACAGTTCGAAATCTCGTTACATTTGCATCGTCATGAACATGACTTATATCAGGCTAGCTCATTTTTTCTTTGTTCATTTTAAGTGTAGAAACAATATTTTGTTTGTGAACATTTTTTTCTGCCGTTTTGACAACAGGCTCATGACTAAAGAACACACGGCTGTCTGCTGATTGACGCTTGACTGTAGATTTTCGCTTTGTGTCAAAAGAACTTCCTAACGCACACTTTTTCAAAGTAGGTGAATTCATCAGATCTGTTTGAAACATTGCATTTTATCCATGCACGACGACTGCTTAGATACTCGCAGCACAGTTGCCCCATATAATTTGCCCATGAGCGCGGAGCTTGTCTTTGTCACTGTAGCAACTTTGCTCCATCAGCGGGAGAAGGCGGTTCGACGCCCCTGTAAGCACATGTTTCTCTAATTCCTTTGTTTCAGGCAAGCCACTGTGACGTCAGACGCCTTTACGCATACAGCTTTGCGATGCTTAGACAGTAATAACATAATTCATGTTTACATTTCTTTAATTTTCGACGCATTGTCGTTATTCGTGACGCATCAATGACCAATTGATTATATGGCAATGCAATGAAAAAAGCGTGTGGAAAACAGTGTTAATGACAGATTTGAGAAGCACATTTCTTCAATGTTGGCCGCATGGCATTCCTGTGCAGGTGACAATGGTAATTTTTCAAAACGACAAGGATATTTAAACACATGATTATTTGTTTGCTGTGCTCTATGGCCTCTGCTACAGACCTCATCGAAATGACACTTAGATATCTTAGGGTGTACATATCAAGTCTTCCCAAATGGTCTAGCGGATAGGCATCTACCTTGTAACGCAGGGCGGCCCGTGTTCGATTCCCGTCATGGCAAATGTTTTTTGTAGAAAAATAAAATGAGTCCCAACGTGTGCAACAGAACAGTTCGAAATCTCGTTACATTTGCATCGTCATGAACATGACTTATATCAGGCTAGCTCATTTTTTCTTTGTTCATTTTAAGTGTAGAAACAATATTTCGTTTGTGAACATTTTTTTCTGCCGTTTTGACAACAGGCTCATGACTAAAGAACACACGGCTGTCTGCTGATTGACGCTTGACTGTAGATTTTCGCTTTGTGTCAAAAGAACTTCCTAACGCACACTTTTTCAAAGTAGGTGAATTCATCAGATCTGTTTGAAACATTGCATTTTATCCATGCACGACGACTGCTTAGATACTCGCAGCACAGTTGCCCCATATAAATTGCCCATGAGCGCGGAGCTTGTCTTTGTCACTGTAGCAACTTTGCTCCATCAGCGGGAGAAGGCGGTTCGACGCCCCTGTAAGCACATGTTTCTCTAATTCCTTTGTTTCAGGCAAGCCACTGTGACGTCAGACGCCTTTACGCATACAGCTTTGCGATGCTTAGACAGTAATAACATAATTCATGTTTACATTTCTTTAATTTTCGACGCATTGTCGTTATTCGTGACGCATCAATGACCAATTGATTATATGGCAATGCAATGAAAAAAGCGTGTGGAAAACAGTGTTAATGACAGATTTGAGAAGCACATTTCTTCAATGTTGGCCGCATGGCATTCCTGTGCAGGTGACAATGGTAATTTTTCAAAACGACAAGGATATTTAAACACATGATTATTTGTTTGCTGTGCTCTATGGCCTCTGCTACAGACCTCATCGAAATGACACTTAGATATCTTAGGATGTACATATCAAGTCTTCCCAAATGGTCTAGCGGATAGGCATCTACCTTGTAACGCAGGGCGGCCCGGGTTCGATTCCCGTCATGGCAAAAATGTTTGTAGAAAAATAAAATGAGTCCCAACGTGTGCAACAGAACAGTTCGAAATCTCGTTACATTTGCATCGTCATGAACATGACTTATATCAGGCTAGCTCATTTTTTCTTTGTTCATTTTAAGTGTAGAAACAATATTTCGTTTGTGACCATTTTTTTCTGCCGTTTTGACAACAGGCTCATGACTAAAGAACACACGGCTGTCTGCTGATTGACGCTTGAATGTAGATTTTCGCTTTGTGTCAAAAGAACTTCCTAACGCACACTTTTTCAAAGTAGGTGAATTCATCAGATCTGTTTGAAACATTGCATTTTATCCATGCACGACGACTGTTTAGATACTCGCAGCACAGTTGCCCCATATACATTGCACATGAGCGCGGAGCTTGTCTTTGTCACTGTAGCAACTTTGCTCCATCAGCGGGAGAAGGCGCTTCGACGCCCCTGTAAGCACATGTTTCTCTGATTCCTTTGTTTCAGGCAAGCCACTGTGACGTCAGACGCCTTTACGCATACAGCTTTGCGATGCTTAGACAGTAATAACATAATTCATGTTTACATTTCTTTAATTTTCGACGCATTGTCGTTATTCGTGACGCATCAATGAGCAATTGATTATATGGCAATGCAATGAAAAAAGCGTGTGGAAAACAGTGTTAATGACAGATTTGAGAAGCACATTTCTTCAATGTTGGCCGCATGGCATTCCTGTGCAGGTGACAATGGTAATTTTTCAAAACGACAAGGATATTTAAACACATGATTATTTGTTTGCTGTGCTCTATGGCCTCTGCTACAGACCTCATCGAAATGACACTTAGATATCTTAGGGTGTACATATCAAGTCTTCCCAAAAGGTCTAGCGGATAGGCATCTACCTTGTAACGCAGGGCGGCCCGGGTTCGATTCCCGTCATGGCAAATGTTTTTTGTAGAAAAATAAAATGAGTCCCAACGTGTGCAACAGAACAGTTCGAAATCTCGTTACATTTGCATCGTCATGAACATGACTTATATCAGGCTAGCTCATTTTTTCTTTGTTCATTTTAAGTGTAGAAACAATATTTCGTTTGTGACCATTTTTTTCTGCCGTTTTGACAACAGGCTCATGACTAAAGAACACACGGCTGTCTGCTGATTGACGCTTGACTGTAGATTTTCGCTTTGTGTCAAAAGAACTTCCTAACGCACACTTTTTCAAAGTAGGTGAATTCATCAGATCTGTTTGAAACATTGCATTTTATCCATGCACGACGACTGCTTAGATACTCGCAGCACAGTTGACCCATATACATTGCCCATGAGCGCGGAGCTTGTCTTTGTCACTGTAGCAACTTTGCTCCATCAGCGGGAGAAGGCGCTTCGACGCCCCTGTAAGCACATGTTTCTCTGATTCCTTTGTTTCAGGCAAGCCACTGTGACGTCAGACGCTTTTACGCATACAGCTTTGCGATGCTTAGACAGTAATAACATAATTCATGTTTACATTTCTTTAATTTTCGACGCATTGTCGTTATTCGTGACGCATCAATGACCAATTGATTATATGGCAATGCAATGAAAAAAGCGTGTGGAAAACAGTGTTAATGACAGATTTGAGAAGCACATTTCTTCAATGTTGGCCGCATGGCATTCCTGTGCAGGTGACAATGGTAATTTTTCAAAACGACAAGGATATTTAAACACATGATTATTTGTTTGCTGTGCTCTATGGCCTCTGCTACAGACCTCATCGAAATGACACTTAGATATCTTAGGGTGTACATATCAAGTCTTCCCAAATGGTCTAGCGGATAGGCATCTACCTTGTAATGCAGGGTGGCCCGGGTTCGATTCCCGTCATGGCAAATGTTTTTTGTAGAAAAATAAAATGAGTCCCAACGTGTGCAACAGAACAGTTCGAAATCTCGTTACATTTGCATCGTCATGAACATGACTTATATCAGGCTAGCTCATTTTTTCTTTGTTCATTTTAAGTGTAGAAACAATATTTTGTTTGTGAACATTTTTTTCTGCCGTTTTGACAACAGGCTCATGACTAAAGAACACACGGCTGTCTGCTGATTGACGCTTGACTGTAGATTTTCGCTTTGTGTCAAAAGAACTTCCTAACGCACACTTTTTCAAAGTAGGTGAATTCATCAGATCTGTTTGAAACATTGCATTTTATCCATGCACGACGACTGCTTAGATACTCGCAGCACAGTTGCCCCATATAATTTGCCCATGAGCGCGGAGCTTGTCTTTGTCACTGTAGCAACTTTGCTCCATCAGCGGGAGAAGGCGGTTCGACGCCCCTGTAAGCACATGTTTCTCTAATTCCTTTGTTTCAGGCAAGCCACTGTGACGTCAGACGCCTTTACGCATACAGCTTTGCGATGCTTAGACAGTAATAACATAATTCATGTTTACATTTCTTTAATTTTCGACGCATTGTCGTTATTCGTGACGCATCAATGACCAATTGATTATATGGCAATGCAATGAAAAAAGCGTGTGGAAAACAGTGTTAATGACAGATTTGAGAAGCACATTTCTTCAATGTTGGCCGCATGGCATTCCTGTGCAGGTGACAATGGTAATTTTTCAAAACGACAAGGATATTTAAACACATGATTATTTGTTTGCTGTGCTCTATGGCCTCTGCTACAGACCTCATCGAAATGACACTTAGATATCTTAGGGTGTACATATCAAGTCTTCCCAAATGGTCTAGCGGATAGGCATCTACCTTGTAACGCAGGGCGGCCCGTGTTCGATTCCCGTCATGGCAAATGTTTTTTGTAGAAAAATAAAATGAGTCCCAACGTGTGCAACAGAACAGTTCGAAATCTCGTTACATTTGCATCGTCATGAACATGACTTATATCAGGCTAGCTCATTTTTTCTTTGTTCATTTTAAGTGTAGAAACAATATTTCGTTTGTGAACATTTTTTTCTGCCGTTTTGACAACAGGCTCATGACTAAAGAACACACGGCTGTCTGCTGATTGACGCTTGACTGTAGATTTTCGCTTTGTGTCAAAAGAACTTCCTAACGCACACTTTTTCAAAGTAGGTGAATTCATCAGATCTGTTTGAAACATTGCATTTTATCCATGCACGACGACTGCTTAGATACTCGCAGCACAGTTGCCCCATATAAATTGCCCATGAGCGCGGAGCTTGTCTTTGTCACTGTAGCAACTTTGCTCCATCAGCGGGAGAAGGCGGTTCGACGCCCCTGTAAGCACATGTTTCTCTAATTCCTTTGTTTCAGGCAAGCCACTGTGACGTCAGACGCCTTTACGCATACAGCTTTGCGATGCTTAGACAGTAATAACATAATTCATGTTTACATTTCTTTAATTTTCGACGCATTGTCGTTATTCGTGACGCATCAATGACCAATTGATTATATGGCAATGCAATGAAAAAAGCGTGTGGAAAACAGTGTTAATGACAGATTTGAGAAGCACATTTCTTCAATGTTGGCCGCATGGCATTCCTGTGCAGGTGACAATGGTAATTTTTCAAAACGACAAGGATATTTAAACACATGATTATTTGTTTGCTGTGCTCTATGGCCTCTGCTACAGACCTCATCGAAATGACACTTAGATATCTTAGGATGTACATATCAAGTCTTCCCAAATGGTCTAGCGGATAGGCATCTACCTTGTAACGCAGGGCGGCCCGGGTTCGATTCCCGTCATGGCAAAAATGTTTGTAGAAAAATAAAATGAGTCCCAACGTGTGCAACAGAACAGTTCGAAATCTCGTTACATTTGCATCGTCATGAACATGACTTATATCAGGCTAGCTCATTTTTTCTTTGTTCATTTTAAGTGTAGAAACAATATTTCGTTTGTGAACATTTTTTTCTGCCGTTTTGACAACAGGCTCATGACTAAAGAACACACGGCTGTCTGCTGATTGACGCTTGACTGTAGATTTTCGCTTTGTGTCAAAAGAACTTCCTAACGCACACTTTTTCAAAGTAGGTGAATTCATCAGATCTGTTTGAAACATTGCATTTTATCCATGCACGACGACTGCTTAGATACTCGCAGCACAGTTGCCCCATATACATTGCCCATGAGCGCGGAGCTTGTCTTTGTCACTGTAGCAACTTTGCTCCATCAGCGGGAGAAGGCGCTTCGACGCCCCTGTAAGCACATGTTTCTCTGATTCCTTTGTTTCAGGCAAGCCACTGTGACGTCAGACGCCTTTACGCATACAGCTTTGCGATGCTTAGACAGTAATAACATAATTCATGTTTACATTTCTTTAATTTTCGACGCATTGTCGTTATTTGTGACGCATCAATGACCAATTGATTATATGGCAATGCAATGAAAAAAGCGTGTGGAAAACAGTGTTAATGACAGATTTGAGAAGCACATTTCTTCAATGTTGGCCGCATGGCATTCCTGTGCAGGTGACAATGGTAATTTTTCAAAACGACAAGGATATTTAAACACATGATTATTTGTTTGCTGTGCTCTATGGCCTCTGCTACAGACCTCATCGAAATGACACTTAGATATCTTAGGGTGTACATATCAAGTCTTCCCAAATGGTCTAGCGGATAGGCATCTACCTTGTAACGCAGGGCGGCCCGTGTTCGATTCCCGTCATGGCAAATGTTTTTTGTAGAAAAATAAAATGAGTCCCAACGTGTGCAACAGAACAGTTCGAAATCTCGTTACATTTGCATCGTCATGAACATGACTTATATCAGGCTAGCTCATTTTTTCTTTGTTCATTTTAAGTGTAGAAACAATATTTCGTTTGTGAACATTTTTTTCTGCCGTTTTGACAACAGGCTCATGACTAAAGAACACACGGCTGTCTGCTGATTGACGCTTGACTGTAGATTTTCGCTTTGTGTCAAAAGAACTTCCTAACGCACACTTTTTCAAAGTAGGTGAATTCATCAGATCTGTTTGAAACATTGCATTTTATCCATGCACGACGACTGCTTAGATACTCGCAGCACAGTTGCCCCATATACATTGCCCATGAGCGCGGAGCTTGTCTTTGTCACTGTAGCAACTTTGCTCCATCAGCGGGAGAAGGCGCTTCGACGCCCCTGTAAGCACATGTTTCTCTGATTCCTTTGTTTCAGGCAAGCCACTGTGACGTCAGACGCCTTTACGCATACAGCTTTGCGATGCTTAGACAGTAATAACATAATTCATGTTTACATTTCTTTAATTTTCGACGCATTGTCGTTATTTGTGACGCATCAATGACCAATTGATTATATGGCAATGCAATGAAAAAAGCGTGTGGAAAACAGTGTTAATGACAGATTTGAGAAGCACATTTCTTCAATGTTGGCCGCATGGCATTCCTGTGCAGGTGACAATGGTAATTTTTCAAAACGACAAGGATATTTAAACACATGATTATTTGTTTGCTGTGCTCTATGGCCTCTGCTACAGACCTCATCGAAATGACACTTAGATATCTTAGGGTGTACATATCAAGTCTTCCCAAATGGTCTAGCGGATAGGCATCTACCTTGTAACGCAGGGCGGCCCGTGTTCGATTCCCGTCATGGCAAATGTTTTTTGTAGAAAAATAAAATGAGTCCCAACGTGTGCAACAGAACAGTTCGAAATCTCGTTACATTTGCATCGTCATGAACATGACTTATATCAGGCTAGCTCATTTTTTCTTTGTTCATTTTAAGTGTAGAAACAATATTTCGTTTGTGAACATTTTTTTCTGCCGTTTTGACAACAGGCTCATGACTAAAGAACACACGGCTGTCTGCTGATTGACGCTTGACTGTAGATTTTCGCTTTGTGTCAAAAGAACTTCCTAACGCACACTTTTTCAAAGTAGGTGAATTCATCAGATCTGTTTGAAACATTGCATTTTATCCATGCACGACGACTGCTTAGATACTCGCAGCACAGTTGCCCCATATAAATTGCCCATGAGCGCGGAGCTTGTCTTTGTCACTGTAGCAACATTGCTCCATCAGCGGGAGAAGGCGGTTCGACGCCCCTGTAAGCACATGTTTCTCTAATTCCTTTGTTTCAGGCAAGCCACTGTGACGTCAGACGCCTTTACGCATACAGCTTTGCGATGCTTAGACAGTAATAACATAATTCATGTTTACATTTCTTTAATTTTCGACGCATTGTCGTTATTCGTGACGCATCAATGACCAATTGATTATATGGCAATGCAATGAAAAAAGCGTGTGGAAAACAGTGTTAATGACAGATTTGAGAAGCACATTTCTTCAATGTTGGCCGCATGGCATTCCTGTGCAGGTGACAATGGTAATTTTTCAAAACGACAAGGATATTTAAACACATGATTATTTGTTTGCTGTGCTCTATGGCCTCTGCTACAGACCTCATCGAAATGACACTTAGATATCTTAGGGTGTACATATCAAGTCTTCCCAAATGGTCTAGCGGATAGGCATCTACCTTGTAACGCAGGGCGGCCCGTGTTCGATTCCCGTCATGGCAAATGTTTTTTGTAGAAAAATAAAATGAGTCCCAACGTGTGCAACAGAACAGTTCGAAATCTCGTTACATTTGCATCGTCATGAACATGACTTATATCAGGCTAGCTCATTTTTTCTTTGTTCATTTTAAGTGTAGAAACAATATTTCGTTTGTGAACATTTTTTTCTGCCGTTTTGACAACAGGCTCATGACTAAAGAACACACGGCTGTCTGCTGATTGACGCTTGACTGTAGATTTTCGCTTTGTGTCAAAAGAACTTCCTAACGCACACTTTTTCAAAGTAGGTGAATTCATCAGATCTGTTTGAAACATTGCATTTTATCCATGCACGACGACTGCTTAGATACTCGCAGCACAGTTGCCCCATATAAATTGCCCATGAGCGCGGAGCTTGTCTTTGTCACTGTAGCAACTTTGCTCCATCAGCGGGAGAAGGCGGTTCGACGCCCCTGTAAGCACATGTTTCTCTAATTCCTTTGTTTCAGGCAAGCCACTGTGACGTCAGACGCCTTTACGCATACAGCTTTGCGATGCTTAGACAGTAATAACATAATTCATGTTTACATTTCTTTAATTTTCGACGCATTGTCGTTATTCGTGACGCATCAATGACCAATTGATTATATGGCAATGCAATGAAAAAAGCGTGTGGAAAACAGTGTTAATGACAGATTTGAGAAGCACATTTCTTCAATGTTGGCCGCATGGCATTCCTGTGCAGGTGACAATGGTAATTTTTCAAAACGACAAGGATATTTAAACACATGATTATTTGTTTGCTGTGCTCTATGGCCTCTGCTACAGACGTCATCGAAATGACACTTAGATATCTTAGGGTGTACATATCAAGTCTTCCCAAATGGTCTAGCGGATAGGCATCTACCTTGTAACGCAGGGCGGCCCGGGTTCGATTCCCGTCATGGCAAATGTTTTTTGTAGAAAAATAAAATGAGTCCCAACGTGTGCAACAGAACAGTTCGAAATCTCGTTACATTTGCATCGTCATGAACATGACTTATATCAGGCTAGCTCATTTTTTCTTTGTTCATTTTAAGTGTAGAAACAATATTTCGTTTGTGAACATTTTTTTCTGCCGTTTTGACAACAGGCTCATGACTAAAGAACACACGGCTGTCTGCTGATTGACGCTTGACTGTAGATTTTCGCTTTGTGTCAAAAGAACTTCCTAACACACACTTTTTCAAAGTAGGTGAATTCATCAGATCTGTTTGAAACATTGCATTTTATCCATGCACGACGACTGCTTAGATACTCGCAGCACAGTTGCCCCATATAAATTGCCCATGAGCGCGGAGCTTGTCTTTGTCACTGTAGCAACTTTGCTCCATCAGCGGGAGAAGGCGGTTCGACGCCCCTGTAAGCACATGTTTCTCTAATTCCTTTGTTTCAGGCAAGCCACTGTGACGTCAGACGCCTTTACGCATACAGCTTTGCGATGCTTAGACAGTAATAACATAATTCATGTTTACATTTCTTTAATTTTCGACGCATTGTCGTTATTCGTGACGCATCAATGACCAATTGATTATATGGCAATGCAATGAAAAAAGCGTGTGGAAAACAGTGTTAATGACAGATTTGAGAAGCACATTTCTTCAATGTTGGCCGCATGGCATTCCTGTGCAGGTGACAATGGTAATTTTTCAAAACGACAAGGATATTTAAACACATGATTATTTGTTTGCTGTGCTCTATGGCCTCTGCTACAGACCTCATCGAAATGACACTTAGATATCTTAGGGTGTACATATCAAGTCTTCCCAAATGGTCTAGCGGATAGGCATCTACCTTGTAACGCAGGGCGGCCCGTGTTCGATTCCCGTCATGGCAAATGTTTTTTGTAGAAAAATAAAATGAGTCCCAACGTGTGCAACAGAACAGTTCGAAATCTCGTTACATTTGCATCGTCATGAACATGACTTATATCAGGCTAGCTCATTTTTTCTTTGTTCATTTTAAGTGTAGAAACAATATTTCGTTTGTGAACATTTTTTTCTGCCGTTTTGACAACAGGCTCATGACTAAAGAACACACGGCTGTCTGCTGATTGACGCTTGACTGTAGATTTTCGCTTTGTGTCAAAAGAACTTCCTAACGCACACTTTTTCAAAGTAGGTGAATTCATCAGATCTGTTTGAAACATTGCATTTTATCCATGCACGACGACTGCTTAGATACTCGCAGCACAGTTGCCCCATATAAATTGCCCATGAGCGCGGAGCTTGTCTTTGTCACTGTAGCAACTTTGCTCCATCAGCGGGAGAAGGCGGTTCGACGCCCCTGTAAGCACATGTTTCTCTAATTCCTTTGTTTCAGGCAAGCCACTGTGACGTCAGACGCCTTTACGCATACAGCTTTGCGATGCTTAGACAGTAATAACATAATTCATGTTTACATTTCTTTAATTTTCGACGCATTGTCGTTATTCGTGACGCATCAATGACCAATTGATTATATGGCAATGCAATGAAAAAAGCGTGTGGAAAACAGTGTTAATGACAGATTTGAGAAGCACATTTCTTCAATGTTGGCCGCATGGCATTCCTGTGCAGGTGACAATGGTAATTTTTCAAAACGACAAGGATATTTAAACACATGATTATTTGTTTGCTGTGCTCTATGGCCTCTGCTACAGACGTCATCGAAATGACACTTAGATATCTTAGGGTGTACATATCAAGTCTTCCCAAATGGTCTAGCGGATAGGCATCTACCTTGTAACGCAGGGCGGCCCGGGTTCGATTCCCGTCATGGCAAATGTTTTTTGTAGAAAAATAAAATGAGTCCCAACGTGTGCAACAGAACAGTTCGAAATCTCGTTACATTTGCATCGTCATGAACATGACTTATATCAGGCTAGCTCATTTTTTCTTTGTTCATTTTAAGTGTAGAAACAATATTTCGTTTGTGAACATTTTTTTCTGCCGTTTTGACAACAGGCTCATGACTAAAGAACACACGGCTGTCTGCTGATTGACGCTTGACTGTAGATTTTCGCTTTGTGTCAAAAGAACTTCCTAACACACACTTTTTCAAAGTAGGTGAATTCATCAGATCTGTTTGAAACATTGCATTTTATCCATGCACGACGACTGCTTAGATACTCGCAGCACAGTTGCCCCATATAAATTGCCCATGAGCGCGGAGCTTGTCTTTGTCACTGTAGCAACTTTGCTCCATCAGCGGGAGAAGGCGGTTCGACGCCCCTGTAAGCACATGTTTCTCTAATTCCTTTGTTTCAGGCAAGCCACTGTGACGTCAGACGCCTTTACGCATACAGCTTTGCGATGCTTAGACAGTAATAACATAATTCATGTTTACATTTCTTTAATTTTCGACGCATTGTCGTTATTCGTGACGCATCAATGACCAATTGATTATATGGCAATGCAATGAAAAAAGCGTGTGGAAAACAGTGTTAATGACAGATTTGAGAAGCACATTTCTTCAATGTTGGCCGCATGGCATTCCTGTGCAGGTGACAATGGTAATTTTTCAAAACGACAAGGATATTTAAACACATGATTATTTGTTTGCTGTGCTCTATGGCCTTTGCTACAGACCTCATCGAAATGACACTTAGATATCTTAGGGTGTACATATCAAGTCTTCCCAAATGGTCTAGCGGATAGGCATCTACCTTGTAACGCAGGGCGGCCCGTGTTCGATTCCCGTCATGGCAAATGTTTTTTGTAGAAAAATAAAATGAGTCCCAACGTGTGCAACAGAACAGTTCGAAATCTCGTTACATTTGCATCGTCATGAACATGACTTATATCAGGCTAGCTCATTTTTTCTTTGTTCATTTTAAGTGTAGAAACAATATTTCGTTTGTGAACATTTTTTTCTGCCGTTTTGACAACAGGCTCATGACTAAAGAACACACGGCTGTCTGCTGATTGACGCTTGACTGTAGATTTTCGCTTTGTGTCAAAAGAACTTCCTAACGCACACTTTTTCAAAGTAGGTGAATTCATCAGATCTGTTTGAAACATTGCATTTTATCCATGCACGACGACTGCTTAGATACTCGCAGCACAGTTGCCCCATATAAATTGCCCATGAGCGCGGAGCTTGTCTTTGTCACTGTAGCAACTTTGCTCCATCAGCGCGAGAAGGCGGTTCGACGCCCCTGTAAGCACATGTTTCTCTAATTCCTTTGTTTCAGGCAAGCCACTGTGACGTCAGACGCCTTTACGCATACAGCTTTGCGATGCTTAGACAGTAATAACATAATTCATGTTTACATTTCTTTAATTTTCGACGCATTGTCGTTATTCGTGACGCATCAATGACCAATTGATTATATGGCAATGCAATGAAAAAAGCGTGTGGAAAACAGTGTTAATGACAGATTTGAGAAGCACATTTCTTCAATGTTGGCCGCATGGCATTCCTGTGCAGGTGACAATGGTAATTTTTCAAAACGACAAGGATATTTAAACACATGATTATTTGTTTGCTGTGCTCTATGGCCTCTGCTACAGACCTCATCGAAATGACACTTAGATATCTTAGGGTGTACATATCAAGTCTTCCCAAATGGTCTAGCGGATAGGCATCTACCTTGTAACGCAGGGCGGACCGTGTTCGATTCCCGTCATGGCAAATGTTTTTTGTAGAAAAATAAAATGAGTCCCAACGTGTGCAACAGAACAGTTCGAAATCTCGTTACATTTGCATCGTCATGAACATGACTTATATCAGGCTAGCTCATTTTTTCTTTGTTCATTTTAAGTGTAGAAACAATATTTCGTTTGTGACCATTTTTTTCTGCCGTTTTGACAACAGGCTCATGACTAAAGAACACACGGCTGTCTGCTGATTGACGCTTGACTGTAGATTTTCGCTTTGTGTCAAAAGAACTTCCTAACGCACACTTTTTCAAAGTAGGTGAATTCATCAGATCTGTTTGAAACATTGCATTTTATCCATGCACGACGACTGCTTAGATACTCGCAGCACAGTTGCCCCATATACATTGCCCATGAGCGCGGAGCTTGTCTTTGTCACTGTAGCAACTTTGCTCCATCAGCGGGAGAAGGCGCTTCGACGCCCCTGTAAGCACATGTTTCTCTGATTCCTTTGTTTCAGGCAAGCCACTGTGACGTCAGACGCCTTTACGCATACAGCTTTGCGATGCTTAGACAGTAATAACATAATTCATGTTTACATTTCTTTAATTTTCGACGCATTGTCGTTATTCGTGACGCATCAATGACCAATTGATTATATGGCAATGCAATGAAAAAAGCGTGTGGAAAACAGTGTTAATGACAGATTTGAGAAGCACATTTCTTCAATGTTGGCCGCATGGCATTCCTGTGCAGGTGACAATGGTAATTTTTCAAAACGACAAGGATATTTAAACACATGATTATTTGTTTGCTGTGCTCTATGGCCTCTGCTACAGACCTCATCGAAATGACACTTAGATATCTTAGGGTGTACATATCAAGTCTTCCCAAATGGTCTAGCGGATAGGCATCTACCTTGTAACGCAGGGCGGCCCGGTTTCGATTCCCGTCATGGCAAATGTTTTTTGTAGAAAAATAAAATGAGTCCCAACGTGTGCAACAGAACAGTTCGAAATCTCGTTACATTTGCATAGTCATGAACATGACTTATATCAGGCTAGCTAATTTTTTCTTTGTTCATTTTAAGTGTAGAAACAATATTTCGTTTGTGACCATTTTTTTCTGCCGTTTTGACAACAGGCTCATTACTAAAGAACACACGGCTGTCTGCTGATTGACGCTTGACTGTAGATTTTCGCTTTGTGTCAAAAGAACTCCCTAACGCACACTTTTTCAAAGTAGGTGAATTAATCAGATCTGTTTGAAACATTGCATTTTATCCATGCACGACGACTACTTAGATACTCGCAGCACAGTTGCCTCATATAAATTGCCCATGAGCGCGGAGCTTGTCTTTGTCACTGTAGCAACTTTGCTCCATCAGCGGGAGAAGGCGGTTCGACGCCCCTGTAAGCACATGTTTCTCTAATTCCTTTGTTTCAGGCAAGCCACTGTGACGTCAGACGCCTTTACGCATGCAGCTTTGCGATGCTTAGACAGTAATAACATAATTCATGTTTACATTTCTTTAATTTTCGACGCATTGTCGTTATTCGTGACGCATCAATGACCAATTGATTATATGGCAATGCAATGAAAAAAGCGTGTGGAAAACAGTGTTAATGACAGATTTGAGAAGCACATTTCTTCAATGTTGGCCGCATGGCATTCCGTTGCAGGTGACAATGGTAATTTTTCAAAACGACAAGGATATTTAAACACATGATTATTTGTTTGCTGTGCTCTATGGCCTCTGCTACAGACCTCATCGAAATGACACTTAGATATCTTAGGGTGTACATATCAAGTCTTCCCAAATGGTCTAGCGGATAGGCATCTACCTTATAACGCAGGGCGGCCCGGGTTCGATTCCCGTCATGGCAAATGTTTTTTGTAGAAAAATAAAATGAGTCCCAACGTGTGCAACAGAACAGTTCGAAATCTCGTTACATTTGCATCGTCATGAACATGACTTATATCAGGCTAGCTCATTTTTTCTTTGTTCATTTTAAGTGTAGAAACAATATTTCGTTTGTGAACATTTTTTTCTGCCGTTTTGACAACAGGCTCATGACTAAAGAACACACGGCTGTCTGCTGATTGACGCTTGACTGTAGATTTTCGCTTTGTGTCAAAAGAACTTCCTAACGCACACTTTTTCAAAGTAGGTGAATTCATCAGATCTGTTTGAAACATTGCATTTTATCCATGCACGACGACTGCTTAGATACTCGCAGCACAGTTGCCCCATATAAATTGCCCATGAGCGCGGAGCTTGTCTTTGTCACTGTAGCAACTTTGCTCCATCAGCGGGAGAAGGCGGTTCGACGCCCCTGTAAGCACATGTTTCTCTAATTCCTTTGTTTCAGGCAAGCCACTGTGACGTCAGACGCCTTTACGCATGCAGCTTTGCGATGCTTAGACAGTAATAACATAATTCATGTTTACATTTCTTTAATTTTCGACGCATTGTCGTTATTCGTGACGCATCAATGACCAATTGATTATATGGCAATGCAATGAAAAAAGCGTGTGGAAAACAGTGTTAATGACAGATTTGAGAAGCACATTTCTTCAATGTTGGCCGCATGGCATTCCGTTGCAGGTGACAATGGTAATTTTCCAAAACGACAAGGATATTTAAACACATGATTATTTGTTTGCTGTGCTCTATGGCCTCTGCTACAGACCTCATCGAAATGACACTTAGATATCTTAGGGTGTACATATCAAGTCTTCCCAAATGGTCTAGCGGATAGGAATCTGCCTTGTAACGCAGGGCGGCCTGGGTTCGATTCCCGTCTTGGCAAAGGATTTTTGTAGAAAAATAAAATGAGTCCCAACGTGTGCAACAGAACAGTTCGAAATCTCGTTACATTTGCATCGTCATGAACATGACTTATATCAGGCTAGCTAATTTTTTCTTTGTTCATTTTAAGTGTAGAAACAATATTTCGTTTGTGAACATTTTCTTCTGCCGTTTTGACAACAGGCTCATGACTAAAGAACACACGGCTGTCTGCTGATTGACGCTTGACTGTAGATTTTCGCTTTGTGTCAAAAGAACTCCCTAACGCACACTTTTTCAAAGTAGGTGAATTCATCAGATCTGTTTGAAACATTGCATTTTATCCATGCACGACGACTACTTAGATACTCGCAGCACAGTTGCCCCATATAAATTGCCCATGAGCGCGGAGCTTGTCTTTGTCACTGTAGCAACTTTGCTCCATCAGCGGGAGAAGGCGGTTCGACGCCCCTGTAAGCACATGTTTCTCTAATTCCTTTGTTTCAGGCAAGCCACTGTGACGTCAGACGCCTTTACGCGTACAGCTTTGCGATGCTTAGACAGTAATAACATAATTCATGTTTACATTTCTTTAATTTTCGACGCATTGTCGTTATTCGTGACGCATCAATGACCAATTGATTATATGGCAATGCAATGAAAAAAGCGTGTGGAAAACAGTGTTAATGACAGATTTGAGAAGCACATTTCTTCAATGTTGGCCGCAGGGCATTCCTGTGCAGGTGACAATGGTAATTTTTCAAAACGACAAGGATATTTAAACACATGATTATTTGTTTGCTGTGCTCTATGGCCTCTGCTACAGACCTCATCGAAATGACACTTAGATATCTTAGGGTGTACATATCAAGTCTTCCCAAATGGTCTAGCGGATAGGAATCTGCCTTGTCACGCAGGGCGGCCCGGGTTCGATTGCCGTCATGGCAAAGGATTTTTGTAGAAAAATAAAATGAGTCCCAACGTGTGCAACAGAACAGTTCGATATCTCGTTACATTTGCATCGTCATGAACATGACTTATATCAGGCTAGCTAATTTTTTCTTTGTTCATTTTAAGTGTAGAAACAATATTTCGTTTGTGAACATTTTTTTCTGCCGTTTTGACAACAGGCTCATTACTAAAGAACACACGACTGTCTGCTGAATGACGCTTGACTGTAGATTTTCGCTTTGTGTCAAAAGAACTCCCTAAAGCACACTTTTTCAAAGTAGGTGAATTCATCAGATCTGTTTGAAACATTGCATTTTATCCATGCACGACGACTACTTAGATACTCGCAGCACAGTTGCCTCATATAAATTGCCCATGAGCGCGGAGCTTGTCTTTGTCACTGTAGCAACTTTGCTCCATCAGCGGGAGAAGGCGGTTCGACGCCCCTGTAAGCACATGTTTCTCTAATTCCTTTGTTTCAGGCAAGCCACTGTGACGTCAGACGCCTTTACGCATACAGCTTTGCGATTCTTAGACAGTAATAACATAATTCATGTTTACATTTCTTTAATTTTCGACGCATTGTCGTTATTCGTGACGCATCAATGACCAATTGATTATATGGCAATGCAATGAAAAAAGCGTGTGGAAAACAGTGTTAATGACAGATTTGAGAAGCACATTTCTTCAATGTTGGCCGCAGGGCATTCCTGTGCAGGTGACAATGGTAATTTTTCAAAACGACAAGGATATTTAAACACATGATTATTTGTTTGCTGTGCTCTATGGCCTCTGCTACAGACCTCATCGAAATGACACTTAGATATCTTAGGGTGTACATATCATGTCTTCCCAAATGGTCTAGCGGATAGGCATGTACCTTGTAACGCAGGGCGGCCCGGGTTCGATTCCCGTCATGGCAAATGTTTTTTGTAGAAAAATAAAATGAGTCCCAACGTGTGCAACAGAACAGTTCGAAATCTCGTTACATTTGCATCGTCATGAACATGACTTATATCAGGCTAGCTAATTTTTTCTTTGTTCATTTTAAGTGTAGAAACAATATTTCGTTTGTGAACATTTTCTTCTGCCGTTTTGACAACAGGCTCATTACTAAAGAACACACGGCTGTCTGCTGATTGACGCTTGACTGTAGATTTTCGCTTTGTGTCAAAAGAACTCCCTAACGCACACTTTTTCAAAGTAGGTGAATTCATCAGATCTGTTTGAAACATTGCATTTTATCCATGCACGACGACTACTTAGATACTCGCAGCACAGTTGCCCCATATAAATTGCCCATGAGCGCGGAGCTTGTCTTTGTCACTGTAGCAACTTTGCTCCATCAGCGGGAGAAGGCGCTTCGACGCCCCTGTAAGCACATGTTTCTCTGATTCCTTTGTTTCAGGCAAGCCACTGTGACGTCAGACGCCTTTACGCATACAGCTTTGCGATGCTTAGACAGTAATAACATAATTCATGTTTACATTTGTTTAATTTTCGACGCATTGTCGTTATTCGTGACGCATCAATGACCAATTGATTATATGGCAATGCAATGAAAAAAGCGTGTGGAAAACAGTGTTAATGACAGATTTGAGAAGCACATTTCTTCAATGTTGGCCGCAGGGCATTCCTGTGCAGGTGACAATGGTAATTTTTCAAAACGACAAGGATATTTAAACACATGATTATTTGTTTGCTGTGCTCTATGGCCTCTGCTACAGACCTCATCGAAATGACACTTAGATATCTTAGGGTGTACATATCAAGTCTTCCCAAATGGTCTAGCGGATAGGCATCTACCTTGTAACGCAGGGCGGCCCGGGTTCGATTCCCGTCATGGCAAATGTTTTTTGTAGAAAAATAAAATGAGTCCCAACGTGTGCAACAGAACAGTTCGAAATCTCGTTACATTTGCATCGTCATGAACATGACTTATATCAGGCTAGCTAATTTTTTCTTTGTTCATTTTAAGTGTAGAAACAATATTTCGTTTGTGAACATTTTTTTCTGCCGTTTTGACAACAGGCTCATTACTAAAGAACACACGGCTGTCTGCTGATTGACGCTTGACTGTAGATTTTCGCTTTTGTTAAAAGAACTTCCTAACGCACACTTTTTCAAAGTAGGTGAATTCATCAGATCTGTTTGAAACATTGCATTTTATCCATGCACGACGACTGCTTAGATACTCGCAGCACAGTTGCCCCATATAAATTGCACATGAGCGCGGAGCTTGTCTTTGTCACTGTAGCAACTTTGCTCCATCAGCGGGAGAAGGCGCTTCGACGCCCCTGTAAGCACATGTTTCTCTGATTCCATTGTTTCAGGCAAGCCACTGTGACGTCAGACGCCTTTACGCATACAGCTTTGCGATGCTTAGACAGTAATAACATAATTCATGTTTACATTTCTTTAATTTTCGACGCATTGTCGTTATTCGTGACGCATCAATGACCAATTGATTATATGGCAATGCAATGAAAAAAGCGTGTGGAAAACAGTGTTAATGACAGATTTGAGAAGCACATTTCTTCAATGTTGGCCGCATGGCATTCCTGTTCAGGTGACAATGGTAATTTTTCAAAACGACAAGGATATTTCAACACATGATTATTTGTTTGCTGTGCTCTATGGCCTCTGCTACAGACCTCATCGAAATGACACTTAGATATCTTAGGGTGTACATATCAAGTCTTCCCAAATGGTCTAGCGGATAGGCATCTACTTTGTAACGCAGGGAGGCCCGGGTTTGATTCCCGTCGTGGCAAATGTTTTTTGTAGAAAAATAAAATGAGTCCCAACGTGTGCAACAGAACAGTTCGAAATCTCGTTACATTTGCATCGTCATGAACATGACTTATATCAGGCTAGCTAATTTTTTCTTTGTTCATTTTAAGTGTAGAAACAATATTTCGTTTGTGAACATTTTTTTCTGCCGTTTTGACAACAGGCTCATGACTAAAGAACACACGGCTGTCTGCTGATTGACGCTTGACTGTAGATTTTCGCTTTTGTTAAAAGAACTTCCTAACGCACACTTTTTCAAAGTAGGTGAATTCATCAGATCTGTTTGAAACATTGCATTTTATCCATGCACGACGACTGCTTAGATACTCGCAGCACAGTTGCCCCATATAAATTGCCCATGAGCGCGGAGCTTGTCTTTGTCACTGTAGCAACTTTGCTCCATCAGCGGGAGAAGGCGGTTCGACGCCCCTGTAAGCACATGTTTCTCTAATTCCTTTGTTTCAGGCAAGCCACTGTGACGTCAGACGCCTTTACGCATACAGCTTTGCGATGCTTAGACAGTAATAACATAATTCATGTTTACATTTCTTTAATTTTCGACGCATTGTCGTTATTCGTGACGCATCAATGACCAATTGATTATATGGCAATGCAATGAAAAAAGCGTGTGGAAAACAGTGTTAATGACAGATTTGAGAAGCACATTTCTTCAATGTTGGCCGCATGGCATTCCTGTGCAGGTGACAATGGTAATTTTTCAAAACGACAAGGATATTTATACACATGATTATTTGTTTGCTGTGCTCTATGGCCTCTGCTACAGACCTCATCGAAATGACACTTAGATATCTTAGGGTGTACATATCAAGTCTTCCCAAATGGTCTAGCGGATAGGCATCTACCTTGTAACGCAGGGCGGCCCGGGTTCGATTCCCGTCATGGCAAATGTTTTTTGTAGAAAAATAAAATGAGTCCCAACGTGTGCAACAGAACAGTTCGAAATCTCGTTACATTTGCATCGTCATGAACATGACTTATATCAGGCTAGCTAATTTTTTCTTTGTTCATTTTAAGTGTAGAAACAATATTTCGTTTGTGAACATTTTCTTCTGCCGTTTTGACAACAGGCTCATTACTAAAGAACACACGGCTGTCTGCTGATTGACGCTTGACTGTAGATTTTCGCTTTGTGTCAAAAGAACTCCCTAACGCACACTTTTTCAAAGTAGGTGAATTCATCAGATCTGTTTGAAACATTGCATTTTATCCATGCACGACGACTACTTAGATACTCGCAGCACAGTTGCCCCATATAAATTGCCCATGAGCGCGGAGCTTGTCTTTGTCACTGTAGCAACTTTGCTCCATCAGCGGGAGAAGGCGCTTCGACGCCCCTGTAAGCACATGTTTCTCTGATTCCTTTGTTTCAGGCAAGCCACTGTGACGTCAGACGCCTTTACGCATACAGCTTTGCGATGCTTAGACAGTAATAACATAATTCATGTTTACATTTGTTTAATTTTCGACGCATTGTCGTTATTCGTGACGCATCAATGACCAATTGATTATATGGCAATGCAATGAAAAAAGCGTGTGGAAAACAGTGTTAATGACAGATTTGAGAAGCACATTTCTTCAATGTTGGCCGCAGGGCATTCCTGTGCAGGTGACAATGGTAATTTTTCAAAACGACAAGGATATTTAAACACATGATTATTTGTTTGCTGTGCTCTATGGCCTCTGCTACAGACCTCATCGAAATGACACTTAGATATCTTAGGGTGTACATATCAAGTCTTCCCAAATGGTCTAGCGGATAGGCATCTACTTTGTAACGCAGGGAGGCCCGGGTTCGATTCCCGTCGTGGCAAATGTTTTTTGTAGAAAAATAAAATGAGTCCCAACGTGTGCAACAGAACAGTTCGAAATCTCGTTACATTTGCATCGTCATGAACATGACTTATATCAGGCTAGCTAATTTTTTCTTTGTTCATTTTAAGTGTAGAAACAATATTTCGTTTGTGAACATTTTTTTCTGCCGTTTTGACAACAGGCTCATGACTAAAGAACACACGGCTGTCTGCTGATTGACGCTTGACTGTAGATTTTCGCTTTGTGTCAAAAGAACTTCCTAACGCACACTTTTTCAAAGTAGGTGAATTCATCAGATCTGTTTGAAACATTGCATTTTATCCATGCACGACGACTGCTTAGATACTCGCAGCACAGTTGCCCCATATAAATTGCCCATTAGCGCGGAGCTTGTCTTTGTCACTGTAGCAACTTTGCTCCTTCAGCGGGAGAAGGCGCTTCGACGCCCCTGTAAGCACATGTTTCTCTAATTCCTTTGTTTCAGACAAGCCACTGTGACGTCAGACGCCTTTACGCATACAGCTTTGCGATGCTTAGACAGTAATAACATAATTCATGTTTACATTTCTTTAATTTTCGACGCATTGTCGTTATTCGTGACGCATCAATGACCAATTGATTATATGGCAATGCAATGAAAAAAGCGTGTGGAAAACAGTGTTAATGACAGATTTGAGAAGCACATTTCTTCAATGTTGTCCGCATGGCATTCCTGTGCAGGTGACAATGGTAATTTTTCAAAACGACAAGGATATTTAAACACATGATTATTTGTTTGCTGTGCTCTATGGCCTCTGCTACAGACCTCATCGAAATGACACTTAGATATCTTAGGGTGTACATATCAAGTCTTCCCAAATGGTCTAGCGGATAGGCATCTACCTTGTAACGCAGGGCGGCCCGGGTTCGATTACCGTCATGGCAAATGTTTTTTGTAGAAAAATAAAATGAGTCCCAACGTGTGCAACAGAACAGTTCGAAATCTCGTTACATTTGCATCGTCATGAACATGACTTATATCAGGCTAGCTAATTTTTTCTTTGTTCATTTTAAGTGTAGAAACAATATTTCGTTTGTGAACATTTTCTTCTGCCGTTTTGACAACAGGCTCATTACTAAAGAACACACGGCTGTCTGCTGATTGACGCTTGACTGTAGATTTTCGCTTTTGTTAAAAGAACTTCCTAACGCACACTTTTTCAAAGTAGGTGAATTCATCAGATCTGTTTGAAACATTGCATTTTATCCATGCACGACGACTGCTTAGATACTCGCAGCACAGTTGCCCCATATAAATTGCACATGAGCGCGGAGCTTGTCTTTGTCACTGTAGCAACTTTGCTCCATCAGCGGGAGAAGGCGCTTCGACGCCCCTGTAAGCACATGTTTCTCTGATTCCATTGTTTCAGGCAAGCCACTGTGACGTCAGACGCCTTTACGCATACAGCTTTGCGATGCTTAGACAGTAATAACATAATTCATGTTTACATTTCTTTAATTTTCGACGCATTGTCGTTATTCGTGACGCATCAATGACCAATTGATTATATGGCAATGCAATGAAAAAAGCGTGTGGAAAACAGTGTTAATGACAGATTTGAGAAGCACATTTCTTCAATGTTGGCCGCATGGCATTCCTGTTCAGGTGACAATGGTAATTTTTCAAAACGACAAGGATATTTCAACACATGATTATTTGTTTGCTGTGCTCTATGGCCTCTGCTACAGACCTCATCGAAATGACACTTAGATATCTTAGGGTGTACATATCAAGTCTTCCCAAATGGTCTAGCGGATAGGCATCTACTTTGTAACGCAGGGAGGCCCGGGTTCGATTCCCGTCGTGGCAAATGTTTTTTGTAGAAAAATAAAATGAGTCCCAACGTGTGCAACAGAACAGTTCGAAATCTCGTTACATTTGCATCGTCATGAACATGACTTATATCAGGCTAGCTAATTTTTTCTTTGTTCATTTTAAGTGTAGAAACAATATTTCGTTTGTGAACATTTTTTTCTGCCGTTTTGACAACAGGCTCATGACTAAAGAACAAACGGCTGTCTGCTGATTGACGCTTGACTGTAGATTTTCGCTTTGTGTCAAAAGAACTCCCTAACGCACACTTTTTCAAAGTAGGTGAATTCATCAGATCTGTTTGAAACATTGCATTTTATCCATGCACGACGACTGCTTAGATACTCGCAGCACAGTTGCCTCATATAAATTGCCCATGAGCGCGGAGCTTGTCTTTGTCACTGCAGCAACTTTGCTCCATCAGCGGGAGAAGGCGGTTCGACGCCCCTGTAAGCACATGTTTCTCTAATTCCTTTGTTTCAGGCAAGCCACTGTGACGTCAGACGCCTTTACGCATACAGCTTTGCGATGCTTAGACAGTAATAACATAATTCATGTTTACATTTCTTTAATTTTCGACGCATTGTCGTTATTCGTGACGCATCAATGACCAATTGATTATATGGCAATGCAATGAAAAAAGCGTGTGGAAAACAGTGTTAATGACAGATTTGAGAAGCACATTTCTTCAATGTTGGCCGCATGGCATTCCTGTTCAGGTGACAATGGTAATTTTTCAAAACGACAAGGATATTTAAACACATGATTATTTGTTTGCTGTGCTCTATGGCCTCTGCTACAGACCTCATCGAAATGACACTTAGATATCTTAGGGTGTACATATCAAGTCTTCCCAAATGGTCTAGCGGATAGGCATCTACTTTGTAACGCAGGGAGGCCCGGGTTCGATTCCCGTCGTGGCAAATGTTTTTTGTAGAAAAATAAAATGAGTCCCAACGTGTGCAACAGAACAGTTCGAAATCTCGTTACATTTGCATCGTCATGAACATGACTTATATCAGGCTAGCTCATTTTTTCTTTGTTCATTTTAAGTGTAGAAACAATATTTCGTTTGTGAACATTTTTTTCTGCCGTTTTGACAACAGGCTCATGACTAAAGAACACACGGCTGTCTGCTGATTGACGCTTGACTGTAGATTTTCGCTTTGTGTCAAAAGAACTTCCTAACGCACACTTTTTCAAAGTAGGTGAATTCATCAGATCTGTTTGAAACATTGCATTTTATCCATGCACGACGACTGCTTAGATACTCGCAGCACAGTTGCCCCATATAAATTGCCCATTAGCGCGGAGCTTGTCTTTGTCACTGTAGCAACTTTGCTCCATCAGCGGGAGAAGGCGGTTCGACGCCCCTGTAAGCACATGTTTCTCTAATTCCTTTGTTTCAGACAAGCCACTGTGACGTCAGACGCCTTTACGCATACAGCTTTGCGATGCTTAGACAGTAATAACATAATTCATGTTTACATTTCTTTAATTTTCGACGCATTGTCGTTATTCGTGACGCATCAATGACCAATTGATTATATGGCAATGCAATGAAAAAAGCGTGTGGAAAACAGTGTTAATGACAGATTTGAGAAGCACATTTCTTCAATGTTGTCCGCATGGCATTCCTGTGCAGGTGACAATGGTAATTTTTCAAAACGACAAGGATATTTCAACACATGATTATTTGTTTGCTGTGTTCTATGGCCTCTGCTACAGACCTCATCGAAATGACACTTAGATATCTTAGGGTGTACCTATCAAGTCTTCCCAAATGGTCTAGCGGATAGGCATCTACCTTGTAATGCAGGGCGGCCCCGGTTCGATTCCCGTCATGGCAAATGTTTTTTGTAGAAAAATAAAATGAGTCCCAACGTGTGCAACAGAACAGTTCGAAATCTCGTTACATTTGCATCGTCATGAACATGACTTATATCAGGCTAGCTAATTTTTTCTTTGTTCATTTTAAGTGTAGAAACAATATTTCGTTTGTGACCATTTTTTTCTGCCGTTTTGACAACAGGCTCATTACTAAAGAACACACGGCTGTCTGCTGATTTACGCTTGACTGTAGATTTTCGCTTTCTGTCAAAATAACTCCCTAACGCACACTTTTTCAAAGTAGGTGAATTCATCAGATCTGTTTGAAACATTGCATTTCATCCATGCACGACGACTACTTAGATACTCGCAGCACAGTTGCCTCATATAAATTGCCCATGAGCGCGGAGCTTGTCTTTGTCACTGTAGCAACTTTGCTCCATCAGCGGGAGAAGGCGGTTCGACGCCCCTGTAAGCACATGTTTCTCTAATTCCTTTGTTTCAGACAAGCCACTGTGACGTCAGACGCCTTTACGCATACAGCTTTGCGATGCTTAGACAGTAATAACATAATTCATGTTTACATTTCTTTAATTTTCGACGCATTGTCGTTATTCGTGACGCATCAATGACCAATTGATTATATGGCAATGCAATGAAAAAAGCGTGTGGAAAACAGTGTTAATGACAGATTTGAGAAGCACATTTCTTCAATGTTGGCCGCATGGCATTCCTGTGCAGGTGACAATGGTAATTTTTCAAAACGACAAGGATATTTAAACACATGATTATTTGTTTGCTATGCTCTATGGCCTCTGCTACAGACCTCATCGAAATGACACTTAGATATCTTAGGGTGTACATATCAAGTTTTCCCAAATGGTCTAGCGGATAGGCATCTACCTTGTAACGCAGGGAGGCCCGGGTTCGATTCCCGTCATGGCAAGTGTTTTTTGTAGAAAAATAAAATGAGTCCCAACGTGTGCAACAGAACAGTTCGAAATCTCGTTACATTTGCATCGTCATGAACATGACTTATATCAGGCTAGCTCATTTTTTCTTTGTTCATTTTAAGTGTAGAAACAATATTTCGTTTGTGACCATTTTTTTCTGCCGTTTTGACAACAGGCTCATGACTAAAGAACACACGGCTGTCTGCTGATTGACTGTAGATTTTCGCTTTGTGTCAAAAGAACTTCCTAACGCACACTTTTTCAAAGTAGGTGAATTCATCAGATCTGTTTGAAACATTGCATTTTATCCATGCACGACGACTGCTTAGATACTCGCAGCACAGTTGCCCCATATAAATTGCCCATGAGCGCGGAGCTTATCTTTGTCACTGTCGCAACTTTGCTCCATCAGCGGGAGAAGGCGCTTCGACGCCCCTGTAAGCACATGTTTCTCTGATTCCTTTGTTTCAGGCAAGCCACTGTGACGTCAGACGCCTTTACGCATACAGCTTTGCGATGCTTAGACAGTAATAACATAATTCATGTTTACATTTCTTTAATTTTCGACGCATTGTCGTTATTCGTGACGCATCAATGACCAATTGATTATATGGCAATGCAATGAAAAAAGCGTGTGGAAAACAGTGTTAATGACAGATTTGAGAAGCACATTTCTTCAATGTTGGCCGCATGGCATTCCTGTGCAGGTGACAATGGTAATTTTTCAAAACGACAAGGATATTTAAACACATGATTATTTGTTTGCTATGCTCTATGGCCTCTGCTACAGACCTCATCGAAATGACACTTAGATATCTTAGGGTGTACATATCAAGTTTTCCCAAATGGTCTAGCGGATAGGCATCTACCTTGTAACGCAGGGAGGCCCGGGTTCGATTCCCGTCATGGCAAGTGTTTTTTGTAGAAAAATAAAATGAGTCCCAACGTGTGCAACAGAACAGTTCGAAATCTCGTTACATTTGCATCGTCATGAACATGACTTATATCAGGCTAGCTCATTTTTTCTTTGTTCATTTTAAGTGTAGAAACAATATTTCGTTTGTGACCATTTTTTTCTGCCGTTTTGACAACAGGCTCATGACTAA
Organism: Argentina silus; assembly: GCF_951799395.1. Lineage (NCBI taxonomy): Eukaryota > Metazoa > Chordata > Actinopteri > Argentiniformes > Argentinidae > Argentina > Argentina silus. The sequence goes on from NC_139665.1 coordinate 23,017,401, forward strand.
AGAACACACGGCTGTCTGCTGATTGACTGTAGATTTTCGCTTTGTGTCAAAAGAACTTCCTAACGCACACTTTTTCAAAGTAGGTGAATTCATCAGATCTGTTTGAAACATTGCATTTTATCCATGCACGACGACTGCTTAGATACTCGCAGCACAGTTGCCCCATATAAATTGCCCATGAGCGCGGAGCTTATCTTTGTCACTGTCGCAACTTTGCTCCATCAGCGGGAGAAGGCGCTTCGACGCCCCTGTAAGCACATGTTTCTCTGATTCCTTTGTTTCAGGCAAGCCACTGTGACGTCAGACGCCTTTACGCATACAGCTTTGCGATGCTTAGACAGTAATAACATAATTCATGTTTACATTTCTTTAATTTTCGACGCATTGTCGTTATTCGTGACGCATCAATGACCAATTGATTATATGGCAATGCAATGAAAAAAGCGTGTGGAAAACAGTGTTAATGACAGATTTGAGAAGCACATTTCTTCAATGTTGGCCGCATGGCATTCCTGTGCAGGTGACAATGGTAATTTTTCAAAACGACAAGGATATTTAAACACATGATTATTTGTTTGCTGTGCTCTATGGCCTCTGCTACAGACCTCATCGAAATGACACTTAGATATCTTAGGGTGTACATATCAAGTCTTCCCAAATGGTCTAACGGATAGGCATCTACCTTGTAACGCAGGGCGGCCCGGGTTCGTTTCCCGTCATGGCAAATGTTTTTTGTAGAAAAATAAAATGAGTCCCAACGTGTGCAACAGAACAGTTCGAAATCTCGTTACATTTGCATCGTCATGAACATGACTTATATCAGGCTAACTAATTTTTTCTTTGTTCATTTTAAGTGTAGAAACAATATTTCGTTTGTGAACATTTTTTTCTGCCGTTTTGACAACAGGCTCATGACTAAAGAACACACGGCTGTCTGCTGATTGACGCTTGACTGTAGATTTTCGCTTTGTGTCAAAAGGACTCCCTTAACACACACTTTTTCAAAGTAGGTGAATTCATCAGATCTGTTTGAAACATTGCATTTTATCCATGCACGACGACTGCTTAGATACTCGCAGCACAGTTGCCCCATATAAATTGCCCATGAGTGCGGAGCTTGTCTTTGTCACTGTAGCAACTTTGCTCCATCAGGGAGACAAGCTGGTTCGACGCCCCTGTAAGCACATGTTTCTCTAATTCCTTTGTTTCAGGCAAGCCACTGTGACGTCAGACGCCTTTACGCATACAGCTTTGCGATGCTTAGACAGTAATAACATAATTCATGTTTACATTTCTTTAATTTTCGACGCATTGTCGTTATTCGTGACGCATCAATGACCAATTGATTATATGGCAATGCAATGAAAAAAGCGTGTGGAAAACAGTGTTAATGACAGATTTGAGAAGCACATTTCTTCAATGTTGGCCGCATGGCATTCCTGTGCAGGTGACAATGGTAATTTTTCAAAACGACAAGGATATTTAAACACATGATTATTTGTTTGGTGTGCTCTATGGCCTCTGCGACAGACCTCATCGAAATGACACTTAGATATCTTAGGGTGCACATATGAAATCTTCCCAAATGGTCTAGCGGATAGGAATCTGCCTTGTAACGCAGGGCGTCCCGGGTTCGATTCCCGTCATGGCAAATGATTCTTGTAGAGAAATAAAATGAGTCCCAACGTGTGCAACAGAACAGTTCGAAATCTCGTTACATTTGCATCGTCATGAACATGACTTATATCAGGCTAGCTCATTTTTTCTTTGTTCATTTTAAGTGTAGAAACAATATTTCGTTTGTGACCATTTTTTTCTGCCGTTTTGACAACAGGCTCATGACTAAAGAACACACGGCTGTCTGCTGATTGACGCTTGACTGTAGATTTTCGCTTTGTGTCAAAAGGACTCCCTTAACGCACACTTTTTCAAAGTAGGTGAATTCATCAGATCTGTTTGAAACATTGCATTTTATCCATGCACGACGACTGCTTAGATACTCGCAGCACAGTTGCCCCATATAAATTGCCCATGAGCGCGGAGCTTGTCTTTGTCACTGTAGCAACTTTGCTCCATCAGGGGGACAAGCCTGTTCGATGCCCCTGTAAGCACATGTTTCTCTAATTCCTTTGTTTCAGGCAAGCCACTGTGACGTCAGACGCCTTTACGCATACAGCTTTGCGATGCTTAGACAGTAATAACATAATTCATGTTTACATTTCTTTAATTTTCGACGCATTGTCGTTATTCGTGACGCATCAATGACCAATTGATTATATTTGCAATGCAATGAAAAAAGCGTGTGGAAAACAGTGTTAATGACAGATTTGAGAAGCACATTTCTTCAATGTTGGCCGCATGGCATTCCTGTGCAGGTGACAATGGTAATTTTTCAAAACGACAAGGATATTTAAACACATGATTATTTGTTTGGTGTGCTCTATGGCCTCTGCGACAGACCTCATCGAAATGACACTTAGATATCTTAGGGTGTATATATCAAGTCTTCCCAAATGGTCTAGCGGATAGGAATCTGCCTTGTAACGCAGGGCGGCCCGGGTTCGATTCCCGTCATGGCAAATGATTCTTGTAGAAAAATAAAATGAGTCCCAACGTGTGCAACAGAACAGTTTGAAATCTCGTTACATTTGCATCGTCATGAACATGACTTATATCAGGCTAGCTCATTTTTTCTTTGTTCATTTTAAGTGTAGAAACAATATTTCGTTTGTGACCATTTTTTTCTGCCGTTTTGACAACAGGCTCATGACTAAAGAACACACGGCTGTCTGCTGATTGACGCTTGACTGTAGATTTTCGCTTTGTGTCAAAAGGACTCCCTTAAAGCACACTTTTTCAAAGTAGGTGAATTCATCAGATCTGTTTGAAACATTGCATTTTATCCATGCACGACGACTGCTTAGATACTCGCAGCACAGTTGCCCCATATAAATTGCCCATGAGCGCGGAGCTTGTCTTTGTCACTGTAGCAACTTTGCTCCATCAGGGGGACAAGCCGGTTCGACGCCCCTGTAAGCACATGTTTCTCTAATTCCTTTGTTTCAGGCAAGCCACTGTGACGTCAGACGCCTTTACGCATACAGCTTTGCGATGCTTAGACAGTAATAACATAATTCATGTTTACATTTCTTTAATTTTCGAAGCATTGTCGTTATTCGTGACGCATCAATGACCAATTGATTATATGGCAATGCAATGAAAAAAGCGTGTGGAAAACAGTGTTAATGACAGATTTGAGAAGCACATTTCTTCAATGTTGACCGCATGGCATTCCTGTGCAGGTGACAATGGTAATTTTTCAAAACGACAAGGATATTTAAACACATGATTATTTGTTTGGTGTGCTCTATGGCCTCTGCTACAAACCTCGTCGAAATGACACTTAGATATCTTAGGGTCTACATATGAAATCTTCCCAAATGGTCTAGCGGATAGGAATCTGCCTTGTAACGCAGGGCGGCCCGGGTTCGATTCCCGTCATGGCAAATGATTCTTGTAGAAAAATAAAATGAGTCTCAACGTGTGCAACAGAACAGTTTGAAATCTCGTTACATTTGCATCGTCATGAACATGACTTATATCAGGCTAGCTCATTTTTTCTTTGTTCATTTTAAGTGTAGAAACAATATTTCGTTTGTGACCATTTTTTTCTGCCGTTTTGACAACAGGCTCATGACTAAAGAACACACGGCTGTCTGCTGATTGACGCTTGACTGTAGATTTTCGCTTTGTGTCAAAAGGACTCCCTTAACGCACACTTTTTCAAAGTAGGTGAATTCATCAGATCTGTTTGAAACATTGCATTTTATCCATGCACGACGACTGCTTAGATACTCGCAGCACAGTTGCCCCATATAAATTGCCCATGAGCGCGGAGCTTGTCTTTGTGACTGTAGCAACTTTACTCCATCAGGGAGACAAGCCGGTTCGACGCCCCTGTAAGCACATGTTTCTCTAATTCCTTTGTTTCAGGCAAGCCACAGTGACGTCAGACGCCTTTGCGCATACAGCTTTGCGATGCTTAGACAGTAATAACATAATTCATGTTTACATTTCTTTAATTTTCGACGCATTGTCGTTATTCGTGACGCATCAATGACCAATTGATTATATGGCAATGAAATGAAAAAAGCGTGTGGAAAACAGTGTTAATGACAGATTTGAGAAGCACATTTCTTCAATGTTGGCCGCATGGCATTCCTGTGCAGGTGACAATGGTAATTTTTCAAAACGACAAGGATATTTAAACACATGATTATTTGTTTGGTGTGCTCTATGGCCTCTGCTACAGACCTCATCGAAATGACACTTAGATATCTTAGGGTCTACATATGAAATCTTTCCAAATGGTCTAGCGGATAGGAATCTGCCTTGTAACGCAGGGCGGCCCGCGTTCGATTCCCGTCATGGCAAATGATTCTTGTAGAAAAATAAAATGAGTCTCAACGTGTGCAACAGAACAGTTTGAAATCTCGTTACATTTGCATCGTCATGAACATGACTTATATCAGGCTAGCTCATTTTTTCTTTGTTCATTTTAAGTGTAGAAACAATATTTCGTTTGTGACCATTTTTTTCTGCCGTTTTGACAACAGGCTCATGACTAAAGAACACACGGCTGTCTGCTGATTGACGCTTGACTGTAGATTTTCGCTTTGTGTCAAAAGGACTCCCTTAACGCACACTTTTTCAAAGTAGGTGAATTCATCAGATCTGTTTGAAACATTGCATTTTATCCATGCACGACGACTGCTTAGATACTCGCAGCACAGTTGCCCCATATAAATTGCCCATGAGCGCGGAGCTTGTCTTTGTGACTGTAGCAACTTTGCTCCATCAGGGGGACAAGCCGGTTCGACGCCCCTGTAAGCACATGTTTCTCTAATTCCTTTGTTTCAGGCAAGCCACAGTGACGTCAGACGCCTTTGCGCATACAGCTTTGCGATGCTTAGACAGTAATAACATAATTCATGTTTACATTTCTTTAATTTTCGACGCATTGTCGTTATTCGTGACGCATCAATGACCAATTGATTATATGGCAATGAAATGAAAAAAGCGTGTGGAAAACAGTGTTAATGACAGATTTGAGAAGCACATTTCTTCAATGTTGGCCGCATGGCATTCCTGTGCAGGTGACAATGGTAATTTTTCAAAACGACAAGGATATTTAAACACATGATTATTTGTTTGGTGTGCTCTATGGCCTCTGCTACAGACCTCATCGAAATGACACTTAGATATCTTAGGGTCTACATATGAAATCTTTCCAAATGGTTTAGCGGATAGGAATCTGCCTTGTAACGCAGGGCGGCCCGCGTTCGATTCCCGTCATGGCAAATGATTCTTGTAGAAAAATAAAATGAGTCTCAACGTGTGCAACAGAACAGTTTGAAATGTCGTTACATTTGCATCGTCATGAACATGACTTATATCAGGCTAGCTCATTTTTTCTTTGTTCATTTTAAGTGTAGAAACAATATTTCGTTTGTGACCATTTTTTTCTGCCGTTTTGACAACAGGCTCATGACTAAAGAACACACGGCTGTCTGCTGATTGACGCTTGACTGTAGATTTTCGCTTTGTGTCAAAAGGACTCCCTTAACGCACACTTTTTCAAAGTAGGTGAATTCATCAGATCTGTTTGAAACATTGCATTTTATCCATGCACGACGACTGCTTAGATACTCGCAGCACAGTTGCCCCATATAAATTGCCCATGAGCGCGGAGCTTGTCTTTGTGACTGTAGCAACTTTGCTCCATCAGGGGGACAAGCCGGTTCGACGCCCCTGTAAGCACATGTTTCTCTAATTCCTTTGTTTCAGGCAAGCCACAGTGACGTCAGACGCCTTTGCGCATACAGCTTTGCGATGCTTAGACAGTAATAACATAATTCATGTTTACATTTCTTTAATTTTCGACGCATTGTCGTTATTCGTGACGCATCAATGACCAATTGATTATATGGCAATGCAATGAAAAAAGCGTGTGGAAAACAGTGTTAATGACAGATTTGAGAAGCACATTTCTTCAATGTTGGCCGCATGGCATTCCTGTGCAGGTGACAATGGTAATTTTTCAAAACGACAAGGATATTTAAACACATGATTATTTGTTTGGTGTGCTCTATGGCCTCTGCTACAGACCTCATCGAAATGACACTTAGATATCTTAGGGTATACATATGAAATATTCCCAAATGGTCTAGCGGATAGGAATCTGACTTGTAACGCAGGGCGGCCCGCGTTCGATTCCCGTCATGGCAAATGATTCTTGTAGAAAAATAAAATGAGTCCCAACGTGTGCAACAGAACAGTTTGAAATCTCGTTACATTTGCATCGTCATGAACATGACTTATATCAGGCTAGCTCATTTTTTCTTTGTTCATTTTAAGTGTAGAAACAATATTTCGTTTGTGACCATTTTTTTCTGCCGTTTTGACAACAGGCTCATGACTAAAGAACACACGGCTGTCTGCTGATTGACGCTTGACTGTAGATTTTCGCTTTGTGTCAAAAGGACTCCCTTAACGCACACTTTTTCAAAGTAGGTGAATTCATCAGATCTGTTTGAAACATTGCATTTTATCCATGCACGACGACTGCTTAGATACTCACAGCACAGTTGCCCCATATAAATTGCCCATGAGCGCGGAGCTTGTCTTTGTGACTGTAGCAACTTTACTCCATCAGGGAGACAAGCCGGTTCGACGCCCCTGTAAGCACATGTTTCTCTAATTCCTTTGTTTCAGGCAAGCCACAGTGACGTCAGACGCCTTTGCGCATACAGCTTTGCGATGCTTAGACAGTAATAACATAATTCATGTTTACATTTCTTTAATTTTCGACGCATTGTCGTTATTCGTGACGCATCAATGACCAATTGATTATATGGCAATGAAATGAAAAAAGCGTGTGGAAAACAGTGTTAATGACAGATTTGAGAAGCACATTTCTTCAATGTTGGCCGCATGGCATTCCTGTGCAGGTGACAATGGTAATTTTTCAAAACGACAAGGATATTTAAACACATGATTATTTGTTTGCTATGCTCTATGGCCTCTGCTACAGACCTCATCGAAATGACACTTAGATATCTTAGGGTGTACATATCAAGTTTTCCCAAATGGTCTAGCGGATAGGCATCTACCTTGTAACGCAGGGAGGCCCGGGTTCGATTCCCGTCATGGCAAGTGTTTTTTGTAGAAAAATAAAATGAGTCCCAACGTGTGCAACAGAACAGTTCGAAATCTCGTTACATTTGCATCGTCATGAACATGACTTATATCAGGCTAGCTCATTTTTTCTTTGTTCATTTTAAGTGTAGAAACAATATTTCGTTTGTGACCATTTTTTTCTGCCGTTTTGACAACAGGCTCATGACTAAAGAACACACGGCTGTCTGCTGATTGACGCTTGACTGTAGATTTTCGCTTTGTGTCAAAAGGACTCCCTTAACGCACACTTTTTCAAAGTAGGTGAATTCATCAGATCTGTTTGAAACATTGCATTTTATCCATGCACGACGACTGCTTAGATACTCGCAGCACAGTTGCCCCATATAAATTGCCCATGAGCGCGGAGCTTGTCTTTGTCACTGTAGCAACTTTGCTCCATCAGGGGGACAAGCCTGTTCGATGCCCCTGTAAGCACATGTTTCTCTAATTCCTTTGTTTCAGGCAAGCCACTGTGACGTCAGACGCCTTTACGCATACAGCTTTGCGATGCTTAGACAGTAATAACATAATTCATGTTTACATTTCTTTAATTTTCGACGCATTGTCGTTATTCGTGACGCATCAATGACCAATTGATTATATTTGCAATGCAATGAAAAAAGCGTGTGGAAAACAGTGTTAATGACAGATTTGAGAAGCACATTTCTTCAATGTTGGCCGCATGGCATTCCTGTGCAGGTGACAATGGTAATTTTTCAAAACGACAAGGATATTTAAACACATGATTATTTGTTTGGTGTGCTCTATGGCCTCTGCGACAGACCTCATCGAAATGACACTTAGATATCTTAGGGTGTATATATCAAGTCTTCCCAAATGGTCTAGCGGATAGGAATCTGCCTTGTAACGCAGGGCGGCCCGGGTTCGATTCCCGTCATGGCAAATGATTCTTGTAGAAAAATAAAATGAGTCCCAACGTGTGCAACAGAACAGTTTGAAATCTCGTTACATTTGCATCGTCATGAACATGACTTATATCAGGCTAGCTCATTTTTTCTTTGTTCATTTTAAGTGTAGAAACAATATTTCGTTTGTGACCATTTTTTTCTGCCGTTTTGACAACAGGCTCATGACTAAAGAACACACGGCTGTCTGCTGATTGACGCTTGACTGTAGATTTTCGCTTTGTGTCAAAAGGACTCCCTTAAAGCACACTTTTTCAAAGTAGGTGAATTCATCAGATCTGTTTGAAACATTGCATTTTATCCATGCACGACGACTGCTTAGATACTCGCAGCACAGTTGCCCCATATAAATTGCCCATGAGCGCGGAGCTTGTCTTTGTCACTGTAGCAACTTTGCTCCATCAGGGGGACAAGCCGGTTCGACGCCCCTGTAAGCACATGTTTCTCTAATTCCTTTGTTTCAGGCAAGCCACTGTGACGTCAGACGCCTTTACGCATACAGCTTTGCGATGCTTAGACAGTAATAACATAATTCATGTTTACATTTCTTTAATTTTCGAAGCATTGTCGTTATTCGTGACGCATCAATGACCAATTGATTATATGGCAATGCAATGAAAAAAGCGTGTGGAAAACAGTGTTAATGACAGATTTGAGAAGCACATTTCTTCAATGTTGACCGCATGGCATTCCTGTGCAGGTGACAATGGTAATTTTTCAAAACGACAAGGATATTTAAACACATGATTATTTGTTTGGTGTGCTCTATGGCCTCTGCTACAAACCTCGTCGAAATGACACTTAGATATCTTAGGGTCTACATATGAAATCTTCCCAAATGGTCTAGCGGATAGGAATCTGCCTTGTAACGCAGGGCGGCCCGGGTTCGATTCCCGTCATGGCAAATGATTCTTGTAGAAAAATAAAATGAGTCCCAACGTGTGCAACAGAACAGTTTGAAATCTCGTTACATTTGCATCGTCATGAACATGACTTATATCAGGCTAGCTCATTTTTTCTTTGTTCATTTTAAGTGTAGAAACAATATTTCGTTAGTGTCAATTTTTTCTGCCGTTTTGACAAATGGCTCATGACTAAAGAACACACGGGTGTCTGCTGATTGACGCTTGGCTGTAGATTTTCGCTTTGTGTCAAAAGGACTCCCTTAACGCACACTTTTTCAAAGTAGGTGAATTCATCAGATCTGTTTGAAACATTGCATTTTATCCATGCACGACGACTGCTTAGATACTCGCAGCACAGTTGCCCCATATAAATTGCCCATGAGTGCGGAGCTTGTCTTTGTCACTGTAGCAACTTTGCTCCATCAGGGGGACAAGCCGGTTCGACGCCCCTGTAAGCACATGTTTCTCTAATTCCTTTGTTTCAGGCAAGCCACTGTGACGTCAGACGCCTTTACGCATACAGCTTTGCGATGCTTAGACAGTAATAACATAATTCATGTTTACATTTCTTTAATTTTCGACGCATTGTCGTTATTCGTGACGCATCAATGACCAATTGATTATATGGCAATGCAATGAAAAAATCGTGTGGAAAACAGTGTTAATGACAGATTTGAGAAGCACATTTCTTCAATGTTGGCCGCATGGCATTCCTGTGCAGGTGACAATGGTAATTTTTCAAAACGACAAGGATATTTAAACACATGATTATTTGTTTGGTGTGCTCTATGGCCTCTGCTACAGACCTCATCGAAATGACACTTAGATATCTTAGGGTCTACATATGAAATCTTCCCAAATGGTCTAGCGGATAGGAATCTGCCTTGTAACGCAGGGCGGCCCGGGTTCGATTCCCGTCATGGCAAATGATTCTTGTAGAAAAATAAAATGAGTCCAAACGTGTGCAACAGAACAGTTTGAAATCTCGTTACATTTGCATCGTCATGAACATGACTTATATCAGGCTAGCTCATTTTTTCTTTGTTCATTTTAAGTGTAGAAACAATATTTCGTTTGTGACCATTTTTTTCTGCCGTTTTGACAACAGGCTCATGACTAAAGAACACACGGCTGTCTGCTGATTGACGCTTGACTGTAGATTTTCGCTTTGTGTCAAAAGGACTCCCTTAAAGCACACTTTTTCAAAGTAGGTGAATTCATCAGATCTGTTTGAAACATTGCATTTTATCCATGCACGACGACTGCTTAGATACTCGCAGCACAGTTGCCCCATATAAATTGCCCATGAGCGCGGAGCTTGTCTTTGTCACTGTAGCAACTTTGCTCCATCAGGGGGACAAGCCGGTTCGACGCCCCTGTAAGCACATGTTTCTCTAATTCCTTTGTTTCAGGCAAGCCACTGTGACGTCAGACGCCTTTACGCATACAGCTTTGCGATGCTTAGACAGTAATAACATAATTCATGTTTACATTTCTTTAATTTTCGAAGCATTGTCGTTATTCGTGACGCATCAATGACCAATTGATTATATGGCAATGCAATGAAAAAAGCGTGTGGAAAACAGTGTTAATGACAGATTTGAGAAGCACATTTCTTCAATGTTGACCGCATGGCATTCCTGTGCAGGTGACAATGGTAATTTTTCAAAACGACAAGGATATTTAAACACATGATTATTTGTTTGGTGTGCTCTATGGCCTCTGCTACAAACCTCGTCGAAATGACACTTAGATATCTTAGGGTCTACATATGAAATCTTCCCAAATGGTCTAGCGGATAGGAATCTGCCTTGTAACGCAGGGCGGCCCGGGTTCGATTCCCGTCATGGCAAATGATTCTTGTAGAAAAATAAAATGAGTCTCAACGTGTGCAACAGAACAGTTTGAAATCTCGTTACATTTGCATCGTCATGAACATGACTTATATCAGGCTAGCTCATTTTTTCTTTGTTCATTTTAAGTGTAGAAACAATATTTCGTTTGTGACCATTTTTTTCTGCCGTTTTGACAACAGGCTCATGACTAAAGAACACACGGCTGTCTGCTGATTGACGCTTGACTGTAGATTTTCGCTTTGTGTCAAAAGGACTCCCTTAACGCACACTTTTTCAAAGTAGGTGAATTCATCAGATCTGTTTGAAACATTGCATTTTATCCATGCACGACGACTGCTTAGATACTCGCAGCACAGTTGCCCCATATAAATTGCCCATGAGCGCGGAGCTTGTCTTTGTGACTGTAGCAACTTTACTCCATCAGGGAGACAAGCCGGTTCGACGCCCCTGTAAGCACATGTTTCTCTAATTCCTTTGTTTCAGGCAAGCCACAGTGACGTCAGACGCCTTTGCGCATACAGCTTTGCGATGCTTAGACAGTAATAACATAATTCATGTTTACATTTCTTTAATTTTCGACGCATTGTCGTTATTCGTGACGCATCAATGACCAATTGATTATATGGCAATGAAATGAAAAAAGCGTGTGGAAAACAGTGTTAATGACAGATTTGAGAAGCACATTTCTTCAATGTTGGCCGCATGGCATTCCTGTGCAGGTGACAATGGTAATTTTTCAAAACGACAAGGATATTTAAACACATGATTATTTGTTTGGTGTGCTCTATGGCCTCTGCTACAGACCTCATCGAAATGACACTTAGATATCTTAGGGTCTACATATGAAATCTTTCCAAATGGTCTAGCGGATAGGAATCTGCCTTGTAACGCAGGGCGGCCCGCGTTCGATTCCCGTCATGGCAAATGATTCTTGTAGAAAAATAAAATGAGTCTCAACGTGTGCAACAGAACAGTTTGAAATCTCGTTACATTTGCATCGTCATGAACATGACTTATATCAGGCTAGCTCATTTTTTCTTTGTTCATTTTAAGTGTAGAAACAATATTTCGTTTGTGACCATTTTTTTCTGCCGTTTTGACAACAGGCTCATGACTAAAGAACACACGGCTGTCTGCTGATTGACGCTTGACTGTAGATTTTCGCTTTGTGTCAAAAGGACTCCCTTAACGCACACTTTTTCAAAGTAGGTGAATTCATCAGATCTGTTTGAAACATTGCATTTTATCCATGCACGACGACTGCTTAGATACTCGCAGCACAGTTGCCCCATATAAATTGCCCATGAGCGCGGAGCTTGTCTTTGTGACTGTAGCAACTTTGCTCCATCAGGGGGACAAGCCGGTTCGACGCCCCTGTAAGCACATGTTTCTCTAATTCCTTTGTTTCAGGCAAGCCACAGTGACGTCAGACGCCTTTGCGCATACAGCTTTGCGATGCTTAGACAGTAATAACATAATTCATGTTTACATTTCTTTAATTTTCGACGCATTGTCGTTATTCGTGACGCATCAATGACCAATTGATTATATGGCAATGCAATGAAAAAAGCGTGTGGAAAACAGTGTTAATGACAGATTTGAGAAGCACATTTCTTCAATGTTGGCCGCATGGCATTCCTGTGCAGGTGACAATGGTAATTTTTCAAAACGACAAGGATATTTAAACACATGATTATTTGTTTGGTGTGCTCTATGGCCTCTGCTACAGACCTCATCGAAATGACACTTAGATATCTTAGGGTCTACATATGAAATCTTCCCAAATGGTCTAGCGGATAGGAATCTGACTTGTAACGCAGGGCGGCCCGGGTTCGATTCCCGTCATGGCAAATGATTCTTGTAGAAAAATAAAATGAGTCCCAACGTGTGCAACAGAACAGTTTGAAATCTCGTTACATTTGCATCGTCATGAACATGACTTATATCAGGCTAGCTCATTTTTTCTTTGTTCATTTTAAGTGTAGAAACAATATTTCGTTTGTGACCATTTTTTTCTGCCGTTTTGACAACAGGCTCATGACTAAAGAACACACGGCTGTCTGCTGATTGACGCTTGACTGTAGATTTTCGCTTTGTGTCAAAAGGACTCCCTTAACGCACACTTTTTCAAAGTAGGTGAATTCATCAGATCTGTTTGAAACATTGCATTTTATCCATGCACGACGACTGCTTAGATACTCACAGCACAGTTGCCCCATATAAATTGCCCATGAGCGCGGAGCTTGTCTTTGTGACTGTAGCAACTTTACTCCATCAGGGAGACAAGCCGGTTCGACGCCCCTGTAAGCACATGTTTCTCTAATTCCTTTGTTTCAGGCAAGCCACAGTGACGTCAGACGCCTTTGCGCATACAGCTTTGCGATGCTTAGACAGTAATAACATAATTCATGTTTACATTTCTTTAATTTTCGACGCATTGTCGTTATTCGTGACGCATCAATGACCAATTGATTATATGGCAATGAAATGAAAAAAGCGTGTGGAAAACAGTGTTAATGACAGATTTGAGAAGCACATTTCTTCAATGTTGGCCGCATGGCATTCCTGTGCAGGTGACAATGGTAATTTTTCAAAACGACAAGGATATTTAAACACATGATTATTTGTTTGGTGTGCTCTATGGCCTCTGCTACAGACCTCATCGAAATGACACTTAGATATCTTAGGGTCTACATATGAAATCTTTCCAAATGGTCTAGCGGATAGGAATCTGCCTTGTAACGCAGGGCGGCCCGCGTTCGATTCCCGTCATGGCAAATGATTCTTGTAGAAAAATAAAATGAGTCTCAACGTGTGCAACAGAACAGTTTGAAATCTCGTTACATTTGCATCGTCATGAACATGACTTATATCAGGCTAGCTCATTTTTTCTTTGTTCATTTTAAGTGTAGAAACAATATTTCGTTTGTGACCATTTTTTTCTGCCGTTTTGACAACAGGCTCATGACTAAAGAACACACGGCTGTCTGCTGATTGACGCTTGACTGTAGATTTTCGCTTTGTGTCAAAAGGACTCCCTTAACGCACACTTTTTCAAAGTAGGTGAATTCATCAGATCTGTTTGAAACATTGCATTTTATCCATGCACGACGACTGCTTAGATACTCGCAGCACAGTTGCCCCATATAAATTGCCCATGAGCGCGGAGCTTGTCTTTGTCACTGTAGCAACTTTGCTCCATCAGGGGGACAAGCCGGTTCGACGCCCCTGTAAGCACATGTTTCTCTAATTCCTTTGTTTCAGGCAAGCCACAGTGACGTCAGACGCCTTTGCGCATACAGCTTTGCGATGCTTAGACAGTAATAACATAATTCATGTTTACATTTCTTTAATTTTCGACGCATTGTCGTTATTCGTGACGCATCAATGACCAATTGATTATATGGCAATGAAATGAAAAAAGCGTGTGGAAAACAGTGTTAATGACAGATTTGAGAAGCACATTTCTTCAATGTTGGCCGCATGGCATTCCTGTGCAGGTGACAATGGTAATTTTTCAAAACGACAAGGATATTTAAACACATGATTATTTGTTTGGTGTGCTCTATGGCCTCTGCTACAGACCTCATCGAAATGACACTTAGATATCTTAGGGTCTACATATGAAATCTTTCCAAATGGTTTAGCGGATAGGAATCTGCCTTGTAACGCAGGGCGGCCCGCGTTCGATTCCCGTCATGGCAAATGATTCTTGTAGAAAAATAAAATGAGTCTCAACGTGTGCAACAGAACAGTTTGAAATCTCGTTACATTTGCATCGTCATGAACATGACTTATATCAGGCTAGCTCATTTTTTCTTTGTTCATTTTAAGTGTAGAAACAATATTTCGTTTGTGACCATTTTTTTCTGCCGTTTTGACAACAGGCTCATGACTAAAGAACACACGGCTGTCTGCTGATTGACGCTTGACTGTAGATTTTCGCTTTGTGTCAAAAGGACTCCCTTAACGCACACTTTTTCAAAGTAGGTGAATTCATCAGATCTGTTTGAAACATTGCATTTTATCCATGCACGACGACTGCTTAGATACTCGCAGCACAGTTGCCCCATATAAATTGCCCATGAGCGCGGAGCTTGTCTTTGTGACTGTAGCAACTTTGCTCCATCAGGGGGACAAGCCGGTTCGACGCCCCTGTAAGCACATGTTTCTCTAATTCCTTTGTTTCAGGCAAGCCACAGTGACGTCAGACGCCTTTGCGCATACAGCTTTGCGATGCTTAGACAGTAATAACATAATTCATGTTTACATTTCTTTAATTTTCGACGCATTGTCGTTATTCGTGACGCATCAATGACCAATTGATTATATGGCAATGCAATGAAAAAAGCGTGTGGAAAACAGTGTTAATGACAGATTTGAGAAGCACATTTCTTCAATGTTGGCCGCATGGCATTCCTGTGCAGGTGACAATGGTAATTTTTCAAAACGACAAGGATATTTAAACACATGATTATTTGTTTGGTGTGCTCTATGGCCTCTGCTACAGACCTCATCGAAATGACACTTAGATATCTTAGGGTCTACATATGAAATCTTCCCAAATGGTCTAGCGGATAGGAATCTGA
Source organism: Argentina silus (assembly GCF_951799395.1). Classification (NCBI taxonomy): domain Eukaryota; kingdom Metazoa; phylum Chordata; class Actinopteri; order Argentiniformes; family Argentinidae; genus Argentina; species Argentina silus. The sequence goes on from NC_139665.1 coordinate 23,032,916, forward strand.
CTTGTAACGCAGGGCGGCCCGGGTTCGATTCCCGTCATGGCAAATGATTCTTGTAGAAAAATAAAATGAGTCCCAACGTGTGCAACAGAACAGTTTGAAATCTCGTTACATTTGCATCGTCATGAACATGACTTATATCAGGCTAGCTCATTTTTTCTTTGTTCATTTTAAGTGTAGAAACAATATTTCGTTTGTGACCATTTTTTTCTGCCGTTTTGACAACAGGCTCATGACTAAAGAACACACGGCTGTCTGCTGATTGACGCTTGACTGTAGATTTTCGCTTTGTGTCAAAAGGACTCCCTTAAAGCACACTTTTTCAAAGTAGGTGAATTCATCAGATCTGTTTGAAACATTGCATTTTATCCATGCACGACGACTGCTTAGATACTCGCAGCACAGTTGCCCCATATAAATTGCCCATGAGCGCGGAGCTTGTCTTTGTCACTGTAGCAACTTTGCTCCATCAGGGGGACAAGCCGGTTCGACGCCCCTGTAAGCACATGTTTCTCTAATTCCTTTGTTTCAGGCAAGCCACTGTGACGTCAGACGCCTTTACGCATACAGCTTCGCGATGCTTAGACAGTAATAACATAATTCATGTTTACATTTCTTTAATTTTCGACGCATTGTCGTTATTCGTGACGCATCAATGACCAATTGATTATATGGCAATGCAATGAAAAAAGCGTGTGGAAAACAGTGTTAATGACAGATTTGAGAAGCACATTTCTTCAATGTTGGCCGCATGGCATTCCTGTGCAGGTGACAATGGTAATTTTTCAAAACGACAAGGATATTTAAACACATGATTATTTGTTTGCTGTGCTCTATGGCCTCTGCTACAGACCTCATCGAAATGACACTTAGATATCTTAGGGTCTACATATGAAAGCTTCCCAAATGGTCTAGCGGATAGGAATCTGCCTTGTAACGCAGGGTGGACCGGGTTCGATTCCTGTCATGGCAAATGATTCTTGTAGAAAAATAAAATGAGTCCCAATGTGTGCAACAGAATATTTCGAAATCTCGTTGCATTTGCATCGTCATGAACATGACTTATATCAGGCTAGCTCATTTTGTCTTTGTTCATTTTAAGTGTAGAAACAATATTTCGTTTGTGACCATTTTTTTCTGCCGTTTTGACAACAGGCTCATGACTAAAGAACACACGGCTGTCTGCTGATTGACGCTTGATTGTAGATTTTCGCTTTGTGTCAAAAGGACTCCCTTAACGCACACTTTTTCAAAGTAGGTGAATTCATCAGATCTGTTTGAAACATTGCATTTTATCCATGCACGACGACTGCTTAGATACTCGCAGCACAGTTGCCCCATATAAATTGCCCATAAGCGCGGAGCTTGTCTTTGTCACTGTAGCAACTTTGCTCCATCAGGGGGACAAGCCGGATCGACGCCCCTGTAAGCACATGTTTCTCTAATTCCTTTGTTTCAGGCAAGCCACTGTGACGTCAGACGCCTTTACGCATACAGCTTCGCGATGCTTAGACAGTAATAACATAATTCATGTTTACATTTCTTTAATTTTCGACGCATTGTCGTTATTCGTGACGCATCAATGACCAATTGATTATATGGCAATGCAATGAAAAAAGCGTGTGGAAAACAGTGTTAATGAAAGATTTGAGATGCACATTTCTTCAATGTTGGCCGCATGGCATTCCTGTGCAGGTGACAATGGTAATTTTTCAAAACGACAAGGATATTTAAACACATGATTATTTGTTTGGTGTGCTCTATGGCCTCTGCTACAGACCTCGTCGAAATGACACTTAGATATCTTAGGGTCTACATATGAAATCTTCCCAAATGGTCTAGCGGATAGGAATCTACCTTGTAACGCAGGGCGGCCCTGGTTCGATTCCCGTCATGGCAAATGATTCTTGTAGAAAAATAAAATGAGTCCCAACGTGTGCAACAGAACAGTTCGAAATCTCGTTACATTTGCATCGTCATGAACATGACTTATATCAGGCTAGCTCATTTTTTCTTTGTTCATTTTAAGTGTAGAAACAATATTTCGTTAGTGTCAATTTTTTCTGCCGTTTTGACAAATGGCTCATGACTAAAGAACACACGGGTGTCTGCTGATTGACGCTTGACTGTAGATTTTCGCTTTGTGTCAAAAGGACTCCCTTAACGCACACTTTTTCAAAGTAGGTGAATTCATCAGATCTGTTTGAAACATTGCATTTTATCCATGCACAACGACTGCTTAGATACTCGCAGCACAGTTGCCCCATATAAATTGCCCATGAGTGCGGAGCTTGTCTTTGTCACTGTAGCAACTTTGCTCCATCAGGGGGACAAGCCGGTTCGACGCCCCTGTAAGCACATGTTTCTCTAATTCCTTTGTTTCAGGCAAGCCACTGTGACGTCAGACGCCTTTACGCATACAGCTTTGCGATGCTTAGACAGTAATAACATAATTCATGTTTACATTTCTTTAATTTTCGACGCATTGTCGTTATTCGTGACGCATCAATGACCAATTGATTATATGGCAATGCAATGAAAAAAGCGTGTGGAAAACAGTGTTAATTACAGATTTGAGAAGCACATTTCTTCAATGTTGGCCGCATGGCATTCCTGTGCAGGTGACAATGGTAATTTTTCAAAACGACAAGGATATTTAAACACATGATTATTTGTTTGGTGTGCTCTATGGCCTCTGCTACAGACCTCATCGAAATGACACTTAGATATCTTAGGGTCTACATATGAAATCTTCCCAAATGGTCTAGCGGATAGGAATCTGACTTGTAACGCAGGGCGGCCCGGGTTCGATTCCCGTCATGGCAAATGATTCTTGTAGAAAAATAAAATGAGTCCCAACGTGTGCAACAGAACAGTTTGAAATCTCGTTACATTTGCATCGTCATGAACATGACTTATATCAGGCTAGCTCATTTTTTCTTTGTTCATTTTAAGTGTAGAAACAATATGTCGTTTGTGACCATTTTTTTCTGCCGTTTTGACAACAGGCTCATGACTAAAGAACACACGGCTGTCTGCTGATTGACGCTTGACTGTAGATTTTCGCTTTATGTCAAAAGGACTCCCTTAACGCACACTTTTTCAAAGTAGGTGAATTCATCAGATCTGTTTGAAACATTGCATTTTATCCATGCACGACGACTGCTTAGATACTCGCAGCACAGTTGCCCCATATAAATTGCCCATAAGCGCGGAGCTTGTCTTTGTCACTGTAGCAACTTTGCTCCATCAGGGGGACAAGCCGGTTCGACGCCCCTGTAAGCACATGTTTCTCTAATTCCTTTGTTTCAGGCAAGCCACTGTGACGTCAGACGTCTTTACGCATACAGCTTTGCCATGCTTAGACAGTAATAACATAATTCATGTTTACATTTCTTTAATTTTCGACGCATTGTCGTTATTCGTGACGCATCAATGACCAATTGATTATATGGCAATGCAATGAAAAAAGCGTGTGGAATACAGTGTTAATGACAGATTTGAGAAGCACATTTCTTCAATGTTGGCCGCATGGCATTCCTGTGCAGGTGACAATGGTAATTTTTCAAAACGACAAGGATATTTAAACCCATGATTATTTGTTTGGTGTGCTCTATGGCCTCTGCTACAGACCTCATCGAAATGACACTTAGATATCTTAGGGTCTACATATGAAATTTTCCCAAATGGTCTAGCGGATAGGAATCTGCCTTGTAACGCAGGGCGGCCCGGGTTCGATTCCCGTCATGGCAAATGATTCTTGTAGAAAAATAAAATGAGTCCCAACGTGTGCAACAGAACAGTTCGAAATCTCGTTACATTTGCATCGTCATGAACATGACTTATATCAGGCTAGCTCATTTTGTCTTTGTTCATTTTAAGTGTAGAAACAATATTTCGTTTGTGACCATTTTTTTCTGCCGTTTTGACAACAGGCTCATGACTAAAGAACACACGGGTGTCTGCTGATTGACGCTTGACTGTAGATTTTCGCTTTGTGTCAAAAGGACTCCCTTAACGCACACTTTTTCAAAGTAGGTGAATTCATCAGATCTGTTTGAAACATTGCATTTTATCCATGCACGACGACTGCTTAGATACTCGCAGCACAGTTGCCCCATATAAATTGCCCATGAGCGCGGAGCTTGTCTTTGTCACTGTAGCAACTTTGCTCCATCAGGGGGACAAGCCGGTTCGACGCACCTGTAAGCACATGTTTCTCTAATTCCTTTGTTTCAGGCAAGCCACTGTGACGTCAGACGCCTTTACGCATACAGCTTTGCGATGCTTAGACAGTAATAACATAATTCATGTTTACATTTCTTTAATTTTCGACGCATTGTCGTTATTCGTGACGCATCAATGACCAATTGATTATATGGCAATGCAGTGAAAAAAGCCTGTGGAAAACAGTGTTAATGACAGATTTGAGAAGCACATTTCTTCAATGTTGGCCGCATGGCATTCCTGTGCAGGTGACAATGGTAATTTTTCAAAACGACAAGGATATTTAAACACATGATTATTTGTTTGGTGTGCTCCATGGCCTCTGCTACAGACCTCGTCGAAATGACACTTAGATATCTTAGGGTCTACATATGAAATCTTCCCAAATGGTCTAGCGGATAGGAATCTGCCTTGTAACGCAGGGCGGCCCGGGTTCGATTCCCGTCATGGCAAATGATTCTTGTAGAAAAATAAATTGAGTCCCAACGTGTGCAACAGAACAGTTTGAAATCTCGTTACATTTGCATCGTCATGAACATGACTTATATCAGGCTAGCTCATTTTTTCTTTGTTCATTTTAAGTGTAGAAACAATATTTCGTTAGTGACCATTTTTTTCTGCCGTTTTGACAAATGGCTCATGACTAAAGAACACACGGGTGTCTGCTGATTGACGCTTGACTGTAGATTTTCGCTTTGTGTCAAAAGGACTCCCTTAACGCACACTTTTTCAAAGTAGGTGAATTCATCAGATCTGTTTGAAACATTGCATTTTATCCATGCATGACGACTGCTTAGATACTCGCAGCACAGTTGCCCCATATAAATTGCCCATGAGCGCGGAGCTTGTCTTTGTCACTGTAGCAACTTTGCTCCATCAGGGGGACAAGCCGGTTCGACGCCCCTGTTAGCACATGTTTCTCTAATTCCTTTGTTTCAGGCAAGCCACTGTGACGTCAGACGCCTTTACGCATACAGCTTTGCGATGCTTAGACAGTAATAACATAATTCATGTTTACATTTCTTTAATTTTCGACGCATTGTCGTTATTCGTGACGCATCAATGACCAATTGATTATATGGCAATGCAATGAAAAACGCGTGTGGAATACAGTGTTAATGACAGATTTGAGAAGCACATTTCTTCAATGTTGGCCGCATGGCATTCCTGTGCAGGTGACAATGGTAATTTTTCAAAACGACAAGGATATTTAAACCCATGATTATTTGTTTGGTGTGCTCTATGGCCTCTGCTACAGACCTCATCGAAATGACACTTAGATATCTTAGGGTCTACATATGAAATCTTCCCAAATGGTCTAGCGGATAGGAATCTGCCTTGTAACGCAGGGCGGCCCGGGTTCGATTCCCGTCATGGCAAATGATTCTTGTAGAAAAATAAAATGAGTCCCAACGTGTGCAACAGAACAGTTCGAAATCTCGTTACATTTGCATCGTCATGAACATGACTTATATCAGGCTAGCTCATTTTGTCTTTGTTCATTTTAAGTGTAGAAACAATATTTCGTTTGTGACCTTTTTTTTCTGCCGTTTTGACAACAGGCTCATGACTAAAGAACACACGGGTGTCTGCTGATTGACGCTTGACTGTAGATTTTCGCTTTGTGTCAAAAGGACTCCCTTAACGCACACTTTTTCAAAGTAGGTGAATTCATCAGATCTGTTTGAAACATTGCATTTTATCCATGCACGACGACTGCTTAGATACTCGCAGCACAGTTGCCCCATATAAATTGCCCATGAGCGCGGAGCTTGTCTTTGTCACTGTAGCAACTTTGCTCCATCAGGGGGACAAGCCGGTTCGACGCACCTGTAAGCACATGTTTCTCTAATTCCTTTGTTTCAGGCAAGCCACTGTGACGTCAGACGCCTTTACGCATACAGCTTTGCGATGCTTAGACAGTAATAACATAATTCATGTTTACATTTCTTTAATTTTCGACGCATTGTCGTTATTCGTGACGCATCAATGACCAATTGATTATATGGCAATGCAGTGAAAAAAGCCTGTGGAAAACAGTGTTAATGACAGATTTGAGAAGCACATTTCTTCAATGTTGGCCGCATGGCATTCCTGTGCAGGTGACAATGGTAATTTTTCAAAACGACAAGGATATTTAAACACATGATTATTTGTTTGGTGTGCTCCATGGCCTCTGCTACAGATCTCGTCGAAATGACACTTAGATATCTTAGGGTCTACATATGAAATCTTCCCAAATGGTCTAGCGGATAGGAATCTGCCTTGTAACGCAGGGCGGCCCGGGTTCGATTCCCGTCATGGCAAATGATTCTTGTAGAAAAATAAATTGAGTCCCAACGTGTGCAACAGAACAGTTTGAAATCTCGTTACATTTGCATCGTCATGAACATGACTTATATCAGGCTAGCTCATTTTTTCTTTGTTCATTTTAAGTGTAGAAACAATATTTCGTTAGTGACCATTTTTTTCTGCCGTTTTGACAAATGGCTCATGACTAAAGAACACACGGGTGTCTGCTGATTGACGCTTGACTGTAGATTTTCGCTTTGTGTCAAAAGGACTCCCTTAACGCACACTTTTTCAAAGTAGGTGAATTCATCAGATCTGTTTGAAACATTGCATTTTATCCATGCATGACGACTGCTTAGATACTCGCAGCACAGTTGCCCCATATAAATTGCCCATGAGCGCGGAGCTTGTCTTTGTCACTGTAGCAACTTTGCTCCATCAGGGGGACAAGCCGGTTCGACGCCCCTGTTAGCACATGTTTCTCTAATTCCTTTGTTTCAGGCAAGCCACTGTGACGTCAGACGCCTTTACGCATACAGCTTTGCGATGCTTAGACAGTAATAACATAATTCATGTTTACATTTCTTTAATTTTCGACGCATTGTCGTTATTCGTGACGCATCAATGACCAATTGATTATATGGCAATGCAATGAAAAACGCGTGTGGAATACAGTGTTAATGACAGATTTGAGAAGCACATTTCTTCAATGTTGGCCGCATGGCATTCCTGTGCAGGTGACAATGGTAATTTTTCAAAACGACAAGGATATTTAAACACATGATTATTTGTTTGGTGTGCTCCATGGCCTCTGCTACAGACCTCGTCGAAATGACACTTAGATATCTTAGGGTCTACATATGAAATCTTCCCAAATGGTCTAGCGGATAGGAATCTGCCTTGTAACGCAGGGCGGCCCGGGTTCGATTCCCGTCATGGCAAATGATTCTTGTAGAAAAATAAATTGAGTCCCAACGTGTGCAACAGAACAGTTTGAAATCTCGTTACATTTGCATCGTCATGAACATGACTTATATCAGGCTAGCTCATTTTTTCTTTGTTCATTTTAAGTGTAGAAACAATATTTCGTTAGTGACCATTTTTTTCTGCCGTTTTGACAAATGGCTCATGACTAAAGAACACACGGGTGTCTGCTGATTGACGCTTGACTGTAGATTTTCGCTTTGTGTCAAAAGGACTCCCTTAACGCACACTTTTTCAAAGTAGGTGAATTCATCAGATCTGTTTGAAACATTGCATTTTATCCATGCACGACGACTGCTTAGATACTCGCAGCACAGTTGCCCCATATAAATTGCCCATGAGCGCGGAGCTTGTCTTTGTCACTGTAGCAACTTTGCTCCATCAGGGGGACAAGCCGGTTCGACGCCCCTGTTAGCACATGTTTCTCTAATTCCTTTGTTTCAGGCAAGCCACTGTGACGTCAGACGCCTTTACGCATACAGCTTTGCGATGCTTAGACAGTAATAACATAATTCATGTTTACATTTCTTTAATTTTCGACGCATTGTCGTTATTCGTGACGCATCAATGACCAATTGATTATATGGCAATGCAATGAAAAACGCGTGTGGAATACAGTGTTAATGACAGATTTGAGAAGCACATTTCTTCAATGTTGGCCGCATGGCATTCCTGTGCAGGTGACAATGGTAATTTTTCAAAACGACAAGGATATTTAAACCCATGATTATTTGTTTGGTGTGCTCTATGGCCTCTGCTACAGACCTCATCGAAATGACACTTAGATATCTTAGGGTCTACATATGAAATCTTCCCAAATGGTCTAGCGGATAGGAATTTGCCTTGTAACGCAGGGCGGCCCGGGTTCGATTCCCGTCATGGCAAATGATTCTTGTCGAAAAATAAAATGAGTCCCAACGTGTGCAACAGAACAGTTCGAAATCTCGTTACATTTGCATCGTCATGAACATGACTTATATCAGGCTAGCTCATTTTTTCTTTGTTCATTTTAAGTGTAGAAACAATATTTCGTTTGTGACCATTTTTTTCTGCCGTTTTGACAACAGGCTCATGACTAAAGAACACACGGCTGTCTGCTGATTGACGCTTGACTGTAGATTTTCGCTTTGTGTCAAAAGGACTCCCTTAACTCATACTTTTTCAAAGTAGGTGAATTCATCAGATCTGTTTGAAACATTGCATTTTATCCATGCACGACGACTGCTTAGATACTCGCAGCACAGTTGCCCCATATAAATTGCCCATGAGCGCGGAGCTTGTCTTTGTCACTGTAGCAACTTTGCTCCATCAGGGGGACAAGCCGGTTCGACGCCCCTGTAAGCACATGTTTCTATAATTCCTTTGTTTCAGGCAAGCCACTGTGACGTCAGACGCCTTTACGCATACAGCTTTGCCATGCTTAGACAGTAATAACATAATTCATGTTTACATTTCTTTAATTTTCGACGCATTGTCGTTATTCGTGACGCATCAATGACCAATTGATTATATGGCAATGCAATGAAAAAAGCGTGTGGAATACAGTGTTAATGACAGATTTGAGAAGCACATTTCTTCAATGTTGGCCGCATGGCATTCCTGTGCAGGTGACAATGGTAATTTTTCAAAACGACAAGGATATTTAAACCCATGATTATTTGTTTGGTGTGCTCTATGGCCTCTGCTACAGACCTCATCGAAATGACACTAAGATATCTTAGGGTCTACATATGAAATCTTCCCAAATGGTCTAGCGGATAGGAATCTGCCTTGTAACGCAGGGCGGCCCGGGTTCGATTCCCGTCATGGCAAATGATTCTTGTAGAAAAATAAAATGAGTCCCAACGTGTGCAACAGAACAGTTCGAAATCTCGTTACATTTGCATCGTCATGAACATGACTTATATCAGGCTAGCTCATTTTTTCTTTGTTCATTTTAAGTGTAGAAACAATATTTCGTTTGTGACCATTTTTTTCTGCCGTTTTGACAAATGGCTCATGACTAAAGAACACACGGGTGTCTGCTGATTGACGCTTGACTGTAGATTTTCGCTTTGTGTCAAAAGGACTCCCTTAACTCACACTTTTTCAAAGTAGGTGAATTCATCAGATCTGTTTGAAACATTGCATTTTATCTATGCACGACGACTGCTTAGATACCCGCAGCACAGTTGCCCCATATAAATTGCCCATGAGCGCGGAGCTTGTCTTTGTCACTGTAGCAACTTTGCTCCATCAGGGGGACAAGCCGGTTCGACGCCCCTGTAAGCACATGTTTCTCTAATTCCTTTGTTTCAGGCAAGCCACTGTGACGTCAGACGCCTTTACGCATAAAGCTTTGCGATGCTTAGACAGTAATAACATAATTCATGTTTACATTTCTTTAATTTTCGACGCATTGTCGTTATTCGTGACGCATCAATGACCAATTGATTATATGGCAATGCAATGAAAAAAGCGTGTGGAAAACAGTGTTAATGACAGATTTGAGAAGCACATTTCTTCAATGTTGGCCGCATGGCATTCCTGTGCAGGTGACAATGGTAATTTTTCAAAACGACAAGGATATTTAAACACATGATTATTTGTTTGGTGTGCTCTATGGCCTCTGCTACAGACCTCATCGAAATGACACTTAGATATCTTAGGGTCTACATATGAAATCTTCCCAAATGGTCTAGCGGATTGGAATCTGCCTTGTAACGCAGGGTGGCCCGGGTTCGATTCCCGTCATGGCAAATGATTCTTGTCGAAAAATAAAATGAGTCCCAACGTGTGCAACAGAACAGTTTGAAATCTCGTTACATTTGCATCGTCATGAACATGACTTATATCAGGCTAGCTCATTTTGTCTTTGTTCATTTTAAGTGTAGAAACAATATTTCGTTAGTGACCATTTTTTTCTGCCGTTTTGACAAATGGCTCATGACTAAAGAACACACGGGTGTCTGCTGATTGACGCTTGACTGTAGATTTTCGCTTTGTGTCAAAAGGACTCCCTTAACGCACACTATTTCAAAGTAGGTGAATTCATCAGATCTGTTTGAAACATTGCATTTTATCCATGCACGACGACTGCTTAGATACTCGCAGCACAGTTGCCCCATATAAATTGCCCATGAGCGCGGAGCTTGTCTTTGTCACTGTAGCAACTTTGCTCCATCAGGGGGACAAGCCGGTTCGACGCCCCTGTAAGCACATGTTTCTCTAATTCCTTTGTTTCAGGCAAGCCACTGTGACGTCAGACGCCTTTACGCATACAGCTTTGCGATGCTTAGACAGTAATAACATAATTCATGTTTACATTTCTTTAATTTTCGACGCATTGTCGTTATTCGTGACGCATCAATGACCAATTGATTATATGGCAATGCAATGAAAAAAGCGTGTGGAAAACAGTGTTAATGACAGATTTGAGAAGCACATTTCTTCAATGTTGACCGCATGGCATTCCTGTGCAGGTGACAATGGTAATTTTTCAAAACGACAAGGATATTTAAACACATGATTATTTGTTTGGTGTGCTCTATGGCCTCTGCTACAGACCTCGTCCAAATGACACTTAGATATCTTAGGGTCTACATATGAAATCTTCCCAAATGGTCTAGCGGATAGGAATCTGCCTTGTAACGCAGGGCGGCCCGGGTTCGATTCCCGTCATGGCAAATGATTCTTGTCGAAAAATAAAATGAGTCCCAACGTGTGCAACAGAACAGTTTGAAATCTCGTTACATTTGCATCGTCATGAACATGACTTATATCAGGCTAGCTCATTTTTTCTTTGTTCATTTTAAGTGTAGAAACAATATTTCGTTAGTGACCATTTTTTTCTGCCGTTTTGACAAATGGCTCATGACTAAAGAACACACGGGTGTCTGCTGATTGACGCTTGACTGTAGATTTTCGCTTTGTGTCAAAAGGACTCCCTTAACGCACACTTTTTCAAAGTAGGTGAATTCATCAGATCTGTTTGAAACATTGCATTTTATCCATGCACGACGACTGCTTAGATACTCGCAGCACAGTTGCCCCATATAAATTGCCCATGAGCGCGGAGCTTGTCTTTGTCACTGTAGCAACTTTGCTCCATCAGGGGGACAAGCCGGTTCGACGCCCCTGTAAGCACATGTTTCTCTAATTCCTTTGTTTCAGGCAAGCCACTGTGACGTCAGACGCCTTTACGCATAAAGCTTTGCGATGCTTAGACAGTAATAACATAATTCATGTTTACATTTCTTTAATTTTCGACGCATTGTCGTTATTCGTGACGCATCAATGATCAATTGATTATATGGCAATGCAATGAAAAAAGCGTGTGGAAAACAGTGTTAATGACAGATTTGAGAAGCACATTTCTTCAATGTTGGCCGCATGGCATTCCTGTGCAGGTGACAATGGTAATTTTTCAAAACGACAAGGATATTTAAACACATGATTATTTGTTTGGTGTGCTCTATGGCCTCTGCTACAGACCTCATCGAAATTACACTTAGATATCTTAGGGTCTACATATGAAATCTTCCCAAATGGTCTAGCGGATAGGAATCTGCCTTGTAACACAGGGTGGCCTGGGTTCGATTCCCGTCATGGCAAATGATTCTTGTAGAAAAATAAAATGAGTCCCAACGTGTGCAACAGAACAGTTCGAAATCTCGTTACATTTGCATCGTCATGAACATGACTTATATCAGGCTAGCTCATTTTTTCTTTGTTCATTTTAAGTGTAGAAACAATATTTCTTTTGTGACCATTTTTTTCTGCCGTTTTGACAACAGGCTCATGACAAAAGAACACACGGCTGTCTGCTGATTGACGCTTGACTGTAGATTTTCGCTTTGTGTCAAAAGGACTCCCTTAAGGCACACTTTTTCAAAGTAGGTGAATTCATCAGATCTGTTTGAAACATTGCATTTTATCCATGCACGACGACTGCTTAGATACTCGCAGCACAGTTGCCCCATATAAATTGCCCATGAGCGCGGAGCTTGTCTTTGTCACTGTAGCAACTTTGCTCCATCAGGGGGACAAGCCGGTTCGACGCCCCTGTAAGCAAATGTTTCTCTAAATCCTTTGTTTCAGGCAAGCCACTGTGACGTCAGACGCCTTTACGCATAAAGCTTTGCGATGCTTAGACAGTAATAACATAATTCATGTTTACATTTCTTTAATTTTCGACGCATTGTCGTTATTCGTGACGCATCAATGACCAATTGATTATATGGCAATGCAATGAAAAAAGCGTGTGGAAAACAGTGTTAATGACAGATTTGAGAAGCACATTTCTTCAATGTTGGCCGCATGGCATTCCTGTGCAGGTGACAATGGTAATTTTTCAAAACGACAAGGATATTTAAACACATGATTATTTGTTTGGTGTGCTCTATGGCCTCTGCTACAGACCTCATCGAAATGACACTTAGATATCTTAGGGTCTACATATGAAATCTTCCCAAATGGTCTAGCGGATAGGAATCTGCCTTGTAACGCAGGGCGGCCCGGGTTCGATTCCCGTCATGGCAAATGATTCTTGTAGAAAAATAAAATGAGTCCCAACGTGTGCAACAGAACAGTTTGAAATCTCGTTACATTTGCATCGTCATGAACATGACTTATATCAGGCTAGCTCATTTTTTCTTTGTTCATTTTAAGTGTACAAACAATATTTCGTTAGTGACCATTTTTTTCTGCCGTTTTGACAAATGGCTCATGACTAAAGAACACACGGGTGTCTGCTGATTGACGCTTGACTGTAGATTTTCGCTTTGTGTCAAAAGGACTCCCTTAACGAACACTTTTTCAAAGAAGGTGAATTCATCAGATCTGTTTGAAACATTGCATTTTATCCATGCACGACGACTGCTTAGATACTCGCAGCACAGTTGCCCCATATAAATTGCCCATGAGCGCGGAGCTTGTCTTTGTGACTGTAGCAACTTTGCTCCATCATGGGGACAAGCCGGTTCGACGCCCCTGTAAGCACATGTTTCTCTAATTCCTTTGTTTCAGACAAGCCACCGTGACGTCAGACGCCTTTGCGCATACAGCTTTGCGATGCTTAGACAGTAATAACATAATTCATGTTTACATTTCTTTAATTTTCGACGCATTGTCGTTATTCGTGACGCATCAATGACCAATTGATTTTATGGCAATGCAATGAAAAAAGCGTGTGGAAAACAGAGTTAATGACAGATTTGAGAAGCACATTTCTTCAATGTTGGCCGCATGGCATTCCTGTGCAGGTGACAATGGTAATTTTTCAAAACGACAAGGATATTTAAACACATGATTATTTGTTTGGTGTGCTCTATGGCCTCTGCTACAGACCTCATCGAAATGACACTTAGATATATTAGGGTCTACATATGAAATCTTCCCAAATGGTCTAGCGGATAGGAATCTGCCTTGTAACGCAGGGCGGCCCGGGTTCGATTCCCGTCATGGCAAATGATTCTTGTAGAAAAATAAAATGAGTCTCAACGTGTGCAACAGAACAGTTTGAAATCTCGTTACATTTGCATCGTCATGAACATGACTTATATCAGGCTAGCTCATTTTTTCTTTGTTCATTTTAAGTGTAGAAACAATATTTCGTTTGTGACCATTTTTTTCTGCCGTTTTGACAACAGGCTCATGACTAAAGAACACACGGCTGTCTGCTGATTGACGCTTGACTGTAGATTTTCGCTTTGTGTCAAAAGGACTCCCTTAACGCACACTTTTTCAAAGTAGGTGAATTCATCAGATCTGTTTGAAACATTGCATTTTATCCATGCACGACGACTGCTTAGATACTCGCAGCACAGTTGCCCCATATAAATTGCCCATGAGCGCGGAGCTTGTCTTTGTCACTGTAGCAACTTTGCTCCATCAGGGGGACAAGCCGGTTCGACGCCCCTGTAAGCACATGTTTCTCTAATTCCTTTGTTTCAGGCAAGCCACTGTGACGTCAGACGCCTTTACGCATACAGCTTTGCGATGCTTAGACAGTAATAACATAATTCATGTTTACATTTCTTTAATTTTCGACGCATTGTCGTTATTCGTGACGCATCAATGACCAATTGATTATATGGCAATGCAATGAAAAAAGCGTGTGGAAAACAGTGTTAATGACAGATTTGAGAAGCACATTTCTTCAATGTTGACCGCATGGCATTCCTGTGCAGGTGACAATGGTAATTTTTCAAAACGACAAGGATATTTAAACACATGATTATTTGTTTGGTGTGCTCTATGGCCTCTGCTACAGACCTCGTCCAAATGACACTTAGATATCTTAGGGTCTACATATGAAATCTTCCCAAATGGTCTAGCGGATAGGAATCTGCCTTGTAACGCAGGGCGGCCCGGGTTCGATTCCCGTCATGGCAAATGATTCTTGTCGAAAAATAAAATGAGTCCCAACGTGTGCAACAGAACAGTTTGAAATCTCGTTACATTTGCATCGTCATGAACATGACTTATATCAGGCTAGCTCATTTTTTCTTTGTTCATTTTAAGTGTAGAAACAATATTTCGTTAGTGACCATTTTTTTCTGCCGTTTTGACAAATGGCTCATGACTAAAGAACACACGGGTGTCTGCTGATTGACGCTTGACTGTAGATTTTCGCTTTGTGTCAAAAGGACTCCCTTAACGCACACTTTTTCAAAGTAGGTGAATTCATCAGATCTGTTTGAAACATTGCATTTTATCCATGCACGACGACTGCTTAGATACTCGCAGCACAGTTGCCCCATATAAATTGCCCATGAGCGCGGAGCTTGTCTTTGTCACTGTAGCAACTTTGCTCCATCAGGGGGACAAGCCGGTTCGACGCCCCTGTAAGCACATGTTTCTCTAATTCCTTTGTTTCAGGCAAGCCACTGTGACGTCAGACGCCTTTACGCATAAAGCTTTGCGATGCTTAGACAGTAATAACATAATTCATGTTTACATTTCTTTAATTTTCGACGCATTGTCGTTATTCGTGACGCATCAATGATCAATTGATTATATGGCAATGCAATGAAAAAAGCGTGTGGAAAACAGTGTTAATGACAGATTTGAGAAGCACATTTCTTCAATGTTGGCCGCATGGCATTCCTGTGCAGGTGACAATGGTAATTTTTCAAAACGACAAGGATATTTAAACACATGATTATTTGTTTGGTGTGCTCTATGGCCTCTGCTACAGACCTCATCGAAATTACACTTAGATATCTTAGGGTCTACATATGAAATCTTCCCAAATGGTCTAGCGGATAGGAATCTGCCTTGTAACACAGGGTGGCCTGGGTTCGATTCCCGTCATGGCAAATGATTCTTGTAGAAAAATAAAATGAGTCCCAACGTGTGCAACAGAACAGTTCGAAATCTCGTTACATTTGCATCGTCATGAACATGACTTATATCAGGCTAGCTCATTTTTTCTTTGTTCATTTTAAGTGTAGAAACAATATTTCTTTTGTGACCATTTTTTTCTGCCGTTTTGACAACAGGCTCATGACAAAAGAACACACGGCTGTCTGCTGATTGACGCTTGACTGTAGATTTTCGCTTTGTGTCAAAAGGACTCCCTTAAGGCACACTTTTTCAAAGTAGGTGAATTCATCAGATCTGTTTGAAACATTGCATTTTATCCATGCACGACGACTGCTTAGATACTCGCAGCACAGTTGCCCCATATAAATTGCCCATGAGCGCGGAGCTTGTCTTTGTCACTGTAGCAACTTTGCTCCATCAGGGGGACAAGCCGGTTCGACGCCCCTGTAAGCAAATGTTTCTCTAAATCCTTTGTTTCAGGCAAGCCACTGTGACGTCAGACGCCTTTACGCATAAAGCTTTGCGATGCTTAGACAGTAATAACATAATTCATGTTTACATTTCTTTAATTTTCGACGCATTGTCGTTATTCGTGACGCATCAATGACCAATTGATTATATGGCAATGCAATGAAAAAAGCGTGTGGAAAACAGTGTTAATGACAGATTTGAGAAGCACATTTCTTCAATGTTGGCCGCATGGCATTCCTGTGCAGGTGACAATGGTAATTTTTCAAAACGACAAGGATATTTAAACACATGATTATTTGTTTGGTGTGCTCTATGGCCTCTGCTACAGACCTCATCGAAATGACACTTAGATATCTTAGGGTCTACATATGAAATCTTCCCAAATGGTCTAGCGGATAGGAATCTGCCTTGTAACGCAGGGCGGCCCGGGTTCGATTCCCGTCATGGCAAATGATTCTTGTAGAAAAATAAAATGAGTCCCAACGTGTGCAACAGAACAGTTTGAAATCTCGTTACATTTGCATCGTCATGAACATGACTTATATCAGGCTAGCTCATTTTTTCTTTGTTCATTTTAAGTGTACAAACAATATTTCGTTAGTGACCATTTTTTTCTGCCGTTTTGACAAATGGCTCATGACTAAAGAACACACGGGTGTCTGCTGATTGACGCTTGACTGTAGATTTTCGCTTTGTGTCAAAAGGACTCCCTTAACGAACACTTTTTCAAAGAAGGTGAATTCATCAGATCTGTTTGAAACATTGCATTTTATCCATGCACGACGACTGCTTAGATACTCGCAGCACAGTTGCCCCATATAAATTGCCCATGAGCGCGGAGCTTGTCTTTGTGACTGTAGCAACTTTGCTCCATCATGGGGACAAGCCGGTTCGACGCCCCTGTAAGCACATGTTTCTCTAATTCCTTTGTTTCAGACAAGCCACCGTGACGTCAGACGCCTTTGCGCATACAGCTTTGCGATGCTTAGACAGTAATAACATAATTCATGTTTACATTTCTTTAATTTTCGACGCATTGTCGTTATTCGTGACGCATCAATGACCAATTGATTTTATGGCAATGCAATGAAAAAAGCGTGTGGAAAACAGAGTTAATGACAGATTTGAGAAGCACATTTCTTCAATGTTGGCCGCATGGCATTCCTGTGCAGGTGACAATGGTAATTTTTCAAAACGACAAGGATATTTAAACACATGATTATTTGTTTGGTGTGCTCTATGGCCTCTGCTACAGACCTCATCGAAATGACACTTAGATATATTAGGGTCTACATATGAAATCTTCCCAAATGGTCTAGCGGATAGGAATCTGCCTTGTAACGCAGGGCGGCCCGGGTTCGATTCCCGTCATGGCAAATGATTCTTGTAGAAAAATAAAATGAGTCTCAACGTGTGCAACAGAACAGTTTGAAATCTCGTTACATTTGCATCGTCATGAACATGACTTATATCAGGCTAGCTCATTTTTTCTTTGTTCATTTTAAGTGTAGAAACAATATTTCGTTTGTGACCATTTTTTTCTGCCGTTTTGACAACAGGCTCATGACTAAAGAACACACGGCTGTCTGCTGATTGACGCTTGACTGTAGATTTTCGCTTTGTGTCAAAAGGACTCCCTTAACGCACACTTTTTCAAAGTAGGTGAATTCATCAGATCTGTTTGAAACATTGCATTTTATCCATGCACGACGACTGCTTAGATACTCGCAGCACAGTTGCCCCATATAAATTGCCCATGAGCGCGGAGCTTGTCTTTGTCACTGTAGCAACTTTGCTCCATCAGGGGGACAAGCCGGTTCGACGCCCCTGTAAGCACATGTTTCTCTAATTCCTTTGTTTCAGGCAAGCCACTGTGACGTCAGACGCCTTTACGCATACAGCTTTGCGATGCTTAGACAGTAATAACATAATTCATGTTTACATTTCTTTAATTTTCGACGCATTGTCGTTATTCGTGACGCATCAATGACCAATTGATTATATGGCAATGCAATGAAAAAAGCGTGTGGAAAACAGTGTTAATGACAGATTTGAGAAGCACATTTCTTCAATGTTGGCCGCATGGCATTCCTGTGCAGGTGACAATGGTAATTTTTCAAAACGACAAAGATATTTAAACACATGATTATTTGTTTGGTGTGCTCTATGGCCTCTGCTACAGACCTCATCGAAATGACACTTAGATATCTTAGGGTCTACATATGAAATCTTCCCAAATGGTCTAGCGGATAGGAATCTGCCTTGTAACGCAGGGCGGCCCGGGTTCGATTCCCGTAATGGCAAATGATTCTTGTAGAAAAATAAAATGAGTCTCAACGTGTGCAACAGAACAGTTTGAAATCTCGTTACATTTGCATCGTCATGAACATGACTTATATCAGGCTAGCTCATTTTTTCTTTGTTCATTTTAAGTGTAGAAACAATATTTCGTTTGTGACCATTTTTTTCTGCCGTTTTGACAACAGGCTCATGACTAAAGAACACACGGCTGTCTGCTGATTGACGCTTGACTGTAGATTTTCGCTTTGTGTCAAAAGGACTCCCTTAACGCACACTTTTTCAAAGTAGGTGAATTCATCAGATCTGTTTGAAACATTGCATTTTATCCATGCACGACGACTGCTTAGATACTCGCAGCACAGTTGCCCCATATAAATTGCCCATGAGCGCGGAGCTTGTCTTTGTCACTGTAGCAACTTTGCTCCATCAGGGGGACAAGCCGGTTCGACGCCCCTGTAAGCACATGTTTCTCTAATTCCTTTGTTTCAGGCAAGCCACTGTGACGTCAGACGCCTTTACGCATACAGCTTTGCGATGCTTAGAGAGTAATAACATAATTTATGTTTACATTTCTTTAATTTTCGACGCATTGTCGTTATTCGTGACGCATCAATGACCAATTGATTATATGGCAATGCAATGAAAAAAGCGTGTGGAAAACAGTGTTAATGACAGATTTGAGAAGCACATTTCTTCAATGTTGGCCGCATGGCATTCCTGTGCAGGTGACAATGGTAATTTTTCAAAAAGACAAGGATATTTAAACACATGATTATTTGTTTGGTGTGCTCTATGGCCTCTGCTACAGACCTCATCGAAATGACACTTAGATATCTTAGGGTCTACATATGAAATCTTCCCAAATGGTCTAGCGGATAGGAATCTGCCTTGTAACGCAGGGCGGCCCGGGTTCGATTCCCTTTATGGCAAATGATTCTTGTAGAAAAATAAAATGAGTCCCAACGTGTGCAACAGAACAGTTTGAAATCTCGTTACATTTGCATCGTCATGAACATGACTTATATCAGGCTAGCTCATTTTTTCTTTGTTCATTTTAAGTGTAGAAACAATATTTCGTTTGTGACCATTTTTTTCTGCCGTTTTGACAACAGGCTCATGACTAAAGAACACAAGGCTGTCTGCTGATTGACGCTTGACTGTAGATTTTCGCTTTGTGTCAAAAGGACTCCCTTAACGCACACTTTTTCAAAGTAGGTGAATTCATCAGATCTGTTTGAAACATTGCATTTTATCCATGCACGACGACTGCTTAGATACTCGCAGCACAGTTGCCCCATATAAATTGCCCATGAGCGCGGAGCTTGTCTTTGTCACTGTAGCAACTTTGCTCCATCAGGGGGACAAGCCGGTTCGACGCCCCTGTAAGCACATGTTTCTCTAATTCCTTTGTTTCAGGCAAGCCACTGTGACGTCAGACTCCTTTACGCATTCAGCTTTGCGATGCTTAGACAGTAATAACATAATTAATGTTTACATTTCTTTAATTTTCGACGCATTGTCGTTATTCGTGACGCATCAATGACCAATTGATTATATGGCAATGCAATGAAAAAAGCGTGTGGAAAACAGTGTTAATGACAGATTTGAGAAGCACATTTCTTCAATGTTGGCCGCATGGCATTCCTGTGCAGGTGACAATGGTAATTTTTCAAAACGACAAGGATATTTAAACACATGATTATTTGTTTGGTGTGCTCTATGGCCTCTGCTACAGACCTCATCGAAATGACACTTAGATATCTTAGGGTCTACATATGAAATCTTCCCAAATGGTCTTGCGGATAGGAATCTGCCTTGTAACGCAGGGCGGCCCGGCTTCGATTCCCGTCATGGCAAATGATTCTTGTAGAGAAATAAAATGAGTCCCAACGTGTGCAACAGAACAGTTTGAAATCTCGTTACATTTGCATCGTCATGAACATGACTTATATCAGGCTAGCTCATTTTGTCTTTGTTCATTTTAAGTGTAGAAACAATATTTCGTTTGTGACCATTTTTTCCTGCCGTTTTGACAACAGGCTCATGACTAAAGAACACACGGCTGTCTGCTGATTGACGCTTGACTGTAGATTTTCGCTTTGTGTCAAAAGGACTCCCTTAACGCACACTTTTTCAAAGTAGGTGAATTCATCAGATCTGTTTGAAACATTGCATTTTATCCATACACGACGACTGCTTAGATACTCGCAGCACAGTTGCCCCATATAAATTGCCCATGAGCGCGGAGCTTGTCTTTGTCACTGTAGCAACTTTGCTCCATCAGGGGGACAAGCCGGTTCGACGCCCCTGTAAGCACATGTTTCTCTAATTCCTTTGATTCAGGCAAGCCACAGTGACGTCAGACGGCTTTGCGCATACAGCTTTGCGATGCTTAGACAGTAATAACATAATTCATGTTTACATTTCTTTAATTTTCGACGCATTGTCGTTTTTCGTGACGCATCAATGACCAATTGATTATATGGCAATGCAATGAAAAAAGCGTGTGGAAAACAGTGTTAATGACAGATTTGAGAAGCACATTTCTTCAATGTTGGCCGCATGGCATTCCTGTGCAGGTGACAATGGTAATTTTTCAAAACGACAAGGATATTTAAACACATGATTATTTGTTTGGTGTGCTCTATGGCCTCTGCGACAGACCTCATCGAAATGACACTTAGATATCTTAGGGTCTACATATGAAATCTTCCCAAATGGTCTAGCGGATAGGAATCTGCCTTGTAACGCAGGGCGGCTCGGGTTCGATTCCCGTCATGGCAAATGATTCTTGTAGAAAAATAAAATGAGTCTCAACGTGTGCAACAGAACAGTTTGAAATCTTGTTACATTTGCATCGTCATGAACATGACTTATATCAGGCTAGCTCATTTTTTCTTTGTTCATTTTAAGTGTAGAAACAATATTTCGTTTGTGACCATTTTTTTCTGCCGTTTTGACAACAGGCTCATGACTAAAAAACACACGGCTGTCTGCTGATTGACGCTTGACTGTAGATTTTCGCTTTGTGTCAAAAGGACTCCCTTAACGCACACTTTTTCAAAGTAGGTGAATTCATCAGATCTGTTTGAAACATTGCATTTTATCTATGCACGACGACTGCTTAGATACTCGCAGCACAGTTGCCCCATATAAATTGCCCATGAGCGCGGAGCTTGTCTTTGTCACTGTAGCAACTTTGCTCCATCAGGGGGACAAGCCGGTTCGACGCCCCTGTAAGCACATGTTTCTCTAATTCCTTTGTTTCAGGCAAGCCACTGTGACGTCAGACGCCTTTACGCATACAGCTTTGCGATGCTTAGACAGTAATAACATAATTCATGTTTACATTTCTTTAATTTTCGACGCATTGTCGTTATTCGTGACGCATCAATGACCAATTGATTATATGGCAATGCAATGAAAAAAGCGTGTGGAAAACAGTGTTAATGACAGATTTGAGAAGCACATTTCTTCAATGTTGGCCGCATGGCATTCCTGTGCAGGTGACAATGGTAATTTTTCAAAACGACAAAGATATTTAAACACATGATTATTTGTTTGGTGTGCTCTATGGCCTCTGCTACAGACCTCATCGAAATGACACTTAGATATCTTAGGGTCTACATATGAAATCTTCCCAAATGGTCTAGCGGATAGGAATCTGCCTTGTAACGCAGGGCGGCCCGGGTTCGATTCCCGTAATGGCAAATGATTCTTGTAGAAAAATAAAATGAGTCTCAACGTGTGCAACAGAACAGTTTGAAATCTCGTTACATTTGCATCGTCATGAACATGACTTATATCAGGCTAGCTCATTTTTTCTTTGTTCATTTTAAGTGTAGAAACAATATTTCGTTTGTGACCATTTTTTTCTGCCGTTTTGACAACAGGCTCATGACTAAAGAACACACGGCTGTCTGCTGATTGACGCTTGACTGTAGATTTTCGCTTTGTGTCAAAAGGACTCCCTTAACGCACACTTTTTCAAAGTAGGTGAATTCATCAGATCTGTTTGAAACATTGCATTTTATCCATGCACGACGACTGCTTAGATACTCGCAGCACAGTTGCCCCATATAAATTGCCCATGAGCGCGGAGCTTGTCTTTGTCACTGTAGCAACTTTGCTCCATCAGGGGGACAAGCCGGTTCGACGCCCCTGTAAGCACATGTTTCTCTAATTCCTTTGTTTCAGGCAAGCCACTGTGACGTCAGACGCCTTTACGCATACAGCTTTGCGATGCTTAGAGAGTAATAACATAATTCATGTTTACATTTCTTTAATTTTCGACGCATTGTCGTTATTCGTGACGCATCAATGACCAATTGATTATATGGCAATGCAATGAAAAAAGCGTGTGGAAAACAGTGTTAATGACAGATTTGAGAAGCACATTTCTTCAATGTTGGCCGCATGGCATTCCTGTGCAGGTGACAATGGTAATTTTTCAAAACGACAAGGATATTTAAACACATGATTATTTGTTTGGTGTGCTCTATGGCCTCTGCTACAGACCTCATCGAAATGACACTTAGATATCTTAGGGTCTACATATGAAATCTTCCCAAATGGTCTAGCGGATAGGAATCTGCCTTGTAACGCAGGGAGGCCGGAGTTCGATTCCCGTCATGGCAAATGATTCTTGTAGAAAAATAAAATGAGTCCCAACGTGTGCAACAGAACAGTTCGAAATCTCGTTACATTTGCATCGTCATGAACATGACTTATATCAGGCTAGCTCATTTTTTCTTTGTTCATTTTAAGTGTAGAAACAATATTTCGTTTGTGACCATTTTTTTCTGCCGTTTTGACAACAGGCTCATGACTAAAGAACACAAGGCTGTCTGCTGATTGACGCTTGACTGTAGATTTTCGCTTTGTGTCAAAAGGACTCCCTTAACGCACACTTTTTCAAAGTAGGTGAATTCATCAGATCTGTTTGAAACATTGCATTTTATCCATGCACGACGACTGCTTAGATACTCGCAGCACAGTTGCCCCATATAAATTGCCCATGAGCGCGGAGCTTGTCTTTGTCACTGTAGCAACTTTGCTCCATCAGGGGGACAAGCCGGTTCGACGCCCCTGTAAGCACATGTTTCTCTAATTCCTTTGTTTCAGGCAAGCCACTGTGACGTCAGACTCCTTTACGCATTCAGCTTTGCGATGCTTAGACAGTAATAACATAATTAATGTTTACATTTCTTTAATTTTCGACGCATTGTCGTTATTCGTGACGCATCAATGACCAATTGATTATATGGCAATGCAATGAAAAAAGCGTGTGGAAAACAGTGTTAATGACAGATTTGAGAAGCACATTTCTTCAATGTTGGCCGCATGGCATTCCTGTGCAGGTGACAATGGTAATTTTTCAAAACGACAAGGATATTTAAACACATGATTATTTGTTTGGTGTGCTCTATGGCCTCTGCTACAGACCTCATCGAAATGACACTTAGATATCTTAGGGTCTACATATGAAATCTTCCCAAATGGTCTTGCGGATAGGAATCTGCCTTGTAACGCAGGGCGGCCCGGCTTCGATTCCCGTCATGGCAAATGATTCTTGTAGAGAAATAAAATGAGTCCCAACGTGTGCAACAGAACAGTTTGAAATCTCGTTACATTTGCATCGTCATGAACATGACTTATATCAGGCTAGCTCATTTTGTCTTTGTTCATTTTAAGTGTAGAAACAATATTTCGTTTGTGACCATTTTTTCCTGCCGTTTTGACAACAGGCTCATGACTAAAGAACACACGGCTGTCTGCTGATTGACGCTTGACTGTAGATTTTCGCTTTGTGTCAAAAGGACTCCCTTAACGCACACTTTTTCAAAGTAGGTGAATTCATCAGATCTGTTTGAAACATTGCATTTTATCCATACACGACGACTGCTTAGATACTCGCAGCACAGTTGCCCCATATAAATTGCCCATGAGCGCGGAGCTTGTCTTTGTCACTGTAGCAACTTTGCTCCATCAGGGGGACAAGCCGGTTCGACGCCCCTGTAAGCACATGTTTCTCTAATTCCTTTGATTCAGGCAAGCCACAGTGACGTCAGACGGCTTTGCGCATACAGCTTTGCGATGCTTAGACAGTAATAACATAATTCATGTTTACATTTCTTTAATTTTCGACGCATTGTCGTTTTTCGTGACGCATCAATGACCAATTGATTATATGGCAATGCAATGAAAAAAGCGTGTGGAAAACAGTGTTAATGACAGATTTGAGAAGCACATTTCTTCAAATTTGGCCGCATGGCATTCCTGTGCAGGTGACAATGGTAATTTTTCAAAACGACAAGGATATTTAAACACGTGATTATTTGTTTGGTGTGCTCTATGGCCTCTGCTACAGACCTCATCGAAATGACACTTAGATATCTTAGGGTGCACATATGAAATCTTCCCAAATGGTCTAGCGGATAGGAATCTGCCTTGTAACGCAGGGCGACCCGGGTTCGATTCCCGTCATGGCAAATGATTCTTGTAGAAAAATAAAATGAGTCCCAACGTGTGCAACAGAACAGTTCGAAATCTCGTTGCATTTGCATCGTCATGAACATGACTTATATCAGGCTAGCTCATTTTTTCTTTGTTCATTTTAAGTGTAGAAACAATATTTCGTTTGTGACCATTTTTTTCTGCCGTTTTGACAACAGGCTCATGACTAAAGAACACACGGCTGTCTGCTGATTGACGCTTGACTGTAGATTTTCGCTTTGTGTCAAAAGGACTCCCTTAACGCACACTTTTTCAAAGTAGGTGAATTCATCAGATCTGTTTGAAACATTGCATTTTATCCATGCACGACGACTGCTTAGATACTCGCACCACAGTTGCCCCATATAAGTTGCCCCTGAGCGCGGAGCTTGTCTTTGTCACTGTCGCAACTTTGCTCCATCAGGGGGACAAGCCGGTTCGACGCCCCTGTAAGCACATGTTTCTCTAATTCCTTTGTTTCAGGCAAGCCACAGTGACGTCAGACGCCTTTGCGCATACAGCTTTGCGATGCTTAGACAGTAATAACATAATTCATGTTTACATTTCTTTAATTTACGACGCATTGTCGTTATTCGTGACGCATCAATGAACAATTGATTATATGGCAATGCAATGAAAAAAGCGTGTGGAAAACAGTGTTAATGACAGATTTGAGAAGCACATTTCTTCAATGTTGGCCGCATGGCATTCCTGTGCAGGTGACAATGGTAATTTTTCAAAACGACAAGGATATTTAAACACATGATTATTTGTTTGGTGTGCTGTATGGCCTCTGCTACAGACCTCATCGAAATGACACTTAGATATCTTAGGGTCTACATATGAAATCTTCCCAAATGGTCTAGCGGATAGGAATCTGCCTTGTAACGCAGGGCGGCCCGGGTTCGATTCCCGTCATGGCAAATGCTTCTTGTAGAAAAATAAAATGAGTCCCAACGTGTGCAACAGAAAAGTTCGAAATCTCGTTACATTTGCATCGTCATGAACATGACTTATATCAGGCTAGCTCATTTTGTCTTTGTTCATTTTAAGTGTAGAAACAATATTTCGTTTGTGACCATTTTTTTCTGCCGTTTTGACAACAGGCTCATGACTAAAGAACACACAGCTGTCTGCTGATTGACGCTTGACTGTAGATTTTCGCTTTGTGTCAAAAGGACTCCCTTAACGCACACTTTTTCAAAGTAGGTGAATTCATCAGATCTGTTTGAAACATTGCATTTTATCCATGCACGACGACTGCTTAGATACTCACAGCACAGTTGCCCCATATAAATTGCCCATGAGCGCGGAGCTTGTCTTTGTCACTGTAGCAACTTTGCTCCATCAGGGGGACAAGCCGGTTCGACGCCCCTGTAAGCACATGTTTCTCTAATTTCTTTGTTTCAGGCAAGCCACAGTGACGTCAGACGCCTTTGCGCATACAGCTTTGCGATGCTTAGACAGTAATAACATAATTCATGTTTACATTTCTTTAATTTTCGACGCATTGTCGTTATTCGTGACGCATCAATGACCAATTGATTATATGGCAATGCAATGAAAAAAGCGTGTGGAAAACAGTGTTAATGACAGATTTGAGAAGCACATTTCTTCAATGTTGGCCGCATGGCATTCCTGTGCAGGTGACAATGGTAATTTTTCAAAACGACAAGGATATTTAAACACATGATTATTTGTTTGGTGTGCTCTATGGCCTCTGCGACAGACCTCATCGAAATGACACTTAGATATCTTAGGGTCTACATATGAAATCTTCCCAAATGGTCTAGCGGATAGGAATCTGCCTTGTAACGCAGGGCGGCTCGGGTTCGATTCCCGTCATGGCAAATGATTCTTGTAGAAAAATAAAATGAGTCTCAACGTGTGCAACAGAACAGTTTGAAATCTTGTTACATTTGCATCGTCATGAACATGACTTATATCAGGCTAGCTCATTTTTTCTTTGTTCATTTTAAGTGTAGAAACAATATTTCGTTTGTGACCATTTTTTTCTGCCGTTTTGACAACAGGCTCATGACTAAAAAACACACGGCTGTCTGCTGATTGACGCTTGACTGTAGATTTTCGCTTTGTGTCAAAAGGACTCCCTTAACGCACACTTTTTCAAAGTAGGTGAATTCATCAGATCTGTTTGAAACATTGCATTTTATCTATGCACGACGACTGCTTAGATACTCGCAGCACAGTTGCCCCATATAAATTGCCCATGAGCGCGGAGCTTGTCTTTGTCACTGTAGCAACTTTGCTCCATCAGGGGGACAAGCCGGTTCGACGCCCCTGTAAGCACATGTTTCTCTAATTCCTTTGTTTCAGGCAAGCCACTGTGACGTCAGACGCCTTTACGCATACAGCTTTGCGATGCTTAGACAGTAATAACATAATTCATGTTTACATTTCTTTAATTTTCGACGCATTGTCGTTATTCGTGACGCATCAATGACCAATTGATTATATGGCAATGCAATGAAAAAAGCGTGTGGAAAACAGTGTTAATGACAGATTTGAGAAGCACATTTCTTCAATGTTGGCCGCATGGCATTCCTGTGCAGGTGACAATGGTAATTTTTCAAAACGACAAAGATATTTAAACACATGATTATTTGTTTGGTGTGCTCTATGGCCTCTGCTACAGACCTCATCGAAATGACACTTAGATATCTTAGGGTCTACATATGAAATCTTCCCAAATGGTCTAGCGGATAGGAATCTGCCTTGTAACGCAGGGCGGCCCGGGTTCGATTCCCGTAATGGCAAATGATTCTTGTAGAAAAATAAAATGAGTCTCAACGTGTGCAACAGAACAGTTTGAAATCTCGTTACATTTGCATCGTCATGAACATGACTTATATCAGGCTAGCTCATTTTTTCTTTGTTCATTTTAAGTGTAGAAACAATATTTCGTTTGTGACCATTTTTTTCTGCCGTTTTGACAACAGGCTCATGACTAAAGAACACACGGCTGTCTGCTGATTGACGCTTGACTGTAGATTTTCGCTTTGTGTCAAAAGGACTCCCTTAACGCACACTTTTTCAAAGTAGGTGAATTCATCAGATCTGTTTGAAACATTGCATTTTATCCATGCACGACGACTGCTTAGATACTCGCAGCACAGTTGCCCCATATAAATTGCCCATGAGCGCGGAGCTTGTCTTTGTCACTGTAGCAACTTTGCTCCATCAGGGGGACAAGCCGGTTCGACGCCCCTGTAAGCACATGTTTCTCTAATTCCTTTGTTTCAGGCAAGCCACTGTGACGTCAGACGCCTTTACGCATACAGCTTTGCGATGCTTAGAGAGTAATAACATAATTCATGTTTACATTTCTTTAATTTTCGACGCATTGTCGTTATTCGTGACGCATCAATGACCAATTGATTATATGGCAATGCAATGAAAAAAGCGTGTGGAAAACAGTGTTAATGACAGATTTGAGAAGCACATTTCTTCAATGTTGGCCGCATGGCATTCCTGTGCAGGTGACAATGGTAATTTTTCAAAACGACAAGGATATTTAAACACATGATTATTTGTTTGGTGTGCTCTATGGCCTCTGCTACAGACCTCATCGAAATGACACTTAGATATCTTAGGGTCTACATATGAAATCTTCCCAAATGGTCTAGCGGATAGGAATCTGCCTTGTAACGCAGGGAGGCCGGAGTTCGATTCCCGTCATGGCAAATGATTCTTGTAGAAAAATAAAATGAGTCCCAACGTGTGCAACAGAACAGTTCGAAATCTCGTTACATTTGCATCGTCATGAACATGACTTATATCAGGCTAGCTCATTTTTTCTTTGTTCATTTTAAGTGTAGAAACAATATTTCGTTTGTGACCATTTTTTTCTGCCGTTTTGACAACAGGCTCATGACTAAAGAACACAAGGCTGTCTGCTGATTGACGCTTGACTGTAGATTTTCGCTTTGTGTCAAAAGGACTCCCTTAACGCACACTTTTTCAAAGTAGGTGAATTCATCAGATCTGTTTGAAACATTGCATTTTATCCATGCACGACGACTGCTTAGATACTCGCAGCACAGTTGCCCCATATAAATTGCCCATGAGCGCGGAGCTTGTCTTTGTCACTGTAGCAACTTTGCTCCATCAGGGGGACAAGCCGGTTCGACGCCCCTGTAAGCACATGTTTCTCTAATTCCTTTGTTTCAGGCAAGCCACTGTGACGTCAGACTCCTTTACGCATTCAGCTTTGCGATGCTTAGACAGTAATAACATAATTAATGTTTACATTTCTTTAATTTTCGACGCATTGTCGTTATTCGTGACGCATCAATGACCAATTGATTATATGGCAATGCAATGAAAAAAGCGTGTGGAAAACAGTGTTAATGACAGATTTGAGAAGCACATTTCTTCAATGTTGGCCGCATGGCATTCCTGTGCAGGTGACAATGGTAATTTTTCAAAACGACAAGGATATTTAAACACATGATTATTTGTTTGGTGTGCTCTATGGCCTCTGCTACAGACCTCATCGAAATGACACTTAGATATCTTAGGGTCTACATATGAAATCTTCCCAAATGGTCTTGCGGATAGGAATCTGCCTTGTAACGCAGGGCGGCCCGGCTTCGATTCCCGTCATGGCAAATGATTCTTGTAGAGAAATAAAATGAGTCCCAACGTGTGCAACAGAACAGTTTGAAATCTCGTTACATTTGCATCGTCATGAACATGACTTATATCAGGCTAGCTCATTTTGTCTTTGTTCATTTTAAGTGTAGAAACAATATTTCGTTTGTGACCATTTTTTCCTGCCGTTTTGACAACAGGCTCATGACTAAAGAACACACGGCTGTCTGCTGATTGACGCTTGACTGTAGATTTTCGCTTTGTGTCAAAAGGACTCCCTTAACGCACACTTTTTCAAAGTAGGTGAATTCATCAGATCTGTTTGAAACATTGCATTTTATCCATACACGACGACTGCTTAGATACTCGCAGCACAGTTGCCCCATATAAATTGCCCATGAGCGCGGAGCTTGTCTTTGTCACTGTAGCAACTTTGCTCCATCAGGGGGACAAGCCGGTTCGACGCCCCTGTAAGCACATGTTTCTCTAATTCCTTTGTTTCAGGCAAGCCACAGTGACGTCAGACGGCTTTGCGCATACAGCTTTGCGATGCTTAGACAGTAATAACATAATTCATGTTTACATTTCTTTAATTTTCGACGCATTGTCGTTTTTCGTGACGCATCAATGACCAATTGATTATATGGCAATGCAATGAAAAAAGCGTGTGGAAAACAGTGTTAATGACAGATTTGAGAAGCACATTTCTTCAAATTTGGCCGCATGGCATTCCTGTGCAGGTGACAATGGTAATTTTTCAAAACGACAAGGATATTTAAACACGTGATTATTTGTTTGGTGTGCTCTATGGCCTCTGCTACAGACCTCATCGAAATGACACTTAGATATCTTAGGGTGCACATATGAAATCTTCCCAAATGGTCTAGCGGATAGGAATCTGCCTTGTAACGCAGGGCGACCCGGGTTCGATTCCCGTCATGGCAAATGATTCTTGTAGAAAAATAAAATGAGTCCCAACGTGTGCAACAGAACAGTTCGAAATCTCGTTGCATTTGCATCGTCATGAACATGACTTATATCAGGCTAGCTCATTTTTTCTTTGTTCATTTTAAGTGTAGAAACAATATTTCGTTTGTGACCATTTTTTTCTGCCGTTTTGACAACAGGCTCATGACTAAAGAACACACGGCTGTCTGCTGATTGACGCTTGACTGTAGATTTTCGCTTTGTGTCAAAAGGACTCCCTTAACGCACACTTTTTCAAAGTAGGTGAATTCATCAGATCTGTTTGAAACATTGCATTTTATCCATGCACGACGACTGCTTAGATACTCGCACCACAGTTGCCCCATATAAGTTGCCCCTGAGCGCGGAGCTTGTCTTTGTCACTGTCGCAACTTTGCTCCATCAGGGGGACAAGCCGGTTCGACGCCCCTGTAAGCACATGTTTCTCTAATTCCTTTGTTTCAGGCAAGCCACAGTGACGTCAGACGCCTTTGCGCATACAGCTTTGCGATGCTTAGACAGTAATAACATAATTCATGTTTACATTTCTTTAATTTACGACGCATTGTCGTTATTCGTGACGCATCAATGAACAATTGATTATATGGCAATGCAATGAAAAAAGCGTGTGGAAAACAGTGTTAATGACAGATTTGAGAAGCACATTTCTTCAATGTTGGCCGCATGGCATTCCTGTGCAGGTGACAATGGTAATTTTTCAAAACGACAAGGATATTTAAACACATGATTATTTGTTTGGTGTGCTGTATGGCCTCTGCTACAGACCTCATCGAAATGACACTTAGATATCTTAGGGTCTACATATGAAATCTTCCCAAATGGTCTAGCGGATAGGAATCTGCCTTGTAACGCAGGGCGGCCCGGGTTCGATTCCCGTCATGGCAAATGCTTCTTGTAGAAAAATAAAATGAGTCCCAACGTGTGCAACAGAAAAGTTCGAAATCTCGTTACATTTGCATCGTCATGAACATGACTTATATCAGGCTAGCTCATTTTGTCTTTGTTCATTTTAAGTGTAGAAACAATATTTCGTTTGTGACCATTTTTTTCTGCCGTTTTGACAACAGGCTCATGACTAAAGAACACACAGCTGTCTGCTGATTGACGCTTGACTGTAGATTTTCGCTTTGTGTCAAAAGGACTCCCTTAACGCACACTTTTTCAAAGTAGGTGAATTCATCAGATCTGTTTGAAACATTGCATTTTATCCATGCACGACGACTGCTTAGATACTCACAGCACAGTTGCCCCATATAAATTGCCCATGAGCGCGGAGCTTGTCTTTGTCACTGTAGCAACTTTGCTCCATCAGGGGGACAAGCCGGTTCGACGCCCCTGTAAGCACATGTTTCTCTAATTTCTTTGTTTCAGGCAAGCCACAGTGACGTCAGACGCCTTTGCGCATACAGCTTTGCGATGCTTAGACAGTAATAACATAATTCATGTTTACATTTCTTTAATTTTCGACGCATTGTCGTTATTCGTGACGCATCAATGACCAATTGATTATATGGCAATGCAATGAAAAAAGCGTGTGGAAAACAGTGTTAATGACAGATTTGAGAAGCACATTTCTTCAATGTTGGCCGCATGGCATTCCTGTGCAGGTGACAATGGTAATTTTTCAAAACGACAAGGATATTTAAACACATGATTATTTGTTTGGTGTGCTCTATGGCCTCTGCGACAGACCTCATCGAAATGACACTTAGATATCTTAGGGTCTACATATGAAATCTTCCCAAATGGTCTAGCGGATAGGAATCTGCCTTGTAACGCAGGGCGGCTCGGGTTCGATTCCCGTCATGGCAAATGATTCTTGTAGAAAAATAAAATGAGTCTCAACGTGTGCAACAGAACAGTTTGAAATCTTGTTACATTTGCATCGTCATGAACATGACTTATATCAGGCTAGCTCATTTTTTCTTTGTTCATTTTAAGTGTAGAAACAATATTTCGTTTGTGACCATTTTTTTCTGCCGTTTTGACAACAGGCTCATGACTAAAAAACACACGGCTGTCTGCTGATTGACGCTTGACTGTAGATTTTCGCTTTGTGTCAAAAGGACTCCCTTAACGCACACTTTTTCAAAGTAGGTGAATTCATCAGATCTGTTTGAAACATTGCATTTTATCTATGCACGACGACTGCTTAGATACTCGCAGCACAGTTGCCCCATATAAATTGCCCATGAGCGCGGAGCTTGTCTTTGTCACTGTAGCAACTTTGCTCCATCAGGGGGACAAGCCGGTTCGACGCCCCTGTAAGCACATGTTTCTCTAATTCCTTTGTTTCAGGCAAGCCAAAGTGACGTCAGACGCCTTTGCGCAACAGCTTTGCGATGCTTAGACAGTAATAACATAATTCATGTTTACATTTCTTTAATTTTCGACGCATTGTCGTTATTCGTGACGCATCAATGACCAATTGATTATATGGCAATGCAATGAAAAAAGCGTGTGGAAAACAGTGTTAATGACAGATTTGAGAAGCACATTTCTTCAATGTTGGCCGCATGGCATTCCTGTGCAGGTGACAATGGTAATTTTTCAAAACGACAAGGATATTTAAACACATGATTATTTGTTTGGTGTGCTCTATGGCCTCTGCTACAGACCTCATCGAAATGACACTTAGATATCTTAGGGTCTTCATATGAAATCTTCCCAAATGGTCTAGCGGATAGGAATCTGCCTTGTAACGCAGGGCGGCGCGGGTTCGATTCCCGTCATGGCAAATGATTCTTGTAGAAAAATAAAATGAGTCCCAACGTGTGCAACAGAACAGTTCGAAATCTCGTTACATTTGCATCGTCATGAACATGACTTATATCAGGCTAGCTCATTTTTTCTTTGTTCATTTTAAGTGTAGAAACAATATTTCGTTTGTGACCATTTTTTTCTGCCGTTTTGACAACAGGCTCATG
This sequence comes from Argentina silus, assembly GCF_951799395.1. Taxonomy (NCBI): domain Eukaryota; kingdom Metazoa; phylum Chordata; class Actinopteri; order Argentiniformes; family Argentinidae; genus Argentina; species Argentina silus. The sequence continues at coordinate 23,066,518 of NC_139665.1, forward strand.
ACTAAAGATCACACGGCTGTCTGCTGATTGACGCTTGACTGTAGATTTTCGCTTTGTGTCAAAAGGACTCCCTTAACGCACACTTTTTCAAAGTAGGTGAATTCATCAGATCTGTTTGAAACATTGCATTTTATCCATGCACGACGACTGCTTAGATACTCGCAGCACAGTTGCCCCATATAAATTGCCCATGAGCGCGGAGCTTGTCTTTGTCACTGTAGCAACTTTGCTCCATCAGGGGGACAAGCCGGTTCGACGCCCCTGTAAGCACATGTTTCTCTAATTCCTTTGTTTCAGGCAAGCCAAAGTGACGTCAGACGCCTTTGCGCAACAGCTTTGCGATGCTTAGACAGTAATAACATAATTCATGTTTACATTTCTTTAATTTTCGACGCATTGTCGTTATTCGTGACGCATCAATGACCAATTGATTATATGGCAATGCAATGAAAAAAGCGTGTGGAAAACAGTGTTAATGACAGATTTGAGAAGCACATTTCTTCAATGTTGGCCGCATGGCATTCCTGTGCAGGTGACAATGGTAATTTTTCAAAACGACAAGGATATTTAAACACATGATTATTTGTTTGGTGTGCTCTATGGCCTCTGCTACAGACCTCATCGAAATGACACTTAGATATCTTAGGGTCTACATATGAAATCTTCCCAAATGGTCTAGCGGATAGGAATCTGCCTTGTAACGCAAGGCGGCCCGGGTTCGATTCCCGTCATGGCAAATGATTCTTGTAGAAAAATAAAATGAGTCTCAACGTGTGCAACAGAACAGTTCGAAATCTCGTTACATTTGCATCGTCATGAACATGACTTATATCAGGCTAGCTCATTTTTTCTTTGTTCATTTTAAGTGTAGAAACAATATTTCGTTAGTGACCATTTTTTTCTGCCGTTTTGACAACAGGCTCATGACTAAAGATCACACGGCTGTCTGCTGATTGACGCTTGACTGTAGATTTTCGCTTTGTGTCAAAAGGACTCCCTTAACGCACACTTTTTCAAAGTAGGTGAATTCATCAGATCTGTTTGAAACATTGCATTTTATCCATGCACGACGACTGCTTAGATACTCGCAGCACAGTTGCCCCATATAAATTGCCCATGAGCGCGGAGCTTGTCTTTGTCACTGTAGCAACTTTGCTCCATCAGGGGGACAAGCCGGTTCGACGCCCCTGTAAGCACATGTTTCTCTAATTCCTTTGTTTCAGGCAAGCCACAGTGACGTCAGACGCCTTTGCGCATACAGCTTTGCGATGCTTAGACAGTAATAACATAATTCATGTTTACATTTCTTTAATTTTCGACGCATTGTCGTTATTCGTGACGCATCAATGACCAATTGATTATATGGCAATGCAATGAAAAAAGCGTGTGGAAAACAGTGTTAATGACAGATTTGAGAAGCACATTTCTTCAATGTTGGCCGCATGGCATTCCTGTGCAGGTGACAATGGTAATTTTTCAAAACGACAAGGATATTTAAACACATGATTATTTGTTTGGTGTGCTCTTTGGTCTCTGCTACAGACCTCATCGAAATGACACTTAGATATCTTAGGGTCTACATATGAAATCTTCCCAAATGGTCTAGCGGATAGGAATCTGCCTTGTAACGCAGGGCGGCCCGGGTTCGATTCCCGTCATGGCAAATGATTCTGGTAGAAAAATAAAATGAGTCTCAACGTGTGCAACAGAACAGTTTGAAATCTCGTTACATTTGCATCGTCATGAACATGACTTATATCAGGCTAGCTTATTTTTTCTTTGTTCATTTTAAGTGTAGAAACAATATTTCGTTAGTGACCATTTTTTTCTGCCGTTTTGACAACAGGCTCATGACTAAAGATCACACGGCTGTCTGCTGATTGACGCTTGACTGTAGATTTTCGCTTTGTGTCAAAAGGACTCCCTTAACGCACACTTTTTCAAAGTAGGTGAATTCATCAGATCTGTTTGAAACATTGCATTTTATCTATGCACGACGACTGCTTAGATACTCGCAGCACAGTTGCCCCATATAAATTGCCCATGAGCGCGGAGCTTGTCTTTGTCACTGTAGCAACTTTGCTCCATCAGGGGGACAAGCCGGTTCGACGCCCCTGAAAGCACATGTTTCTCTAATTCCTTTGTTTCAGGCAAGCCACAGTGACGTCAGACGCCTTTGCGCATACAGCTTTGCGATGCTTAGACAGTAATAACATAATTTATGTTTACATTTCTTTAATTTTCGACGCATTGTCGTTATTCGTGACGCATCAATGACCAATTGATTATATGGCAATGCAATGAAAAAAGCGTGTGGAAAACAGTGTTAATGACAGATTTGAGAAGCACATTTCTTCAATGTTGGCCGCATGGCATTCCTGTGCAGGTGACAATGGTAATTTTTCAAAAAGACAAGGATATTTAAACACATGATTATTTGTTTGGTGTGCTCTATGGCCTCTGCTACAGACCTCATCGAAATGACACTTAGATATCTTAGGGTCTACATATGAAATCTTCCCAAATGGTCTAGCGGATAGGAATCTGCCTTGTAACGCAGGGCGGCCCGGGTTCGATTCCCTTTATGGCAAATGATTCTTGTAGAAAAATAAAATGAGTCCCAACGTGTGCAACAGAACAGTTTGAAATCTCGTTACATTTGCATCGTCATGAACATGACTTATATCAGGCTAGCTCATTTTTTCTTTGTTCATTTTAAGTGTAGAAACAATATTTCGTTTGTGACCATTTTTTTCTGCCGTTTTGACAATAGGCTCATGACTAAAGAACACACGGCTGTCTGCTGATTGACGCTTGACTGTAGATTTTCGCTTTGTGTCAAAAGGACTCCCTTAACGCACCCTTTTTCAAAGTAGGTGAATTCATCAGATCTGTTTGAAACATTGCATTTTATCCATGCACGACGACTGCTTAGATACTCGCAGCACAGTTGCCCCATATAAATTGCCCATGAGTGCGGAGCTTGTCTTTGTCACTGTAGCAACTTTGCTCCATCAGGGGGACAAGCCGGTTCGACGCCCCTGTAAGCACATGTTTCTCTAATTCCTTTGTTTCAGGCAAGCCACAGTGACGTCAGACGCCTTTGCGCATACAGCTTTGCGATGCTTAGACAGTAATAACATAATTCATGTTTACATTTCTTTAATTTTCGACGCATTGTCGTTATTCGTGACGCATCAATGACCAATTGATTATATGGCAATGCAATGAAAAAAGCGTGTGGAAAACAGTGTTAATGACAGATTTGAGAAGCACATTTCTTCAATGTTGGCCGCATGGCATTCCTGTGCAGGTGACAATGGTAATTTTTCAAAACGACAAGGATATTTAAACACGTGATTATTTGTTTGGTGTGCTCTATGGCCTCTGCTACAGACCTCATCGAAATGACACTTAGATATCTTAGGGTGCATATATGAAATCTTCCCAAATGGTCTAGCGGATAGGAATCTGCCTTGGAACGCAGGGCGGCCCGGGTTCGATTCCCGTCATGGCAAATGATTCTTGTAGAAAAATAAAATGAGTCCCAACGTGTGCAACAGAACAGTTCGAAATCTCGTTACATTTGCATCGTCATGAACATGACTTATATCAGGCTAGCTCATTTTTTCTTTGTTCATTTTAAGTGTAGAAACAATATTTCGTTTGTGACCATTTTTTTCTGCCGTTTTGACAACAGGCTCATGACTAAAGAACACACGGCTGTCTGCTGATTGACGCTTGACTGTAGATTTTCGCTTTGTGTCAAAAGGACTCCCTTAACGCACACTTTTTCAAAGTAGGTGAATTCATCAGATCTGTTTGAAACATTGCATTTTATCCATGCACGACGACAGCTTAGATACTCGCAGCACAGTTGCCCCATATAAATTGCCCATGAGCGCGGAGCTTGTCTTTGTCACTGTAGCAACTTTGCTCCATCAGGGGGACAAGCCGGTTCGACGCCCCTGTAAGCACATGTTTCTCTAATTCCTTTGTTTCAGGCAAGCCACTGTGACGTCAGACGCCTTTACGCATACAGCTTTGCGATGCTTAGACAGTAATAACATAATTCATGTTTACATTTCTTTAATTTTCGACACATTGTCGTTATTCGTGACGCATCAATGACCAATTGATTATATGGCAATGCAATGAAAAAAGCGTGTGGAAAACAGTGTTAATGACAGATTTGAGAAGCACATTTCTTCAATGTTTGCCGCATGGCATTCCTGTGCAGGTGACAATGGTAATTTTTCAAAACGACAAGGATATTTAAACACATGATTATTTGTTTGGTGTGCTCTATGGCCTCTGCTACAGACCTCATCGAAATGACACTTAGATATCTTAGGGTCTACATATGAAATCTTCCCAAATGGTCTAGCGGATAGGAATCTGCCTTGTAACGCAGGGCGGCCCGTGTTCGATTCCCGTCATGGCAAATGATTCTTGTAGAAAAATAAAATGAGTCCCAACGTGTGCAACAGAACAGTTCGAAATCTCGTTACATTTGCATCGTCATGAACATGACTTATATCAGGCTAGCTCATTTTTTCTTTGTTCATTTTAAGTGTAGAAACAATATTTAGTTTGTGACCATTTTTTTCTGCCGTTTTGACAACAGGCTCATGACTAAAGAACACACGGCTGTCTGCTGATTGACGCTTGACTGTAGATTTTCGCTTTGTGTCAAAAGGACTCCCTTAACGCACACTTTTTCAAAGTAGGTGAATTCATCAGATCTGTTTGAAACATTGCATTTTATCCATGCACGACGACTGCTTAGATACTCGCAGCACAGTTGCCCCATATAAATTGCCCATGAGCGCGGAGCTTGTCTTTGTCACTGTAGCAACTTTGCTCCATCAGGGGGACAAGCCGGTTCGACGCCCCTGTAAGCACATGTTTCTCTAATTCCTTTGTTTCAGGCAAGCCACAGTGACGTCAGACGCCTTTGCGCATACAGCTTTGCGATGCTTAGACAGTAATAACATAATTCATGTTTACATTTCTTTAATTTTCGACGCATTGTCGTTATTCGTGACGCATCAATGACCAATTGATTATATGGCAATGCAATGAAAAAAGCGTGTGGAAAACAGTGTTAATGACAGATTTGAGAAGCACATTTCTTCAATGTTGGCCTCATGGCATTCCTGTGCAGTTGACAATGGTAATTTTTCAAAACGACAAGGATATTTAAACACATGATTATTTGTTTGGTGTGCTCTATGGCCTCTGCTACAGACCTCATCGAAATGACACTTAGATATCTTAGGGTCTACATATGAAATCTTCCCAAATGGTCTAGCGGATAGGAATCTGCCTTGTAACGCAGGGCGGCCCGGGTTCGATTCCCTTTATGGCAAATGATTCTTGTAGAAAAATAAAATGAGTCCCAACGTGTGCAACAGAACAGTTTGAAATCTCGTTACATTTGCATCGTCATGAACATGACTTATATCAGGCTAGCTCATTTTTTCTTTGTTCATTTTAAGTGTAGAAACAATATTTCGTTTGTGACCATTTTTTTCTGCCGTTTTGACAATAGGCTCATGACTAAAGAACACACGGCTGTCTGCTGATTGACGCTTGACTGTAGATTTTCGCTTTGTGTCAAAAGGACTCCCTTAACGCACCCTTTTTCAAAGTAGGTGAATTCATCAGATCTGTTTGAAACATTGCATTTTATCCATGCACGACGACTGCTTAGATACTCGCAGCACAGTTGCCCCATATAAATTGCCCATGAGTGCGGAGCTTGTCTTTGTCACTGTAGCAACTTTGCTCCATCAGGGGGACAAGCCGGTTCGACGCCCCTGTAAGCACATGTTTCTCTAATTCCTTTGTTTCAGGCAAGCCACAGTGACGTCAGACGCCTTTGCGCATACAGCTTTGCGATGCTTAGACAGTAATAACATAATTCATGTTTACATTTCTTTAATTTTCGACGCATTGTCGTTATTCGTGACGCATCAATGACCAATTGATTATATGGCAATGCAATGAAAAAAGCGTGTGGAAAACAGTGTTAATGACAGATTTGAGAAGCACATTTCTTCAATGTTGGCCGCATGGCATTCCTGTGCAGGTGACAATGGTAATTTTTCAAAACGACAAGGATATTTAAACACGTGATTATTTGTTTGGTGTGCTCTATGGCCTCTGCTACAGACCTCATCGAAATGACACTTAGATATCTTAGGGTGCATATATGAAATCTTCCCAAATGGTCTAGCGGATAGGAATCTGCCTTGGAACGCAGGGCGGCCCGGGTTCGTTTCCCGTCATGGCAAATGATTCTTGTAGAAAAATAAAATGAGTCCCAACGTGTGCAACAGAACAGTTCGAAATCTCGTTACATTTGCATCGTCATGAACATGACTTATATCAGGCTAGCTCATTTTTTCTTTGTTCATTTTAAGTGTAGAAACAATATTTCGTTAGTGACCATTTTTTTCTGCCGTTTTGACAACAGGCTCATGACTAAAGAACACACGGCTGTCTGCTGATTGACGCTTGACTGTAGATTTTCGCTTTGTGTCAAAAGGACTCCCTTAACGCACACTTTTTCAAAGTAGGTGAATTCATCAGATCTGTTTGAAACATTGCATTTTATCCATGCACGACGACAGCTTAGATACTCGCAGCACAGTTGCCCCATATAAATTGCCCATGAGCGCGGAGCTTGTCTTTGTCACTGTAGCAACTTTGCTCCATCAGGGGGACAAGCCGGTTCGACGCCCCTGTAAGCACATGTTTCTCTAATTCCTTTGTTTCAGGCAAGCCACTGTGACGTCAGACGCCTTTACGCATACAGCTTTGCGATGCTTAGACAGTAATAACATAATTCATGTTTACATTTCTTTAATTTTCGACACATTGTCGTTATTCGTGACGCATCAATGACCAATTGATTATATGGCAATGCAATGAAAAAAGCGTGTGGAAAACAGTGTTAATGACAGATTTGAGAAGCACATTTCTTCAATGTTGGCCGCATGGCATTCCTGTGCAGGTGACAATGGTAATTTTTCAAAACGACAAGGATATTTAAACACATGATTATTTGTTTGGTGTGCTCTATGGCCTCTGCTACAGACCTCATCGAAATGACACTTAGATATCTTAGGGTCTACATATGAAATCTTCCCAAATGGTCTAGCGGATAGGAATCTGCCTTGTAACGCAGGGCGGCCCGTGTTCGATTCCCGTCATGGCAAATGATTCTTGTAGAAAAATAAAATGAGTCCCAACGTGTGCAAGAGAACAGTTCGAAATCTCGTTACATTTGCATCGTCATGAACATGACTTATATCAGGCTAGCTCATTTTTTCTTTGTTCATTTTAAGTGTAGAAACAATATTTCGTTTGTGACCATTTTTTTCTGCCGTTTTGACAACAGGCTCATGACTAAAGAACACACGGCTGTCTGCTGATTGACGCTTGACTGTAGATTTTCGCTTTGTGTCAAAAGGACTCCCTTAACGCACACTTTTTCAAAGTAGGTGAATTCATCAGATCTGTTTGAAACATTGCATTTTATCCATGCACGACGACTGCTTAGATACTCGCAGCACAGTTGCCCCATATAAATTGCCCATGAGCGCGGAGCTTGTCTTTGTCACTGTAGCAACTTTGCTCCATCAGGGGGACAAGCCGGTTCGACGCCCCTGTAAGCACATGTTTCTCTAATTCCTTTGTTTCAGGCAAGCCACAGTGACGTCAGACGCCTTTGCGCATACAGCTTTGCGATGCTTAGACAGTAATAACATAATTCATTTTTACATTTCTTTAATTTTCGACGCATTGTCGTTATTCGTGACGCATCAATGACCAATTGATTATATGGCAATGCAATGAAAAAAGCGTGTGGAAAACAGTGTTAATGACAGATTTGAGAAGCACATTTCTTCAATGTTGGCCGCATGGCATTCCTGTGCAGGTAACAATGGTAATTTTTCAAAAAGACAAGGATATTTAAACACATGATTATTTGTTTGGTTTGCTCTATGGCCTCTGCTACAGACCTCATCGAAATGACACTTAGATATCTTAGGGTCTACATATGAAATCTTCCCAAATGGTCTAGCGGATAGGAATCTGCCTTGTAACGCAGGGCGGCCCGGGTTCGATTCCCTTTATGGCAAATGATTCTTGTAGAAAAATAAAATGAGTCCCAACGTGTGCAACAGAACAGTTTGAAATCTCGTTACATTTGCATCGTCATGAACATGACTTATATCAGGCTAGCTCATTTTTTCTTTGTTCATTTTAAGTGTAGAAACAATATTTCGTTTGTGACCATTTTTTTCTGCCGTTTTGACAACAGGCTCATGACTAAAGAACACACGGCTGTCTGCTGATTGACGCTTGACTGTAGATTTTCGCTTTGTGTCAAAAGGACTCCCTTAACGCACACTTTTTCAAAGTAGGTGAATTCATCAGATCTGTTTGAAACATTGCATTTTATCCATGCACGACGACTGCTTAGATACTCGCAGCACAGTTGCCCCATATAAATTGCCCATGAGCGCGGAGCTTGTCTTTGTCAATGTAGCAACTTTGCTCCATCAGGGGGACAAGCCGGTTCGACGCCCCTGTAAGCACATGTTTCTCTAATTCCTTTGTTTCAGGCAAGCCACAGTGACGTCAGACGCCTTTGCGCATACAGCTTTGCGATGCTTAGACAGTAATAACATAATTCATGTTTACATTTCTTTAATTTTCGACGCATTGTCGTTATTCGTGACGCATCAATGACCAATTGATTATATGGCAATGCAATGAAAAAAGCGTGTGGAAAACAGTGTTAATGACAGATTTGAGAAGCACATTTCTTCAATGTTGGCCGCATGGCATTCCTGTGCAGGTGACAATGGTAATTTTTCAAAACGACAAGGATATTTAAACACATGATTATTTGTTTGGTGTGCTCTATGGCCTCTGCTACAGACTTCATCGAAATGACACTTAGATATCTTAGGGTCTACATATGAAATCTTCCCAAATGGTCTAGCGGATAGGAATCTGCCTTGTAACGCAGGGCGGCCCGGGTTCGATTCCCGTCATGGCAAATGATTCTTGTAGAGAAATAAAATGAGTCCCAACGTGTGCAACAGAAAAGTTCGAAATCTCGTTACATTTGCATCGTCATGAACATGACTTATATCAGGCTAGCTCATTTTGTCTTTGTTCATTTTAAGTGTAGAAACAATATTTCGTTTGTGACCATTTTTTTCTGCCGTTTTGACAACAGGCTCATGACTAAAGAACACACGGCTGTCTGCTGATTGACGCTTGACTGTAGATTTTCGCTTTGTGTCAAAAGCACTCCCTTAACGCACACTTTTTCAAAGTAGGTGAATTCATCAGATCTGTTTGAAACATTGCATTTTATCCATGCACGACGACTGCTTAGATACTCGCAGCACAGTTGCCCCATATAAATTGCCGATGAGCGCGGAGCTTGTCTTTGTCATGGTAGCAACTTTGCTCCATCAGGGGGACAAGCCGGTTCGACGCCCCTGTAAGCACATGTTTCTCTAATTCCTTTGTTTCAGGCAAGCCACAGTGACGTCAGACGCCTTTGCGCATACAGCTTTGCGATGCTTAGACAGTAATAACATAATTCATGTTTACATTTCTTTAATTTTCGACGCATTGTCGTTATTCGTGACGCATCAATGACCAATTGATTATATGGCAATGCAATGAAAAAAGCGTGTGGAAAACAGTGTTAATGACAGATTTGAGAAGCACATTTCTTCAATGTTGGCCGCATGGCATTCCTGTGCAGGTGACAATGGTAATTTTTCAAAACGACAAGGATATTTAAACACATGATTATTTGTTTGGTGTGCTCTATGGCCTCTGCTACAGACCTCATCGAAATGACACTACATATCTTAGGGTCTACATTTGAAATCTTCCCAAATGGTCTAGTGGATAGGAATCTGCCTTGTAACGCAGGGCGGCCCGGGTTCGATTCCCGTCATGGCAAATGATTCTTGTAGAGAAATAAAATGAGTCCCAACGTGTGCAACAGAACAGTTTGAAATCTAGTCACATTTGCATCGTCATGAACATGACTTATATCAGGCTAGCTCATTTTGTCTTTGTTCATTTTAAGTGTAGAAACAATATTTCGTTTGTGACCATTTTTTTCTGCCGTTTTGACAACAGGCTCATGACTAAAGAACACACGGCTGTCTGCTGATTGACGCTTGACTGTAGATTTTCGCTTTGTGTCAAAAGGACTCCCTTAACGCACACTTTTTCAAAGTAGGTGAATTCATCAGATCTGTTTGAAACATTGCATTTTATCCATGCACGACGACTGCTTAGATACTCGCAGCACAGTTGCCCCATATAAATTGCCCATGAGCGCGGAGCTTGTCTTTGTCACTGTAGCAACTTTGCTCCATCAGGGGGACAAGCCGGTTCGACGCCCCTGAAAGCACATGTTTCTCTAATTCCTTTGTTTCAGGCAAGCCACAGTGACGTCAGACGCCTTTGCGCATACAGCTTTGCGATGCTTAGACAGTAATAACATAATTCATGTTTACATTTCTTTAATTTTCGACGCATTGTCGTTATTCGTGACGCATCAATGACCAATTGATTATATGGCAATGCAATGAAAAAAGCGTGTGGAAAACAGTGTTAATGACAGATTTGAGAAGCACATTTCTTCAATGTTGGCCGCATGGCATTCCTGTGCAGGTGACAATGGTAATTTTTCAAAACGACAAGGATATTTAAACACATGATTATTTGTTTGGTGTGCTCTATGGCCTCTGCTACAGACCTCATCGAAATGAGACTACATATCTTAGGGTCTACATTTGAAATCTTCCCAAATGGTCTAGTGGATAGGAATCTGCCTTGTAACGCAGGGCGGCCCGGGTTCGATTCCCGTCATGGCAAATGATTCTTGTAGAGAAATAAAATGAGTCCCAACGTGTGCAACAGAACAGTTCGAAATCTCGTTACATTTGCATTGTCATGAACATGACTTATATCAGGCTAGCTCATTTTTTCTTTGTTCATTTTAAGTGTAGAAACAATATTTCGTTTGTGACCATTTTTTTCTGCCGTTTTGACAACAGGCTCATGACTAAAAAACACACGGCTGTCTGCTGATTGACGCTTGACTGTAGATTTTCGCTTTGTGTCAAAAGGACTCCCTTAACGCACACTTTTTCAAAGTAGGTGAATTCATCAGATCTGTTTGAAACATTGCATTTTATCCATGCACGACGACTGCTTAGATACTCGCAGCACAGTTGCCCCATATAAATTGCCCATGAGCGCGGAGCTTGTCTTTGTCACTGTAGCAACTTTGCTCCATCAGGGGGACAAGCCGGTTCGACGCCCCTGTAAGCACATGTTTCTCTAATTCCTTTGTTTCAGGCAAGCCACAGTGACGTCAGACGGCTTTGCGCATACAGCTTTGCGATGCTTAGACAGTAATAACATAATTCATGTTTACATTTCTTTAATTTTCGACGCATTGTCGTTTTTCGTGACGCATCAATGACCAATTGATTATATGGCAATGCAATGAAAAAAGCGTGTGGAAAACAGTGTTAATGACAGATTTGAGAAGCACATTTCTTCAATGTTGGCCGCATGGCATTCCTGTGCAGGTGACAATGGTAATTTTTCAAAACGACAAGGATATTTAAACACATGATTATTTGTTTGGTGTGCTCTATGGCCTCTGCTACAGACCTCATCGAAATGACACTACATATCTTAGGGTCTACATTTGAAATCTTCCCAAATGGTCTAGTGGATAGGAATCTGCCTTGTAACGCAGGGCGGCCCGGGTTCGATTCCCGTCATGGCAAATGATTCTTGTAGAGAAATAAAATGAGTCCCAACGTGTGCAACAGAACAGTTCGAAATCTCGTTACATTTGCATTGTCATGAACATGACTTATATCAGGCTAGCTCATTTTTTCTTTGTTCATTTTAAGTGTAGAAACAATATTTCGTTTGTGACCATTTTTTTCTGCCGTTTTGACAACAGGCTCATGACTAAAAAACACACGGCTGTCTGCTGATTGACGCTTGACTGTAGATTTTCGCTTTGTGTCAAAAGGACTCCCTTAACGCACACTTTTTCAAAGTAGGTGAATTCATCAGATCTGTTTGAAACATTGCATTTTATCCATGCACGACGACTGCTTAGATACTCGCAGCACAGTTGCCCCATATAAATTGCCCATGAGCGCGGAGCTTGTCTTTGTCACTGTAGCAACTTTGCTCCATCAGGGGGACAAGCCGGTTCGACGCAACTGTAAGCACATGTTTCTCTAATTCCTTTGTTTCAGGCAAGCCACAGTGACGTCAGACGGCTTTGCGCATACAGCTTTGCGATGCTTAGACAGTAATAACATAATTCATGTTTACATTTCTTTAATTTTCGACGCATTGTCGTTTTTCGTGACGCATCAATGACCAATTGATTATATGGCAATGCAATGAAAAAAGCGTGTGGAAAACAGTGTTAATGACAGATTTGAGAAGCACATTTCTTCAATGTTGGCCGCATGGCATTCCTGTGCAGGTGACAATGGTAATTTTTCAAAACGACATGGATATTTAAACACATGATTATTTGTTTGGTGTGCTCTATGGCCTCTGCTACAGACCTCATCGAAATGACACTACATATCTTAGGGTCTACATTTGAAATCTTCCCAAATGGTCTAGCGGATAGGAATCTGCCTTGTAACGCAGGGCGGCCCGGGTTCGATTCCCGTCATGGCAAATGATTCTTGTAGAGAAATAAAATGAGTCCCAACGTGTGCAACAGAACAGTTCGAAATCTCGTTACATTTGCATCGTCATGAACATGACTTATATCAGGCTAGCTAATTTTTTCTTTGTTCATTTTAAGTGTAGAAACAATATTTCGTTTGTGACCATTTTTTTCTGCCGTTTTGACAACAGGCTCATGACTAAAGAACACACGGCTGTCTGCTGATTGACGCTTGACTGTAGATTTTCGCTTTGTGTCAAAAGGACTCCCTTAACGCACACTTTTTCAAAGTAGGTGAATTCATCAGATCTGTTTGAAACATTGCATTTTATCCATGCACGACGACTGCTTAGATACTCGCAGCACAGTTGCCCCATATAAATTGCCCATGAGCGCGGAGCTTGTCTTTGTCACTGTAGCAACTTTGCTCCATCAGGGGGACAAGCCGGTTCGACGCCCCTGAAAGCACATGTTTCTCTAATTCCTTTGTTTCAGGCAAGCCACAGTGACGTCAGACGCCTTTGCGCATACAGCTTTGCGATGCTTAGACAGTAATAACATAATTCATGTTTACATTTCTTTAATTTTCGACGCATTGTCGTTATTCGTGACGCATCAATGACCAATTGATTATATGGCAATGCAATGAAAAAAGCGTGTGGAAAACAGTGTTAATGACAGATTTGAGAAGCACATTTCTTCAATGTTGGCCGCATGGCATTCCTGTGCAGGTGACAATGGTAATTTTTCAAAACGACAAGGATATTTAAACACATGATTATTTGTTTGGTGTGCTCTATGGCCTCTGCTACAGACCTCATCGAAATGACACTACATATCTTAGGGTCTACATTTGAAATCTTCCCAAATGGTCTAGTGGATAGGAATCTGCCTTGTAACGCAGGGCGGCCCGGGTTCGATTCCCGTCAGGGCAAATGATTCTTGTAGAGAAATAAAATGAGTCCCAACGTGTGCAACAGAACAGTTTGAAATCTCGTCACATTTGCATTGTCATGAACATGACTTATATCAGGCTAGCTCATTTTTTCTTTGTTAATGTTAAGTGTAGAAACAATATTTCGTTTGTGACCATTTTTTTCTGCCGTTTTGACAACAGGCTCATGACTAAAAAACACACGGCTGTCTGCTGATTGACGCTTGACTGTAGATTTTCGCTTTGTGTCAAAAGGACTCCCTTAACGCACACTTTTTCAAAGTAGGTGAATTCATCAGATCTGTTTGAAACATTGCATTTTATCCATGCACGACGACTGCTTAGATACTCGCAGCACAGTTGCCCCATATAAATTGCCCATGAGCGCGGAGCTTGTCTTTGTCACTGTAGCAACTTTACTCCATCAGGGGGACAAGCCGGTTCGACGCCCCTGTAAGCACATGTTTCTCTAATTCCTTTGTTTCAGGCAAGCCACAGTGACGTCAGACGGCTTTGCGCATACAGCTTTGCGATGCTTAGACAGTAATAACATAATTCATGTTTACATTTCTTTAATTTTCGACGCATTGTCGTTTTTCGTGACGCATCAATGACCAATTGATTATATGGCAATGCAATGAAAAATGCGTGTGGAAAACAGTGTTAATGACAGATTTGAGAAGCACATTTCTTCAATGTTGGCCGCATGGCATTCCTGTGCAGGTGACAATGGTAATTTTTCAAAACGACAAGGATATTTAAACACATGATTATTTGTTTGGTGTGCTCTATGGCCTCTGCTACAGACCTCATCGAAATGACACTACATATCTTAGGGTCTACATTTGAAATCTTCCCAAATGGTCTAGTGGATAGGAATCTGCCTTGTAACGCAGGGCGGCCCGGGTTCGATTCCCGTCATGGCAAATGATTCTTGTAGAGAAATAAAATGAGTCCCAACGTGTGCAACAGAACAGTTCGAAATCTCGTTACATTTGCATTGTCATGAACATGACTTATATCAGGCTAGCTCATTTTTTCTTTGTTCATTTTAAGTGTAGAAACAATATTTCGTTTGTGACCATTTTTTTCTGCCGTTTTGACAACAGGCTCATGACTAAAAAACACACGGCTGTCTGCTGATTGACGCTTGACTGTAGATTTTCGCTTTGTGTCAAAAGGACTCCCTTAACGCACACTTTTTCAAAGTAGGTGAATTCATCAGATCTGTTTGAAACATTGCATTTTATCCATGCACGACGACTGCTTAGATACTCGCAGCACAGTTGCCCCATATAAATTGCCCATGAGCGCGGAGCTTGTCTTTGTCACTGTAGCAACTTTGCTCCATCAGGGGGACAAGCCGGTTCGACGCCCCTGTAAGCACATGTTTCTCTAATTCCTTTGTTTCAGGCAAGCCACAGTGACGTCAGACGGCTTTGCGCATACAGCTTTGCGATGCTTAGACAGTAATAACATAATTCATGTTTACATTTCTTTAATTTTCGACGCATTGTCGTTTTTCGTGACGCATCAATGACCAATTGATTATATGGCAATGCAATGAAAAAAGCGTGTGGAAAACAGTGTTAATGACAGATTTGAGAAGCACATTTCTTCAATGTTGGCCGCATGGCATTCCTGTGCAGGTGACAATGGTAATTTTTCAAAACGACAAGGATATTTAAACACATGATTATTTGTTTGGTGTGCTCTATGGCCTCTGCTACAGACCTCATCGAAATGACACTACATATCTTAGGGTCTACATTTGAAATCTTCCCAAATGGTCTAGCGGATAGGAATCTGCCTTGTAACGCAGGGCGGCCCGGGTTCGATTCCCGTCATGGCAAATGATTCTTGTAGAGAAATAAAATGAGTCCCAACGTGTGCAACAGAACAGTTCGAAATCTCGTTACATTTGCATTGTCATGAACATGACTTATATCAGGCTAGCTCATTTTTTCTTTGTTCATTTTAAGTGTAGAAACAATATTTCGTTTGTGACCATTTTTTTCTGCCGTTTTGACAACAGGCTCATGACTAAAGAACACACGGCTGTCTGCTGATTGACGCTTGACTGTAGATTTTCGCTTTGTGTCAAAAGGACTCCCTTAACGCACACTTTTTCAAAGTAGGTGAATTCATCAGATCTGTTTGAAACATTGCATTTTATCCATGCACGACGACTGCTTAGATACTCGCAGCACAGTTGCCCCATATAAATTGCCCATGAGCGCGGAGCTTGTCTTTGTTACTGTAGCAACTTTGCTCCATCAGGGGGACAAGCCGGTCCGACGCCCCTGTAAGCACATGTTTCTCTAATTCCTTTGTTTCAGGCAAGCCACAGTGACGTCAGACGCCTTTGCGCATACAGCTTTGCGATGCTTAGACAGTAATAACATAATTCATGTTTACATTTCTTTAATTTTCGACGCATTGTCGTTATTCGTGACGCATCAATGACCAATTGATTTTTGGCAAAGCAATGAAAAAAGCGTGTGGAAAACAGTGTTAATGACAGATTTGAGAAGCACATTTCTTCAATGTTGGCCGCATGGCATTCCTGTGCAGGTGACAATGGTAATTTTTCAAAACGACAAGGATATTTAAACACATGATTATTTGTTTGGTGTGCTCTATGGCCTCTGCTACAGACCTCATCGAAATGACACTACATATCTTAGGGTCTACATTTGAAATCTTCCCAAATGGTCTAGTGGATAGGAATCTGCCTTGTAACGCAGGGCGGCCCGGGTTCGATTCCCGTCATGGCAAATGATTCTTGTAGAGAAATAAAATGAGTCCCAACGTGTGCAACAGAACAGTTTGAAATCTCGTTACATTTGCATTGTCATGAACATGACTTATATCAGGCTAGCTCATTTTTTCTTTGTTAATTTTAAGTGTAGAAACAATATTTCGTTTGTGACCATTTTTTTCTGCCGTTTTGACAACAGGCTCATGACTAAAAAACACACGGCTGTCTGCTGATTGACGCTTGACTGTAGATTTTCGCTTTGTGTCAAAAGGACTCCCTTAACGCACACTTTTTCAAAGTAGGTGAATTCATCAGATCTGTTTGAAACATTGCATTTTATCCATGCACGACTACTGCTTAGATACTCGCAGCACAGTTGCCCCATATAAATTGCCCATGAGCGCGGAGCTTGTCTTTGTCACTGTAGCAACTTTGCTCCATCAGGGGGACAAGCCGGTTCGACGCCCCTGTAAGCACATGTTTCTCTAATTCCTTTGTTTCAGGCAAGCCACTGTGACGTCAGACGCCTTTACGCATACAGCTTTGCGATGCTTAGACAGTAATAACATAATTCATGTTTACATTTCTTTAATTTTCGACGCATTGTCGTTATTCGTGACGCATCAATGACCAATTGATTATATGGCAATGCAATGAAAAAAGCGTGTGGAAAACAGTGTTAATGACAGATTTGAGAAGCACATTTCTTCAATGTTGGCCGCATGGCATTCCTGTGCAGGTGACAATGGTAATTTTTCAAAACGACAAGGATATTTAAACACATGATTATTTGTTTGGTGTGCTCTATGGCCTCTGCTACAGACCTCATCGAAATGACACTACATATCTTAGGGTCTACATTTGAAATCTTCCCAAATGGTCTAGTGGATAGGAATCTGACTTGTAACGCAGGGCGGCCCGGGTTCGATTCCCGTCATGGCAAATGATTCTTGTAGAGAAATAAAATGAGTCCCAACGTGTGCAACAGAACAGTTCGAAATCTCGTTACATTTGCATCGTCATGAACATGACTTATATCAGGCTAGCTCATTTTTTCTTTGTTCATTTTAAGTGTAGAAACAATATTTCGTTTGTGACCATTTTTTTCTGCCGTTTTGACAACAGGCTCATGACTAAAGAACACACGGCTGTCTGCTGATTGACGCTTGACTGTAGATTTTCGCTTTGTGTCAAAAGGACTCCCTTAACGCACACTTTTTCAAAGTAGGTGAATTCATCAGATCTGTTTGAAACATTGCATTTTATCCATGCACGACGACTGCTTAGATACTCGCAGCACAGTTGCCCCATATAAATTGCCCATGAGCGCGGAGCTTGTCTTTGTCACTGTAGCAACTTTGCTCCATCAGGGGGACAAGCCGGTTCGACGCCCCTGTAAGCACATGTTTCTCTAATTCCTTTGTTTCAGGCAAGCCACAGTGACGTCAGACGGCTTTGCGCATACAGCTTTGCGATGCTTAGACAGTAATAACATAATTCATGTTTACATTTCTTTAATTTTCGACGCATTGTCGTTTTTCGTGACGCATCAATGACCAATTGATTATATGGCAATGCAATGAAAAAAGCGTGTGGAAAACAGTGTTAATGACAGATTTGAGAAGCACATTTCTTCAATGTTGGCCGCATGGCATTCCTGTGCAGGTGACAATGGTAATTTTTCAAAACGACAAGGATATTTAAACACATGATTATTTGTTTGGTGTGCTCTCTGGCCTCTGCTACAGACCTCATCGAAATGACACTTAGATATCTTAGGGTCTACATATGAAATCTTCCCAAATGGTCTAGCGGATAGGAATCTGCCTTGAAACGCAGGGCGGCCCGGGTTCGATTCCCGTCATGGCAAATGATTCTTGTAGAAAAATAAAATGAGTCCCAACGTGTGCAACAGAAAAGTTCGAAATCTCGTTACATTTGCATCGTCATGAACATGACTTATATCAGGCTAGCTCATTTTGTCTTTGTTCATTTTAAGTGTAGAAACAATATTTCGTTTATGACCATTTTTTTCTGCCGTTTTGACAACAGGCTCATGACTAAAGAACACACGGCTGTCTGCTGATTGACGCTTGACTGTAGATTTTCGCTTTGTGTCAAAAGGACTCCCTTAACGCACACTTTTTCAAAGTAGGTGAATTCATCAGATCTGTTTGAAACATTGCATTTTATCCATGCACGACGACTGCTTAGATACTCGCAGCACAGTTGCCCCATATAAATTGCCCATGAGCGCGGAGCTTGTCTTTGTCACTGTAGCAACTTTGCTCCATCAGGGGGACAAGCCGGTTCGACGCCCCTGTAAGCACATGTTTCTCTATTTCCTTTGTTTCAGGCAAGCCACAGTGACGTCAGACGGCTTTGCGCATACAGCTTTGCGATGCTTAGACAGTAATAACATAATTCATGTTTACATTTCTTTAATTTTCGACGCATTGTCGTTTTTCGTGACGCATCAATGACCAATTGATTATATGGCAATGCAATGAAAAAAGCGTGTGGAAAACAGTGTTAATGACAGATTTGAGAAGCACATTTCTTCAATGTTGGCCGCATGGCATTCCTGTGCAGGTGACAATGGTAATTTTTCAAAACGACAAGGATATTTAAACACATGATTATTTGTTTGGTGTGCTCTCTGGCCTCTGCTACAGACCTCATCGAAATGACACTTAGATATCTTAGGGTGCACATATGAAATCTTCCCAAATGGTCTAGCGGATAGGAATCTGCCTTGTAACGCAGGGCGGCCAGGGTTCGATTCCCGTCATGGCAAATGGTTCTTGAAGAAAAATAAAATGAGTCCCAACGTGTGCAACAGAACAGTTCGAAATCTCGTTACATTTGCATCGTCATGAACATGACTTATATCAGGCTAGCTCATTTTGTCTTTGTTCATTTTAAGTGTAAAAACAATATTTCGTTTGTGACCATTTTTTTCTGCCGTTTTGACAACAGGCTCATGACTAAAGAACACACGGCTGTCTGCTGATTGACGCTTGACTGTAGATTTTCGCTTTGTGTCAAAAGGACTCCCTTAACGCACACTTTTTCAAAGTAGGTGAATTCATCAGATCTGTTTGAAACATTGCATTTTATCCATGCACGACGACTGCTTAGATACTCGCAGCACAGTTGCCCCATATAAATTGCCCATGAGCGCGGAGCTTGTCTTTGTTACTGTAGCAACTTTGCTCCATCAGGGGGACAAGCCGGTCCGACGCCCCTGTAAGCACATGTTTCTCTAATTCCTTTGTTTCAGGCAAGCCACAGTGACGTCAGACGCCTTTGCGCATACAGCTTTGCGATGCTTAGACAGTAATAACATAATTCATGTTTACATTTCTTTAATTTTCGACGCATTGTCGTTATTCGTGACGCATCAATGACCAATTGATTTTTGGCAATGCAATGAAAAAAGCGTGTGGAAAACAGTGTTAATGACAGATTTGAGAAGCACATTTCTTCAATGTTGGCCGCATGGCATTCCTGTGCAGGTGACAATGGTAATTTTTCAAAATGACAAGGATATTTAAACACATGATTATTTGTTTGGTGTTCTCTATGGCCTCTGCTACAGACCTCATCGAAATAACACTTAGATATCTTAGGGTCTACATATGAAATCTTCCCAAATGGTCTAGCGGATAGGAATCTACCTTGTAACGCAGGGCGGCCCGGGTTCGATTCCCGTCATGGCAAATGATTCTTGTAGAAAAATAAAATGAGTCCCAACGTGTGCAACAGAAAAGTTCGAAATCTCGTTACATTTGCATCGTCATGAACATGACTTATATCAGGCTAGCTCATTTTGTCTTTGTTCATTTTAAGTGTAGAAACAATATTTCGTTTGTGACCATTTTTTTCTGCCGTTTTGACAACAGGCTCATGACTAAAGAACACACGGCTGTCTGCTGATTGACGCTTGACTGTAGATTTTCGCTTTGTGTCAAAAGGACTCCCTTAACCCAGACTTTGTCAAAGTAGGTGAATTCATCAGATCTGTTTGAAACATTGCATTTTATCCATGCACGACGACTGCTTAGATACTCGCAGCACAGTTGCCCCATATAAATTGCCCATGAGCGCGGAGCTTGTCTTTGTCACTGTAGCAACTTTGCTCCATCAGGGGGACAAGCCGGTTCGACGCCCCTGTAAGCACATGTTTCTCTAATTCCTTTGTTTCAGGCAAGCCACTGTGACGTCAGACGCCTTTACGCATACAGCTTTGCGATGCTTAGACAGTAATAACATAATTCATGTTTACATTTCTTTAATTTTCGACGCATTGTCGTTATTCGTGACGCATCAATGACCAATTGATTATATGGCAATGCAATGAAAAAAGCGTGTGGAAAACAGTGTTAATGACAGATTTGAGAAGCACATTTCTTCAATGTTGGCCGCATGGCATTCCTGTGAGACAAATCCATGTTTTCGCGCCTTTTTTGCCATTTCCAGGTCGAAAAACACACAGGCCCCAAAAATAGATAAACGGTTTTCCATCCAAAACTGAGGCTTCAAACTTGATGAAAACAGTCTCTCCCAATATAACTCAAGGGCTGCTTGTGTTTTTTAGGCCTTCGCAAGCTATCGGAAGTGTGTGCGCGGCAGGAGAGACAAATCCATGTTTTCGCGCCTTTTTTGCGATTTCAAGGTCGAAAAACACATAGGCGCCAAAATGAAACAAACTGCTGCCGCGCAAAAACTATGGCTTCAAACTTGATGAAAACAGTCTCTCCCATAATAACTCACGGGCTGCTTGTGATTTTAAGGCCTTCGCAAGCTATCGGAAGTGTGTGCGCGGCAGGAGAGACAAATCCATGTTTTCGCGCCTTTTTTGCGATTTCAAGGTCGAAAAACACATAGGCCCCAAAATGAAAGAAACGGCTGCAGCGCCAAAACTATGGCTTCAAACTTGATGAAAACAGTTTCTCCCATAATAACTCACGGGCTGCTTGTGTTTTTTAGGCCTTCGCAAGCTATCGGAAGTGTGTGCGCGGCAGGAGAGACAAATCCATGTTTTCGCGCCTTTTTTGCCATTTCCAGGTCGAAAAACACAAAGGCCCCAAAAATAAAGAAACGGCTGTCCAGCCAAAACTGAGGCTTCAAACTTGATGAAAACAGTCTCTCCCACAATAACTCAAGGGCCGCTTGTGTTTTTTAGGCCTTCGCAAGCTATCGGAAGTGTGTGCGCGGCAGGAGAGACAAATCCATGTTTTCGCGCATTTTTTGCGATTTCAAGGTCGAAAAACACATAGGCCCCAAAATGAAAGAAACGGCTGGCGCGCCAAAACTATGGCTTCAAACTTGATGAAAACAGTCTCTCCCATAATAACTCACGGGCTGCTTGTGTTTTTTAGGCCTTTGCAAGCTATCGGAAGTGTGTGCGCGGCAGGAGAGACAAATCCATGTTTTCGCGCCTTTTTTGCGATTTCAAGGTCGAAAAACACATCAAAGTCAAAGTCAAAGTGGCTTTATTGTCAATTCTTCACATGTCAAGACATACAAGGAATCGAGAGGACGTTTCTCACTCTCCCACGGTGAGACAGATAAAGTGCCCAGGCACAACAGATAACACATACTAAAAGTAAAACATTCAATAAAAATAATTTAAACAGTGCAAAAAGAGTAGTCGGTAAAGACAGTAAGTAGCAGCCAGATACTGTGTATTCTGTATAAAAAAATAATAGTGCAATAGTGCATTGTAGCAATAGAATAGTGGATTGTCCAGAGTCCGTAGTGTTTTTTTTTTGGGGGGGGGGGGGGGCTGAAGGGTTGGGAGGGGGGGTGGTGGTTTCAGCTTCTTGACAGCTTGGAGGATGTGGCTGGGGGAAGTGAGGGGAGAGAATTTAGCTTCCTGACAGCTTGGGGTATGAAGCTTTTCGTGAGTCTGGTGGTGTGGGCACGGAGGCTCCTATACCTTCTTCCAGAAGGCAGGAGGCTGAACAGACTGTGTGCGGGGTGGCTTGCGTCGCTCACAATCGAGGTAGCTTTGCGGGTGAGGCGGGTGGAGTAAGTCTCTTGCAGGGAAGGGAGTGGGGCACCAATGATCTTAGCAGCTGTGTTCACAATGCGTTGCAGTGCTTTCCTACTGTGTTCGGTGCAGCTACCGCCCCACACAGTGATGCAGCTGGACAGGATGCTTTCAATGGTGCCTCGGTAGAATGTTGTCAGGATAGGTGTGGGAGCTTTCGCTCGCTTCAGCTTGCGGAGGAAGTAGAGGCGCCGCTGGGCTGTCTTCGCCAGTGATGCGGTGTTGGTGGTCCAGGAGAGGTCCTCACTGATGTGCACCCCCAGGAATTTGGTGCTGCTCACTCTCTCCACAGCAGCACCATCGATGGTCAGTGGTGGGTGTTCGGTGTGCCCTCTCCGGAAGTCGACCACAATCTCCTTCGTTTTGCTGACATTCAGCAGGAGGTTGTTGTCTCTGCACCACGTGGTCAGAAGGTTGACCTCCTTTCTATAGTGGGTCTCGTCGTTCTTGGAGATGAGACCCACCAGAGTTGTGTCGTCCGCAAACTTCACCATGTGATTGGTGCTGTGGGTTGATGTGCAGTCGTGAGTCAGCAGGGTGAAGAGCAGGGGACTGAGCACACAGCCTTGGGGGGCCCCTGTGCTGAGTGTGATGCTGCTCGAGGTGTTGTTGCCGACTCGTACTGCTTGTGGTCTCTCGCTGAGGAAGTCCAGCAGCCAGTTGCAGAGGGAGGTGTTGAGCCCCAGCTGGTCCAGTTTACAGATCAGTTGTTGCGGGATTATGGTGTTAAATGCTGAGCTAAAGTCTATGAAAAGCATTCTCACATATGAGTCTGCTTTTTCCAGGTGGGTGAGGGCTGGGTGGAGAGCAGAGCAGATTGCGTCCTCTGTGGAACGTTTTGCTCGGTATGCAAACTGAAAGGGGTCCAGGGTGGGGGGGAGGATGGACTTAATGTGAGACATGACTAGCCGTTCAAAGCACTTCATGATGATGGGGGTCAGTGCTACAGGGCGATAGTCATTGAAGCAGGATGGAGCGGATTTCTTTGGCACAGGTATGATGATGGAGGTCTTGAAATGTGATGGGACAGCAGCTTGACGCAAAGAAGTGTTAAAGATGTCCGTGAAGACATCCTTAAGCTCCTCTGCGCAGTCCCTCAGCACACGGCCTGGGATGTTGTCTGGGCCTGTTGCTTTGCGGGGGTTGATGGTAAAGAGTGTCCTCTTCACACTGGCAGCAGACAGGCACAGGACCTGATCATGGGGGGGGGGTGGGGTTTTCTGTGGGCTTGTAGTGTTTGTTGCTTCAAACCGTGCAAAGAAGCTGTTGAGGTTGTTGAGCAGAGAGATGTTGTTGTCGCAGGTCTGTGGCGCGGGCTTGTAGTCCATTATGGTCTGAATGCCCTGCCACAGGCTCTGCGTGTCTCTGCTGTCCTTGAAGTGGCAGGTAATCTTGTTGGTGTAGTCCCGTTTTGCTTTCCTGATGCCACGGGACAGGCTGGCTCTCGCTGTTCTTAGGCCATTTTCATCCCCGGCTCTGAAGGCTTTGTCTCTGGCCCTTGCTTGAACATGTCCCAGTCTGTTGTTGCAAGACAGTCCTTGAGAGCAGACCTGGACCCCTCCGGCCACACAGTTATCTCTTTCCGGACCGGTTTTCCGACTTTCACTCTGGGCCTATATGCTGGCATTAGCATGACAGTGATGTGATCAGAGAGTCCGATGTGGGGGAGAGGGGAGGCCTTGTATGCTCCTTTGTGAGAAGTGTAGACCAAGTCCAAGGTGTTTTCCCCTCTTGTTGGGAAATTGACATGCTGATGGAGTTTTGGTAGGACAGTCTTAAGGTCAGCATGATTAAAATCTCCAGCGAGGATGGTAAATCCATCTGGGTGTGCTGTCTGTTGTTCACTGATGGCCTGGTACAGTTCACAAAGTGCCGCATTCCTGTCACTGTTGCTGGAGGTTGGAGGGATGTATACTGCGGCTAGCAAGACCGCAGTAAACTCCCTCGGCAGATAGAAAGGACGGCACTTTATGATCATAAACTCCGCCAGTGGTGAACAGTGTCTGCATACTACCACAGCGTCCCGGCACCACGCATCACGAATGTAAACACAAACTCCGCCGCCACGCTGTTTACCTCCGTTGACGAGGGCTCTGTCCGCTCGATAGCATGTCAGCTGCTCAAGTTGTACAGCGGAGTCGGGGATGTTGTCGTTCAGCCATGTTTCAGTGAAAACAAGTACACAGCAGTTACTCACTGTCCGATTCGCTGACCTCAGCAGTCGTATATGATCCATTTTGTTGTCCAAGGATCGTACGTTGGCCAGGATGATGGATGGTATGGCTGGGCGAGTTGGACTAGCCGCTAGCCTAGCCCGGATACCTCCGCGCTTGCCCCTCTTCTGCTTCCTCGCGCACCGCTTCCGACCTCTCCTTTCCGGGGGAGTGGTGGCAGTCGAGTCGAGTCGAGTCGGGTCGGGTCGAGTAGTCGCGGGCCGGCGAAGTAATCCGAGCTCTTTGAGTGTCTCTGTTGTGGTGTCCAAAACGTTGTAAATCTTGCTCTCGCAGATGTCTAGCAGAGCCTGTCGACTGTACTTGTATTTCGACGCAGACAGACGAGACGAACACGACAAACTTTCGGGCAAACACTTATTAAACAAACAAAACACCGCATTCTCTGGAGCGCGAGTGGTCGCTGCGTGTGCACGCGCCGCCATCTTTATTTCATAGGCCCCAAAATGAAAGAAACGGCTGGCGCGCCAAAACTGAGGCTTCAAACTTGATGAAAACAGTCTCTCCCATAATAACTCACGGGCTGCTTGTGTTTTTTAGGCCTTTGCAAGCTATCGGAAGTGTGTGCGCGGTAGGAGAGACAAATCCATGTTTTCGCGCATTTTTTGCGATTTCAAGGTCGAAAAACACATAGGCCCCAAAATGAAAGAAACGGCTGGCGCGCCAAAACTATGGCTTCAAACTTGATGAAAACAGTCTCTCCCATAATAACTCACGGGCAGCTTGTGTTTTTTAGGCCTTTGCAAGCTATCGGAAGTGTGTGCACGGCAGGAGAGACAAATCCATGTTTTCGCGCATTTTTTGCGATTTCAAGGTCGAAAAACACATAGGCCCCAAAATGAAAGAAACGGCTGCCGCGCCAAAACTATGGCTTCAAACTTGATGAAAACAGTCTCTCCCATAATAACTCACGGGCTGCTTGTGTTTTTTAGGCCTTTGCAAGCTATCGGAAGTGTGTGCGCGGCAGGAGAGACAAATCCATGTTTTCGCGCCTTTTTTGCGATTTCAAGGTCGAAAAACACATAGGCCCCAAAATGAAAGAAACGGCTGGCGCGCCAAAACTATAGCTTCAAACTTGATGAAAACAGTCTCTCCCATAATAACTCACGGGCTGCTTGTGTTTTTTAGGCCTTTGCAAGCTATCGGAAGTGTGTGCGCGGCAGGAGAGACAAATCCATGTTTTCGCGCCTTTTTTGCGATTTCAAGGTCGAAAAACACATAGGCCCCAAAATGAAAGAAACGGCTGGCGCGCCAAAACTATGGCTTCAAACTTGATGAAAACAGTCTCTCCCATAATAACTCACGGGCCGCTTGTGTTTTTTAGGCCTTTGCAAGCTATCGGAAGTGTGTGCGCGGCAGGAGAGACAAATCCATGTTTTCGCGCCTTTTTTGCGATTTCAAGGTCGAAAAACACATAGGCCCCAAAATGAAAGAAACGGCTGGCGCGCCAAAACTATGGCTTCAAACTTGATGAAAACAGTCTCTCCCATAATAACTCACGGGCCGCTTGTGTTTTTTAGGCCTTTGCAAGCTATCGGAAGTGTGTGCGCGGCAGGAGAGACAAATCCATGTTTTCGCGCCTTTTTTGCGATTTCAAGGTCGAAAAACACATAGGCCCCAAAATTAAAGAAACGGCTGGCGCGCCAAAACTATGGCTTCAAACTTGATGAAAACAGTCTCTCCCATAATAACTCACGGGCCGCTTGTGTTTTTTAGGCCTTTGCAAGCTATCGGAAGTGTGTGCGCGGCAGGAGAGACAAATCCATGTTTTCGCGCCTTTTTTGCGATTTCAAGGTCGAAAAACACATAGGCCCCAAAATGAAAGAAACGGCTGGCGCGCCAAAACTATGGCTTCAAACTTGATGAAAACAGTCTCTCCCATAATAACTCACGGGCTGCTTGTGTTTTTTAGGCCTTTGCAAGCTATCGGAAGTGTGTGCGCGGCGGGAGAGACAAATCCATGTTTTCGCGCCTTTTTTGCGATTTCAAGGTCGAAAAACACATAGGCCCCAAAATGAAAGAAACGGCTGGCGCGCCAAAACTATGGCTTCAAACTTGATGAAAACAGTCTCTCCCATAATAACTCACGGGCCGCTTGTGTTTTTTAGGCCTTTGCAAGCTATCGGAAGTGTGTGCGCGGCAGGAGAGACAAATCCATGTTTTCGCGCCTTTTTTGCGATTTCCAGGTCGAAAAACACATAGGCCCCAAAATGAAAGAAACGGCTGGCGCGCCAAAACTATGGCTTCAAACTTGATGAAAACAGTCTCTCCCATAATAACTCACGGGCCGCTTGTGTTTTTTAGGCCTTCGCAAGCTATCGGAAGTGTGTGCGCGGCAGGAGAGACAAATCCATGTTTTCGCGCATTTTTTGCGATTTCAAGGTCGAAAAACACATAGGCCCCAAAATGAAAGAAACGGCTGGCGCGCCAAAACTATGGCTTCAAACTTGATGAAAACAGTCTCTCCCATAATAACTCACGGGCTGCTTGTGTTTTTTAGGCTTTTGCAAGCTATCGGAAGTGTGTGCGCGGCGGGAGAGACAAATCCATGTTTTCGCGCCTTTTTTGCGATTTCAAGGTCGAAAAACACATAGGCCCCAAAATGAAAGAAACGGCTGGCGCGCCAAAACTATGGCTTCAAACTTGATGAAAACAGTCTCTCCCATAATAACTCACGGGCCGCTTGTGTTTTTTAGGCCTTTGCAAGCTATCGGAAGTGTGTGCGCGGCAGGAGAGACAAATCCATGTTTTCGCGCCTTTTTTGCGATTTCAAGGTCGAAAAACACATAGGCCCCAAAATGAAAGAAACGGCTGGCGCGCCAAAACTATGGCTTCAAACTTGATGAAAACAGTCTCTCCCATAATAACTCACGGGCCGCTTGTGTTTTTTAGGCCTTTGCAAGCTATCGGAAGTGTGTGCGTGGCAGGAGAGACAAATCCATGTTTTCGCGCCTTTTTTGCGATTTCAAGGTCGAAAAACACATAGGGCCCAAAATGAAAGAAACGGCTGGCGCGCCAAAACTATGGCTTCAAACTTGATGAAAACAGTCTCTCCCATAATAACTCACGGGCCGCTTGTGTTTTTTAGGCCTTTGCAAGCTATCGGAAGTGTGTGCGCGGCAGGAGAGACAAATCCATGTTTTCGCGCCTTTTTTGCGATTTCAAGGTCGAAAAACACATAGGCCCCAAAATGAAAGAAACGGCTGGCGCGCCAAAACTATGGCTTCAAACTTGATGAAAACAGTCTCTCCCATAATAACTCACGGGCCGCTTGTGTTTTTTAGGCCTTTGCAAGCTATCGGAAGTGTGTGCGCGGCGGGAGAGACAAATCCATGTTTTCGCGCCTTTTTTGCGATTTCAAGGTCGAAAAACACATAGGCCCCAAAATGAAAGAAACGGCTGGCGCGCCAAAACTATGGCTTCAAACTTGATGAAAACAGTCTCTCCCATAATAACTCACGGGCCGCTTGTGTTTTTTAGGCCTTTGCAAGCTATCGGAAGTGTGTGCGCGGCAGGAGAGACAAATCCATGTTTTCGCGCCTTTTTTGCGATTTCAAGGTCGAAAAACACATAGGCCCCAAAATGAAAGAAACGGCTGGCGCGCCAAAACTATGGCTTCAAACTTGATGAAAACAGTCTCTCCCATAATAACTCACGGGCTGCTTGTGTTTTTTAGGCCTTTGCAAGCTATCGGAAGTGTGTGCGCGGCAGGAGAGACAAATCCATGTTTTCGCGCCTTTTTTGCGATTTCCAGGTCGAAAAACACACAGACCCCAAAAATAAAGAAACGGCTGTCCAGCCAAAACTGAGGCTTCAAACTTGATGAAAACAGTCTCTCCCACAATAACTCAAGGGCCGCTTGTGTTTTTTAGGCCTTCGCAAGCTATCGGAAGTGTGTGCGCGGCAGGAGAGACAAATCCATGTTTTCGCGCATTTTTTGCGATTTCAAGGTCGAAAAACACATAGGCCCCAAAATGAAAGAAACGGCTGGCGCGCCAAAACTATGGCTTCAAACTTGATGAAAACAGTCTCTCCCATAATAACTCACGGGCTGCTTGTGTTTTTTAGGCCTTTGCAAGCTATCGGAAGTGTGTGCACGGCGGGAGAGACAAATCCATGTTTTCGCGCCTTTTTTGCGATTTCAAGGTCGAAAAACACATAGGCCCCAAAATGAAAGAAACGTCTGGCGCGCCAAAACTATGGCTTCAAACTTGATGAAAACAGTCTCTCCCATAATAACTCACGGGCCGCTTGTGTTTTTTAGGCCTTTGCAAGCTATCGGAAGTGTGTGCGCGGCAGGAGAGACAAATCCATGTTTTCGCGCCTTTTTTGCGATTTCAAGGTCGAAAAACACATAGGCCCCAAAATGAAAGAAACGGCTGGCGCGCCAAAACTATGGCTTCAAACTTGATGAAAACAGTCTCTCCCATAATAACTCACGGGCTGCTTGTGTTTTTTAGGCCTTTGCAAGCTATCGGAAGTGTGTGCGCGGCAGGAGAGACAAATCCATGTTTTCGCGCCTTTTTTGCGATTTCCAGGTCGAAAAACACACAGACCCCAAAAATAAAGAAACGGCTGTCCAGCCAAAACTGAGGCTTCAAACTTGATGAAAACAGTCTCTCCCACAATAACTCAAGGGCCGCTTGTGTTTTTTAGGCCTTCGCAAGCTATCGGAAGTGTGTGCGCGGCAGGAGAGACAAATCCATGTTTTCGCGCATTTTTTGCGATTTCAAGGTCGAAAAACACATAGGCCCCAAAATGAAAGAAACGGCTGGCGCGCCAAAACTATGGCTTCAAACTTGATGAAAACAGTCTCTCCCATAATAACTCACGGGCTGCTTGTGTTTTTTAGGCCTTTGCAAGCTATCGGAAGTGTGTGCGCGGCGGGAGAGACAAATCCATGTTTTCGCGCCTTTTTTGCGATTTCAAGGTCGAAAAACACATAGGCCCCAAAATGAAAGAAACGGCTGGCGCGCCAAAACTATGGCTTCAAACTTGATGAAAACAGTCTCTCCCATAATAACTCACGGGCCGCTTGTGTTTTTTAGGCCTTTGCAAGCTATCGGAAGTGTGTGCGCGGCAGGAGAGACAAATCCATGTTTTCGCGCCTTTTTTGCGATTTCAAGGTCGAAAAACACATAGGCCCCAAAATGAAAGAAACGGCTGGCGCGCCAAAACTATGGCTTCAAACTTGATGAAAACAGTCTCTCCCATAATAACTCACGGGCTGCTTGTGTTTTTTAGGCCTTTGCAAGCTATCGGAAGTGTGTGCGCGGCAGGAGAGACAAATCCATGTTTTCGCGCCTTTTTTGCGATTTCCAGGTCGAAAAACACACAGACCCCAAAAATAAAGAAACGGCTGTCCAGCCAAAACTGAGGCTTCAAACTTGATGAAAACAGTCTCTCCCACAATAACTCAAGGGCCGCTTGTGTTTTTTAGGCCTTTGCAAGCTATCGGAAGTGTGTGCGCGGCAGGAGAGACAAATCCATGTTTTCGCGCCTTTTTTGCGATTTCAAGGTCGAAAAACACATAGGCCCCAAAATGAAAGAAACGGCTGGCGCGCCAAAACTATGGCTTCAAACTTGATGAAAACAGTCTCTCCCATAATAACTCACGGGCCGCTTGTGTTTTTTAGGCCTTTGCAAGCTATCGGAAGTGTGTGCGCGGCAGGAGAGACAAATCCATGTTTTCGCTCCTTTTTTGCGATTTCAAGGTCATAAAACACATAGGCCCCAAAATGAAAGAAACGGCTGGCGCGCCAAAACTATGGCTTCAAACTTGATGAAAACAGTCTCTCCCATAATAACTCACGGGCCGCTTGTGTTTTTTAGGCCTTTGCAAGCTATCGGAAGTGTGTGCGCGGCAGGAGAGACAAATCCATGTTTTCGCGCCTTTTTTGCGATTTCAAGGTCGAAAAACACATAGGCCCCAAAATGAAAGAAACGGCTGGCGCGCCAAAACTATGGCTTCAAACTTGATGAAAACAGTCTCTCCCACAATAACTCAAGGGCCGCTTGTGTTTTTTAGGCCTTCGCAAGCTATCGGAAGTGTGTGCGCGGCAGGAGAGACAAATCCATGTTTTCGCGCATTTTTTGCGATTTCAAGGTCGAAAAACACATAGGCCCCAAAATGAAAGAAACGGCTGGCGCGCCAAAACTATGGCTTCAAACTTGATGAAAACAGTCTCTCCCATAATAACTCACGGGCTGCTTGTGTTTTTTAGGCCTTTGCAAGCTATCGGAAGTGTGTGCGCGGCGGGAGAGACAAATCCATGTTTTCGCGCCTTTTTTGCGATTTCAAGGTCGAAAAACACATAGGCCCCAAAATGAAAGAAACGGCTGGCGCGCCAAAACTATGGCTTCAAACTTGATGAAAACAGTCTCTCCCATAATAACTCACGGGCTGATTGTGTTTTTTAGGCCTTCGCAAGCTATCGGAAGTGTGTGCGCAGCAGGAGAGACAAATCTATGTTTTCGGGCCTGTTTTGCCATTTCCAGGTCGAAAAACACACAGACCCCAAAAATAAAGAAACGGCTGTCCAGCCAAAACTGAGGCTTCAAACTTGATGAAAACAGTCTCTCCCACAATAACTCAAGGGCCGCTTGTGTTTTTTAGGCCTTCGCAAGCTATCGGAAGTGTGTGCGCGGCAGGAGAGACAAATCCATGTTTTCGCGCATTTTTTGCGATTTCAAGGTCGAAAAACACATAGGCCCCAAAATGAAAGAAACGGCTGCCGCGCCAAAACTATGGCTTCAAACTTGATGAAAACAGTCTCTCCCATATTAACTCACGGGCTGATTGTGTTTTTTAGGCCTTCGCAAGCTATCGGAAGTGTGTGCGCAGCAGGAGAGACAAATCTATGTTTTCGCGCCTTTTTTGCCATTTCCAGGTCGAAAAACACACAGACCCCAAAAATAAAGAAACGGCTGTCCAGCCAAAACTGAGGCTTCAAACTTGATGAAAACAGTCTCTCTCAAAATAACTCACGGGCTGCTTGTGTTTTTTAGGCCTTTGCAAGCTATCGGAAGTGTGTGCGCGGCAGGAGAGACAAATCCATGTTTTCGCGCCTTTTTTGCGATTTCAAGGTCGAAAAACACATAGGCCCCAAAATGAAAGAAACGGCTGGCGCGCCAAAACTATGGCTTCAAACTTGATGAAAACAGTCTCTCCCATAATAACTCACGGACTGCTTGTGTTTTTTAGGCCTTTGCAAGCTATCGGAAGTGTGTGCGCGGCAGGAGAGACAAATCCATGTTTTCGCGCCTTTTTTGCGATTTCCAGGTCGAAAAACACACAGACCCCAAAAATAAAGAAACGGCTGTCCAGCCAAAACTGAGGCTTCAAACTTGATGAAAACAGTCTCTCCCACAATAACTCAAGGGCCGCTTGTGTTTTTTAGGCCTTCGCAAGCTATCGGAAGTGTGTGCGCGGCAGGAGAGACAAATCCATGTTTTCGCGCATTTTTTGCGATTTCAAGGTCGAAAAACACATAGGCCCCAAAATGAAAGAAACGGCTGCCGCGCCAAAACTATGGCTTCAAACTTGATGAAAACAGTCTCTCCCATAATAACTCACAGGCTGCTTGTGTTTTTTAGGCCTTTGCAAGCTATCGGAAGTGTGTGCGCGGCAGGAGAGACAAATCCATGTTTTCGCACCTTTTTTGCGATTTCAAGGTCGAAAAACACATAGGCCCCAAAATGAAAGAAACGGCTGGCGCGCCAAAACTATGGCTTCAAACTTGATGAAAACAGTCTCTCCCATATTAACTCACGGGCTGATTGTGTTTTTTAGGCCTTCGCAAGCTATCGGAAGTGTGTGCGCAGCAGGAGAGACAAATCTATGTTTTCGCGCCTGTTTTGCCATTTCCAGGTCGAAAAACACACAGACCCCAAAAATAAAGAAACGGCTGTCCAGCCAAAACTGAGGCTTCAAACTTGATGAAAGCAGTCTCTCCCACAATAACTCAAGGGCCGCTTGTGTTTTTTAGGCCTTTGCAAGCTATCGGAAGTGTGTGCGCGGCAGGAGAGACAAATCCATGTTTTCGCGCCTTTTTTGCGATTTCAAGGTCGAAAAACACATAGGCCCCAAAATGAAAGAAACGGCTGGCGCGCCAAAACTATGGCTTCAAACTTGATGAAAACAGTCTCTCCCATAATAACTCACGGGCTGCTTGTGTTTTTTAGGCCTTTGCAAGCTATCGGAAGTGTGTGCGCGGCAGGAGAGACAAATCCATGTTTTCGCGCCTTTTTTGCGATTTCAAGGTCGAAAAACACATAGACCCCAAAATGAAAGAAACGGCTGGCGCGCCAAAACTGAGGCTTCAAACTTGATGAAAACAGTCTCTCCCACAATAACTCAAGGGCCGCTTGTGTTTTTTAGGCCTTTGCAAGCTATCGGAAGTGTGTGCGCGGCAGGAGAGACAAATCCATGTTTTCGCGCCTTTTTTGCGATTTCAAGGTCGAAAAACACATAGGCCCCAAAATGAAAGAAACGGCTGGCGCGCCAAAACTATGGCTTCAAACTTGATGAAAACAGTCTCTCCCATAATAACTCACGGGCTGCTTGTGTTTTTTAGGCCTTTGCAAGCTATCGGAAGTGTGTGCGCGGCAGGAGAGACAAATCCATGTTTTCGCGCCATTTTTGCGATTTCAAGGTCGAAAAACACATAGGCCCCAAAATGAAAGAAACGGCTGGCGCGCCAAAACTATGGCTTCAAACTTGATGAAAACAGTCTCTCCCATAATAACTCACGGGCTGCTTGTGTTTTTTAGGCCTTTGCAAGCTATCGGAAGTGTGTGCGCGGCAGGAGAGACAAATCCATGTTTTCGCGCCTTTTTTGCGATTTCCAGGTCGAAAAACACACAGACCCCAAAAATAAAGAAACGGCTGTCCAGCCAAAACTGAGGCTTCAAACTTGATGAAAACAGTCTTTCCCACAATAACTCAATGGCCGCTTGTGTTTTTTAGGCCTTCGCAAGCTATCGGAAGTGTGTGCGCGGCAGGAGAGACAAATCCATGTTTTCGCGCATTTTTTGCGATTTCAAGGTCGAAAAACACATAGGCCCCAAAATGAAAGAAACGGCTGCCGCGCCAAAACTATGGCTTCAAACTTGATGAAAACAGTCTCTCCCATAATAACTCACGGGCTGCTTGTGTTTTTTAGGCCTTTGCAAGCTATCGGAAGTGTGTGCGCGGCAGGAGAGACAAATCCATGTTTTCGCGCCTTTTTTGCGATTTCAAGGTCGAAAAACACATAGGCCCCAAAATGAAAGAAACGGCTGGCGCGCCAAAACTATGGCTTCAAACTTGATGAAAACAGTCTCTCCCATATTAACTCACGGGCTGATTGTGTTTTTTAGGCCTTCGCAAGCTATCGGAAGTGTGTGCGCAGCAGGAGAGACAAATCTATGTTTTCGCGCCTTTTTTGCCATTTCCAGGTCGAAAAACACACAGAACCCAAAAATAAAGAAACGGCTGTCCAGCCAAAACTGAGGCTTCAAACTTGATGAAAACAGTCTCTCCCACAATAACTCAAGGGCCGCTTGTGTTTTTTAGGCCTTCGCAAGCTATCAGAAGTGTGTGCGCGGCAGGAGAGACAAATCCATGTTTTTGCGCATTTTTTGCGATTTCAAGGTCGAAAAACACATAGGCCCCAAAATGAAAGAAACGGCTGCCACGCCAAAACTATGGCTTCAAACTTGATGAAAACAGTCTCTCCCATATTAACTCACGGGCTGATTGTGTTTTTTAGGCCTTCGCAAGCTATCGGAAGTGTGTGCGCAGCAGGAGAGACAAATCTATGTTTTCGCGCCTTTTTTGCCATTTCCAGGTCGAAAAACAAACAGAACCCAAAAATAAAGCAACGGCTGTCCAGCCAAAACTGAGGCTTCAAACTTGATGAAAACAGTCTCTCCCATAATAACTCACAGGCTGCTTGTGTTTTTTAGGCCTTTGCAAGCTATCGGAAGTGTGTGCGCGGCAGGAGAGACAAATCCATGTTTTCGCGCCTTTTTTGCGATTTCAAGGTCGAAAAACACATAGGCCCCAAAATGAATGAAACGGCTGGCGCGCCAAAACTATGGCTTCAAACTTGATGAAAACAGTCTCTCCCATAATAACTCACGGGCTGCTTGTGTTTTTTAGGCCTTTGCAAGCTATCGGAAGTGTGTGCGCGGCAGGAGAGACAAATCCATGTTTTCGCGCCTTTTTTGCGATTTCAAGGTCGAAAAACACATAGGCCCCAAAATGAAAGAAACGGCTGGCGCGCCAAAACTATGGCTTCAAACTTGATGAAAACAGTCTCTCCCATAATAACTCACGGGCTGCTTGTGTTTTTTAGGCCTTTGCAAGCTATCGGAAGTGTGTGCGCGGCAGGAGAGACAAATCCATGTTTTCGCGCCTTTTTTGCGATTTCCAGGTCGAAAAACACACAGACCCCAAAAATAAAGAAACGGCTGTCCAGCCAAAACTGAGGCTTCAAACTTGATGAAAACAGTCTTTCCCACAATAACTCAATGGCCGCTTGTGTTTTTTAGGCCTTCGCAAGCTATCGGAAGTGTGTGCGCGGCAGGAGAGACAAATCCATGTTTTCGCGCATTTTTTGCGATTTCAAGGTCGAAAAACACATAGGCCCCAAAATGAAAGAAACGGCTGCCGCGCCAAAACTATGGCTTCAAACTTGATGAAAACAGTCTCTCCCATAATAACTCACGGGCTGCTTGTGTTTTTTAGGCCTTCGCAAGCTATCGGAAGTGTGTGCGCAGCAGGAGAGACAAATCTATGTTTTCGCGCCTTTTTTGCCATTTCCAGGTCAAAAAACACACAGAACCCAAAAATAAAGAAACGGCTGTCCAGCCAAAACTGAGGCTTCAAACTTGATGAAAACAGTCTCTCCCATAATAACTCACAGGCTGCTTGTGTTTTTTAGGCCTTTGCAAGCTATCGGAAGTGTGTGCGCGGCAGGAGAGACAAATCCATGTTTTCGCGCCTTTTTTGCGATTTCAAGGTCGAAAAACACATAGGCCCCAAAATGAAAGAAACGGCTGGCGCGCCAAAACTATGGCTTCAAACTTGATGAAAACAGTCTCTCCCATATTAACTCACGGGCTGATTGTGTTTTTTAGGCCTTCGCAAGCTATCGGAAGTGTGTGCGCAGCAGGAGAGACAAATATATGTTTTCGCGCCTGTTTTGCCATTTCCAGGTCGAAAAACACACAGACCCCAAAAATAAAGAAACGGCTGTCCAGCCAAAACTGAGGCTTCAAACTTGATGAAAACAGTCTCTCCCACAATAACTCAAGGGCCGCTTGTGTTTTTTAGGCCTTTGCAAGCTATCGGAAGTGTGTGCGCGGCAGGAGAGACAAATCCATGTTTTCGCGCCTTTTTTGCGATTTCAAGGTCGAAAAACACATAGGCCCCAAAATGAATGAAACGGCTGGCGCGCCAAAACTATGGCTTCAAACTTGATGAAAACAGTCTCTCCCATAATAACTCACGGGCTGCTTGTGTTTTTTAGGCCTTTGCAAGCTATCGGAAGTGTGTGCGCGGCAGGAGAGACAAATCCATGTTTTCGCGCCTTTTTTGCGATTTCAAGGTCGAAAAACACATAGGCCCCAAAATGAAAGAAACGGCTGGCGCGCCAAAACTATGGCTTCAAACTTGATGAAAACAGTCTCTCCCATAATAACTCACGGGCTGCTTGTGTTTTTTAGGCCTTTGCAAGCTATCGGAAGTGTGTGCGCGGCAGGAGAGACAAATCCATGTTTTCGCGCCTTTTTTGCGATTTCCAGGTCGAAAAACACACAGACCCCAAAAATAAAGAAACGGCTGTCCAGCCAAAACTGAGGCTTCAAACTTGATGAAAACAGTCTTTCCCACAATAACTCAATGGCCGCTTGTGTTTTTTAGGCCTTCGCAAGCTATCGGAAGTGTGTGCGCGGCAGGAGAGACAAATCCATGTTTTCGCGCATTTTTTGCGATTTCAAGGTCGAAAAACACATAGGCCCCAAAATGAAAGAAACGGCTGCCGCGCCAAAACTATGGCTTCAAACTTGATGAAAACAGTCTCTCCCATAATAACTCACGGGCTGCTTGTGTTTTTTAGGCCTTCGCAAGCTATCGGAAGTGTGTGCGCAGCAGGAGAGACAAATCTATGTTTTCGCGCCTTTTTTGCCATTTCCAGGTCAAAAAACACACAGAACCCAAAAATAAAGAAACGGCTGTCCAGCCAAAACTGAGGCTTCAAACTTGATGAAAACAGTCTCTCCCATAATAACTCACAGGCTGCTTGTGTTTTTTAGGCCTTTGCAAGCTATCGGAAGTGTGTGCGCGGCAGGAGAGACAAATCCATGTTTTCGCGCCTTTTTTGCGATTTCAAGGTCGAAAAACACATAGGCCCCAAAATGAAAGAAACGGCTGGCGCGCCAAAACTATGGCTTCAAACTTGATGAAAACAGTCTCTCCCATATTAACTCACGGGCTGATTGTGTTTTTTAGGCCTTCGCAAGCTATCGGAAGTGTGTGCGCAGCAGGAGAGACAAATCTATGTTTTCGCGCCTGTTTTGCCATTTCCAGGTCGAAAAACACACAGACCCCAAAAATAAAGAAACGGCTGTCCAGCCAAAACTGAGGCTTCAAACTTGATGAAAACAGTCTCTCCCACAATAACTCAAGGGCCGCTTGTGTTTTTTAGGCCTTTGCAAGCTATCGGAAGTGTGTGCGCGGCAGGAGAGACAAATCCATGTTTTCGCGCCTTTTTTGCGATTTCAAGGTCGAAAAACACATAGGCCCCAAAATGAAAGAAACGGCTGGCGCGCCAAAACTATGGCTTCAAACTTGATGAAAACAGTCTCTCCCATAATAACTCACGGGCTGCTTGTGTTTTTTAGGCCTTTGCAAGCTATCGGAAGTGTGTGCGCGGCAGGAGAGACAAATCCATGTTTTCACGCCTTTTTTGCGATTTCAAGGTCGAAAAACACATAGGCCCCAAAATGAAAGAAACGGCTGGCGCGCCAAAACTATGGCTTCAAACTTGATGAAAACAGTCTCTCCCATAATAACTCACGGGCTGCTTGTGTTTTTTAGGCCTTTGCAAGCTATCGGAAGTGTGTGCGCGGCAGGAGAGACAAATCCATGTTTTCGCGCCTTTTTTGCGATTTCCAGGTCGAAAAACACACAGACCCCAAAAATAAAGAAACGGCTGTCCAGCCAAAACTGAGGCTTCAAACTTGATGAAAACAGTCTCTCCCACAATAACTCAAGGGCCGCTTGTGTTTTTTAGGCCTTCGCAAGCTATCGGAAGTGTGTGCGCGGCAGGAGAGACAAATCCATGTTTTCGCGCATTTTTTGAGATTTCAAGGTCGAAAAACACAAAGGCCCCAAAATGAAAGAAACGGCTGCTGTGCCAAAACTATGGCTTCAAACTTGATGAAAACAGTCTCTCCCATAATAACTCACGGGCTGCTTGTGTTTTTTAGGCCTTTGCAAGCTATCGGAAGTGTGTGCGCGGCAGGAGAGACAAATCCATGTTTTCGCACCTTTTTTGCGATTTCAAGGTCGAAAAACACATAGGCCCCAAAATGAAAGAAACGGCTGGCGCGCCAAAACTATGGCTTCAAACTTGATGAAAACAGTCTCTCCCATATTAACTCACGGGCTGATTGTGTTTTTTAGGCCTTCGCAAGCTATCGGAAGTGTGTGCGCAGCAGGAGAGACAAATCTATGTTTTCGCGCCTGTTTTGCCATTTCCAGGTCGAAAAACACACAGACCCCAAAAATAAAGAAACGGCTGTCCAGCCAAAACTGAGGCTTCAAACTTGATGAAAACAGTCTCTCCCACAATAACTCAAGGGCCGCTTGTGTTTTTTAGGCCTTTGCAAGCTATCGGAAGTGTGTGCGCGGCAGGAGAGACAAATCCATGTTTTCGCGCCTTTTTTGCGATTTCAAGGTCGAAAAACACATAGGCCCCAAAATGAATGAAACGGCTGGCGCGCCAAAACTATGGCTTCAAACTTGATGAAAACAGTCTCTCCCATAATAACTCACGGGCTGCTTGTGTTTTTTAGGCCTTTGCAAGCTATCGGAAGTGTGTGCGCGGCAGGAGAGACAAATCCATGTTTTCGCGCCTTTTTTGCGATTTCAAGGTCGAAAAACACATAGGCCCCAAAATGAAAGAAACGGCTGGCGCGCCAAAACTATGGCTTCAAACTTGATGAAAACAGTCTCTCCCATAATAACTCACGGGCTGCTTGTGTTTTTTAGGCCTTTGCAAGCTATCGGAAGTGTGTGCGCGGCAGGAGAGACAAATCCATGTTTTCGCGCCTTTTTTGCGATTTCCAGGTCGAAAAACACACAGACCCCAAAAATAAAGAAACGGCTGTCCAGCCAAAACTGAGGCTTCAAACTTGATGAAAACAGTCTTTCCCACAATAACTCAATGGCCGCTTGTGTTTTTTAGGCCTTCGCAAGCTATCGGAAGTGTGTGCGCGGCAGGAGAGACAAATCCATGTTTTCGCGCATTTTTTGCGATTTCAAGGTCGAAAAACACATAGGCCCCAAAATGAAAGAAACGGCTGCCGCGCCAAAACTATGGCTTCAAACTTGATGAAAACAGTCTCTCCCATAATAACTCACGGGCTGCTTGTGTTTTTTAGGCCTTCGCAAGCTATCGGAAGTGTGTGCGCAGCAGGAGAGACAAATCTATGTTTTCGCGCCTTTTTTGCCATTTCCAGGTCAAAAAACACACAGAACCCAAAAATAAAGAAACGGCTGTCCAGCCAAAACTGAGGCTTCAAACTTGATGAAAACAGTCTCTCCCATAATAACTCACAGGCTGCTTGTGTTTTTTAGGCCTTTGCAAGCTATCGGAAGTGTGTGCGCGGCAGGAGAGACAAATCCATGTTTTCGCGCCTTTTTTGCGATTTCAAGGTCGAAAAACACATAGGCCCCAAAATGAAAGAAACGGCTGGCGCGCCAAAACTATGGCTTCAAACTTGATGAAAACAGTCTCTCCCATATTAACTCACGGGCTGATTGTGTTTTTTAGGCCTTCGCAAGCTATCGGAAGTGTGTGCGCAGCAGGAGAGACAAATCTATGTTTTCGCGCCTGTTTTGCCATTTCCAGGTCGAAAAACACACAGACCCCAAAAATAAAGAAACGGCTGTCCAGCCAAAACTGAGGCTTCAAACTTGATGAAAACAGTCTCTCCCACAATAACTCAAGGGCCGCTTGTGTTTTTTAGGCCTTTGCAAGCTATCGGAAGTGTGTGCGCGGCAGGAGAGACAAATCCATGTTTTCGCGCCTTTTTTGCGATTTCAAGGTCGAAAAACACATAGGCCCCAAAATGAAAGAAACGGCTGGCGCGCCAAAACTATGGCTTCAAACTTGATGAAAACAGTCTCTCCCATAATAACTCACGGGCTGCTTGTGTTTTTTAGGCCTTTGCAAGCTATCGGAAGTGTGTGCGCGGCAGGAGAGACAAATCCATGTTTTCACGCCTTTTTTGCGATTTCAAGGTCGAAAAACACATAGGCCCCAAAATGAAAGAAACGGCTGGCGCGCCAAAACTATGGCTTCAAACTTGATGAAAACAGTCTCTCCCATAATAACTCACGGGCTGCTTGTGTTTTTTAGGCCTTTGCAAGCTATCGGAAGTGTGTGCGCGGCAGGAGAGACAAATCCATGTTTTCGCGCCTTTTTTGCGATTTCCAGGTCGAAAAACACACAGACCCCAAAAATAAAGAAACGGCTGTCCAGCCAAAACTGAGGCTTCAAACTTGATGAAAACAGTCTTTCCCACAATAACTCAATGGCCGCTTGTGTTTTTTAGGCCTTCGCAAGCTATCGGAAGTGTGTGCGCGGCAGGAGAGACAAATCCATGTTTTCGCGCATTTTTTGCGATTTCAAGGTCGAAAAACACATAGGCCCCAAAATGAAAGAAACGGCTGCCGCGCCAAAACTATGGCTTCAAACTTGATGAAAACAGTCTCTCCCATAATAACTCACGGGCTGCTTGTGTTTTTTAGGCCTTTGCAAGCTATCGGAAGTGTGTGCGCGGCAGGAGAGACAAATCCATGTTTTCG
This sequence comes from Argentina silus, assembly GCF_951799395.1. Lineage (NCBI taxonomy): Eukaryota > Metazoa > Chordata > Actinopteri > Argentiniformes > Argentinidae > Argentina > Argentina silus. The sequence goes on from NC_139665.1 coordinate 23,107,358, forward strand.
CGCCTTTTTTGCGATTTCAAGGTCGAAAAACACATAGGCCCCAAAATGAAAGAAACGGCTGGCGCGCCAAAACTATGGCTTCAAACTTGATGAAAACAGTCTCTCCCATATTAACTCACGGGCTGATTGTGTTTTTTAGGCCTTCGCAAGCTATCGGAAGTGTGTGCGCAGCAGGAGAGACAAATCTATGTTTTCGCGCCTGTTTTGCCATTTCCAGGTCGAAAAACACACAGACCCCAAAAATAAAGAAACGGCTGTCCAGCCAAAACTGAGGCTTCAAACTTGATGAAAACAGTCTCTCCCACAATAACTCAAGGGCCGCTTGTGTTTTTTAGGCCTTTGCAAGCTATCGGAAGTGTGTGCGCGGCAGGAGAGACAAATCCATGTTTTCGCGCCTTTTTTGCGATTTCAAGGTCGAAAAACACATAGGCCCCAAAATGAAAGAAACGGCTGGCGCGCCAAAACTATGGCTTCAAACTTGATGAAAACAGTCTCTCCCATAATAACTCACGGGCTGCTTGTGTTTTTTAGGCCTTTGCAAGCTATCGGAAGTGTGTGCGCGGCAGGAGAGACAAATCCATGTTTTCGCGCCATTTTTGCGATTTCAAGGTCGAAAAACACATAGGCCCCAAAATGAAAGAAACGGCTGGCGCGCCAAAACTATGGCTTCAAACTTGATGAAAACAGTCTCTCCCATAATAACTCACGGGCTGCTTGTGTTTTTTAGGCCTTTGCAAGCTATCGGAAGTGTGTGCGCGGCAGGAGAGACAAATCCATGTTTTCGCGCCTTTTTTGCGATTTCCAGGTCGAAAAACACACAGACCCCAAAAATAAAGAAACGGCTGTCCAGCCAAAACTGAGGCTTCAAACTTGATGAAAACAGTCTTTCCCACAATAACTCAATGGCCGCTTGTGTTTTTTAGGCCTTCGCAAGCTATCGGAAGTGTGTGCGCGGCAGGAGAGACAAATCCATGTTTTCGCGCATTTTTTGCGATTTCAAGGTCGAAAAACACATAGGCCCCAAAATGAAAGAAACGGCTGCCGCGCCAAAACTATGGCTTCAAACTTGATGAAAACAGTCTCTCCCATAATAACTCACGGGCTGCTTGTGTTTTTTAGGCCTTTGCAAGCTATCGGAAGTGTGTGCGCGGCAGGAGAGACAAATCCATGTTTTCGCGCCTTTTTTGCGATTTCAAGGTCGAAAAACACATAGGCCCCAAAATGAAAGAAACGGCTGGCGCGCCAAAACTATGGCTTCAAACTTGATGAAAACAGTCTCTCCCATATTAACTCACGGGCTGATTGTGTTTTTTAGGCCTTCGCAAGCTATCGGAAGTGTGTGCGCAGCAGGAGAGACAAATCTATGTTTTCGCGCCTTTTTTGCCATTTCCAGGTCGAAAAACACACAGAACCCAAAAATAAAGAAACGGCTGTCCAGCCAAAACTGAGGCTTCAAACTTGATGAAAACAGTCTCTCCCACAATAACTCAAGGGCCGCTTGTGTTTTTTAGGCCTTCGCAAGCTATCAGAAGTGTGTGCGCGGCAGGAGAGACAAATCCATGTTTTTGCGCATTTTTTGCGATTTCAAGGTCGAAAAACACATAGGCCCCAAAATGAAAGAAACGGCTGCCACGCCAAAACTATGGCTTCAAACTTGATGAAAACAGTCTCTCCCATATTAACTCACGGGCTGATTGTGTTTTTTAGGCCTTCGCAAGCTATCGGAAGTGTGTGCGCAGCAGGAGAGACAAATCTATGTTTTCGCGCCTGTTTTGCCATTTCCAGGTCGAAAAACACACAGATCCCAAAAATAAAGAAACGGCTGTCCAGCCAAAACTGAGGCTTCAAACTTGATGAAAACAGTCTCTCCCACAATAACTCAAGGGCCGATTGTGTTTTTTAGGCCTTCGCAAGCTATCGGAAGTGTGTGCGCGGCAGGAGAGACAAATCCATGTTTTCGCGCATTTTTTGCGATTTCAAGGTCGAAAAACACATAGGCCCCAAAATGAAAGAAACGGCTGCCGCGCCAAAACTATGGCTTCAAACTTGATGATAACAGTCTCTCCCATAATAACTCACGGGCTGCTTGTGTTTTTTAGGCCTTTGCAAGCTATCGGAAGTGTGTGCGCGGCAGGAGATACAAATCCATGTTTTCGCGCCTTTTCTGCCATTTCCAGGTCGAAAAACACAAAGGCCCCAAAAATAAAGAAACGGCTGTCCAGCCAAAACTGAGGCTTCAAACTTGATGAAAACAGTCTCTCAGACAATATCTCAAGGGCCGCTTGTGTTTTTTAGGCCTTCGCAAGCTATCGGAAGTGTGTGCGCGGCAGGAGAGACAAATCCATGTTTTCGCGCCTTTTTTGCGATTTCAAGGTCGAAAAACACATAGGCCCCAAAATGAAAGAAACGGCTGCCGCGCCAAAACTATGGCTTCAAACTTGATGAAAACAGTCTCTCCCATAATAACTCACGGGCTGCTTGTGTTTTTTAGGCCTTTGCACGCTATCGGAAGTGTGTGCGCGGCAGGAGAGACAAATCCATGTTTTCGCGCCTTTTTTGCCATTTCCAGGTCGAAAAACACAAAGGCCCCAAAAATAAAGAAACGGCTGTCCAACCAAAACTGAGGCTTCAAACTTGATGAAAACAGTCTCTCAGACAATAACTCAAGGGCCGCTTGTGTTTTTTAGGCCTTCGCAAGCTATCGGAAGTGTGTGCGCGGCAGGAGAGACAAATCCATGTTTTCGCGCCTTTTTTGCGATTTCCAGGTCTAAAAACACAAAGGCCCCAAAATGAAAGAAACGGCTGCTGCGCCAAAAGATATGACTTCAAACTTGATGAAAACAGTCTCTCCCATATTAACTCACGGGCTGATTGTGTTTTTTAGGCCTTCGCAAGCTATCGGAAGTGTGTGCAGAGCAGGAGAGACAAATCTATGTTTTCGCGCCTTTTTTGCCATTTCCAGGTCGAAAAACACACAGACCCCAAAAATAATGAAACGGCTGTCCAGCCAAAACTGAGGCTTCAAACTTGATGAAAACAGTCTCTCCCATAATAACTCACGGGCTGCTTGTGTTTTTTAGGTCTTTGCAAGCTATCGGAAGTGTGTGCGCGGCAGGAGAGACAAATCCATGTTTTCGCGCCTTTTTTGCGATTTCAAGGTCGAAAAACACATAGGCCCCAAAATGAAAGAAACGGCTGGCGCGCCAAAACTATGGCTTCAAACTTGATGAAAACAGTCTCTCCCATAATAACTCACGGGCTGCTTGTGTTTTTTAGGCCTTTGCAAGCTATCGGAAGTGTGTGCGCGGCAGGAGAGACAAATCCATGTTTTCGCGCCTTTTTTGCGATTTCAAGGTCGAAAAACACATAGTCCCCAAAATGAAAGAAACGGCTGGAGCGCCAAAACTATGGCTTCAAACTTGATGAAAACAGTCTCTCCCATAATAACTCACGGACTGCTTGTGTTTTTTAGGCCTTTGCAAGCTATCGGAAGTGTGTGCGCGGCAGGAGAGACAAATCCATGTTTTCGCGCCTTTTTTGCGATTTCCAGGTCGAAAAACACACAGACCCCAAAAATAAAGAAACGGCTGTCCAGCCAAAACTGAGGCTTCAAACTTGATGAAAACAGTCTCTCCCACAATAACTCAAGGGCCGCTTGTGTTTTTTAGGCCTTCGCAAGCTATCGGAAGTGTGTGCGCGGCAGGAGAGACAAATCCATGTTTTCGCAAATTTTTTGCGATTTCAAGGTCGAAAAACACATAGGCCCCAAAATGAAAGAAACGGCTGCCGCGCCAAAACTATGGCTTCAAACTTGATGAAAACAGTCTCTCCCATAATAACTCACAGGCTGCTTGTGTTTTTTAGGCCTTTGCAAGCTATCGGAAGTGTGTTCGCGGCAGGAGAGACAAATCCATGTTTTCGCGCCTTTTTTGCGATTTCCAGGTCGAAAAACACATAGGCCCCAAAATGAAAGAAACGGCTGGCGCGCCAAAACTATGGCTTCAAACTTGATGAAAACAGTCTCTCCCATATTAACTCACGGGCTGATTGTGTTTTTTAGGCCTTCGCAAGCTATCGGAAGTGTGTGCGCAGCAGGAGAGACAAATCTATGTTTTCGCGCCTGTTTTGACATTTCCAGGTCAAAAAACACACAGACCCCAAAAATAAAGAAACGGCTGTCCAGCCAAAACTGAGGCTTCAAACTTGATGAAAACAGTCTCTCCCACAATAACTCAAGGGCCGCTTGTGTTTTTTAGGCCTTTGCAAGCTATCGGAAGTGTGTGCGCGGCAGGAGAGACAAATCCATGTTTTCGCGCCTTTTTTGCGATTTCAAGGTCGAAAAACACATAGGCCCCAAAATGAAAGAAACGGCTGGCGCGCCAAAACTATGGCTTCAAACTTGATGAAAACAGTCTCTCCCATAATAACTCACGGGCTGCTTGTGTTTTTTAGGCCTTTGCAAGCTATCGGAAGTGTGTGCGCGGCAGGAGAGACAAATCCATGTTTTCGCGCCTTTTTTGCGATTTCCAGGTCGAAAAACACACAGACCCCAAAAATAAAGAAACGGCTGTCCAGCCAAAACTGAGGCTTCAAACTTGATGAAAACAGTCTCTCCCACAATAATTCAATGGCCGCTTGTGTTTTTTAGGCCTTCGCAAGCTATCGGAAGTGTGTGCGCGGCAGGAGAGACAAATCCATGTTTTCGCGCATTTTTTGCGATTTCAAGGTCGAAAAACACATAGGCCCCAAAATGAAAGAAACGGCTGCCGCGCCAAAACTATGGCTTCAAACTTGATGAAAACAGTCTCTCCCATATTAACTCACGGGCTGATTGTGTTTTTTAGGCCTTCGCAAGCTATCGGAAGTGTGTGCGCAGCAGGAGAGACAAATCTATGTTTTCGCGCCTGTTTTGCCATTTCCAGGTCGAAATACACACAGACCCCAAAAATAAAGAAACGGCTGTCCAGCCAAAACTGAGGCTTCAAACTTGATGAAAACAGTCTCTCCCACAATAACTCAAGGGCCGCTTGTGTTTTTTAGGCCTTCGCAAGCTATCGGAAGTGTGTGCGCGGCAGGAGAGACAAATCCATGTTTTCGCGCCTTTTTTGCGATTTCAAGGTCGAAAAACACATAGGCCCCAAAATGAAAGAAACGGCTGGCGCGCCAAAACTATGGCTTCAAACTTGATGAAAACAGTCTCTCCCATAATAACTCACGGGCTGCTTGTGTTTTTTAGGCCTTTGCAAGCTATCGGAAGTGTGTGCGCGGCAGGAGAGACAAATCCATGTTTTCGCGCCTTTTTTGCGATTTCCAGGTCGAAAAACACACAGACCCCAAAAATAAAGAAACGGCTGTCCAGCCAAAACTGAGGCTTCAAACTTGATGAAAACAGTCTCTCCCACAATAACTCAATGGCCGCTTGTGTTTTTTAGGCCTTCGCAAGCTATCGGAAGTGTGTGCGCGGCAGGAGAGACAAATCCATGTTTTCGCGCCTTTTTTGCGATTTCAAGGTCGAAAAACACATAGGCCCCAAAATGAAAGAAACGGCTGGCGCGCCAAAACTATGGCTTCAAACTTGATGAAAACAGTCTCTCCCATAATAACTCACGGGCTGCTTGTGTTTTTTAGGCCTTTGCAAGCTATCGGAAGTGTGTGCGCGGCAGGAGAGACAAATCCATGTTTTCGCGCCTTTTTTGCGATTTCCAGGTCGAAAAACACACAGACCCCAAAAATAAAGAAACGGCTGTCCAGCCAAAACTGAGGCTTCAAACTTGATGAAAACAGTCTCTCCCACAATAATTCAATGGCCGCTTGTGTTTTTTAGGCCTTCGCAAGCTATCGGAAGTGTGTGCGCGGCAGGAGAGACAAATCCATGTTTTCGCGCATTTTTTGCGATTTCAAGGTCGAAAAACACATAGGCCCCAAAATGAAAGAAACGGCTGCCGCGCCAAAACTATGGCTTCAAACTTGATGAAAACAGTCTCTCCCATATTAACTCACGGGCTGATTGTGTTTTTTAGGCCTTCGCAAGCTATCGGAAGTGTGTGCGCAGCAGGAGAGACAAATCTATGTTTTCGCGCCTGTTTTGCCATTTCCAGGTCGAAATACACACAGACCCCAAAAATAAAGAAACGGCTGTCCAGCCAAAACTGAGGCTTCAAACTTGATGAAAACAGTCTCTCCCACAATAACTCAAGGGCCGCTTGTGTTTTTTAGGCCTTCGCAAGCTATCGGAAGTGTGTGCGCGGCAGGAGAGACAAATCCATGTTTTCGCGCCTTTTTTGCGATTTCAAGGTCGAAAAACACATAGGCCCCAAAATGAAAGAAACGGCTGGCGCGCCAAAACTATGGCTTCAAACTTGATGAAAACAGTCTCTCCCATAATAACTCACGGGCTGCTTGTGTTTTTTAGGCCTTTGCAAGCTATCGGAAGTGTGTGCGCGGCAGGAGAGACAAATCCATGTTTTCGCGCCTTTTTTGCGATTTCCAGGTCGAAAAACACACAGACCCCAAAAATAAAGAAACGGCTGTCCAGCCAAAACTGAGGCTTCAAACTTGATGAAAACAGTCTCTCCCACAATAACTCAATGGCCGCTTGTGTTTTTTAGGCCTTCGCAAGCTATCGGAAGTGTGTGCGCGGCAGGAGAGACAAATCCATGTTTTCGCGCATTTTTTGCGATTTCAAGGTCGAAAAACACATAGGCCCCAAAATGAAAGAAACGGCTGCCGCGCCAAAACTATGGCTTCAAACTTGATGAAAACAGTCTCTCCCATAATAACTCACGGGCTGCTTGTGTTTTTTAGGCCTTTGCAAGCTATCGGAAGTGTGTGCGCGGCAGGAGAGACAAATCCATGTTTTCGCGCCTTTTTTGCGATTTCAAGGTCGAAAAACACATAGGCCCCAAAATGAAAGAAACGGCTGGCGCGCCAAAACTATGGCTTCAAACTTGATGAAAACAGTCTCTCCCATATTAACTCACGGGCTGATTGTGTTTTTTAGGCCTTCGCAAGCTATCGGAAGTGTGTGCGCAGCAGGAGAGACAAATCTATGTTTTCGCGCCTTTTTTGCCATTTCCAGGTCGAAAAACACACAGAACCCAAAAATAAAGCAACGGCTGTCCAGCCAAAACTGAGGCTTCAAACTTGATGAAAACAGTCTCTCCCACAATAACTCAAGGGCCGCTTGTGTTTTTTAGGCCTTCGCAAGCTATCGGAAGTGTGTGCGCGGCAGGAGAGACAAATCCATGTTTTCGCGCATTTTTTGCGATTTCAAGGTCGAAAAACACATAGGCCCCAAAATGAAAGAAACGGCTGCCGCGCCAAAACTATGGCTTCACACTTGATGAAAACAGTCTCTCCCATAATAACTCACAGGCTGCTTGTGTTTTTTAGGCCTTTGCAAGCTATCGGAAGTGTGTGCGCGGCAGGAGAGACAAATCCATGTTTTTGCGCCTTTTTTGCGATTTCAAGGTCGAAAAACACATAGGCCCCAAAATGAAAGAAACGGCTGGCGCGCCAAAACTATGGCTTCAAACTTGATGAAAACAGTCTCTCCCATATTAACTCACGGGCTGATTGTGTTTTTTAGGCCTTCGCAAGCTATCGGAAGTGTGTGCGCAGCAGGAGAGACAAATCTATGTTTTCGCGCCTGTTTTGCCATTTCCAGGTCGAAAAACACACAGACCCCAAAAATAAAGAAACGGCTGTCCAGCCAAAACTGAGGCTTCAAACTTGATGAAAACAGTCTCTCCCACAATAACTCAAGGGCCGCTTGTGTTTTTTAGGCCTTTGCAAGCTATCGGAAGTGTGTGCGCGGCAGGAGAGACAAATCTATGTTTTCGCGCCTTTTTTGCGATTTCAAGGTCGAAAAACACATAGGCCCCAAAATGAAAGAAACGGCTGGCGCGCCAAAACTATGGCTTCAAACTTGATGAAAACAGTCTCTCCCATATTAACTCACGGGCTGATTGTGTTTTTTAGGCCTTCGCAAGCTATCGGAAGTGTGTGCGCAGCAGGAGAGACAAATCTATGTTTTCGCGCCTGTTTTGCCATTTCCAGGTCGAAAAACACACAGACCCCAAAAATAAAGAAACGGCTGTCCAGCCAAAACTGAGGCTTCAAACTTGATGAAAACAGTCTCTCCCACAATAACTCAAGGGCCGCTTGTGTTTTTTAGGCCTTTGCAAGCTATCGGAAGTGTGTGCGCGGCAGGAGAGACAAATCTATGTTTTCGCGCCTTTTTTGCGATTTCAAGGTCGAAAAACACATAGGCCCCAAAATGAAAGAAACGGCTGCCGCGCCAAAACTATGGCTTCAAACTTGATGAAAACAGTCTCTCCCATAATAACTCACGGGCTGCTTGTGTTTTTTAGGCCTTTGCAAGCTATCGGAAGTGTGTGCGCGGCAGGAGAGACAAATCCATGTTTTCGCGCATTTTTTGCGATTTCAAGGTCGAAAAACACATAGGCCCCAAAATGAAAGAAACGGCTGGCGCGCCAAAACTATGGCTTCAAACTTGATGAAAACAGTCTCTCCCATAATAACTCACGGGCTGCTTGTGTTTTTTAGGCCTTTGCAAGCTATCGGAAGTGTGTGCGCGGCAGGAGAGACAAATCCATGTTTTCGCGCATTTTTTGCGATTTCAAGGTCGAAAAACACATAGGCCCCAAAATGAAAGAAACGGCTGGCGCGCCAAAACTATGGCTTCAACCTTGATGAAAACAGTCTCTCCCATAATAACTCACGGGCTGCTTGTGTTTTTTAGGCCTTTGCAAGCTATCGGAAGTGTGTGCGCGGCAGGAGAGACAAATCCATGTTTTCGCGCCTTTTTAGCGATTTCAAGGTCGAAAAACACATAGGCCCCAAAATGAAAGAAACGGCTGCCGCGCCAAAACTATGGCTTCAAACTTGATGAAAACAGTCTCTCCCATAATAACTCACGGGCTGCTTGTGTTTTTTAGGCCTTTGCAAGCTATCGGAAGTGTGTGCGCGGCAGGAGAGACAAATCCATGTTTTCGCGCCTTTTTAGCGATTTCAAGGTCGAAAAACACATAGGCCCCAAAATGAAAGAAACGGCTGGCGCGCCAAAACTATGGCTTCAAACTTGATGAAAACAGTCACTCCCATAATAACTCACGGGCTGCTTGTGTTTTTTAGGCCTTTGCAAGCTATCGGAAGTGTGTGCGCGGCAGGAGAGACAAATCCATGTTTTCGCGCATTTTTTGCGATTTCAAGGTCGAAAAACACATAGGCCCCAAAATGAAAGAAACGGCTGGCGCGCCAAAACTATGGCTTCAAACTTGATTAAAACAGTCTCTCCCATAATAACTCACGGGCTGCTTGTGTTTTTTAGGCCTTTGCAAGCTATCGGAAGTGTGTGCGCGGCAGGAGAGACAAATCCATGTTTTCGCGCATTTTTTGCGATTTCAAGGTCGAAAAACACATAGGCCCCAAAATGAAAGAAACGGCTGGCGCGCCAAAACTATGGCTTCAAACTTGATGAAAACAGTCTCTCCCATAATAACTCACGGGCTGCTTGTGTTTTTTAGGCCTTTGCAAGCTATCGGAAGTGTGTGCGCGGCAGGAGAGACAAATCCATGTTTTCGCGCATTTTTTGCGATTTCAAGGTCGAAAAACACATAGGCCCCAAAATGAAAGAAACGGCTGGCGCGCCAAAACTATGGCTTCAAACTTGATGAAAACAGTCTCTCCCATAATAACTCACGGGCTGCTTGTGTTTTTTAGGCCTTTGCAAGCTATCGGAAGTGTGTGCGCGGCAGGAGAGACAAATCCATGTTTTCGCGCCTTTTTAGCGATTTCAAGGTCGAAAAACACATAGGCCCCAAAATGAAAGAAACGGCTGCCGCGCCAAAACTATGGCTTCAAACTTGATGAAAACAGTCTCTCCCATAATAACTCACGGGCTGCTTGTGTTTTTTAGGCCTTTGCAAGCTATCGGAAGTGTGTGCGCGGCAGGAGAGACAAATCCATGTTTTCGCGCCTTTTTAGCGATTTCAAGGTCGAAAAACACATAGGCCCCAAAAATAAAGAAACGGCTGGCGCGCCAAAACTATGGCTTCAAACTTGATGAAAACAGTCTCTCCCATAATAACTCACGGGCTGCTTGTGTTTTTTAGGCCTTTGCAAGCTATCGGAAGTGTGTGCGCGGCAGGAGAGACAAATCCATGTTTTCGCGCCTTTTTTGCGATTTCAAGGTCGAAAAACACATAGGCCCCAAAATGAAAGAAACGGCTGGCGCGCCAAAACTATGGCTTCAAACTTGATGAAAACAGTCTCTCCCATAATAACTCACGGGCTGCTTGTGTTTTTTAGGCCTTTGCAAGCTATCGGAAGTGTGTGCGTGGTAGGAGAGACAAATCCATGTTTTCGCGCATTTTTTGCGATTTCAAGGTCGAAAAACACATAGGCCCCAAAATGAAAGAAACGGCTGGCGCGCCAAAAGTATGGCTTCAAACTTGATGAAAACAGTCTCTCCCATAATAACTCACGGGCTGCTTGTGTTTTTTAGGCCTTTGCAAGCTATCGGAAGTGTGTGCGCGGCAGGAGAGACAAATCCATGTTTTCGCGCCTTTTTTGCGATTTCAAGGTCGAAAAACACATAGGCCCCAAAATGAAAGAAACGGCTGGCGCGCCAAAACTATGGCTTCAAACTTGATGAAAACAGTCTCTCCCATAATAACTCACGGGCTGCTTGTGTTTTTTAGGCCTTTGCAAGCTATCGGAAGTGTGTGCGCGGCAGGAGAGACAAATCCATGTTTTCGCGCCTTTTTTGCGATTTCAAGGTCGAAAAACACATAGGCCCCAAAATGAAAGAAACGGCTGGCGCGCCAAAACTATGGCTTCAAACTTGATGAAAACAGTCTCTCCCATAATAACTCACGGGCTGCTTGTGTTTTTTAGGCCTTTGCAAGCTATCGGAAGTGTGTGCGTGGTAGGAGAGACAAATCCATGTTTTCGCGCATTTTTTGCGATTTCAAGGTCGAAAAACACATAGGCCCCAAAATGAAAGAAACGGCTGGCGCGCCAAAAGTATGGCTTCAAACTTGATGAAAACAGTCTCTCCCATAATAACTCACGGGCTGCTTGTGTTTTTTAGGCCTTTGCAAGCTATCGGAAGTGTGTGCGCGGCAGGAGAGACAAATCCATGTTTTCGCGCCTTTTTTGCGATTTCAAGGTCGAAAAACACATAGGCCCCAAAATGAAAGAAACGGCTGGCGCGCCAAAACTATGGCTTCAAACTTGATGAAAACAGTCTCTCCCATAATAACTCACGGACTGCTTGTGTTTTTTAGGCCTTTGCAAGCTATCGGAAGTGTGTGCGCGGCAGGAGAGACAAATCCATGTTTTCGTGCCTTTTTTGCGATTTCCAGGTCGAAAAACATACAGACCCCAAAAATAAAGAAACGGCTGTCCAGCCAAAACTGAGGCTTCAAACTTGATGAAAACAGTCTCTCCCACAATAACTCAAGGGCCGCTTGTGTTTTTTAGGCCTTCGCAAGCTATCGGAAGTGTGTGCGCGGCAGGAGAGACAAATCCATGTTTTCGCGCCTTTTTTGCGATTTCAAGGTCGAAAAACACATAGGCCCCAAAATGAAAGAAACGGCTGGCGCGCCAAAACTATGGCTTCAAACTTGATGAAAACAGTCTCTCCCATAATAACTCACGGACTGCTTGTGTTTTTTAGGCCTTTGCAAGCTATCGGAAGTGTGTGCGTGGTAGGAGAGACAAATCCATGTTTTCGCGCATTTTTTGCGATTTCAAGGTCGAAAAACACATAGGCCCCAAAATGAAAGAAACGGCTGGCGCGCCAAAAGTATGGCTTCAAACTTGATGAAAACAGTCTCTCCCATAATAACTCACGGGCTGCTTGTGTTTTTTAGGCCTTTGCAAGCTATCGGAAGTGTGTGCGCGGCAGGAGAGACAAATCCATGTTTTCGCGCCTTTTTTGCGATTTCAAGGTCGAAAAACACATAGGCCCCAAAATGAAAGAAACGGCTGGCGCGCCAAAACTATGGCTTCAAACTTGATGAAAACAGTCTCTCCCATAATAACTCACGGGCTGCTTGTGTTTTTTAGGCCTTTGCAAGCTATCGGAAGTGTGTGCGCGGCAGGAGAGACAAATCCATGTTTTCGCGCCTTTTTTGCGATTTCAAGGTCGAAAAACACATAGGCCCCAAAATGAAAGAAACGGCTGGCGCGCCAAAACTATGGCTTCAAACTTGATGAAAACAGTCTCTCCCATAATAACTCACGGACTGCTTGTGTTTTTTAGGCCTTTGCAAGCTATCGGAAGTGTGTGCGCGGCAGGAGAGACAAATCCATGTTTTCGCGCCTTTTTTGCGATTTCAAGGTCGAAAAACACATAGGCCCCAAAATGAAAGAAACGGCTGGCGCGCCAAAACTATGGCTTCAAACTTGATGAAAACAGTCTCTCCCATAATGACTCACGGGCTGCTTGTGTTTTTTAGGCCTTTGCAAGCTATCGGAAGTGTGTGCGTGGTAGGAGAGACAAATCCATGTTTTCGCGCATTTTTTGCGATTTCAAGGTCGAAAAACACATAGGCCCCAAAAATAAAGAAACGGCTGTCCAGCCAAAACTGAGGCTTCAAACTTGATGAAAACAGTCTCTCCCACAATAACTCAAGGGCCGCTTGTGTTTTTTAGGCCTTCGCAAGCTATCGGAAGTGTGTGCGCGGCAGGAGAGACAAATCCATGTTTTCGCGCATTTTTTGCGATTTCAAGGTCGAAAAACACATAGGCCCCAAAATGAAAGAAACGGCTGGCGCGCCAAAACTATGGCTTCAAACTTGATGAAAACAGTCTCTCCCATAATAACTCACGGACTGCTTGTGTTTTTTAGGCCTTTGCAAGCTATCGGAAGTGTGTGCGCGGCAGGAGAGACAAATCCATGTTTTCGCGCCTTTTTTGCGATTTCAAGGTCGAAAAACACATAGGCCCCAAAATGAAAGAAACGGCTGGCGCGCCAAAACTATGGCTTCAAACTTGATGAAAACAGTCTCTCCCATAATAACTCACGGGCTGCTTGTGTTTTTTAGGCCTTTGCAACCTATCGGAAGTGTGTGCGTGGTAGGAGAGACAAATCCATGTTTTCGCGCATTTTTTGCGATTTCAAGGTCGAAAAACACATAGGCCCCAAAATGAAAGAAACGGCAGGCGCGCCAAAAGTATGGCTTCAAACTTGATGAAAACAGTCTCTCCCATAATAATTCACGGGCTGCTTGTGTTTTTTAGGCCTTTGCAAGCTATCGGAAGTGTGTGCGCGGCAGGAGAGACAAATCCATGTTTTCGCGCCTTTTTTGCGATTTCAAGGTCGAAAAACACATAGGCCCCAAAATGAAAGAAACGGCTGGCGCGCCAAAACTATGGCTTCAAACTTGATGAAAACAGTCTCTCCCATAATAACTCACGGGCTGCTTGTGTTTTTTAGGCCTTTGCAAGCTATCGGAAGTGTGTGCGCGGCAGGAGAGACAAATCCATGTTTTCGCGCCTTTTTTGCGATTTCAAGGTCGAAAAACACATAGGCCCCAAAATGAAAGAAACGGCTGGCGCGCCAAAACTATGGCTTCAAACTTGATGAAAACAGTCTCTCCCATAATAACTCACGGACTGCTTGTGTTTTTTAGGCCTTTGCAAGCTATCGGAAGTGTGTGCGCGGCAGGAGAGACAAATCCATGTTTTCGCGCCTTTTTTGCGATTTCAAGGTCGAAAAACACATAGGCCCCAAAATGAAAGAAACGGCTGGCGCGCCAAAACTATGGCTTCAAACTTGATGAAAACAGTCTCTCCCATAATAACTCACGGGCTGCTTGTGTTTTTTAGGCCTTTGCAAGCTATCGGAAGTGTGTGCGCGGCAGGAGAGACAAATCCATGTTTTCGCGCCTTTTTTGCGATTTCAAGGTCGAAAAACACATAGGCCCCAAATTGAAAGAAACGGCTGGCGCGCCAAAACTATGGCTTCAAACTTGATGAAAACAGTCTCTCCCATAATAACTCACGGACTGCTTGTGTTTTTTAGGCCTTTGCAAGCTATCGGAAGTGTGTGCGCGGCAGGAGAGACAAATCCATGTTTTCGTGCCTTTTTTGCGATTTCCAGGTCGAAAAACACACAGACCCCAAAAATAAAGAAACGGCTGTCCAGCCAAAACTGAGGCTTCAAACTTGATGAAAACAGTCTCTCCCACAATAACTCAAGGGCCGCTTGTGTTTTTTAGGCCTTCGCAAGCTATCGGAAGTGTGTGCGCGGCAGGAGAGACAAATCCATGTTTTCGCGCATTTTTTGCGATTTCAAGGTCGAAAAACACATAGGCCCCAAAATGAAAGAAACGTCTGCCGCGCCAAAACTATGGCTTCAAACTTGATGAAAACAGTCTCTCCCATAATAACTCACGGGCTGCTTGTGTTTTTTAGGCCTTTGCAAGCTATCGGAAGTGTGTGCGCGGCAGGAGAGACAAATCCATGTTTTCGCGCATTTTTTGCGATTTCAAGGTCGAAAAACACATAGGCCCCAAAATGAAAGAAACGGCTGGCGCGCCAAAACTATGGCTTCAACCTTGATGAAAACAGTCTCTCCCATAATAACTCACGGGCTGCTTGTGTTTTTTAGGCCTTTGCAAGCTATCGGAAGTGTGTGCGCGGCAGGAGAGACAAATCCATGTTTTCGCACCTTTTTAGCGATTTCAAGGTCGAAAAACACATAGGCCCCAAAATGAAAGAAACGGCTGCCGCGCCAAAACTATGGCTTCAAACTTGATGAAAACAGTCTCTCCCATAATAACTCACGGGCTGCTTGTGTTTTTTAGGCCTTTGCAAGCTATCGGAAGTGTGTGCGCGGCAGGAGAGACAAATCCATGTTTTCGCGCCTTTTTTGCGATTTCAAGGTCGAAAAACACATAGGCCCCAAATTGAAAGAAACGGCTGGCGCGCCAAAACTATGGCTTCAAACTTGATGAAAACAGTCTCTCCCATAATAACTCACGGACTGCTTGTGTTTTTTAGGCCTTTGCAAGCTATCGGAAGTGTGTGCGCGGCAGGAGAGACAAATCCATGTTTTCGTGCCTTTTTTGCGATTTCCAGGTCGAAAAACACACAGACCCCAAAAATAAAGAAACGGCTGTCCAGCCAAAACTGAGGCTTCAAACTTGATGAAAACAGTCTCTCCCACAATAACTCAAGGGCCGCTTGTGTTTTTTAGGCCTTCGCAAGCTATCGGAAGTGTGTGCGCGGCAGGAGAGACAAATCCATGTTTTCGCGCATTTTTTGCGATTTCAAGGTCGAAAAACACATAGGCCCCAAAATGAAAGAAACGTCTGCCGCGCCAAAACTATGGCTTCAAACTTGATGAAAACAGTCTCTCCCATAATAACTCACGGGCTGCTTGTGTTTTTTAGGCCTTTGCAAGCTATCGGAAGTGTGTGCGCGGCAGGAGAGACAAATCCATGTTTTCGCGCATTTTTTGCGATTTCAAGGTCGAAAAACACATAGGCCCCAAAATGAAAGAAACGGCTGGCGCGCCAAAACTATGGCTTCAACCTTGATGAAAACAGTCTCTCCCATAATAACTCACGGGCTGCTTGTGTTTTTTAGGCCTTTGCAAGCTATCGGAAGTGTGTGCGCGGCAGGAGAGACAAATCCATGTTTTCGCACCTTTTTAGCGATTTCAAGGTCGAAAAACACATAGGCCCCAAAATGAAAGAAACGGCTGCCGCGCCAAAACTATGGCTTCAAACTTGATGAAAACAGTCTCTCCCATAATAACTCACGGGCTGCTTGTGTTTTTTAGGCCTTTGCAAGCTATCGGAAGTGTGTGCGCGGCAGGAGAGACAAATCCATGTTTTCGCGCCTTTTTAGCGATTTCAAGGTCGAAAAACACATATGCCCCAAAATGAAAGAAACGGCTGGCGCGCCAAAACTATGGCTTCAAACTTGATGAAAACAGTCTCTCCCATAATAACTCACGGGCTGCTTGTGTTTTTTAGGCCTTTGCAAGCTATCGGAAGTGTGTGCGCGGCAGGAGAGACAAATCCATGTTTTCGCACCTTTTTAGCGATTTCAAGGTCGAAAAACACATAGGCCCCAAAATGAAAGAAACGGCTGCCGCGCCAAAACTATGGCTTCAAACTTGATGAAAACAGTCTCTCCCATAATAACTCACGGGCTGCTTGTGTTTTTTAGGCCTTTGCAAGCTATCGGAAGTGTGTGCGCGGCAGGAGAGACAAATCCATGTTTTCGCGCCTTTTTTGCGATTTCAAGGTCGAAAAACACATAGGCCCCAAATTGAAAGAAACGGCTGGCGCGCCAAAACTATGGCTTCAAACTTGATGAAAACAGTCTCTCCCATAATAACTCACGGACTGCTTGTGTTTTTTAGGCCTTTGCAAGCTATCGGAAGTGTGTGCGCGGCAGGAGAGACAAATCCATGTTTTCGTGCCTTTTTTGCGATTTCCAGGTCGAAAAACACACAGACCCCAAAAATAAAGAAACGGCTGTCCAGCCAAAACTGAGGCTTCAAACTTGATGAAAACAGTCTCTCCCACAATAACTCAAGGGCCGCTTGTGTTTTTTAGGCCTTCGCAAGCTATCGGAAGTGTGTGCGCGGCAGGAGAGACAAATCCATGTTTTCGCGCATTTTTTGCGATTTCAAGGTCGAAAAACACATAGGCCCCAAAATGAAAGAAACGTCTGCCGCGCCAAAACTATGGCTTCAAACTTGATGAAAACAGTCTCTCCCATAATAACTCACGGGCTGCTTGTGTTTTTTAGGCCTTTGCAAGCTATCGGAAGTGTGTGCGCGGCAGGAGAGACAAATCCATGTTTTCGCGCATTTTTTGCGATTTCAAGGTCGAAAAACACATAGGCCCCAAAATGAAAGAAACGGCTGGCGCGCCAAAACTATGGCTTCAACCTTGATGAAAACAGTCTCTCCCATAATAACTCACGGGCTGCTTGTGTTTTTTAGGCCTTTGCAAGCTATCGGAAGTGTGTGCGCGGCAGGAGAGACAAATCCATGTTTTCGCACCTTTTTAGCGATTTCAAGGTCGAAAAACACATAGGCCCCAAAATGAAAGAAACGGCTGCCGCGCCAAAACTATGGCTTCAAACTTGATGAAAACAGTCTCTCCCATAATAACTCACGGGCTGCTTGTGTTTTTTAGGCCTTTGCAAGCTATCGGAAGTGTGTGCGCGGCAGGAGAGACAAATCCATGTTTTCGCGCCTTTTTAGCGATTTCAAGGTCGAAAAACACATATGCCCCAAAATGAAAGAAACGGCTGGCGCGCCAAAACTATGGCTTCAAACTTGATGAAAACAGTCTCTCCCATAATAACTCACGGGCTGCTTGTGTTTTTTAGGCCTTTGCAAGCTATCGGAAGTGTGTGCGCGGCAGGAGAGACAAATCCATGTTTTCGCGCCTTTTTTGCGATTTCAAGGTCGAAAAACACATAGGCCCCAAAATGAAAGAAACGGCTGGCGCGCCAAAACTATGGCTTCAAACTTGATGAAAACAGTCTCTCCCATAATAACTCACGGACTGCTTGTGTTTTTTAGGCCTTTGCAAGCTATCGGAAGTGTGTGCGCGGCAGGAGAGACAAATCCATGTTTTCGCGCCTTTTTTGCGATTTCAAGGTCGAAAAACACATAGGCCCCAAAATGAAAGAAACGTCTGCCGCGCCAAAACTATGGCTTCAAACTTGATGAAAACAGTCTCTCCCATAATAACTCACGGGCTGCTTGTGTTTTTTAGGCCTTTGCAAGCTATCGGAAGTGTGTGCGCGGCAGGAGAGACAAATCCATGTTTTCGCGCATTTTTTGCGATTTCAAGGTCGAAAAACACATAGGCCCCAAAATGAAAGAAACGGCTGGCGCGCCAAAACTATGGCTTCAACCTTGATGAAAACAGTCTCTCCCATAATAACTCACGGGCTGCTTGTGTTTTTTAGGCCTTTGCAAGCTATCGGAAGTGTGTGCGCGGCAGGAGAGACAAATCCATGTTTTCGCACCTTTTTAGCGATTTCAAGGTCGAAAAACACATAGGCCCCAAAATGAAAGAAACGGCTGCCGCGCCAAAACTATGGCTTCAAACTTGATGAAAACAGTCTCTCCCATAATAACTCACGGGCTGCTTGTGTTTTTTAGGCCTTTGCAAGCTATCGGAAGTGTGTGCGCGGCAGGAGAGACAAATCCATGTTTTCGCGCCTTTTTTGCGATTTCAAGGTCGAAAAACACATAGGCCCCAAATTGAAAGAAACGGCTGGCGCGCCAAAACTATGGCTTCAAACTTGATGAAAACAGTCTCTCCCATAATAACTCACGGACTGCTTGTGTTTTTTAGGCCTTTGCAAGCTATCGGAAGTGTGTGCGCGGCAGGAGAGACAAATCCATGTTTTCGTGCCTTTTTTGCGATTTCCAGGTCGAAAAACACACAGACCCCAAAAATAAAGAAACGGCTGTCCAGCCAAAACTGAGGCTTCAAACTTGATGAAAACAGTCTCTCCCACAATAACTCAAGGGCCGCTTGTGTTTTTTAGGCCTTCGCAAGCTATCGGAAGTGTGTGCGCGGCAGGAGAGACAAATCCATGTTTTCGCGCATTTTTTGCGATTTCAAGGTCGAAAAACACATAGGCCCCAAAATGAAAGAAACGTCTGCCGCGCCAAAACTATGGCTTCAAACTTGATGAAAACAGTCTCTCCCATAATAACTCACGGGCTGCTTGTGTTTTTTAGGCCTTTGCAAGCTATCGGAAGTGTGTGCGCGGCAGGAGAGACAAATCCATGTTTTCGCGCATTTTTTGCGATTTCAAGGTCGAAAAACACATAGGCCCCAAAATGAAAGAAACGGCTGGCGCGCCAAAACTATGGCTTCAACCTTGATGAAAACAGTCTCTCCCATAATAACTCACGGGCTGCTTGTGTTTTTTAGGCCTTTGCAAGCTATCGGAAGTGTGTGCGCGGCAGGAGAGACAAATCCATGTTTTCGCACCTTTTTAGCGATTTCAAGGTCGAAAAACACATAGGCCCCAAAATGAAAGAAACGGCTGCCGCGCCAAAACTATGGCTTCAAACTTGATGAAAACAGTCTCTCCCATAATAACTCACGGGCTGCTTGTGTTTTTTAGGCCTTTGCAAGCTATCGGAAGTGTGTGCGCGGCAGGAGAGACAAATCCATGTTTTCGCGCCTTTTTAGCGATTTCAAGGTCGAAAAACACATATGCCCCAAAATGAAAGAAACGGCTGGCGCGCCAAAACTATGGCTTCAAACTTGATGAAAACAGTCTCTCCCATAATAACTCACGGGCTGCTTGTGTTTTTTAGGCCTTTGCAAGCTATCGGAAGTGTGTGCGCGGCAGGAGAGACAAATCCATGTTTTCGCGCCTTTTTTGCGATTTCAAGGTCGAAAAACACATAGGCCCCAAAATGAAAGAAACGGCTGGCGCGCCAAAACTATGGCTTCAAACTTGATGAAAACAGTCTCTCCCATAATAACTCACGGACTGCTTGTGTTTTTTAGGCCTTTGCAAGCTATCGGAAGTGTGTGCGCGGCAGGAGAGACAAATCCATGTTTTCGTGCCTTTTTTGCGTTTTCCAAGTCGAAAAACACACAGACCCCAAAAATAAAGAAACGGCTGTCCAGCCAAAACTGAGGCTTCAAACTTGATGAAAACAGTCTCTCCCACAATAACTCAAGGGCCGCTTGTGTTTTTTAGGCCTTTGCAAGCTATCGGAAGTGTGTGCGCGGCAGGAGAGACAAATCCATGTTTTCGCGCATTTTTTGCGATTTCAAGGTCGAAAAACACATAGGCCCCAAAATGAAAGAAACGGCTGCCGCGCCAAAACTATGGCTTCAAACTTGATGAAAACAGTCTCTCCCATATTAACTCACGGGCTGATTGTGTTTTTTAGGCCTTCGCAAGCTATCGGAAGTGTGTGCGCAGCAGGAGAGACAAATCTATGTTTTCGCGCCTGTTTTGCCATTTCCAGGTCGAAATACACACAGACCCCAAAAATAAAGAAACGGCTGTCCAGCCAAAACTGAGGCTTCAAACTTGATGAAAACAGTCTCTCCCACAATAACTCAAGGGCCGCTTGTGTTTTTTAGGCCTTCGCAAGCTATCGGAAGTGTGTGCGCGGCAGGAGAGACAAATCCATGTTTTCGCGCCTTTTTTGCGATTTCAAGGTCGAAAAACACATAGGCCCCAAAATGAAAGAAACGGCTGGCGCGCCAAAACTATGGCTTCAAACTTGATGAAAACAGTCTCTCCCATAATAACTCACGGGCTGCTTGTGTTTTTTAGGCCTTTGCAAGCTATCGGAAGTGTGTGCGCGGCAGGAGAGACAAATCCATGTTTTCGCGCCTTTTTTGCGATTTCCAGGTCGAAAAACACACAGACCCCAAAAATAAAGAAACGGCTGTCCAGCCAAAACTGAGGCTTCAAACTTGATGAAAACAGTCTCTCCCACAATAACTCAATGGCCGCTTGTGTTTTTTAGGCCTTCGCAAGCTATCGGAAGTGTGTGCGCGGCAGGAGAGACAAATCCATGTTTTCGCGCCTTTTTTGCGATTTCAAGGTCGAAAAACACATAGGCCCCAAAATGAAAGAAACGGCTGGCGCGCCAAAACTATGGCTTCAAACTTGATGAAAACAGTCTCTCCCATAATAACTCACGGGCTGCTTGTGTTTTTTAGGCCTTTGCAAGCTATCGGAAGTGTGTGCGCGGCAGGAGAGACAAATCCATGTTTTCGCGCCTTTTTTGCGATTTCCAGGTCGAAAAACACACAGACCCCAAAAATAAAGAAACGGCTGTCCAGCCAAAACTGAGGCTTCAAACTTGATGAAAACAGTCTCTCCCACAATAATTCAATGGCCGCTTGTGTTTTTTAGGCCTTCGCAAGCTATCGGAAGTGTGTGCGCGGCAGGAGAGACAAATCCATGTTTTCGCGCATTTTTTGCGATTTCAAGGTCGAAAAACACATAGGCCCCAAAATGAAAGAAACGGCTGCCGCGCCAAAACTATGGCTTCAAACTTGATGAAAACAGTCTCTCCCATATTAACTCACGGGCTGATTGTGTTTTTTAGGCCTTCGCAAGCTATCGGAAGTGTGTGCGCAGCAGGAGAGACAAATCTATGTTTTCGCGCCTGTTTTGCCATTTCCAGGTCGAAATACACACAGACCCCAAAAATAAAGAAACGGCTGTCCAGCCAAAACTGAGGCTTCAAACTTGATGAAAACAGTCTCTCCCACAATAACTCAAGGGCCGCTTGTGTTTTTTAGGCCTTCGCAAGCTATCGGAAGTGTGTGCGCGGCAGGAGAGACAAATCCATGTTTTCGCGCCTTTTTTGCGATTTCAAGGTCGAAAAACACATAGGCCCCAAAATGAAAGAAACGGCTGGCGCGCCAAAACTATGGCTTCAAACTTGATGAAAACAGTCTCTCCCATAATAACTCACGGGCTGCTTGTGTTTTTTAGGCCTTTGCAAGCTATCGGAAGTGTGTGCGCGGCAGGAGAGACAAATCCATGTTTTCGCGCCTTTTTTGCGATTTCCAGGTCGAAAAACACACAGACCCCAAAAATAAAGAAACGGCTGTCCAGCCAAAACTGAGGCTTCAAACTTGATGAAAACAGTCTCTCCCACAATAACTCAATGGCCGCTTGTGTTTTTTAGGCCTTCGCAAGCTATCGGAAGTGTGTGCGCGGCAGGAGAGACAAATCCATGTTTTCGCGCATTTTTTGCGATTTCAAGGTCGAAAAACACATAGGCCCCAAAATGAAAGAAACGGCTGCCGCGCCAAAACTATGGCTTCAAACTTGATGAAAACAGTCTCTCCCATAATAACTCACGGGCTGCTTGTGTTTTTTAGGCCTTTGCAAGCTATCGGAAGTGTGTGCGCGGCAGGAGAGACAAATCCATGTTTTCGCGCCTTTTTTGCGATTTCAAGGTCGAAAAACACATAGGCCCCAAAATGAAAGAAACGGCTGGCGCGCCAAAACTATGGCTTCAAACTTGATGAAAACAGTCTCTCCCATATTAACTCACGGGCTGATTGTGTTTTTTAGGCCTTCGCAAGCTATCGGAAGTGTGTGCGCAGCAGGAGAGACAAATCTATGTTTTCGCGCCTTTTTTGCCATTTCCAGGTCGAAAAACACACAGAACCCAAAAATAAAGCAACGGCTGTCCAGCCAAAACTGAGGCTTCAAACTTGATGAAAACAGTCTCTCCCACAATAACTCAAGGGCCGCTTGTGTTTTTTAGGCCTTCGCAAGCTATCGGAAGTGTGTGCGCGGCAGGAGAGACAAATCCATGTTTTCGCGCATTTTTTGCGATTTCAAGGTCGAAAAACACATAGGCCCCAAAATGAAAGAAACGGCTGCCGCGCCAAAACTATGGCTTCACACTTGATGAAAACAGTCTCTCCCATAATAACTCACAGGCTGCTTGTGTTTTTTAGGCCTTTGCAAGCTATCGGAAGTGTGTGCGCGGCAGGAGAGACAAATCCATGTTTTTGCGCCTTTTTTGCGATTTCAAGGTCGAAAAACACATAGGCCCCAAAATGAAAGAAACGGCTGGCGCGCCAAAACTATGGCTTCAAACTTGATGAAAACAGTCTCTCCCATATTAACTCACGGGCTGATTGTGTTTTTTAGGCCTTCGCAAGCTATCGGAAGTGTGTGCGCAGCAGGAGAGACAAATCTATGTTTTCGCGCCTGTTTTGCCATTTCCAGGTCGAAAAACACACAGACCCCAAAAATAAAGAAACGGCTGTCCAGCCAAAACTGAGGCTTCAAACTTGATGAAAACAGTCTCTCCCACAATAACTCAAGGGCCGCTTGTGTTTTTTAGGCCTTTGCAAGCTATCGGAAGTGTGTGCGCGGCAGGAGAGACAAATCTATGTTTTCGCGCCTTTTTTGCGATTTCAAGGTCGAAAAACATATAGGCCCCAAAATGAAAGAAACGGCTGCCGCGCCAAAACTATGGCTTCAAACTTGATGAAAACAGTCTCTCCCATAATAACTCACGGGCTGCTTGTGTTTTTTAGGCCTTTGCAAGCTATCGGAAGTGTGTGCGCGGCAGGAGAGACAAATCCATGTTTTCGCGCATTTTTTGCGATTTCAAGGTCGAAAAACACATAGGCCCCAAAATGAAAGAAACGGCTGGCGCGCCAAAACTATGGCTTCAAACTTGATGAAAACAGTCTCTCCCATAATAACTCACGGGCTGCTTGTGTTTTTTAGGCCTTTGCAAGCTATCGGAAGTGTGTGCGCGGCAGGAGAGACAAATCCATGTTTTCGCGCATTTTTTGCGATTTCAAGGTCGAAAAACACATAGGCCCCAAAATGAAAGAAACGGCTGGCGCGCCAAAACTATGGCTTCAACCTTGATGAAAACAGTCTCTCCCATAATAACTCACGGGCTGCTTGTGTTTTTTAGGCCTTTGCAAGCTATCGGAAGTGTGTGCGCGGCAGGAGAGACAAATCCATGTTTTCGCGCCTTTTTAGCGATTTCAAGGTCGAAAAACACATAGGCCCCAAAATGAAAGAAACGGCTGCCGCGCCAAAACTATGGCTTCAAACTTGATGAAAACAGTCTCTCCCATAATAACTCACGGGCTGCTTGTGTTTTTTAGGCCTTTGCAAGCTATCGGAAGTGTGTGCGCGGCAGGAGAGACAAATCCATGTTTTCGCGCCTTTTTAGCGATTTCAAGGTCGAAAAACACATAGGCCCCAAAATGAAAGAAACGGCTGGCGCGCCAAAACTATGGCTTCAAACTTGATGAAAACAGTCACTCCCATAATAACTCACGGGCTGCTTGTGTTTTTTAGGCCTTTGCAAGCTATCGGAAGTGTGTGCGCGGCAGGAGAGACAAATCCATGTTTTCGCGCATTTTTTGCGATTTCAAGGTCGAAAAACACATAGGCCCCAAAATGAAAGAAACGGCTGGCGCGCCAAAACTATGGCTTCAAACTTGATTAAAACAGTCTCTCCCATAATAACTCACGGGCTGCTTGTGTTTTTTAGGCCTTTGCAAGCTATCGGAAGTGTGTGCGCGGCAGGAGAGACAAATCCATGTTTTCGCGCATTTTTTGCGATTTCAAGGTCGAAAAACACATAGGCCCCAAAATGAAAGAAACGGCTGGCGCGCCAAAACTATGGCTTCAAACTTGATGAAAACAGTCTCTCCCATAATAACTCACGGGCTGCTTGTGTTTTTTAGGCCTTTGCAAGCTATCGGAAGTGTGTGCGCGGCAGGAGAGACAAATCCATGTTTTCGCGCCTTTTTAGCGATTTCAAGGTCGAAAAACACATAGGCCCCAAAATGAAAGAAACGGCTGCCGCGCTAAAACTATGGCTTCAAACTTGATGAAAACAGTCTCTCCCATAATAACTCACGGGCTGCTTGTGTTTTTTAGGCCTTTGCAAGCTATCGGAAGTGTGTGCGCGGCAGGAGAGACAAATCCATGTTTTCGCGCCTTTTTAGCGATTTCAAGGTCGAAAAACACATAGGCCCCAAAAATAAAGAAACGGCTGGCGCGCCAAAACTATGGCTTCAAACTTGATGAAAACAGTCTCTCCCATAATAACTCACGGGCTGCTTGTGTTTTTTAGGCCTTTGCAAGCTATCGGAAGTGTGTGCGCGGCAGGAGAGACAAATCCATGTTTTCGCGCCTTTTTTGCGATTTCAAGGTCGAAAAACACATAGGCCCCAAAATGAAAGAAACGGCTGGCGCGCCAAAACTATGGCTTCAAACTTGATGAAAACAGTCTCTCCCATAATAACTCACGGGCTGCTTGTGTTTTTTAGGCCTTTGCAAGCTATCGGAAGTGTGTGCGTGGTAGGAGAGACAAATCCATGTTTTCGCGCATTTTTTGCGATTTCAAGGTCGAAAAACACATAGGCCCCAAAATGAAAGAAACGGGTGGCGCGCCAAAAGTATGGCTTCAAACTTGATGAAAACAGTCTCTCCCATAATAACTCACGGGCTGCTTGTGTTTTTTAGGCCTTTGCAAGCTATCGGAAGTGTGTGCGCGGCAGGAGAGACAAATCCATGTTTTCGCGCCTTTTTTGCGATTTCAAGGTCGAAAAACACATAGGCCCCAAAATGAAAGAAACGGCTGGCGCGCCAAAACTATGGCTTCAAACTTGATGAAAACAGTCTCTCCCATAATAACTCACGGGCTGCTTGTGTTTTTTAGGCCTTTGCAAGCTATCGGAAGTGTGTGCGCGGCAGGAGAGACAAATCCATGTTTTCGCGCCTTTTTTGCGATTTCAAGGTCGAAAAACACATAGGCCCCAAAATGAAAGAAACGGCTGGCGCGCCAAAACTATGGCTTCAAACTTGATGAAAACAGTCTCTCCCATAATAACTCACGGGCTGCTTGTGTTTTTTAGGCCTTTGCAAGCTATCGGAAGTGTGTGCGTGGTAGGAGAGACAAA
Organism: Argentina silus; assembly: GCF_951799395.1. NCBI lineage: Eukaryota > Metazoa > Chordata > Actinopteri > Argentiniformes > Argentinidae > Argentina > Argentina silus. The sequence goes on from NC_139665.1 coordinate 23,132,827, forward strand.
TCCATGTTTTCGCGCATTTTTTGCGATTTCAAGGTCGAAAAACACATAGGCCCCAAAATGAAAGAAACGGCTGGCGCGCCAAAAGTATGGCTTCAAACTTGATGAAAACAGTCTCTCCCATAATAACTCACGGGCTGCTTGTGTTTTTTAGGCCTTTGCAAGCTATCGGAAGTGTGTGCGCGGCAGGAGAGACAAATCCATGTTTTCGCGCCTTTTTTGCGATTTCAAGGTCGAAAAACACATAGGCCCCAAAATGAAAGAAACGGCTGGCGCGCCAAAACTATGGCTTCAAACTTGATGAAAACAGTCTCTCCCATAATAACTCACGGACTGCTTGTGTTTTTTAGGCCTTTGCAAGCTATCGGAAGTGTGTGCGCGGCAGGAGAGACAAATCCATGTTTTCGTGCCTTTTTTGCGATTTCCAGGTCGAAAAACACACAGACCCCAAAAATAAAGAAACGGCTGTCCAGCCAAAACTGAGGCTTCAAACTTGATGAAAACAGTCTCTCCCACAATAACTCAAGGGCCGCTTGTGTTTTTTAGGCCTTCGCAAGCTATCGGAAGTGTGTGCGCGGCAGGAGAGACAAATCCATGTTTTCGCGCCTTTTTTGCGATTTCAAGGTCGAAAAACACATAGGCCCCAAAATGAAAGAAACGGCTGGCGCGCCAAAACTATGGCTTCAAACTTGATGAAAACAGTCTCTCCCATAATAACTCACGGGCTGCTTGTGTTTTTTAGGCCTTTGCAAGCTATCGGAAGTGTGTGCGCGGCAGGAGAGACAAATCCATGTTTTCGCGCCTTTTTTGCGATTTCCAGGTCGAAAAACACACAGACCCCAAAAATAAAGAAACGGCTGTCCAGCCAAAACTGAGGCTTCAAACTTGATGAAAACAGTCTCTCCCACAATAACTCAATGGCCGCTTGTGTTTTTTAGGCCTTCGCAAGCTATCGGAAGTGTGTGCGCGGCAGGAGAGACAAATCCATGTTTTCGCGCATTTTTTGCGATTTCAAGGTCGAAAAACACATAGGCCCCAAAATGAAAGAAACGGCTGCCGCGCCAAAACTATGGCTTCAAACTTGATGAAAACAGTCTCTCCCATAATAACTCACGGGCTGCTTGTGTTTTTTAGGCCTTTGCAAGCTATCGGAAGTGTGTGCGCGGCAGGAGAGACAAATCCATGTTTTCGCGCCTTTTTTGCGATTTCAAGGTCGAAAAACACATAGGCCCCAAAATGAAAGAAACGGCTGGCGCGCCAAAACTATGGCTTCAAACTTGATGAAAACAGTCTCTCCCATATTAACTCACGGGCTGATTGTGTTTTTTAGGCCTTCGCAAGCTATCGGAAGTGTGTGCGCAGCAGGAGAGACAAATCTATGTTTTCGCGCCTTTTTTGCCATTTCCAGGTCGAAAAACACACAGAACCCAAAAATAAAGCAACGGCTGTCCAGCCAAAACTGAGGCTTCAAACTTGATGAAAACAGTCTCTCCCACAATAACTCAAGGGCCGCTTGTGTTTTTTAGGCCTTCGCAAGCTATCGGAAGTGTGTGCGCGGCAGGAGAGACAAATCCATGTTTTCGCGCATTTTTTGCGATTTCAAGGTCGAAAAACACATAGGCCCCAAAATGAAAGAAACGGCTGCCGCGCCAAAACTATGGCTTCACACTTGATGAAAACAGTCTCTCCCATAATAACTCACGGGCTGCTTGTGTTTTTTAGGCCTTTGCAAGCTATCGGAAGTGTGTGCGCGGCAGGAGAGACAAATCCATGTTTTCGCGCCTTTTTAGCGATTTCAAGGTCGAAAAACACATAGGCCCCAAAATGAAAGAAACGGCTGCCGCGCCAAAACTATGGCTTCAAACTTGATGAAAACAGTCTCTCCCATAATAACTCACGGGCTGCTTGTGTTTTTTAGGCCTTTGCAAGCTATCGGAAGTGTGTGCGCGGCAGGAGAGACAAATCCATGTTTTCGCGCCTTTTTAGCGATTTCAAGGTCGAAAAACACATAGGCCCCAAAATGAAAGAAACGGCTGGCGCGCCAAAACTATGGCTTCAAACTTGATGAAAACAGTCACTCCCATAATAACTCACGGGCTGCTTGTGTTTTTTAGGCCTTTGCAAGCTATCGGAAGTGTGTGCGCGGCAGGAGAGACAAATCCATGTTTTCGCGCATTTTTTGCGATTTCAAGGTCGAAAAACACATAGGCCCCAAAATGAAAGAAACGGCTGGCGCGCCAAAACTATGGCTTCAAACTTGATTAAAACAGTCTCTCCCATAATAACTCACGGGCTGCTTGTGTTTTTTAGGCCTTTGCAAGCTATCGGAAGTGTGTGCGCGGCAGGAGAGACAAATCCATGTTTTCGCGCATTTTTTGCGATTTCAAGGTCGAAAAACACATAGGCCCCAAAATGAAAGAAACGGCTGGCGCGCCAAAACTATGGCTTCAAACTTGATGAAAACAGTCTCTCCCATAATAACTCACGGGCTGCTTGTGTTTTTTAGGCCTTTGCAAGCTATCGGAAGTGTGTGCGCGGCAGGAGAGACAAATCCATGTTTTCGCGCCTTTTTAGCGATTTCAAGGTCGAAAAACACATAGGCCCCAAAATGAAAGAAACGGCTGCCGCGCTAAAACTATGGCTTCAAACTTGATGAAAACAGTCTCTCCCATAATAACTCACGGGCTGCTTGTGTTTTTTAGGCCTTTGCAAGCTATCGGAAGTGTGTGCGCGGCAGGAGAGACAAATCCATGTTTTCGCGCCTTTTTAGCGATTTCAAGGTCGAAAAACACATAGGCCCCAAAAATAAAGAAACGGCTGGCGCGCCAAAACTATGGCTTCAAACTTGATGAAAACAGTCTCTCCCATAATAACTCACGGGCTGCTTGTGTTTTTTAGGCCTTTGCAAGCTATCGGAAGTGTGTGCGCGGCAGGAGAGACAAATCCATGTTTTCGCGCCTTTTTTGCGATTTCAAGGTCGAAAAACACATAGGCCCCAAAATGAAAGAAACGGCTGGCGCGCCAAAACTATGGCTTCAAACTTGATGAAAACAGTCTCTCCCATAATAACTCACGGGCTGCTTGTGTTTTTTAGGCCTTTGCAAGCTATCGGAAGTGTGTGCGTGGTAGGAGAGACAAATCCATGTTTTCGCGCATTTTTTGCGATTTCAAGGTCGAAAAACACATAGGCCCCAAAATGAAAGAAACGGGTGGCGCGCCAAAAGTATGGCTTCAAACTTGATGAAAACAGTCTCTCCCATAATAACTCACGGGCTGCTTGTGTTTTTTAGGCCTTTGCAAGCTATCGGAAGTGTGTGCGCGGCAGGAGAGACAAATCCATGTTTTCGCGCCTTTTTTGCGATTTCAAGGTCGAAAAACACATAGGCCCCAAAATGAAAGAAACGGCTGGCGCGCCAAAACTATGGCTTCAAACTTGATGAAAACAGTCTCTCCCATAATAACTCACGGGCTGCTTGTGTTTTTTAGGCCTTTGCAAGCTATCGGAAGTGTGTGCGCGGCAGGAGAGACAAATCCATGTTTTCGCGCCTTTTTTGCGATTTCAAGGTCGAAAAACACATAGGCCCCAAAATGAAAGAAACGGCTGGCGCGCCAAAACTATGGCTTCAAACTTGATGAAAACAGTCTCTCCCATAATAACTCACGGGCTGCTTGTGTTTTTTAGGCCTTTGCAAGCTATCGGAAGTGTGTGCGTGGTAGGAGAGACAAATCCATGTTTTCGCGCATTTTTTGCGATTTCAAGGTCGAAAAACACATAGGCCCCAAAATGAAAGAAACGGCTGGCGCGCCAAAAGTATGGCTTCAAACTTGATGAAAACAGTCTCTCCCATAATAACTCACGGGCTGCTTGTGTTTTTTAGGCCTTTGCAAGCTATCGGAAGTGTGTGCGCGGCAGGAGAGACAAATCCATGTTTTCGCGCCTTTTTTGCGATTTCAAGGTCGAAAAACACATAGGCCCCAAAATGAAAGAAACGGCTGGCGCGCCAAAACTATGGCTTCAAACTTGATGAAAACAGTCTCTCCCATAATAACTCACGGACTGCTTGTGTTTTTTAGGCCTTTGCAAGCTATCGGAAGTGTGTGCGCGGCAGGAGAGACAAATCCATGTTTTCGTGCCTTTTTTGCGATTTCCAGGTCGAAAAACACACAGACCCCAAAAATAAAGAAACGGCTGTCCAGCCAAAACTGAGGCTTCAAACTTGATGAAAACAGTCTCTCCCACAATAACTCAAGGGCCGCTTGTGTTTTTTAGGCCTTCGCAAGCTATCGGAAGTGTGTGCGCGGCAGGAGAGACAAATCCATGTTTTCGCGCCTTTTTTGCGATTTCAAGGTCGAAAAACACATAGGCCCCAAAATGAAAGAAACGGCTGGCGCGCCAAAACTATGGCTTCAAACTTGATGAAAACAGTCTCTCCCATAATAACTCACGGGCTGCTTGTGTTTTTTAGGCCTTTGCAAGCTATCGGAAGTGTGTGCGCGGCAGGAGAGACAAATCCATGTTTTCGCGCCTTTTTTGCGATTTCCAGGTCGAAAAACACACAGACCCCAAAAATAAAGAAACGGCTGTCCAGCCAAAACTGAGGCTTCAAACTTGATGAAAACAGTCTCTCCCACAATAACTCAATGGCCGCTTGTGTTTTTTAGGCCTTCGCAAGCTATCGGAAGTGTGTGCGCGGCAGGAGAGACAAATCCATGTTTTCGCGCATTTTTTGCGATTTCAAGGTCGAAAAACACATAGGCCCCAAAATGAAAGAAACGGCTGCCGCGCCAAAACTATGGCTTCAAACTTGATGAAAACAGTCTCTCCCATAATAACTCACGGGCTGCTTGTGTTTTTTAGGCCTTTGCAAGCTATCGGAAGTGTGTGCGCGGCAGGAGAGACAAATCCATGTTTTCGCGCCTTTTTTGCGATTTCAAGGTCGAAAAACACATAGGCCCCAAAATGAAAGAAACGGCTGGCGCGCCAAAACTATGGCTTCAAACTTGATGAAAACAGTCTCTCCCATATTAACTCACGGGCTGATTGTGTTTTTTAGGCCTTCGCAAGCTATCGGAAGTGTGTGCGCAGCAGGAGAGACAAATCTATGTTTTCGCGCCTTTTTTGCCATTTCCAGGTCGAAAAACACACAGAACCCAAAAATAAAGCAACGGCTGTCCAGCCAAAACTGAGGCTTCAAACTTGATGAAAACAGTCTCTCCCACAATAACTCAAGGGCCGCTTGTGTTTTTTAGGCCTTCGCAAGCTATCGGAAGTGTGTGCGCGGCAGGAGAGACAAATCCATGTTTTCGCGCATTTTTTGCGATTTCAAGGTCGAAAAACACATAGGCCCCAAAATGAAAGAAACGGCTGCCGCGCCAAAACTATGGCTTCACACTTGATGAAAACAGTCTCTCCCATAATAACTCACAGGCTGCTTGTGTTTTTTAGGCCTTTGCAAGCTATCGGAAGTGTGTGCGCGGCAGGAGAGACAAATCCATGTTTTTGCGCCTTTTTTGCGATTTCAAGGTCGAAAAACACATAGGCCCCAAAATGAAAGAAACGGCTGGCGCGCCAAAACTATGGCTTCAAACTTGATGAAAACAGTCTCTCCCATATTAACTCACGGGCTGATTGTGTTTTTTAGGCCTTCGCAAGCTATCGGAAGTGTGTGCGCAGCAGGAGAGACAAATCTATGTTTTCGCGCCTGTTTTGCCATTTCCAGGTCGAAAAACACACAGACCCCAAAAATAAAGAAACGGCTGTCCAGCCAAAACTGAGGCTTCAAACTTGATGAAAACAGTCTCTCCCACAATAACTCAAGGGCCGCTTGTGTTTTTTAGGCCTTTGCAAGCTATCGGAAGTGTGTGCGCGGCAGGAGAGACAAATCTATGTTTTCGCGCCTTTTTTGCGATTTCAAGGTCGAAAAACACATAGGCCCCAAAATGAAAGAAACGGCTGCCGCGCCAAAACTATGGCTTCAAACTTGATGAAAACAGTCTCTCCCATAATAACTCACGGGCTGCTTGTGTTTTTTAGGCCTTTGCAAGCTATCGGAAGTGTGTGCGCGGCAGGAGAGACAAATCCATGTTTTCGCGCATTTTTTGCGATTTCAAGGTCGAAAAACACATAGGCCCCAAAATGAAAGAAACGGCTGGCGCGCCAAAACTATGGCTTCAAACTTGATGAAAACAGTCTCTCCCATAATAACTCACGGGCTGCTTGTGTTTTTTAGGCCTTTGCAAGCTATCGGAAGTGTGTGCGCGGCAGGAGAGACAAATCCATGTTTTCGCGCATTTTTTGCGATTTCAAGGTCGAAAAACACATAGGCCCCAAAATGAAAGAAACGGCTGGCGCGCCAAAACTATGGCTTCAACCTTGATGAAAACAGTCTCTCCCATAATAACTCACGGGCTGCTTGTGTTTTTTAGGCCTTTGCAAGCTATCGGAAGTGTGTGCGCGGCAGGAGAGACAAATCCATGTTTTCGCGCCTTTTTAGCGATTTCAAGGTCGAAAAACACATAGGCCCCAAAATGAAAGAAACGGCTGCCGCGCCAAAACTATGGCTTCAAACTTGATGAAAACAGTCTCTCCCATAATAACTCACGGGCTGCTTGTGTTTTTTAGGCCTTTGCAAGCTATCGGAAGTGTGTGCGCGGCAGGAGAGACAAATCCATGTTTTCGCGCCTTTTTAGCGATTTCAAGGTCGAAAAACACATAGGCCCCAAAATGAAAGAAACGGCTGGCGCGCCAAAACTATGGCTTCAAACTTGATGAAAACAGTCACTCCCATAATAACTCACGGGCTGCTTGTGTTTTTTAGGCCTTTGCAAGCTATCGGAAGTGTGTGCGCGGCAGGAGAGACAAATCCATGTTTTCGCGCATTTTTTGCGATTTCAAGGTCGAAAAACACATAGGCCCCAAAATGAAAGAAACGGCTGGCGCGCCAAAACTATGGCTTCAAACTTGATTAAAACAGTCTCTCCCATAATAACTCACGGGCTGCTTGTGTTTTTTAGGCCTTTGCAAGCTATCGGAAGTGTGTGCGCGGCAGGAGAGACAAATCCATGTTTTCGCGCATTTTTTGCGATTTCAAGGTCGAAAAACACATAGGCCCCAAAATGAAAGAAACGGCTGGCGCGCCAAAACTATGGCTTCAAACTTGATGAAAACAGTCTCTCCCATAATAACTCACGGGCTGCTTGTGTTTTTTAGGCCTTTGCAAGCTATCGGAAGTGTGTGCGCGGCAGGAGAGACAAATCCATGTTTTCGCGCATTTTTTGCGATTTCAAGGTCGAAAAACACATAGGCCCCAAAATGAAAGAAACGGCTGGCGCGCCAAAACTATGGCTTCAAACTTGATGAAAACAGTCTCTCCCATAATAACTCACGGGCTGCTTGTGTTTTTTAGGCCTTTGCAAGCTATCGGAAGTGTGTGCGCGGCAGGAGAGACAAATCCATGTTTTCGCGCCTTTTTAGCGATTTCAAGGTCGAAAAACACATAGGCCCCAAAATGAAAGAAACGGCTGCCGCGCCAAAACTATGGCTTCAAACTTGATGAAAACAGTCTCTCCCATAATAACTCACGGGCTGCTTGTGTTTTTTAGGCCTTTGCAAGCTATCGGAAGTGTGTGCGCGGCAGGAGAGACAAATCCATGTTTTCGCGCCTTTTTAGCGATTTCAAGGTCGAAAAACACATAGGCCCCAAAAATAAAGAAACGGCTGGCGCGCCAAAACTATGGCTTCAAACTTGATGAAAACAGTCTCTCCCATAATAACTCACGGGCTGCTTGTGTTTTTTAGGCCTTTGCAAGCTATCGGAAGTGTGTGCGCGGCAGGAGAGACAAATCCATGTTTTCGCGCCTTTTTTGCGATTTCAAGGTCGAAAAACACATAGGCCCCAAAATGAAAGAAACGGCTGGCGCGCCAAAACTATGGCTTCAAACTTGATGAAAACAGTCTCTCCCATAATAACTCACGGGCTGCTTGTGTTTTTTAGGCCTTTGCAAGCTATCGGAAGTGTGTGCGTGGTAGGAGAGACAAATCCATGTTTTCGCGCATTTTTTGCGATTTCAAGGTCGAAAAACACATAGGCCCCAAAATGAAAGAAACGGGTGGCGCGCCAAAAGTATGGCTTCAAACTTGATGAAAACAGTCTCTCCCATAATAACTCACGGGCTGCTTGTGTTTTTTAGGCCTTTGCAAGCTATCGGAAGTGTGTGCGCGGCAGGAGAGACAAATCCATGTTTTCGCGCCTTTTTTGCGATTTCAAGGTCGAAAAACACATAGGCCCCAAAATGAAAGAAACGGCTGGCGCGCCAAAACTATGGCTTCAAACTTGATGAAAACAGTCTCTCCCATAATAACTCACGGGCTGCTTGTGTTTTTTAGGCCTTTGCAAGCTATCGGAAGTGTGTGCGCGGCAGGAGAGACAAATCCATGTTTTCGCGCCTTTTTTGCGATTTCAAGGTCGAAAAACACATAGGCCCCAAAATGAAAGAAACGGCTGGCGCGCCAAAACTATGGCTTCAAACTTGATGAAAACAGTCTCTCCCATAATAACTCACGGGCTGCTTGTGTTTTTTAGGCCTTTGCAAGCTATCGGAAGTGTGTGCGTGGTAGGAGAGACAAATCCATGTTTTCGCGCATTTTTTGCGATTTCAAGGTCGAAAAACACATAGGCCCCAAAATGAAAGAAACGGCTGGCGCGCCAAAAGTATGGCTTCAAACTTGATGAAAACAGTCTCTCCCATAATAACTCACGGGCTGCTTGTGTTTTTTAGGCCTTTGCAAGCTATCGGAAGTGTGTGCGCGGCAGGAGAGACAAATCCATGTTTTCGCGCCTTTTTTGCGATTTCAAGGTCGAAAAACACATAGGCCCCAAAATGAAAGAAACGGCTGGCGCGCCAAAACTATGGCTTCAAACTTGATGAAAACAGTCTCTCCCATAATAACTCACGGACTGCTTGTGTTTTTTAGGCCTTTGCAAGCTATCGGAAGTGTGTGCGCGGCAGGAGAGACAAATCCATGTTTTCGTGCCTTTTTTGCGATTTCCAGGTCGAAAAACACACAGACCCCAAAAATAAAGAAACGGCTGTCCAGCCAAAACTGAGGCTTCAAACTTGATGAAAACAGTCTCTCCCACAATAACTCAAGGGCCGCTTGTGTTTTTTAGGCCTTCGCAAGCTATCGGAAGTGTGTGCGCGGCAGGAGAGACAAATCCATGTTTTCGCGCCTTTTTTGCGATTTCAAGGTCGAAAAACACATAGGCCCCAAAATGAAAGAAACGGCTGGCGCGCCAAAACTATGGCTTCAAACTTGATGAAAACAGTCTCTCCCATAATAACTCACGGACTGCTTGTGTTTTTTAGGCCTTTGCAAGCTATCGGAAGTGTGTGCGTGGTAGGAGAGACAAATCCATGTTTTCGCGCATTTTTTGCGATTTCAAGGTCGAAAAACACATAGGCCCCAAAATGAAAGAAACGGCTGGCGCGCCAAAAGTATGGCTTCAAACTTGATGAAAACAGTCTCTCCCATAATAACTCACGGGCTGCTTGTGTTTTTTAGGCCTTTGCAAGCTATCGGAAGTGTGTGCGCGGCAGGAGAGACAAATCCATGTTTTCGCGCCTTTTTTGCGATTTCAAGGTCGAAAAACACATAGGCCCCAAAATGAAAGAAACGGCTGGCGCGCCAAAACTATGGCTTCAAACTTGATGAAAACAGTCTCTCCCATAATGACTCACGGGCTGCTTGTGTTTTTTAGGCCTTTGCAAGCTATCGGAAGTGTGTGCGTGGTAGGAGAGACAAATCCATGTTTTCGCGCATTTTTTGCGATTTCAAGGTCGAAAAACACATAGGCCCCAAAAATAAAGAAACGGCTGTCCAGCCAAAACTGAGGCTTCAAACTTGATGAAAACAGTCTCTCCCACAATAACTCAAGGGCCGCTTGTGTTTTTTAGGCCTTCGCAAGCTATCGGAAGTGTGTGCGCGGCAGGAGAGACAAATCCATGTTTTCGCGCATTTTTTGCGATTTCAAGGTCGAAAAACACATAGGCCCCAAAATGAAAGAAACGGCTGGCGCGCCAAAACTATGGCTTCAATCTTGATGAAAACAGTCTCTCCCATAATAACTCACGGACTGCTTGTGTTTTTTAGGCCTTTGCAAGCTATCGGAAGTGTGTGCGCGGCAGGAGAGACAAATCCATGTTTTCGCGCCTTTTTTGCGATTTCAAGGTCGAAAAACACATAGGCCCCAAAATGAAAGAAACGGCTGGCGCGCCAAAACTATGGCTTCAAACTTGATGAAAACAGTCTCTCCCATAATAACTCACGGGCTGCTTGTGTTTTTTAGGCCTTTGCAACCTATCGGAAGTGTGTGCGTGGTAGGAGAGACAAATCCATGTTTTCGCGCATTTTTTGCGATTTCAAGGTCGAAAAACACATAGGCCCCAAAATGAAAGAAACGGCAGGCGCGCCAAAAGTATGGCTTCAAACTTGATGAAAACAGTCTCTCCCATAATAATTCACGGGCTGCTTGTGTTTTTTAGGCCTTTGCAAGCTATCGGAAGTGTGTGCGCGGCAGGAGAGACAAATCCATGTTTTCGCGCCTTTTTTGCGATTTCAAGGTCGAAAAACACATAGGCCCCAAAATGAAAGAAACGGCTGGCGCGCCAAAACTATGGCTTCAAACTTGATGAAAACAGTCTCTCCCATAATAACTCACGGGCTGCTTGTGTTTTTTAGGCCTTTGCAAGCTATCGGAAGTGTGTGCGCGGCAGGAGAGACAAATCCATGTTTTCGCGCCTTTTTTGCGATTTCAAGGTCGAAAAACACATAGGCCCCAAAATGAAAGAAACGGCTGGCGCGCCAAAACTATGGCTTCAAACTTGATGAAAACAGTCTCTCCCATAATAACTCACGGACTGCTTGTGTTTTTTAGGCCTTTGCAAGCTATCGGAAGTGTGTGCGCGGCAGGAGAGACAAATCCATGTTTTCGTGCCTTTTTTGCGTTTTCCAAGTCGAAAAACACACAGACCCCAAAAATAAAGAAACGGCTGTCCAGCCAAAACTGAGGCTTCAAACTTGATGAAAACAGTCTCTCCCACAATAACTCAAGGGCCGCTTGTGTTTTTTAGGCCATCGCAAGCTATCGGAAGTGTGTGCGCGGCAGGAGAGACAAATCCATGTTTTCGCGCATTTTTTGCGATTTCAAGGTCGAAAAACACATAGGCCCCAAAATGAAAGAAACGTCTGCCGCGCCAAAACTATGGCTTCAAACTTGATGAAAACAGTCTCTCCCATAATAACTCACGGGCTGCTTGTGTTTTTTAGGCCTTTGCAAGCTATCGGAAGTGTGTGCGCGGCAGGAGAGACAAATCCATGTTTTCGTGCCTTTTTTGCGATTTCCAGGTCGAAAAACACACAGACCCCAAAAATAAAGAAACGGCTGTCCAGCCAAAACTGAGGCTTCAAACTTGATGAAAACAGTCTCTCCCATAATAACTCACGGACTGCTTGTGTTTTTTAGGCCTTTGCAAGCTATCGGAAGTGTGTGCGCGGCAGGAGAGACAAATCCATGTTTTCGTGCCTTTTTTGCGTTTTCCAAGTCGAAAAACACACAGACCCCAAAAATAAAGAAACGGCTGTCCAGCCAAAACTGAGGCTTCAAACTTGATGAAAACAGTCTCTCCCACAATAACTCAAGGGCCGCTTGTGTTTTTTAGGCCATCGCAAGCTATCGGAAGTGTGTGCGCGGCAGGAGAGACAAATCCATGTTTTCGCGCATTTTTTGCGATTTCAAGGTCGAAAAACACATAGGCCCCAAAATGAAAGAAACGTCTGCCGCGCCAAAACTATGGCTTCAAACTTGATGAAAACAGTCTCTCCCATAATAACTCACGGGCTGCTTGTGTTTTTTAGGCCTTTGCAAGCTATCGGAAGTGTGTGCGCGGCAGGAGAGACAAATCCATGTTTTCGCGCCTTTTTTGCGATTTCAAGGTCGAAAAACACATAGGCCCCAAAATGAAAGAAACGGCTGGCGCGCCAAAACTATGGCTTCAAACTTGATGAAAACAGTCTCTCCCATAATAACTCACGGGCTGCTTGTGTTTTTTAGGCCTTTGCAAGCTATCGGAAGTGTGTGCGCGGCAGGAGAGACAAATCCATGTTTTCGCGCCTTTTTTGCGATTTCAAGGTCGAAAAACACATAGGCCCCAAAATGAAAGAAACGGCTGGCGCGCCAAAACTATGGCTTCAAACTTGATGAAAACAGTCTCTCCCATAATAACTCACGGACTGCTTGTGTTTTTTAGGCCTTTGCAAGCTATCGGAAGTGTGTGCGCGGCAGGAGAGACAAATCCATGTTTTCGTGCCTTTTTTGCGATTTCCAGGTCGAAAAACACACAGACCCCAAAAATAAAGAAACGGCTGTCCAGCCAAAACTGAGGCTTCAAACTTGATGAAAACAGTCTCTCCCACAATAACTCAAGGGCCGCTTGTGTTTTTTAGGCCTTCGCAAGCTATCGGAAGTGTGTGCGCGGCAGGAGAGACAAATCCATGTTTTCGCGCATTTTTTGCGATTTCAAGGTCGAAAAACACATAGGCCCCAAAATGAAAGAAACGTCTGCCGCGCCAAAACTATGGCTTCAAACTTGATGAAAACAGTCTCTCCCATAATAACTCACGGGCTGCTTGTGTTTTTTAGGCCTTTGCAAGCTATCGGAAGTGTGTGCGCGGCAGGAGAGACAAATCCATGTTTTCGCGCATTTTTTGCGATTTCAAGGTCGAAAAACACATAGGCCCCAAAATGAAAGAAACGGCTGGCGCGCCAAAACTATGGCTTCAACCTTGATGAAAACAGTCTCTCCCATAATAACTCACGGGCTGCTTGTGTTTTTTAGGCCTTTGCAAGCTATCGGAAGTGTGTGCGCGGCAGGAGAGACAAATCCATGTTTTCGCACCTTTTTAGCGATTTCAAGGTCGAAAAACACATAGGCCCCAAAATGAAAGAAACGGCTGCCGCGCCAAAACTATGGCTTCAAACTTGATGAAAACAGTCTCTCCCATAATAACTCACGGGCTGCTTGTGTTTTTTAGGCCTTTGCAAGCTATCGGAAGTGTGTGCGCGGCAGGAGAGACAAATCCATGTTTTCGCGCCTTTTTAGCGATTTCAAGGTCGAAAAACACATATGCCCCAAAATGAAAGAAACGGCTGGCGCGCCAAAACTATGGCTTCAAACTTGATGAAAACAGTCTCTCCCATAATAACTCACGGGCTGCTTGTGTTTTTTAGGCCTTTGCAAGCTATCGGAAGTGTGTGCGCGGCAGGAGAGACAAATCCATGTTTTCGCGCATTTTTTGCGATTTCAAGGTCGAAAAACACATAGGCCCCAAAATGAAAGAAACGGCTGGCGCGCCAAAACTATGGCTTCAAACTTGATGAAAACAGTCTCTCCCATAATAACTCACGGGCTGCTTGTGTTTTTTAGGCCTTTGCAAGCTATCGGAAGTGTGTGCGCGGCAGGAGAGACAAATCCATGTTTTCGCGCATTTTTTGCGATTTCAAGGTCGAAAAACACATAGGCCCCAAAATGAAAGAAACGGCTGGCGCGCCAAAACTATGGCTTCAAACTTGATGAAAACAGTCTCTCCCATAATAACTCACGGGCTGCTTGTGTTTTTTAGGCCTTTGCAAGCTATCGGAAGTGTGTGCGCGGCAGGAGAGACAAATCCATGTTTTCGCGCCTTTTTTGCGATTTCAAGGTCGAAAAACACATAGGCCCCAAAATGAAAGAAACGGCTGGCGCGCCAAAACTATGGCTTCAAACTTGATGAAAACAGTCTCTCCCATAATAACTCACGGACTGCTTGTGTTTTTTAGGCCTTTGCAAGCTATCGGAAGTGTGTGCGCGGCAGGAGAGACAAATCCATGTTTTCGTGCCTTTTTTGCGATTTCCAGGTCGAAAAACACACAGACCCCAAAAATAAAGAAACGGCTGTCCAGCCAAAACTGAGGCTTCAAACTTGATGAAAACAGTCTCTCCCACAATAACTCAAGGGCCGCTTGTGTTTTTTAGGCCTTCGCAAGCTATCGGAAGTGTGTGCGCGGCAGGAGAGACAAATCCATGTTTTCGCGCCTTTTTTGCGATTTCAAGGTCGAAAAACACATAGGCCCCAAAATGAAAGAAACGGCTGGCGCGCCAAAACTATGGCTTCAAACTTGATGAAAACAGTCTCTCCCATAATAACTCACGGGCTGCTTGTGTTTTTTAGGCCTTTGCAAGCTATCGGAAGTGTGTGCGCGGCAGGAGAGACAAATCCATGTTTTCGCGCCTTTTTTGCGATTTCCAGGTCGAAAAACACACAGACCCCAAAAATAAAGAAACGGCTGTCCAGCCAAAACTGAGGCTTCAAACTTGATGAAAACAGTCTCTCCCACAATAACTCAATGGCCGCTTGTGTTTTTTAGGCCTTCGCAAGCTATCGGAAGTGTGTGCGCGGCAGGAGAGACAAATCCATGTTTTCGCGCATTTTTTGCGATTTCAAGGTCGAAAAACACATAGGCCCCAAAATGAAAGAAACGGCTGCCGCGCCAAAACTATGGCTTCAAACTTGATGAAAACAGTCTCTCCCATAATAACTCACGGGCTGCTTGTGTTTTTTAGGCCTTTGCAAGCTATCGGAAGTGTGTGCGCGGCAGGAGAGACAAATCCATGTTTTCGCGCCTTTTTTGCGATTTCAAGGTCGAAAAACACATAGGCCCCAAAATGAAAGAAACGGCTGGCGCGCCAAAACTATGGCTTCAAACTTGATGAAAACAGTCTCTCCCATATTAACTCACGGGCTGATTGTGTTTTTTAGGCCTTCGCAAGCTATCGGAAGTGTGTGCGCAGCAGGAGAGACAAATCTATGTTTTCGCGCCTTTTTTGCCATTTCCAGGTCGAAAAACACACAGAACCCAAAAATAAAGCAACGGCTGTCCAGCCAAAACTGAGGCTTCAAACTTGATGAAAACAGTCTCTCCCACAATAACTCAAGGGCCGCTTGTGTTTTTTAGGCCTTCGCAAGCTATCGGAAGTGTGTGCGCGGCAGGAGAGACAAATCCATGTTTTCGCGCATTTTTTGCGATTTCAAGGTCGAAAAACACATAGGCCCCAAAATGAAAGAAACGGCTGCCGCGCCAAAACTATGGCTTCACACTTGATGAAAACAGTCTCTCCCATAATAACTCACAGGCTGCTTGTGTTTTTTAGGCCTTTGCAAGCTATCGGAAGTGTGTGCGCGGCAGGAGAGACAAATCCATGTTTTTGCGCCTTTTTTGCGATTTCAAGGTCGAAAAACACATAGGCCCCAAAATGAAAGAAACGGCTGGCGCGCCAAAACTATGGCTTCAAACTTGATGAAAACAGTCTCTCCCATATTAACTCACGGGCTGATTGTGTTTTTTAGGCCTTCGCAAGCTATCGGAAGTGTGTGCGCAGCAGGAGAGACAAATCTATGTTTTCGCGCCTGTTTTGCCATTTCCAGGTAGAAAAACACACAGACCCCAAAAATAAAGAAACGGCTGTCCAGCCAAAACTGAGGCTTCAAACTTGATGAAAACAGTCTCTCCCACAATAACTCAAGGGCCGCTTGTGTTTTTTAGGCCTTTGCAAGCTATCGGAAGTGTGTGCGCGGCAGGAGAGACAAATCCATGTTTTCGCGCCTTTTTTGCGATTTCAAGGTCGAAAAACACATAGGCCCCAAAATGAAAGAAACGGCTGGCGCGCCAAAACTATGGCTTCAAACTTGATGAAAACAGTCTCTCCCATAATAACTCACGGGCTGCTTGTGTTTTTTAGGCCTTTGCAAGCTATCGGAAGTGTGTGCGCGGCAGGAGAGACAAATCCATGTTTTCGCGCCTTTTTTGCGATTTCCAGGTCGAAAAACACACAGACCCCAAAAATAAAGAAACGGCTGTCCAGCCAAAACTGAGGCTTCAAACTTGATGAAAACAGTCTCTCCCACAATAACTCAATGGCCGCTTGTGTTTTTTAGGCCTTCGCAAGCTATCGGAAGTGTGTGCGCGGCAGGAGAGACAAATCCATGTTTTCGCGCATTTTTTGCGATTTCAAGGTCGAAAAACACATAGGCCCCAAAATGAAAGAAACGGCTGCCGCGCCAAAACTATGGCTTCAAACTTGATGAAAACAGTCTCTCCCATAATAACTCACGGGCTGCTTGTGTTTTTTAGGCCTTTGCAAGCTATCGGAAGTGTGTGCGCGGCAGGAGAGACAAATCCATGTTTTCGCGCCTTTTTTGCGATTTCAAGGTCGAAAAACACATAGGCCCCAAAATGAAAGAAACGGCTGGCGCGCCAAAACTATGGCTTCAAACTTGATGAAAACAGTCTCTCCCATATTAACTCACGGGCTGATTGTGTTTTTTAGGCCTTCGCAAGCTATCGGAAGTGTGTGCGCAGCAGGAGAGACAAATCTATGTTTTCGCGCCTTTTTTGCCATTTCCAGGTCGAAAAACACACAGAACCCAAAAATAAAGCAACGGCTGTCCAGCCAAAACTGAGGCTTCAAACTTGATGAAAACAGTCTCTCCCACAATAACTCAAGGGCCGCTTGTGTTTTTTAGGCCTTCGCAAGCTATCGGAAGTGTGTGCGCGGCAGGAGAGACAAATCCATGTTTTCGCGCATTTTTTGCGATTTCAAGGTCGAAAAACACATAGGCCCCAAAATGAAAGAAACGGCTGCCGCGCCAAAACTATGGCTTCACACTTGATGAAAACAGTCTCTCCCATAATAACTCACAGGCTGCTTGTGTTTTTTAGGCCTTTGCAAGCTATCGGAAGTGTGTGCGCGGCAGGAGAGACAAATCCATGTTTTTGCGCCTTTTTTGCGATTTCAAGGTCGAAAAACACATAGGCCCCAAAATGAAAGAAACGGCTGGCGCGCCAAAACTATGGCTTCAAACTTGATGAAAACAGTCTCTCCCATATTAACTCACGGGCTGATTGTGTTTTTTAGGCCTTCGCAAGCTATCGGAAGTGTGTGCGCAGCAGGAGAGACAAATCTATGTTTTCGCGCCTGTTTTGCCATTTCCAGGTAGAAAAACACACAGACCCCAAAAATAAAGAAACGGCTGTCCAGCCAAAACTGAGGCTTCAAACTTGATGAAAACAGTCTCTCCCACAATAACTCAAGGGCCGCTTGTGTTTTTTAGGCCTTTGCAAGCTATCGGAAGTGTGTGCGCGGCAGGAGAGACAAATCCATGTTTTCGCGCCTTTTTTGCGATTTCAAGGTCGAAAAACACATAGGCCCCAAAATGAAAGAAACGGCTGGCGCGCCAAAACTATGGCTTCAAACTTGATGAAAACAGTCTCTCCCATATTAACTCACGGGCTGATTGTGTTTTTTAGGCCTTCGCAAGCTATCGGAAGTGTGTGCGCAGCAGGAGAGACAAATCTATGTTTTCGCGCCTGTTTTGCCATTTCCAGGTCGAAAAACACACAGACCCCAAAAATAAAGAAACGGCTGTCCAGCCAAAACTGAGGCTTCAAACTTGATGAAAACAGTCTCTCCCACAATAACTCAAGGGCCGCTTGTGTTTTTTAGGCCTTCGCAAGCTATCGGAAGTGTGTGCGCGGCAGGAGAGACAAATCCATGTTTTCGCGCATTTTTTGCGATTTCAAGGTCGAAAAACACATAGGCCCCAAAATGAAAGAAACGGCTGCCGCGCCAAAACTATGGCTTCAAACTTGATGAAAACAGTCTCTCCCATAATAACTCACGGGCTGCTTGTGTTTTTTAGGCCTTTGCAAGCTATCGGAAGTGTGTGCGCGGCAGGAGAGACAAATCCATGTTTTCGCGCCTTTTTTGCGATTTCAAGGTCGAAAAACACATAGGCCCCAAAATGAAAGAAACGGCTGGCGCGCCAAAACTATGGCTTCAAACTTGATGAAAACAGTCTCTCCCATATTAACTCACGGGCTGATTGTGTTTTTTAGGCCTTCGCAAGCTATCGGAGGTGTGTGCGCAGCAGGAGAGACAAATCTATGTTTTCGCGCCTGTTTTGCCATTTCCAGGTAGAAAAACACACGGACCCCAAAAATAAAGAAACGGCTGTCCAGCCAAAACTGAGGCTTCAAACTTGATGAAAACAGTCTCTCCCACAATAACTCAAGGGCCGCTTGTGTTTTTTAGGCCTTCGCAAGCTATCGGAACTGTGTGCGCGGCAGGAGAGACAAATCCATGTTTTCGCGCCTTTTTTGCGATTTCAAGGTCGAAAAACACATAGGCCCCAAAATGAAAGAAACGGCTGGCGCGCCAAAACTATGGCTTCAAACTTGATGAAAACAGTCTCTCCCATAATAACTCACGGACTGCTTGTGTTTTTTAGGCCTTTGCAAGCTATCGGAAGTGTGTGCGCGGCAGGAGAGACAAATCCATGTTTTCGCGCCTTTTTTGCGATTTCAAGGTCGAAAAACACATAGGCCCCAAAATGAAAGAAACGGCTGGCGCGCCAAAACTATGGCTTCAAACTTGATGAAAACAGTCTCTCCCATATTAACTCACGGGCTGATTGTGTTTTTTAGGCCTTCGCAAGCTATCGGAGGTGTGTGCGCAGCAGGAGAGACAAATCTATGTTTTCGCGCCTGTTTTGCCATTTCCAGGTAGAAAAACACACAGACCCCAAAAATAAAGAAACGGCTGTCCAGCCAAAACTGAGGCTTCAAACTTGATGAAAACAGTCTCTCCCACAATAACTCAAGGGCCGCTTGTGTTTTTTAGGCCTTTGCAAGCTATCGGAACTGTGTGCGCGGCAGGAGAGACAAATCCATGTTTTCGCGCATTTTTTGCGATTTCAAGGTCGAAAAACACATAGGCCCCAAAATGAAAGAAACGGCTGCCGCGCCAAAACTATGGCTTCAAACTTGATGAAAACAGTCTCTCCCATAATAACTCACGGGCTGATTGTGTTTTTTAGGCCTTTGCAAGCTATCGGAAGTGTGTGCGCGGCAGGAGAGACAAATCCATGTTTTCGCGCCTTTTTTGCGATTTCAAGGTCGAAAAACACATAGGCCCCAAAATGAAAGAAACGGCTGGCGCGCCAAAACTATGGCTTCAAACTTGATGAAAACAGTCTCTCCCATATTAACTCACGGGCTGATTGTGTTTTTTAGGCCTTCGCAAGCTATCGGAAGTGTGTGCGCAGCAGGAGAGACAAATCTATGTTTTCGCGCCTGTTTTGCCATTTCCAGGTCGAAAAACACACAGACCCCAAAAATAAAGAAACGGCTGTCCAGCCAAAACTGAGGCTTCAAACTTGATGAAAACAGTCTCTCCCACAATAACTCAAGGGCCGCTTGTGTTTTTTAGGCCTTCGCAAGCTATCGGAAGTGTGTGCGCGGCAGGAGAGACAAATCCATGTTTTCGCGCATTTTTTGCGATTTCAAGGTCGAAAAACACATAGGCCCCAAAATGAAAGAAACGGCTGCCGCGCCAAAACTATGGCTTCAAACTTGATGAAAACAGTCTCTCCCATAATAACTCACGGGCTGCTTGTGTTTTTTAGGCCTTTGCAAGCTATCGGAAGTGTGTGCGCGGCAGGAGAGACAAATCCATGTTTTCGCGCCTTTTTTGCGATTTCAAGGTCGAAAAACACATAGGCCCCAAAATGAAAGAAACGGCTGGCGCGCCAAAACTATGGCTTCAAACTTGATGAAAACAGTCTCTCCCATATTAACTCACGGGCTGATTGTGTTTTTTAGGCCTTCGCAAGCTATCGGAAGTGTGTGCGCAGCAGGAGAGACAAATCTATGTTTTCGCGCCTGTTTTGCCATTTCCAGGTCGAAAAACACACAGACCCCAAAAATAAAGAAACGGCTGTCCAGCCAAAACTGAGGATTCAAACTTGATGAAAACAGTCTCTCCCACAATAACTCAAGGGCCGCTTGTGTTTTTTAGGCCTTCGCAAGTTATCGGAAGTGTGTGCGCGGCAGGAGAGACAAATCCATGTTTTCGCGCATTTTTTGCGATTTCAAGGTCGAAAAACACATAGGCCCCAAAATGAAAGAAACGGCTGCCGCGCCAAAACTATGGCTTCAAACTTGATGAAAACAGTCTCTCCCATAATAACTCACGGGCTGCTTGTGTTTTTTAGGCCTTTGCAAGCTATCGGAAGTGTGTGCGCGGCAGGAGAGACAAATCCATGTTTTCGCGCCTTTTTTGCGATTTCAAGGTCGAAAAACACATAGGCCCCAAAATGAAAGAAACGGCTGGCGCGCCAAAACTATGGCTTCAAACTTGATGAAAACAGTCTCTCCCATATTAACTCACGGGCTGATTGTGTTTTTTAGGCCTTCGCAAGCTATCGGAGGTGTGTGCGCAGCAGGAGAGACAAATCTATGTTTTCGCGCCTGTTTTGCCATTTCCAGGTAGAAAAACACACAGACCCCAAAAATAAAGAAACGGCTGTCCAGCCAAAACTGAGGCTTCAAACTTGATGAAAACAGTCTCTCCCACAATAACTCAAGGGCCGCTTGTGTTTTTTAGGCCTTCGCAAGCTATCGGAACTGTGTGCGCGGCAGGAGAGACAAATCCATGTTTTCGCGCATTTTTTGCGATTTCAAGGTCGAAAAACACATAGGCCCCAAAATGAAAGAAACGGCTGCCGCGCCAAAACTATGGCTTCAAACTTGATGAAAACAGTCTCTCCCATAATAACTCACGGGCTGATTGTGTTTTTTAGGCCTTTGCAAGCTATCGGAAGTGTGTGCGCGGCAGGAGAGACAAATCCATGTTTTCGCGCCTTTTTTGCGATTTCAAGGTCGAAAAACACATAGGCCCCAAAATGAAAGAAACGGCTGGCGCGCCAAAACTATGGCTTCAAACTTGATGAAAACAGTCTCTCCCATATTAACTCACGGGCTGATTGTGTTTTTTAGGCCTTCGCAAGCTATCGGAAGTGTGTGCGCAGCAGGAGAGACAAATCTATGTTTTCGCGCCTGTTTTGCCATTTCCAGGTCGAAAAACACACAGACCCCAAAAATAAAGAAACGGCTGTCCAGCCAAAACTGAGGCTTCAAACTTGATGAAAACAGTCTCTCCCACAATAACTCAAGGGCCGCTTGTGTTTTTTAGGCCTTCGCAAGCTATCGGAAGTGTGTGCGCGGCAGGAGAGACAAATCCATGTTTTCGCGCATTTTTTGCGATTTCAAGGTCGAAAAACACATAGGCCCCAAAATGAAAGAAACGGCTGCCGCGCCAAAACTATGGCTTCAAACTTGATGAAAACAGTCTCTCCCATAATAACTCACGGGCTGCTTGTGTTTTTTAGGCCTTTGCAAGCTATCGGAAGTGTGTGCGCGGCAGGAGAGACAAATCCATGTTTTCGCGCCTTTTTTGCGATTTCAAGGTCGAAAAACACATAGGCCCCAAAATGAAAGAAACGGCTGGCGCGCCAAAACTATGGCTTCAAACTTGATGAAAACAGTCTCTCCCATATTAACTCACGGGCTGATTGTGTTTTTTAGGCCTTCGCAAGCTATCGGAAGTGTGTGCGCAGCAGGAGAGACAAATCTATGTTTTCGCGCCTGTTTTGCCATTTCCAGGTCGAAAAACACACAGACCCCAAAAATAAAGAAACGGCTGTCCAGCCAAAACTGAGGCTTCAAACTTGATGAAAACAGTCTCTCCCACAATAACTCAAGGGCCGCTTGTGTTTTTTAGGCCTTCGCAAGCTATCGGAAGTGTGTGCGCGGCAGGAGAGACAAATCCATGTTTTCGCGCATTTTTTGCGATTTCAAGGTCGAAAAACACATAGGCCCCAAAATGAAAGAAACGGCTGCCGCGCCAAAACTATGGCTTCAAACTTGATGAAAACAGTCTCTCCCATAATAACTCACGGGCTGCTTGTGTTTTTTAGGCCTTTGCAAGCTATCGGAAGTGTGTGCGCGGCAGGAGAGACAAATCCATGTTTTCGCGCCTTTTTTGCGATTTCAAGGTCGAAAAACACATAGGCCCCAAAATGAAAGAAACGGCTGGCGCGCCAAAACTATGGCTTCAAACTTGATGAAAACAGTCTCTCCCATATTAACTCACGGGCTGATTGTGTTTTTTAGGCCTTCGCAAGCTATCGGAAGTGTGTGCGCAGCAGGAGAGACAAATCTATGTTTTCGCGCCTGTTTTGCCATTTCCAGGTCGAAAAACACACAGACCCCAAAAATAAAGAAACGGCTGTCCAGCCAAAACTGAGGCTTCAAACTTGATGAAAACAGTCTCTCCCACAATAACTCAAGGGCCGCTTGTGTTTTTTAGGCCTTCGCAAGCTATCGGAAGTGTGTGCGCGGCAGGAGAGACAAATCCATGTTTTCGCGCATTTTTTGCGATTTCAAGGTCGAAAAACACATAGGCCCCAAAATGATAGAAACGGCTGCCGCGCCAAAACTATGGCTTCAAACTTGATGAAAACAGTCTCTCCCATAATAACTCACGGGCTGCTTGTGTTTTTTAGGCCTTTGCAAGCTATCGGAAGTGTGTGCGGGGCAGGAGATACAAATCCATGTTTTCGCGCCTTTTTTGCGATTTCAAGGTCGAAAAACACATAGGCCACAAAATGAAAGAAACGGCTGGCGCGCCAAAACTATGGCTTCAAACTTGATGAAAACAGTCTCTCCCACAATAACTCAAGGGCCGCTTGTGTTTTTTAGGCCTTCGCAAGCTATCGGAAGTGTGTGCGCGGCAGGAGAGACAAATCCATGTTTTCGAGCATTTTTTGCGATTTCAAGGTCGAAAAACACATAGGCCCCAAAATGAAAGAAACGGCTGCCGCGCCAAAACTATGGCTTCAAACTTGATGAAAACAGTCTCTCCCATAATAACTCACGGGCTGCTTGTGTTTTTTAGGCCTTTGCAAGCTATCGGAAGTGTGTGCGCGGCAGGAGAGACAAATCCATGTTTTCGCGCCTTTTTTGCGATTTCAAGGTCTAAAAACACATAGGCCCCAAAATGAAAGAAACGGCTGGCGCGCCAAAACTATGGCTTCAAACTTGATGAAAACAGTCTCTCCCATATTAACTCACGGGCTGATTGTGTTTTTTAGGCCTTCGCAAGCTATCGGAAGTGTGTGCGCAGCAGGAGAGACAAATCTATGTTTTCGCGCCTGTTTTGCCATTTCCAGGTCGAAAAACACACAGACCCCAAAAATAAAGAAACGGCTGTCCAGCCAAAACTGAGGCTTCAAACTTGATGAAAACAGTCTCTCCCACAATAACTCAAGGGCCGCTTGTGTTTTTTAGGCCTTCGCAAGCTATCGGAAGTGTGTGCGCGGCAGGAGAGACAAATCCATGTTTTCGCGCATTTTTTGCGATTTCAAGGTCGAAAAACACATAGGCCCCAAAATGATAGAAACGGCTGCCGCGCCAAAACTATGGCTTCAAACTTGATGAAAACAGTCTCTCCCATAATAACTCACGGGCTGCTTGTGTTTTTTAGGCCTTTGCAAGCTATTGGAAGTGTGTGCGCGGCAGGAGATACAAATCCATGTTTTCGCGCCTTTTTTGCGATTTCAAGGTCGAAAAACACATAGGCCACAAAATGAAAGAAACGGCTGGCGCGCCAAAACTATGGCTTCAAACTTGATGAAAACAGT
This sequence comes from Argentina silus, assembly GCF_951799395.1. Lineage (NCBI taxonomy): Eukaryota > Metazoa > Chordata > Actinopteri > Argentiniformes > Argentinidae > Argentina > Argentina silus. The sequence goes on from NC_139665.1 coordinate 23,156,459, forward strand.
CTCTCCCACAATAACTCAAGGGCCGCTTGTGTTTTTTAGGCCTTCGCAAGCTATCGGAAGTGTGTGCGCGGCAGGAGAGACAAATCCATGTTTTCGCGCCTTTTTTGCGATTTCAAGGTCTAAAAACACATAGGCCCCAAAATGAAAGAAACGGCTGGCGCGCCAAAACTATGGCTTCAAACTTGATGAAAACAGTCTCTCCCATATTAACTCACGGGCTGATTGTGTTTTTTAGGCCTTCGCAAGCTATCGGAAGTGTGTGCGCAGCAGGAGAGACAAATCTATGTTTTCGCGCCTGTTTTGCCATTTCCAGGTCGAAAAACACACAGACCCCAAAAATAAAGAAACGGCTGTCCAGCCAAAACTGAGGCTTCAAACTTGATGAAAACAGTCTCTCCCACAATAACTCAAGGGCCGCTTGTGTTTTTTAGGCCTTCGCAAGCTATCGGAAGTGTGTGCGCGGCAGGAGAGACAAATCCATGTTTTCGCGCATTTTTTGCGATTTCAAGGTCGAAAAACACATAGGCCCCAAAATGATAGAAACGGCTGCCGCGCCAAAACTATGGCTTCAAACTTGATGAAAACAGTCTCTCCCATAATAACTCACGGGCTGCTTGTGTTTTTTAGGCCTTTGCAAGCTATCGGAAGTGTGTGCGCGGCAGGAGATACAAATCCATGTTTTCGCGCCTTTTTTGCGATTTCAAGGTCGAAAAACACATAGGCCACAAAATGAAAGAAACGGCTGCCGCGCCAAAACTATGGCTTCAAACTTGATGAAAACAGTCTCTCCCACAATAACTCAAGGGCCGCTTGTGTTTTTTAGGCCTTCGCAAGCTATCGGAAGTGTGTGCGCGGCAGGAGAGACAAATCCATGTTTTCGAGCATTTTTTGCGATTTCAAGGTCGAAAAACACATAGGCCCCAAAATGAAAGAAACGGCTGCCGCGCCAAAACTATGGCTTCAAACTTGATGAAAACAGTCTCTCCCATAATAACTCACGGGCTGCTTGTGTTTTTTAGGCCTTTGCAAGCTATCGGAAGTGTGTGCGCGGCAGGAGAGACAAATCCATGTTTTCGCGCCTTTTTTGCGATTTCAAGGTCTAAAAACACATAGGCCCCAAAATGAAAGAAACGGCTGGCGCGCCAAAACTATGGCTTCAAACTTGATGAAAACAGTCTCTCCAATATTAACTCACGGGCTGATTGTGTTTTTTAGGCCTTCGCAAGCTATCGGAAGTGTGTGCGCAGCAGGAGAGACAAATCTATGTTTTCGCGCCTTTTTTGCCATTTCCAGGTCGAAAAACACACAGACCCCAAAAATAAAGAAACGGCTGTCCAGCCAAAACTGAGGCTTCAAACTTGATGAAAACAGTCTCTCCCAAAATAACTCAAGGGCCGCTTGTGTTTTTTAGGCCTTCGCAAGCTATCGGAAGTGTGTGCGCGGCAGGAGAGACAAATCCATGTTTTCGAGCATTTTTTGCGATTTCAAGGTCGAAAAACACATAGGCCCCAAAATGAAAGAAACGGCTGCCGCGCCAAAACTATGGCTTCAAACTTGATGAAAACAGTCTCTCCCACAATAACTCACGGGCTGCTTGTGTTTTTTAGGCCTTTGCAAGCTATCGGAAGTGTGTGCGCGGCAGGAGAGACAAATCCATGTTTTCGCGCCTTTTTTGCGATTTCAAGGTCTAAAAACACATAGGCCCCAAAATGAAAGAAACGGCTGGCGCGCCAAAACTATGGCTTCAAACTTGATGAAAACAGTCTCTCCCATATTAACTCACGGGCTGATTGTGTTTTTTAGGCCTTCGCAAGCTATCGGAAGTGTGTGCGCAGCAGGAGAGACAAATCTATGTTTTCGCGCCTGTTTTGCCATTTCCAGGTCGAAAAACACACAGACCCCAAAAATAAAGAAACGGCTGTCCAGCCAAAACTGAGGCTTCAAACTTGATGAAAACAGTCTCTCCCACAATAACTCAAGGGCCGCTTGTGTTTTTTAGGCCTTCGCAAGCTATCGGAAGTGTGTGCGCGGCAGGAGAGACAAATCCATGTTTTCGCGCATTTTTTGCGATTTCAAGGTCGAAAAACACATAGGCCCCAAAATGAAAGAAACGGCTGCCGCGCCAAAACTATGGCTTCAAACTTGATGAAAACAGTCTCTCCCATAATAACTCACGGGCTGCTTGTGTTTTTTAGGCCTTTGCAAGCTATCGGAAGTGTGTGCGCGGCAGGAGATACAAATCCATGTTTTCACGCCTTTTTTGCGATTTCAAGGTCGAAAAACACATAGGCCACAAAATGAAAGAAACGGCTGGCGCGCCAAAACTATGGCTTCAAACTTGATGAAAACAGTCTCTCCCATAATAACTCACGGGCTGCTTGTGTTTTTTAGGCCTTTGCAAGCTATCGGAAGTGTGTGCGCGGCAGGAGAGACAAATCCATGTTTTCGCGCCTTTTTTGCGATTTCAAGGTCGAAAAACACATAGGCCCCAAAATGAAAGAAACGGCTGGCGCGCCAAAACTATGGCTTCAAACTTGATGAAAACAGTCTCTCCCATATTAACTCACGGGCTGATTGTGTTTTTTAGGCCTTCGCAAGCTATCGGAAGTGTGTGCGCAGCAGGAGAGACAAATCTATGTTTTCGCGCCTGTTTTGCCATTTCCAGGTAGAAAAACACACAGACCCCAAAAATAAAGAAACGGCTGTCCAGCCAAAACTGAGGCTTCAAACTTGATGAAAACAGTCTCTCCCACAATAATTCAAGGGCCGCTTGTGTTTTTTAGGCCTTCGCAAGCTATCGGAAGTGTGTGCACGGCAGGAGAGACAAATCCATGTTTTCGCGCATTTTTTGCGATTTCAAGGTCGAAAAACACATAGGCCCCAAAATGAAAGAAACGGCTGCCGCGCCAAAACTATGGCTTCAAACTTGATGAAAACAGTCTCTCCCATAATAACTCACGGGCTGCTTGTGTTTTTTAGGCCTTTGCTAGCTATCGGAAGTGTGTGCGCGGCAGGAGAGACAAATCCATGTTTTCGCGCCTTTTTTGCGATTTCAAGGTCGAAAAACACATAGGCCCCAAAATGAAAGAAACGGCTGGCGCGCCAAAACTATGGCTTCAAACTTGATGAAAACAGTCTCTCCCATATTAACTCACGGGCTGATTGTGTTTTTTAGGCCTTCGCAAGCTATCGGAAGTGTGTGCGCAGCAGGAGAGACAAATCTATGTTTTCGCGCCTGTTTTGTCATTTCCAGGTCGAAAAACACACAGACCCCAAAAATAAAGAAACGGCTGTCCAGCCAAAACTGAGGCTTCAAACTTGATGAAAACAGTCTCTCCCACAATAACTCAAGGGCCGCTTGTGTTTTTTAGGCCTTCGCAAGCTATCGGAATTGTGTGCGCGGCAGGAGAGACAAATCCATGTTTTCGCGCATTTTTTGCGATTTCAAGGTCGAAAAACACATAGGCCCCAAAATGAAAGAAACGGCTGCCGCGCCAAAACTATGGCTTCAAACTTGATGAAAACAGTCTCTCCCATAATAACTCACGGGCTGCTTGTGTTTTTTAGGCCTTTGCAAGCTATCGGAAGTGTGTGCGCGGCAGGAGAGACAAATCCATGTTTTCGCGCCTTTTTTGCGATTTCAAGGTCGAAAAACACATAGGCCCCAAAATGAAAGAAACGGCTGGCGCGCCAAAACTATGGCTTCAAACTTGATGAAAACAGTCTCTCCCATAATAACTCACGGGCTGCTTGTGTTTTTTAGGCCTTTGCAAGCTATCGGAAGTGTGTGCGCGGCAGGAGAGACAAATCCATGTTTTCGCGCCTTTTTTGCGATTTCAAGGTCTAAAAACACATAGGCCCCAAAATGAAAGAAACGGCTGGCGCGCCAAAACTATGGCTTCAAACTTGATGAAAACAGTCTCTCCCATATTAACTCACGGGCTGATTGTGTTTTTTAGGCCTTCGCAAGCTATCGGAAGTGTGTGCGCAGCAGGAGAGACAAATCTATGTTTTCGCGCCTGTTTTGCCATTTCCAGGTCGAAAAACACACAGACCCCAAAAATAAAGAAACGGCTGTCCAGCCAAAACTGAGGCTTCAAACTTGATGAAAACAGTCTCTCCCACAATAACTCAAGGGCCGCTTGTGTTTTTTAGGCCTTCGCAAGCTATCGGAAGTGTGTGCGCGGCAGGAGATACAAATCCATGTTTTCACGCCTTTTTTGCGATTTCAAGGTCGAAAAACACATAGGCCACAAAATGAAAGAAACGGCTGGCGCGCCAAAACTATGGCTTCAAACTTGATGAAAACAGTCTCTCCCATAATAACTCACGGGCTGCTTGTGTTTTTTAGGCCTTTGCAAGCTATCGGAAGTGTGTGCGCGGCAGGAGAGACAAATCCATGTTTTCGCGCCTTTTTTGCGATTTCAAGGTCGAAAAACACATAGGCCCCAAAATGAAAGAAACGGCTGGCGCGCCAAAACTATGGCTTCAAACTTGATGAAAACAGTCTCTCCCATATTAACTCACGGGCTGATTGTGTTTTTTAGGCCTTCGCAAGCTATCGGAAGTGTGTGCGCAGCAGGAGAGACAAATCTATGTTTTCGCGCCTGTTTTGCCATTTCCAGGTAGAAAAACACACAGACCCCAAAAATAAAGAAACGGCTGTCCAGCCAAAACTGAGGCTTCAAACTTGATGAAAACAGTCTCTCCCACAATAATTCAAGGGCCGCTTGTGTTTTTTAGGCCTTCGCAAGCTATCGGAAGTGTGTGCACGGCAGGAGAGACAAATCCATGTTTTCGCGCATTTTTTGCGATTTCAAGGTCGAAAAACACATAGGCCCCAAAATGAAAGAAACGGCTGCCGCGCCAAAACTATGGCTTCAAACTTGATGAAAACAGTCTCTCCCATAATAACTCACGGGCTGCTTGTGTTTTTTAGGCCTTTGCTAGCTATCGGAAGTGTGTGCGCGGCAGGAGAGACAAATCCATGTTTTCGCGCCTTTTTTGCGATTTCAAGGTCGAAAAACACATAGGCCCCAAAATGAAAGAAACGGCTGGCGCGCCAAAACTATGGCTTCAAACTTGATGAAAACAGTCTCTCCCATATTAACTCACGGGCTGATTGTGTTTTTTAGGCCTTCGCAAGCTATCGGAAGTGTGTGCGCAGCAGGAGAGACAAATCTATGTTTTCGCGCCTGTTTTGTCATTTCCAGGTCGAAAAACACACAGACCCCAAAAATAAAGAAACGGCTGTCCAGCCAAAACTGAGGCTTCAAACTTGATGAAAACAGTCTCTCCCACAATAACTCAAGGGCCGCTTGTGTTTTTTAGGCCTTCGCAAGCTATCGGAATTGTGTGCGCGGCAGGAGAGACAAATCCATGTTTTCGCGCATTTTTTGCGATTTCAAGGTCGAAAAACACATAGGCCCCAAAATGAAAGAAACGGCTGCCGCGCCAAAACTATGGCTTCAAACTTGATGAAAACAGTCTCTCCCATAATAACTCACGGGCTGCTTGTGTTTTTTAGGCCTTTGCAAGCTATCGGAAGTGTGTGCGCGGCAGGAGAGACAAATCCATGTTTTCGCGCCTTTTTTGCGATTTCAAGGTCGAAAAACACATAGGCCCCAAAATGAAAGAAACGGCTGGCGCGCCAAAACTATGGCTTCAAACTTGATGAAAACAGTCTCTCCCATAATAACTCACGGGCTGCTTGTGTTTTTTAGGCCTTTGCAAGCTATCGGAAGTGTGTGCGCGGCAGGAGAGACAAATCCATGTTTTCGCGCCTTTTTTGCGATTTCAAGGTCTAAAAACACATAGGCCCTAAAATGAAAGAAACGGCTGGCGCGCCAAAACTATGGCTTCAAACTTGATGAAAACAGTCTCTCCCATATTAACTCACGGGCTGATTGTGTTTTTTAGGCCTTCGCAAGCTATCGGAAGTGTGTGTGCAGCAGGAGAGACAAATCTATGTTTTCGCGCCTGTTTTGCCATTTCCAGGTCGAAAAACACACAGACCCCAAAAATAAAGAAACGGCTGTCCAGCCAAAACTGAGGCTTCAAACTTGATGAAAACAGTCTCTCCCACAATAACTCAAGGGCCGCTTGTGTTTTTTAGGCCTTCGCAAGCTATCGGAAGTGTGTGCGCGGCAGGAGAGACAAATCCATGTTTTCGCGCATTTTTTGCGATTTCAAGGTCGAAAAACACATAGGCCCCAAAATGAAAGAAACGGCTGCCGCGCCAAAACTATGGCTTCAAACTTGATGAAAACAGTCTCTCCCATAATAACTCACGGGCTGCTTGTGTTTTTTAGGCCTTTGCAAGCTATCGGAAGTGTGTGCGCGGCAGGAGATACAAATCCATGTTTTCACGCCTTTTTTGCGATTTCAAGGTCGAAAAACACATAGGCCACAAAATGAAAGAAACGGCTGGCGCGCCAAAACTATGGCTTCAAACTTGATGAAAACAGTCTCTCCCATAATAACTCACGGGCTGCTTGTGTTTTTTAGGCCTTTGCAAGCTATCGGAAGTGTGTGCGCGGCAGGAGAGACAAATCCATGTTTTCGCGCCTTTTTTGCGATTTCAAGGTCGAAAAACACATAGGCCCCAAAATGAAAGAAACGGCTGGCGCGCCAAAACTATGGCTTCAAACTTGATGAAAACAGTCTCTCCCATATTAACTCACGGGCTGATTGTGTTTTTTAGGCCTTCGCAAGCTATCGGAAGTGTGTGCGCAGCAGGAGAGACAAATCTATGTTTTCGCGCCTGTTTTGCCATTTCCAGGTAGAAAAACACACAGACCCCAAAAATAAAGAAACGGCTGTCCAGCCAAAACTGAGGCTTCAAACTTGATGAAAACAGTCTCTCCCACAATAATTCAAGGGCCGCTTGTGTTTTTTAGGCCTTCGCAAGCTATCGGAAGTGTGTGCGCGGCAGGAGAGACAAATCCATGTTTTCGCGCATTTTTTGCGATTTCAAGGTCGAAAAACACATAGGCCCCAAAATGAAAGAAACGGCTGCCGCGCCAAAACTATGGCTTCAAACTTGATGAAAACAGTCTCTCCCATAATAACTCACGGGCTGCTTGTGTTTTTTAGGCCTTTGCAAGCTATCGGAAGTGTGTGCGCGGCAGGAGAGACAAATCCATGTTTTCGCGCCTTTTTTGCGATTTCAAGGTCGAAAAACACATAGGCCCCAAAATGAAAGAAACGGCTGGCGCGCCAAAACTATGGCTTCAAACTTGATGAAAACAGTCTCTCCCATATTAACTCACGGGCTGATTGTGTTTTTTAGGCCTTCGCAAGCTATCGGAAGTGTGTGCGCAGCAGGAGAGACAAATCTATGTTTTCGCGCCTGTTTTGTCATTTCCAGGTCGAAAAACACACAGACCCCAAAAATAAAGAAACGGCTGTCCAGCCAAAACTGAGGCTTCAAACTTGATGAAAACAGTCTCTCCCACAATAACTCAAGGGCCGCTTGTGTTTTTTAGGCCTTCGCAAGCTATCGGAATTGTGTGCGCGGCAGGAGAGACAAATCCATGTTTTCGCGCCTTTTTTGCGATTTCAAGGTCGAAAAACACATAGGCCCCAAAATGAAAGAAACGGCTGGCGCGCCAAAACTATGGCTTCAAACTTGATGAAAACAGTCTCTCCCATAATAACTCACGGGCTGCTTGTGTTTTTTAGGCCTTTGCAAGCTATCGGAAGTGTGTGCGCGGCAGGAGAGACAAATCCATGTTTTCGCGCCTTTTTTGCGATTTCAAGGTCGAAAAACACATAGGCCCCAAAATGAAAGAAACGGCTGGCGCGCCAAAACTATGGCTTCAAACTTGATGAAAACAGTCTCTCCCATAATAACTCACGGGCTGCTTGTGTTTTTTAGGCCTTTGCAAGCTATCGGAAGTGTGTGCGCGGCAGGAGAGACAAATCCATGTTTTCGCGCCTTTTTTGCGATTTCAAGGTCGAAAAACACATAGGCCCCAAAATGAAAGAAACGGCTGGCGCGCCAAAACTATGGCTTCAAACTTGATGAAAACAGTCTCTCCCATATTAACTCACGGGCTGATTGTGTTTTTTAGGCCTTCGCAAGCTATCGGAAGTGTGTGCGCAGCAGGAGAGACAAATCTATGTTTTCGCGCCTGTTTTGCCATTTCCAGGTAGAAAAACACACAGACCCCAAAAATAAAGAAACGGCTGTCCAGCCAAAACTGAGGCTTCAAACTTGATGAAAACAGTCTCTCCCACAATAACTCAAGGGCCGCTTGTGTTTTTTAGGCCTTCGCAAGCTATCGGAAGTGTGTGCGCGGCAGGAGAGACAAATCCATGTTTTCGCACCTTTTTTGCGATTTCAAGGTCGAAAAACACATATGCCCCAAAATGAAAGAAACGGCTGCCGCGCCAAAACTATGGCTTCAAACTTGATGAAAACAGTCTCTCCCACAATAACTCAAGGGCCGCTTGTGTTTTTTAGGCCTTCGCAAGCTATCGGAAGTGTGTGCGCGGCAGGAGAGACAAATCCATGTTTTCGCGCATTTTTTGCGATTTCAAGGTCGAAAAACACATAGGCCCCAAAATGAAAGAAACGGCTGCCGCGCCAAAACTATGGCTTCAAACTTGATGAAAACAGTCTCTCCCATAATAACTCACGGGCTGCTTGTGTTTTTTAGGCCTTTGCAAGCTATCGGAAGTGTGTGCGCGGCAGGAGAGACAAATCCATGTTTTCGCGCCTTTTTTGCGATTTCAAGGTCGAAAAACACATAGGCCCCAAAATGAAAGAAACGGCTGGCGCGCCAAAACTATGGCTTCAAACTTGATGAAAACAGTCTCTCCCATAATAACTCACGGGCTGCTTGTGTTTTTTAGGCCTTTGCAAGCTATCGGAAGTGTGTGCGCGGCAGGAGAGACAAATCCATGTTTTCGCGCCTTTTTTGCGATTTCAAGGTCGAAAAACACATAGGCCCCAAAATGAAAGAAACGGCTGGCGCGCCAAAACTATGGCTTCAAACTTGATGAAAACAGTCTCTCCCATATTAACTCACGGGCTGATTGTGTTTTTTAGGCCTTCGCAAGCTATCGGAAGTGTGTGCGCAGCAGGAGAGACAAATCTATGTTTTCGCGCCTGTTTTGTCATTTCCAGGTCGAAAAACACACAGACCCCAAAAATAAAGAAACGGCTGTCCAGCCAAAACTGAGGCTTCAAACTTGATGAAAACAGTCTCTCCCACAATAACTCAAGGGCCGCTTGTGTTTTTTAGGCCTTCGCAAGCTATCGGAAGTGTGTGCGCGGCAGGAGAGACAAATCCATGTTTTCGCGCATTTTTTGCGATTTCAAGGTCGAAAAACACATAGGCCCCAAAATGAAAGAAACGGCTGCCGCGCCAAAACTATGGCTTCAAACTTGATGAAAACAGTCTCTCCCATAATAACTCACGGGCTGCTTGTGTTTTTTAGGCCTTTGCAAGCTATCGGAAGTGTGTGCGCGGCAGGAGATACAAATCCATGTTTTCGCGCCTTTTTTGCGATTTCAAGGTCGAAAAACACATAGGCCCCAAAATGAAAGAAACGGCTGGCGCGCCAAAACTATGGCTTCAAACTTGATGAAAACAGTCTCTCCCATAATAACTCACAGGCTGCTTGTGTTTTTTAGGCCTTTGCAAGCTATCGGAAGTGTGTGCGCGGCAGGAGAGACAAATCCATGTTTTCGCGCCTTTTTTGCGATTTCAAGGTCGAAAAACACATAGGCCCCAAAATGAAAGAAACGGCTGGCGCGCCAAAACTATGGCTTCAAACTTGATGAAAACAGTCTCTCCCATATTAACTCACGGGCTGATTGTGTTTTTTAGGCCTTCGCAAGCTATCGGAAGTGTGTGCGCAGCAGGAGAGACAAATCTATGTTTTCGCGCCTGTTTTGCCATTTCCAGGTAGAAAAACACACAGACCCCAAAAATAAAGAAACGGCAGTCCAGCCAAAACTGAGGCTTCAAACTTGATGAAAACAGTCTCTCCCACAATAACTCAAGGGCCGCTTGTGTTTTTTAGGCCTTCGCAAGCTATCGGAAGTGTGTGTGCGGCAGGAGAGACAAATCCATGTTTTCGCACCTTTTTTGCGATTTCAAGGTCGAAAAACACATAGGCCCCAAAATGAAAGAAACGGCTGCCGCGCCAAAACTATGGCTTCAAACTTGATGAAAACAGTCTCTCCCATAATAACTCACGGGCTGCTTGTGTTTTTTAGGCCTTTGCAAGCTATCGGAAGTGTGTGCGCGGCAGGAGAGACAAATCCATGTTTTCGCGCCTTTTTTGCGATTTCAAGGTCGAAAAACACATAGGCCCCAAAATGAAAGAAACGGCTGCCGCGCCAAAACTATGGCTTCAAACTTGATGAAAACAGTCTCTCCCATAATAACTCACGGGCTGCTTGTGTTTTTTAGGCCTTTGCAAGCTATCGGAAGTGTGTGCGCGGCAGGAGAGACAAATCCATGTTTTCGCGCCTTTTTTGCGATTTCAAGGTCTAAAAACACATAGGCCCCAAAATGAAAGAAACGGCTGGCGCGCCAAAACTATGGCTTCAAACTTGATGAAAACAGTCTCTCCCATATTAACTCACGGGCTGATTGTGTTTTTTAGGCCTTCGCAAGCTATCGGAAGTGTGTGCGCAGCAGGAGAGACAAATCTATGTTTTCGCGCCTGTTTTGCCATTTCCAGGTCGAAAAACACACAGACCCCAAAAATAAAGAAACGGCTGTCCAGCCAAAACTGAGGCTTCAAACTTGATGAAAACAGTCTCTCCCACAATAACTCAAGGGCCGCTTGTGTTTTTTAGGCCTTCGCAAGCTATCGGAAGTGTGTGCGCGGCAGGAGAGACAAATCCATGTTTTCGCGCATTTTTTGCGATTTCAAGGTCGAAAAACACATAGGCCCCAAAATGAAAGAAACGGCTGCCGCGCCAAAACTATGGCTTCAAACTTGATGAAAACAGTCTCTCCCATAATAACTCACGGGCTGCTTGTGTTTTTTAGGCCTTTGCAAGCTATCGGAAGTGTGTGCGCGGCAGGAGATACAAATCCATGTTTTCGCGCCTTTTTTGCGATTTCAAGGTCGAAAAACACATAGGCCACAAAATGAAAGAAACGGCTGGCGCGCCAAAACTATGGCTTCAAACTTGATGAAAACAGTCTCTCCCATATTAACTCACGGGCTGATTGTGTTTTTTAGGCCTTCGCAAGCTATCGGAAGTGTGTGCGCAGCAGGAGAGACAAATCTATGTTTTCGCGCCTGTTTTGCCATTTCCATGTAGAAAAACACACAGACCCCAAAAATAAAGAAACGGCTGTCCAGCCAAAACTGAGGCTTCAAACTTGATGAAAACAGTCTCTCCCACAATAATTCAAGGGCCGCTTGTGTTTTTTAGGCCTTCGCAAGCTATCGGAAGTGTGTGCGCGGCAGGAGAGACAAATCCATGTTTTCGCGCATTTTTTGCGATTTCAAGGTCGAAAAACACATAGGCCCCAAAATGAAAGAAACGGCTGCCGCGCCAAAACTATGGCTTCAAACTTGATGAAAACAGTCTCTCCCATAATAACTCACGGGCTGCTTGTGTTTTTTAGGCCTTTGCAAGCTATCGGAAGTGTGTGCGCGGCAGGAGAGACAAATCCATGTTTTCGCGCCTTTTTTGCGATTTCAAGGTCGAAAAACACATAGGCCCCAAAATGAAAGAAACGGCTGGCGCGCCAAAACTATGGCTTCAAACTTGATGAAAACAGTCTCTCCCATATTAACTCACGGGCTGATTGTGTTTTTTAGGCCTTCGCAAGCTATCGGAAGTGTGTGCGCAGCAGGAGAGACAAATCTATGTTTTCGCGCCTGTTTTGTCATTTCCAGGTCGAAAAACACACAGACCCCAAAAATAAAGAAACGGCTGTCCAGCCAAAACTGAGGCTTCAAACTTGATGAAAACAGTCTCTCCCACAATAACTCAAGGGCCGCTTGTGTTTTTTAGGCCTTCGCAAGCTATCGGAAGTGTGTGTGCGGCAGGAGAGACAAATCCATGTTTTCGCGCATTTTTTGCGATTTCAAGGTCGAAAAACACATAGGCCCCAAAATGAAAGAAACGGCTGCCGCGCCAAAACTATGGCTTCAAACTTGATGAAAACAGTCTCTCCCATAATAACTCACGGGCTGCTTGTGTTTTTTAGGCCTTTGCAAGCTATCGGAAGTGTGTGCGCGGCAGGAGATACAAATCCATGTTTTCGCGCCTTTTTTGCGATTTCAAGGTCGAAAAACACATAGGCCACAAAATGAAAGAAACGGCTGGCGCGCCAAAACTATGGCTTCAAACTTGATGAAAACAGTCTCTCCCATATTAACTCACGGGCTGATTGTGTTTTTTAGGCCTTCGCAAGCTATCGGAAGTGTGTGCGCAGCAGGAGAGACAAATCTATGTTTTCGCGCCTGTTTTGCCATTTCCATGTAGAAAAACACACAGACCCCAAAAATAAAGAAACGGCTGTCCAGCCAAAACTGAGGCTTCAAACTTGATGAAAACAGTCTCTCCCACAATAATTCAAGGGCCGCTTGTGTTTTTTAGGCCTTCGCAAGCTATCGGAAGTGTGTGCGCGGCAGGAGAGACAAATCCATGTTTTCGCGCATTTTTTGCGATTTCAAGGTCGAAAAACACATAGGCCCCAAAATGAAAGAAACGGCTGCCGCGCCAAAACTATGGCTTCAAACTTGATGAAAACAGTCTCTCCCATAATAACTCACGGGCTGCTTGTGTTTTTTAGGCCTTTGCAAGCTATCGGAAGTGTGTGCGCGGCAGGAGAGACAAATCCATGTTTTCGCGCCTTTTTTGCGATTTCAAGGTCGAAAAACACATAGGCCCCAAAATGAAAGAAACGGCTGGCGCGCCAAAACTATGGCTTCAAACTTGATGAAAACAGTCTCTCCCATATTAACTCACGGGCTGATTGTGTTTTTTAGGCCTTCGCAAGCTATCGGAAGTGTGTGCGCAGCAGGAGAGACAAATCTATGTTTTCGCGCCTGTTTTGTCATTTCCAGGTCGAAAAACACACAGACCCCAAAAATAAAGAAACGGCTGTCCAGCCAAAACTGAGGCTTCAAACTTGATGAAAACAGTCTCTCCCACAATAACTCAAGGGCCGCTTGTGTTTTTTAGGCCTTCGCAAGCTATCGGAAGTGTGTGTGCGGCAGGAGAGACAAATCCATGTTTTCGCGCCTTTTTTGCGATTTCAAGGTCGAAAAACACATAGGCCCCAAAATGAAAGAAACGGCTGCCGCGCCAAAACTATGGCTTCAAACTTGATGAAAACAGTCTCTCCCATAATAACTCACGGGCTGCTTGTGTTTTTTAGGCCTTTGCAAGCTATCGGAAGTGTGTGCGCGGCAGGAGATACAAATCCATGTTTTCGCGCCTTTTTTGCGATTTCAAGGTCGAAAAACACATAGGCCCCAAAATGAAAGAAACGGCTGGCGCGCCAAAACTATGGCTTCAAACTTGATGAAAACAGTCTCTCCCATAATAACTCACAGGCTGCTTGTGTTTTTTAGGCCTTCGCAAGCTATCGGAAGTGTGTGCGCAGCAGGAGAGACAAATCTATGTTTTCGCGCCTGTTTTGTCATTTCCAGGTCGAAAAACACACAGACCCCAAAAATAAAGAAACGGCTGTCCAGCCAAAACTGAGGCTTCAAACTTGATGAAAACAGTCTCTCCCACAATAACTCAAGGGCCGCTTGTGTTTTTTAGGCCTTCGCAAGCTATCGGAAGTGTGTGCGCGGCAGGAGAGACAAATCCATGTTTTCGCGCATTTTTTGCGATTTCAAGGTCGAAAAACACATAGGCCCCAAAATGAAAGAAACGGCTGCCGCGCCAAAACTATGGCTTCAAACTTGATGAAAACAGTCTCTCCCATAATAACTCACGGGCTGCTTGTGTTTTTTAGGCCTTTGCAAGCTATCGGAAGTGTGTGCGCGGCAGGAGAGACAAATCCATGTTTTCGCGCCTTTTTTGCGATTTCAAGGTCGAAAAACACATAGGCCCCAAAATGAAAGAAACGGCTGGCGCGCCAAAACTATGGCTTCAAACTTGATGAAAACAGTCTCTCCCATAATAACTCACGGGCTGCTTGTGTTTTTTAGGCCTTTGCAAGCTATCGGAAGTGTGTGCGCGGCAGGAGAGACAAATCCATGTTTTCGCGCCTTTTTTGCGATTTCAAGGTCGAAAAACACATAGGCCCCAAAATGAAAGAAACGGCTGGCGCGCCAAAACTATGGCTTCAAACTTGATGAAAACAGTCTCTCCCATATTAACTCACGGGCTGATTGTGTTTTTTAGGCCTTCGCAAGCTATCGGAAGTGTGTGCGCAGCAGGAGAGACAAATCTATGTTTTCGCGCCTGTTTTGTCATTTCCAGGTCGAAAAACACACAGACCCCAAAAATAAAGAAACGGCTGTCCAGCCAAAACTGAGGCTTCAAACTTGATGAAAACAGTCTCTCCCACAATAACTCAAGGGCCGCTTGTGTTTTTTAGGCCTTCGCAAGCTATCGGAAGTGTGTGCGCGGCAGGAGAGACAAATCCATGTTTTCGCGCATTTTTTGCGATTTCAAGGTCGAAAAACACATAGGCCCCAAAATGAAAGAAACGGCTGCCGCGCCAAAACTATGGCTTCAAACTTGATGAAAACAGTCTCTCCCATTATAACTCACGGGCTGCTTGTGTTTTTTAGGCCTTTGCAAGCTATCGGAAGTGTGTGCGCGGCAGGAGATACAAATCCATGTTTTCGCGCCTTTTTTGCGATTTCAAGGTCGAAAAACACATAGGCCCCAAAATGAAAGAAACGGCTGGCGCGCCAAAACTATGGCTTCAAACTTGATGAAAACAGTCTCTCCCATAATAACTCACAGGCTGCTTGTGTTTTTTAGGCCTTTGCAAGCTATCGGAAGTGTGTGCGCGGCAGGAGAGACAAATCCATGTTTTCGCGCCTTTTTTGCGATTTCAAGGTCGAAAAACACATAGGCCCCAAAATGAAAGAAACGGCTGGCGCGCCAAAACTATGGCTTCAAACTTGATGAAAACAGTCTCTCCCATATTAACTCACGGGCTGATTGTGTTTTTTAGGCCTTCGCAAGCTATCGGAAGTGTGTGCGCAGCAGGAGAGACAAATCTATGTTTTCGCGCCTGTTTTGCCATTTCCAGGTAGAAAAACACACAGACCCCAAAAATAAAGAAACGGCTGTCCAGCCAAAACTGAGGCTTCAAACTTGATGAAAACAGTCTCTCCCACAATAACTCAAGGGCCGCTTGTGTTTTTTAGGCCTTCGCAAGCTATCGGAAGTGTGTGTGCGGCAGGAGAGACAAATCCATGTTTTCGCACCTTTTTTGCGATTTCAAGGTCGAAAAACACATAGGCCCCAAAATGAAAGAAACGGCTGCCGCGCCAAAACTATGGCTTCAAACTTGATGAAAACAGTCTCTCCCATAATAACTCACGGGCTGCTTGTGTTTTTTAGGCCTTTGCAAGCTATCGGAAGTGTGTGCGCGGCAGGAGAGACAAATCCATGTTTTCGCGCCTTTTTTGCGATTTCAAGGTCGAAAAACACATAGGCCCCAAAATGAAAGAAACGGCTGCCGCGCCAAAACTATGGCTTCAAACTTGATGAAAACAGTCTCTCCCATAATAACTCACGGGCTGCTTGTGTTTTTTAGGCCTTTGCAAGCTATCGGAAGTGTGTGCGCGGCAGGAGAGACAAATCCATGTTTTCGCGCCTTTTTTGCGATTTCAAGGTCTAAAAACACATAGGCCCCAAAATGAAAGAAACGGCTGGCGCGCCAAAACTATGGCTTCAAACTTGATGAAAACAGTCTCTCCCATATTAACTCACGGGCTGATTGTGTTTTTTAGGCCTTCGCAAGCTATCGGAAGTGTGTGCGCAGCAGGAGAGACAAATCTATGTTTTCGCGCCTGTTTTGCCATTTCCAGGTCGAAAAACACACAGACCCCAAAAATAAAGAAACGGCTGTCCAGCCAAAACTGAGGCTTCAAACTTGATGAAAACAGTCTCTCCCACAATAACTCAAGGGCCGCTTGTGTTTTTTAGGCCTTCGCAAGCTATCGGAAGTGTGTGCGCGGCAGGAGAGACAAATCCATGTTTTCGCGCATTTTTTGCGATTTCAAGGTCGAAAAACACATAGGCCCCAAAATGAAAGAAACGGCTGCCGCGCCAAAACTATGGCTTCAAACTTGATGAAAACAGTCTCTCCCATAATAACTCACGGGCTGCTTGTGTTTTTTAGGCCTTTGCAAGCTATCGGAAGTGTGTGCGCGGCAGGAGATACAAATCCATGTTTTCGCGCCTTTTTTGCGATTTCAAGGTCGAAAAACACATAGGCCACAAAATGAAAGAAACGGCTGGCGCGCCAAAACTATGGCTTCAAACTTGATGAAAACAGTCTCTCCCATATTAACTCACGGGCTGATTGTGTTTTTTAGGCCTTCGCAAGCTATCGGAAGTGTGTGCGCAGCAGGAGAGACAAATCTATGTTTTCGCGCCTGTTTTGCCATTTCCATGTAGAAAAACACACAGACCCCAAAAATAAAGAAACGGCTGTCCAGCCAAAACTGAGGCTTCAAACTTGATGAAAACAGTCTCTCCCACAATAATTCAAGGGCCGCTTGTGTTTTTTAGGCCTTCGCAAGCTATCGGAAGTGTGTGCGCGGCAGGAGAGACAAATCCATGTTTTCGCGCATTTTTTGCGATTTCAAGGTCGAAAAACACATAGGCCCCAAAATGAAAGAAACGGCTGCCGCGCCAAAACTATGGCTTCAAACTTGATGAAAACAGTCTCTCCCATAATAACTCACGGGCTGCTTGTGTTTTTTAGGCCTTTGCAAGCTATCGGAAGTGTGTGCGCGGCAGGAGAGACAAATCCATGTTTTCGCGCCTTTTTTGCGATTTCAAGGTCGAAAAACACATAGGCCCCAAAATGAAAGAAACGGCTGGCGCGCCAAAACTATGGCTTCAAACTTGATGAAAACAGTCTCTCCCATATTAACTCACGGGCTGATTGTGTTTTTTAGGCCTTCGCAAGCTATCGGAAGTGTGTGCGCAGCAGGAGAGACAAATCTATGTTTTCGCGCCTGTTTTGTCATTTCCAGGTCGAAAAACACACAGACCCCAAAAATAAAGAAACGGCTGTCCAGCCAAAACTGAGGCTTCAAACTTGATGAAAACAGTCTCTCCCACAATAACTCAAGGGCCGCTTGTGTTTTTTAGGCCTTCGCAAGCTATCGGAAGTGTGTGCGCGGCAGGAGAGACAAATCCATGTTTTCGCGCATTTTTTGCGATTTCAAGGTCGAAAAACACATAGGCCCCAAAATGAAAGAAACGGCTGCCGCGCCAAAACTATGGCTTCAAACTTGATGAAAACAGTCTCTCCCATAATAACTCACGGGCTGCTTGTGTTTTTTAGGCCTTTGCAAGCTATCGGAAGTGTGTGCGCGGCAGGAGAGACAAATCCATGTTTTCGCGCCTTTTTTGCGATTTCAAGGTCGAAAAACACATAGGCCCCAAAATGAAAGAAACGGCTGGCGCGCCAAAACTATGGCTTCAAACTTGATGAAAACAGTCTCTCCCATAATAACTCACGGGCTGCTTGTGTTTTTTAGGCCTTTGCAAGCTATCGGAAGTGTGTGCGCGGCAGGAGAGACAAATCCATGTTTTCGCGCCTTTTTTGCGATTTCAAGGTCGAAAAACACATAGGCCCCAAAATGAAAGAAACGGCTGGCGCGCCAAAACTATGGCTTCAAACTTGATGAAAACAGTCTCTCCCATATTAACTCACGGGCTGATTGTGTTTTTTAGGCCTTCGCAAGCTATCGGAAGTGTGTGCGCAGCAGGAGAGACAAATCTATGTTTTCGCGCCTGTTTTGTCATTTCCAGGTCGAAAAACACACAGACCCCAAAAATAAAGAAACGGCTGTCCAGCCAAAACTGAGGCTTCAAACTTGATGAAAACAGTCTCTCCCACAATAACTCAAGGGCCGCTTGTGTTTTTTAGGCCTTCGCAAGCTATCGGAAGTGTGTGTGCGGCAGGAGAGACAAATCCATGTTTTCGCGCCTTTTTTGCGATTTCAAGGTCGAAAAACACATAGGCCCCAAAATGAAAGAAACGGCTGCCGCGCCAAAACTATGGCTTCAAACTTGATGAAAACAGTCTCTCCCATAATAACTCACGGGCTGCTTGTGTTTTTTAGGCCTTTGCAAGCTATCGGAAGTGTGTGCGCGGCAGGAGATACAAATCCATGTTTTCGCGCCTTTTTTGCGATTTCAAGGTCGAAAAACACATAGGCCCCAAAATGAAAGAAACGGCTGGCGCGCCAAAACTATGGCTTCAAACTTGATGAAAACAGTCTCTCCCATAATAACTCACAGGCTGCTTGTGTTTTTTAGGCCTTCGCAAGCTATCGGAAGTGTGTGCGCAGCAGGAGAGACAAATCTATGTTTTCGCGCCTGTTTTGTCATTTCCAGGTCGAAAAACACACAGACCCCAAAAATAAAGAAACGGCTGTCCAGCCAAAACTGAGGCTTCAAACTTGATGAAAACAGTCTCTCCCACAATAACTCAAGGGCCGCTTGTGTTTTTTAGGCCTTCGCAAGCTATCGGAAGTGTGTGCGCGGCAGGAGAGACAAATCCATGTTTTCGCGCATTTTTTGCGATTTCAAGGTCGAAAAACACATAGGCCCCAAAATGAAAGAAACGGCTGCCGCGCCAAAACTATGGCTTCAAACTTGATGAAAACAGTCTCTCCCATAATAACTCACGGGCTGCTTGTGTTTTTTAGGCCTTTGCAAGCTATCGGAAGTGTGTGCGCGGCAGGAGAGACAAATCCATGTTTTCGCGCCTTTTTTGCGATTTCAAGGTCGAAAAACACATAGGCCCCAAAATGAAAGAAACGGCTGGCGCGCCAAAACTATGGCTTCAAACTTGATGAAAACAGTCTCTCCCATAATAACTCACGGGCTGCTTGTGTTTTTTAGGCCTTTGCAAGCTATCGGAAGTGTGTGCGCGGCAGGAGAGACAAATCCATGTTTTCGCGCCTTTTTTGCGATTTCAAGGTCGAAAAACACATAGGCCCCAAAATGAAAGAAACGGCTGGCGCGCCAAAACTATGGCTTCAAACTTGATGAAAACAGTCTCTCCCATATTAACTCACGGGCTGATTGTGTTTTTTAGGCCTTCGCAAGCTATCGGAAGTGTGTGCGCAGCAGGAGAGACAAATCTATGTTTTCGCGCCTGTTTTGTCATTTCCAGGTCGAAAAACACACAGACCCCAAAAATAAAGAAACGGCTGTCCAGCCAAAACTGAGGCTTCAAACTTGATGAAAACAGTCTCTCCCACAATAACTCAAGGGCCGCTTGTGTTTTTTAGGCCTTCGCAAGCTATCGGAAGTGTGTGCGCGGCAGGAGAGACAAATCCATGTTTTCGCGCATTTTTTGCGATTTCAAGGTCGAAAAACACATAGGCCCCAAAATGAAAGAAACGGCTGCCGCGCCAAAACTATGGCTTCAAACTTGATGAAAACAGTCTCTCCCATAATAACTCACGGGCTGCTTGTGTTTTTTAGGCCTTTGCAAGCTATCGGAAGTGTGTGCGCGGCAGGAGAGACAAATCCATGTTTTCGCGCCTTTTTTGCGATTTCAAGGTCGAAAAACACATAGGCCCCAAAATGAAAGAAACGGCTGGCGCGCCAAAACTATGGCTTCAAACTTGATGAAAACAGTCTCTCCCATAATAACTCACGGGCTGCTTGTGTTTTTTAGGCCTTTGCAAGCTATCGGAAGTGTGTGCGCGGCAGGAGAGACAAATCCATGTTTTCGCGCCTTTTTTGCGATTTCAAGGTCGAAAAACACATAGGCCCCAAAATGAAAGAAACGGCTGGCGCGCCAAAACTATGGCTTCAAACTTGATGAAAACAGTCTCTCCCATATTAACTCACGGGCTGATTGTGTTTTTTAGGCCTTCGCAAGCTATCGGAAGTGTGTGCGCAGCAGGAGAGACAAATCTATGTTTTCGCGCCTGTTTTGTCATTTCCAGGTCGAAAAACACACAGACCCCAAAAATAAAGAAACGGCTGTCCAGCCAAAACTGAGGGTTCTAACTTGATGAAAACAGTCTCTCCCACAATAACTCAAGGGCCGCTTGTGTTTTTTAGGCCTTCGCAAGCTATCGGAAGTGTGTGCGCGGCAGGAGAGACAAATCCATGTTTTCGCGCATTTTTTGCGATTTCAAGGTCGAAAAACACATAGGCCCCAAAATGAAAGAAACGGCTGCCGCGCCAAAACTATGGCTTCAAACTTGATGAAAACAGTCTCTCCCATAATAACTCACGGGCTGCTTGTGTTTTTTAGGCCTTTGCAAGCTATCGGAAGTGTGTGCGCGGCAGGAGATACAAATCCATGTTTTCGCGCCTTTTTTGCGATTTCAAGGTCGAAAAACACATAGGCCCCAAAATGAAAGAAACGGCTGCCGCGCCAAAACTATGGCTTCAAACTTGATGAAAACAGTCTCTCCCATAATAACTCACGGGCTGCTTGTGTTTTTTAGTCCTTTGCAAGCTATCGGAAGTGTGTGCGCGGCAGGAGAGACAAATCCATGTTTTCGCGCCTTTTTTGCGATTTCAAGGTCGAAAAACACAAAGGACCCAAAAATAAAGAAACGGCTGTCCAGCCAAAACTGAGGCTTCAAACTTGATGAAAACAGTCTCTCAGACAATAACTCAAGGGCCGCTTGTGTTTTTTAGGCCTTCGCAAGCTATCGGAAGTGTGTGCGCGGCAGGAGAGACAAATCCATGTTTTCGCGCCTTTTTTGCGATTTCAAGGTCGAAAAACACATAGGCCCCAAAATGAAAGAAACGGCTGCCGCGCCAAAACTATGGCTTCAAACTTGATGAAAACAGTCTCTCCCATAATAACTCACGGGCTGCTTGTGTTTTTTAGGCCTTTGCACGCTATCGGAAGTGTGTGCGCGGCAGGAGAGACAAATCCATGTTTTCGCGCCTTTTTTGCCATTTCCAGGTCGAAAAACACAAAGGCCACAAAAATAAAGAAACGGCTGTCCAACCAAAACTGAGGCTTCAAACTTGATGAAAACAGTCTCTCAGACAATAACTCAAGGGCCGCTTGTGTTTTTTAGGCCTTCGCAAGCTATCGGAAGTGTGTGCGCGGCAGGAGAGACAAATCCATGTTTTCGCGCATTTTTTGCGATTTCAAGGTCGAAAAACACATAGGCCCCAAAATGAAAGAAACGGCTGCCGCGCCAAAACTATGGCTTCAAACTTGATGAAAACAGTCTCTCCCATAATAACTCACGGGCTGCTTGTGTTTTTTAGGCCTTTGCAAGCTATCGGAAGTGTGTGCGCGGCAGGAGAGACAAATCCATGTTTTCGCGCCTTTTTTGCGATTTCAAGGTCGAAAAACACATAGGCCCCAAAATGAAAGAAACGGCTGGCGCGCCAAAACTATGGCTTCAAACTTGATGAAAACAGTCTCTCCCATATTAACTCACGGGCTGATTGTGTTTTTTAGGCCTTCGCAAGCTATCGGAAGTGTGTGCGCAGCAGGAGAGACAAATCTATGTTTTCGCGCCTGTTTTGTCATTTCCAGGTCGAAAAACACACAGACCCCAAAAATAAAGAAACGGCTGTCCAGCCAAAACTGAGGCTTCAAACTTGATGAAAACAGTCTCTCCCACAATAACTCAAGGGCCGCTTGTGTTTTTTAGGCCTTCGCAAGCTATCGGAAGTGTGTGCGCGGCAGGAGAGACAAATCCATGTTTTCGCGCATTTTTTGCGATTTCAAGGTCGAAAAACACATAGGCCCCAAAATGAAAGAAACGGCTGCCGCGCCAAAACTATGGCTTCAAACTTGATGAAAACAGTCTCTCCCATAATAACTCACGGGCTGCTTGTGTTTTTTAGGCCTTTGCAAGCTATCGGAAGTGTGTGCGCGGCAGGAGAGACAAATCCATGTTTTCGCGCCTTTTTTGCGATTTCAAGGTCGAAAAACACATAGGCCCCAAAATGAAAGAAACGGCTGGCGCGCCAAAACTATGGCTTCAAACTTGATGAAAACAGTCTCTCCCATAATAACTCACGGGCTGCTTGTGTTTTTTAGGCCTTTGCAAGCTATCGGAAGTGTGTGCGCGGCAGGAGAGACAAATCCATGTTTTCGCGCCTTTTTTGCGATTTCAAGGTCGAAAAACACATAGGCCCCAAAATGAAAGAAACGGCTGGCGCGCCAAAACTATGGCTTCAAACTTGATGAAAACAGTCTCTCCCATATTAACTCACGGGCTGATTGTGTTTTTTAGGCCTTCGCAAGCTATCGGAAGTGTGTGCGCAGCAGGAGAGACAAATCTATGTTTTCGCGCCTGTTTTGTCATTTCCAGGTCGAAAAACACACAGACCCCAAAAATAAAGAAACGGCTGTCCAGCCAAAACTGAGGGTTCAAACTTGATGAAAACAGTCTCTCCCACAATAACTCAAGGGCCGCTTGTGTTTTTTAGGCCTTCGCAAGCTATCGGAAGTGTGTGCGCGGCAGGAGAGACAAATCCATGTTTTCGCGCATTTTTTGCGATTTCAAGGTCGAAAAACACATAGGCCCCAAAATGAAAGAAACGGCTGCCGCGCCAAAACTATGGCTTCAAACTTGATGAAAACAGTCTCTCCCATAATAACTCACGGGCTGCTTGTGTTTTTTAGGCCTTTGCACGCTATCGGAAGTGTGTGCGCGGCAGGAGAGACAAATCCATGTTTTCGCGCCTTTTTTGCCATTTCCAGGTCGAAAAACACAAAGGCCACAAAAATAAAGAAACGGCTGTCCAACCAAAACTGAGGCTTCAAACTTGATGAAAACAGTCTCTCAGACAATAACTCAAGGGCCGCTTGTGTTTTTTAGGCCTTCGCAAGCTATCGGAAGTGTGTGCGCGGCAGGAGAGACAAATCCATGTTTTCGCGCATTTTTTGCGATTTCAAGGTCGAAAAACACATAGGCCCCAAAATGAAAGAAACGGCTGCCGCGCCAAAACTATGGCTTCAAACTTGATGAAAACAGTCTCTCCCATAATAACTCACGGGCTGCTTGTGTTTTTTAGGCCTTTGCAAGCTATCGGAAGTGTGTGCGCGGCAGGAGAGACAAATCCATGTTTTCGCGCCTTTTTTGCGATTTCAAGGTCGAAAAACACATAGGCCCCAAAATGAAAGAAACGGCTGGCGCGCCAAAACTATGGCTTCAAACTTGATGAAAACAGTCTCTCCCATATTAACTCACGGGCTGATTGTGTTTTTTAGGCCTTCGCAAGCTATCGGAAGTGTGTGCGCAGCAGGAGAGACAAATCTATGTTTTCGCGCCTGTTTTGTCATTTCCAGGTCGAAAAACACACAGACCCCAAAAATAAAGAAACGGCTGTCCAGCCAAAACTGAGGCTTCAAACTTGATGAAAACAGTCTCTCCCACAATAACTCAAGGGCCGCTTGTGTTTTTTAGGCCTTCGCAAGCTATCGGAAGTGTGTGCGCGGCAGGAGAGACAAATCCATGTTTTCGCGCATTTTTTGCGATTTCAAGGTCGAAAAACACATAGGCCCCAAAATGAAAGAAACGGCTGCCGCGCCAAAACTATGGCTTCAAACTTGATGAAAACAGTCTCTCCCATAATAACTCACGGGCTGCTTGTGTTTTTTAGGCCTTTGCAAGCTATCGGAAGTGTGTGCGCGGCAGGAGAGACAAATCCATGTTTTCGCGCCTTTTTTGCGATTTCAAGGTCGAAAAACACATAGGCCCCAAAATGAAAGAAACGGCTGGCGCGCCAAAACTATGGCTTCAAACTTGATGAAAACAGTCTCTCCCATAATAACTCACGGGCTGCTTGTGTTTTTTAGGCCTTTGCAAGCTATCGGAAGTGTGTGCGCGGCAGGAGAGACAAATCCATGTTTTCGCGCCTTTTTTGCGATTTCAAGGTCGAAAAACACATAGGCCCCAAAATGAAAGAAACGGCTGGCGCGCCAAAACTATGGCTTCAAACTTGATGAAAACAGTCTCTCCCATATTAACTCACGGGCTGATTGTGTTTTTTAGGCCTTCGCAAGCTATCGGAAGTGTGTGCGCAGCAGGAGAGACAAATCTATGTTTTCGCGCCTGTTTTGTCATTTCCAGGTCGAAAAACACACAGACCCCAAAAATAAAGAAACGGCTGTCCAGCCAAAACTGAGGGTTCAAACTTGATGAAAACAGTCTCTCCCACAATAACTCAAGGGCCGCTTGTGTTTTTTAGGCCTTCGCAAGCTATCGGAAGTGTGTGCGCGGCAGGAGAGACAAATCCATGTTTTCGCGCATTTTTTGCGATTTCAAGGTCGAAAAACACATAGGCCCCAAAATGAAAGAAACGGCTGCCGCGCCAAAACTATGGCTTCAAACTTGATGAAAACAGTCTCTCCCATAATAACTCACGGGCTGCTTGTGTTTTTTAGGCCTTTGCAAGCTATCGGAAGTGTGTGCGCGGCAGGAGATACAAATCCATGTTTTCGCGCCTTTTTTGCGATTTCAAGGTCGAAAAACACATAGGCCCCAAAATGAAAGAAACGGCTGCCGCGCCAAAACTATGGCTTCAAACTTGATGAAAACAGTCTCTCCCATAATAACTCACGGGCTGCTTGTGTTTTTTAGGCCTTTGCAAGCTATCGGAAGTGTGTGCGCGGCAGGAGAGACAAATCCATGTTTTCGCGCCTTTTTTGCGATTTCAAGGTCGAAAAACACATAGGCCCCAAAATGAAAGAAACGGCTGGCGCGCCAAAACTATGGCTTCAAACTTGATGAAAACAGTCTCTCCCATAATAACTCACGGGCTGCTTGTGTTTTTTAGGCCTTTGCAAGCTATCGGAAGTGTGTGCTTGGCAGGAGAGACAAATCCATGTTTTCGCGCCTTTTTTGCGATTTCCAGGTCGAAAAACACACAGACCCCAAAAATAAAGAAACGGCTGTCCAGCCAAAACTGAGGCTTCAAACTTGATGAAAACAGTCTCTCCCACAATAACTCAAGGGCCGCTTGTGTTTTTTAGGCCTTCGCAAGCTATCGGAAGTGTGTGCGCGGCAGGAGAGACAAATCCATGTTTTCGCGCATTTTTTGCGATTTCAAGGTCGAAAAACACATAGGCCCCAAAATGAAAGAAACGGCTGCCGCGCCAAAACTATGGCTTCAAACTAGATGAAAACAGTCTCTCCCACAATAACTCAAGGGCCGCTTGTGTTTTTTAGGCCTTCGCAAGCTATCAGAAGTGTGTGCGCGGCAGGAGAGACAAATCCATGTTTTTGCGCATTTTTTGCGATTTCAAGGTCGAAAAACACATAGGCCCCAAAATGAAAGAAACGGCTGCCGCGCCAAAACTATGGCTTCAAACTTGATGAAAACAGTCTCTCCTATATTAACTCACGGGCTGATTGTGTTTTTTAGGACTTCGAAAGCTATCGGAAGTGTGTGCGCAGCAGGAGAGACAAATCTATGTTTTCGCGCCTTTTTTGCCATTTCCAGGTCGAAAAACACACAGAACCCAAAAATAAAGCAACGGCTGTCCAGCCAAAACTGAGGCTTCAAACTTGATGAAAACAGTCTCTCCCACAATAACTCAAGGGCCGCTTGTGTTTTTTAGGCCTTCGCAAGCTATCGGAAGTGTGTGCGCGGCAGGAGAGACAAATCCATGTTTTCGCGCCTTTTTTGCGATTTCAAGGTCGAAAAACACATAGGCCCCAAAATGAAAGAAACGGCTGCCGCGCCAAAACTATGGCTTCAAACTTGATGAAAACAGTCTCTCCCATAATAACTCACGGGCTGCTTGTGTTTTTTAGGCCTTTGCAAGCTATCGGAAGTGTGTGCGCGGCAGGAGAGACAAATCCATGTTTTCGCGCCTTTTTTGCGATTTCAAGGTCGAAAAACACATAGGCCCCAAAATGAAAGAAACGGCTGGCGCGCCAAAACTATGGCTTCAAACTTGATGAAAACAGTCTCTCCCATAATAACTCACGGGCTGCTTGTGTTTTTTAGGCCTTTGCAAGCTATCGGAAGTGTGTGCTTGGCAGGAGAGACAAATCCATGTTTTCGCGCCTTTTTTGCGATTTCCAGGTCGAAAAACACACAGACCCCAAAAATAAAGAAACGGCTGTCCAGCCAAAACTGAGGCTTCAAACTTGATGAAAACAGTCTCTCCCACAATAACTCAAGGGCCGCTTGTGTTTTTTAGGCCTTCGCAAGCTATCGGAAGTGTGTGCGCGGCAGGAGAGACAAATCCATGTTTTCGCGCATTTTTTGCGATTTCAAGGTCGAAAAACACATAGGCCCCAAAATGAAAGAAACGGCTGCCGCGCCAAAACTATGGCTTCAAACTAGATGAAAACAGTCTCTCCCACAATAACTCAAGGGCCGCTTGTGTTTTTTAGGCCTTCGCAAGCTATCAGAAGTGTGTGCGCGGCAGGAGAGACAAATCCATGTTTTTGCGCATTTTTTGCGATTTCAAGGTCGAAAAACACATAGGCCCCAAAATGAAAGAAACGGCTGCCGCGCCAAAACTATGGCTTCAAACTTGATGAAAACAGTCTCTCCTATATTAACTCACGGGCTGATTGTGTTTTTTAGGACTTCGAAAGCTATCGGAAGTGTGTGCGCAGCAGGAGAGACAAATCTATGTTTTCGCGCCTTTTTTGCCATTTCCAGGTCGAAAAACACACAGAACCCAAAAATAAAGAAACGGCTGTCCAGCCAAAACTGAGGCTTCAAACTTGATGAAAACAGTCTCTCCCACAATAACTCAAGGGCCGCTTGTGTTTTTTAGGCCTTCGCAAGCTATCGGAAGTGTGTGCGCGGCAGGAGAGACAAATCCATGTTTTCGCGCCTTTTTTGCGATTTCAAGGTCGAAAAACACATAGGCCCCAAAATGAAAGAAACGGCTGGCGCGCCAAAACTATGGCTTCAAACTTGATGAAAACAGTCTCTCCCATATTAACTCACGGGCTGATTGTGTTTTTTAGGCCTTCGCAAGCTATCGGAAGTGTGTGCGCAGCAGGAGAGACAAATCTATGTTTTCGCGCCTGTTTTGCCATTTCCAGGTCGAAAAACACACAGACCCCAAAAATAAAGAAACGGCTGTCCAGCCAAAACTGAGGCTTCAAACTTGATGAAAACAGTCTCTCCCACAATAACTCAAGGGCCGCTTGTGTTTTTTAGGCCTTCGCAAGCTATCGGAAGTGTGTGCGCGGCAGGAGAGACAAATCCATGTTTTCGCGCATTTTTTGCGATTTCAAGGTCGAAAAACACATAGGCCCCAAAATGAAAGAAACGGCTGCCGCGCCAAAACTATGGCTTCAAACTTGATGATAACAGTCTCTCCCATAATAACTCACGGGCTGCTTGTGTTTTTTAGGCCTTTGCAAGCTATCGGAAGTGTGTGCGCGGCAGGAGATACAAATCCATGTTTTCGCGCCTTTTTTGCCATTTCCAGGTCGAAAAACACAAAGGACCCAAAAATAAAGAAACGGCTGTCCAGCCAAAACTGAGGCTTCAAACTTGATGAAAACAGTCTCTCAGACAATAACTCAAGGGCCGCTTGTGTTTTTTAGGCCTTCGCAAGCTATCGGAAGTGTGTGCGCGGCAGGAGAGACAAATCCATGTTTTCGCGCCTTTTTTGCGATTTCAAGGTCGAAAAACACATAGGCCCCAAAATGAAAGAAACGGCTGCCGCGCCAAAACTATGGCTTCAAACTTGATGAAAACAGTCTCTCCCATAATAACTCACGGGCTGCTTGTGTTTTTTAGGCCTTTGCACGCTATCGGAAGTGTGTGCGCGGCAGGAGAGACAAATCCATGTTTTCGCGCATTTTTTGCGATTTCAAGGTCGAAAAAAACACATAGGCCCCAAAATGAAAGAAACGGCTGCCGCGCCAAAACTATGGCTTCAAACTTGATGAAAACAGTCTCTCCCATAATAACTCACGGGCTGCTTGTGTTTTTTAGGCCTTTGCAAGCTATCGGAAGTGTGTGCGCGGCAGGAGAGACAAATCCATGTTTTCGCGCCTTTTTTGCGATTTCAAGGTCGAAAAACACATAGGCCCCAAAATGAAAGAAACGGCTGGCGCGCCAAAACTATGGCTTCAAACTTGATGAAAACAGTCTCTCCCATAATAACTCACGGACTGCTTGTGTTTTTTAGGCCTTTGCACGCTATCGGAAGTGTGTGCGCGGCAGGAGAGACAAATCCATGTTTTCGCGCCTTTTTTGCGATTTCAAGGTCGAAAAACACATAGGCCCCAAAATGAAAGAAACGGCTGGCGCGCCAAAACTATGGCTTCAAACTTGATGAAAACAGTCTCTCCCATAATAACTCACGGACTGCTTGTGTTTTTTAGGCCTTTGCACGCTATCGGAAGTGTGTGCGCGGCAGGAGAGACAAATCCATGTTTTCGCGCCTTTTTTGCCATTTCCAGGTCGAAAAACACAAAGGCCCCAAAAATAAAGAAACGGCTGTCCAACCAAAACTGAGGCTTCAAACTTGATGAAAACAGTCTCTCAGACAATAACTCAAGGGCCGCTTGTGTTTTTTAGGCCTTCGCAAGCTATCGGAAGTGTGTGCGCGGCAGGAGAGACAAATCAATGTTTTCGCGACTTTTTTGCGATTTCAAGGTCGAAAAACACATTGGCCCCAAAATGAAAGAAACGGCTGGCGCGCCAAAACTATGGCTTCAAACTTGATGAAAACAGTCTCTCCCATAATAACTCACGGGCTGCTTGTGTTTTTTAGACCTTTGCACGCTTTCGGAAGTGTGTGCGCGGCAGGAGAGACAAATCCATGTTTTCGCACCTTTTTTGCGATTTCAAGGTCGAAAAACACATAGGCCCCAAAATGAAAGAAACGGCTGCCGCGCCAAAACTATGGCTTCAAACTTGATGAAAACAGTCTCTCCCATATTAACTCACGGGCTGATTGTGTTTTTTAGGCCTTCGCAAGCTATCGGAAGTGTGTGCGCAGCAGGAGAGACAAATCTATGTTTTCGCGCCTTTTTTGCCATTTCCAGGTCGAAAAACACACAGACCCCAAAAATAAAGAAACGGCTGTCCAGCCAAAACTGAGGCTTCAAACTTGATGAAAACAGTCTCTCCCAAAATAACTCAAGGGCCGCTTGTGTTTTTTAGGCCTTCGCAAGCTATCGGAAGTGTGTGCGCGGCAGGAGAGACAAATCCATGTTTTCGCGCCTTTTTTGCGATTTCAAGGTCGAAAAACACATAGGCCCCAAAATGAAAGAAACGGCTGGCGCGCCAAAACTATGGCTTCAAACTTGATGAAAACAGTCTCTCCCATAATAACTCACGGGCTGCTTGTGTTTTTTAGGCCTTTGCAAGCTATCGGAAGTGTGTGCGCGGCAGGAGAGACAAATCCATGTTTTCGCGCCTTTTTTGCGATTTCAAGGTCGAAAAACACATAGGCCCCAAAATGAAAGAAACGGCTGGCGCGCCAAAACTATGGCTTCAAACTTGATGAAAACAGTCTCTCCCATAATAACTCACGGACTGCTTGTGTTTTTTAGGCCTTTGCACGCTATCGGAAGTGTGTGCGCGGCAGGAGAGACAAATCCATGTTTTCGCGCCTTTTTTGCCATTTCCAGGTCGAAAAACACAAAGGCCCCAAAAATAAAGAAACGGCTGTCCAACCAAAACTGAGGCTTCAAACTTGATGAAAACAGTCTCTCAGACAATAACTCAAGGGCCGCTTGTGTTTTTTAGGCCTTCGCAAGCTATCGGAAGTGTGTGCGCGGCAGGAGAGACAAATCCATGTTTTCGCGCCTTTTTTGCCATTTCCAGGTCGAAAAACACAAAGGCCCCAAAATGAAAGAAACGGCTGCTGCGCCAAAACTATGACTTCAAACTTGATGAAAACAGTCTCTCCCACAATAACTCAAGGGCTGCTTGTGTTTTTTAGGCCTTCGCAAGATATCGGAAGTGTGTGCGCGGCAGGAGAGACAAATCAATGTTTTCGCGACTTTTTTGCGATTTCAAGGTCGAAAAACACATTGGCCCCAAAATGAAAGAAACGGCTGGCGCGCCAAAACTATGGCTTCAAACTTGATGAAAACAGTCTCTCCCATATTAACTCACGGGCTGCTTGTGTTTTTTAGACCTTTGCACGCTTTCGGAAGTGTGTGCGCGGCAGGAGAGACAAATCCATGTTTTCGCACCTTTTTTGCGATTTCAAGGTCGAAAAACACATAGGCCCCAAAATGAAAGAAACGGCTGCCGCGCCAAAACTATGGCTTCAAACTTGATGAAAACAGTCTCTCCCATAATAACTCACGGGCTGCTTGTGTTTTTTAGGCCTTTGCAAGCTATCGGAAGTGTGTGCGCGGCAGGAGAGACAAATCCATGTTTTCGCGCCTTTTTTGCGATTTCAAGGTCGAAAAACACATAGGCCCCAAAATGAAAGAAACGGCTGCCGCGCCAAAACTATGGCTTCAAACTTGATGAAAACAGTCTCTCCCATAATAACTCACGGGCTGCTTGTGTTTTTTAGGCCTTTGCAAGCTATCGGAAGTGTGTGCGCGGCAGGAGAGACAAATCCATGTTTTCGCACCTTTTTTGCGATTTCAAGGTCGAAAAACACATAGGCCCCAAAATGAAAGAAACGGCTGCCGCGCCAAAACTATGGCTTCAAACTTGATGAAAACAGTCTCTCCCATATTAACTCACGGGCTGATTGTGTTTTTTAGGCCTTCGCAAGCTATCGGAAGTGTGTGCGCAGCAGGAGAGACAAATCTATGTTTTCGCGCCTTTTTTGCCATTTCCAGGTCGAAAAACACACAGACCCCAAAAATAAAGAAACGGCTGTCCAGCCAAAACTGAGGCTTCAAACTTGATGAAAACAGTCTCTCAGACAATAACTCAAGGGCCGCTTGTGTTTTTTAGGCCTTCGCAAGCTATCGGAAGTGTGTGCGCGGCAGGAGAGACAAATCCATGTTTTCGCGCCTTTTTTGCGATTTCAAGGTCGAAAAACACATAGGCCCCAAAATGAAAGAAACGGCTGCCGCGCCAAAACTATGGCTTCAAACTTGATGAAAACAGTCTCTCCCATAATAACTCACGGGCTGCTTGTGTTTTTTAGGCCTTTGCACGCTATCGGAAGTGTGTGCGCGGCAGGAGAGACAAATCCATGTTTTCGCGCCTTTTTTGCCATTTCCAGGTCGAAAAACACAAAGGCCACAAAAATAAAGAAACGGCTGTCCAACCAAAACTGAGGCTTCAAACTTGATGAAAACAGTCTCTCAGACAATAACTCAAGGGCCGCTTGTGTTTTTTAGGCCTTCGCAAGCTATCGGAAGTGTGTGCGCGGCAGGAGAGACAAATCCATGTTTTCGCGCCTTTTTTGCCATTTCCAGGTCGAAAAACACAAAGGCCCCAAAATGAAAGAAACGGCT
This sequence comes from Argentina silus, assembly GCF_951799395.1. Lineage (NCBI taxonomy): Eukaryota > Metazoa > Chordata > Actinopteri > Argentiniformes > Argentinidae > Argentina > Argentina silus. The sequence goes on from NC_139665.1 coordinate 23,187,977, forward strand.
GCTGCGCCAAAACTATGACTTCAAACTTGATGAAAACAGTCTCTCCCACAATAACTCAAGGGCCGCTTGTGTTTTTTAGGCCTTCGCAAGCTATCGGAAGTGTGTGCGCGGCAGGAGAGACAAATCCATGTTTTCGCGCATTTTTTGCGATTTCAAGGTCGAAAAACACATAGGCCCCAAAATGAAAGAAACGGCTGCCGCGCCAAAACTATGGCTTCAAACTTGATGAAAACAGTCTCTCCCACAATAACTCAAGGGCCGCTTGTGTTTTTTAGGCCTTCGCAAGCTATCAGAAGTGTGTGCGCGGCAGGAGAGACAAATCCATGTTTTTGCGCATTTTTTGCGATTTCAAGGTCGAAAAACACATAGGCCCCAAAATGAAAGAAACGGCTGCCGCGCCAAAACTATGGCTTCAAACTTGATGAAAACAGTCTCTCCTATATTAACTCACGGGCTGATTGTGTTTTTTAGGACTTCGAAAGCTATCGGAAGTGTGTGCGCAGCAGGAGAGACAAATCTATGTTTTCGCGCCTTTTTTGCCATTTCCAGGTCGAAAAACACACAGAACCCAAAAATAAAGCAACGGCTGTCCAGCCAAAACTGAGGCTTCAAACTTGATGAAAACAGTCTCTCCCACAATAACTCAAGGGCCGCTTGTGTTTTTTAGGCCTTCGCAAGCTATCGGAAGTGTGTGCGCGGCAGGAGAGACAAATCCATGTTTTCGCGCATTTTTTGCGATTTCAAGGTCGAAAAACACATAGGCCCCAAAATGAAAGAAACGGCTGGCGCGCCAAAACTATGGCTTCAAACTTGATGAAAACAGTCTCTCCCATATTAACTCACGGGCTGATTGTGTTTTTTAGGCCTTCGCAAGCTATCGGAAGTGTGTGCGCAGCAGGAGAGACAAATCTATGTTTTCGCGCCTGTTTTGCCATTTCCAGGTCGAAAAACACACAGACCCCAAAAATAAAGAAACGGCTGTCCAGCCAAAACTGAGGCTTCAAACTTGATGAAAACAGTCTCTCCCACAATAACTCAAGGGCCGCTTGTGTTTTTTAGGCCTTCGCAAGCTATCGGAAGTGTGTGCGCGGCAGGAGAGACAAATCCATGTTTTCGCGCATTTTTTGCGATTTCAAGGTCGAAAAACACATAGGCCCCAAAATGAAAGAAACGGCTGCCGCGCCAAAACTATGGCTTCAAACTTGATGATAACAGTCTCTCCCATAATAACTCACGGGCTGCTTGTGTTTTTTAGGCCTTTGCAAGCTATCGGAAGTGTGTGCGCGGCAGGAGATACAAATCCATGTTTTCGCGCCTTTTTTGCCATTTCCAGGTCGAAAAACACAAAGGACCCAAAAATAAAGAAACGGCTGTCCAGCCAAAACTGAGGCTTCAAACTTGATGAAAACAGTCTCTCAGACAATAACTCAAGGGCCGCTTGTGTTTTTTAGGCCTTCGCAAGCTATCGGAAGTGTGTGCGCGGCAGGAGAGACAAATCCATGTTTTCGCGCCTTTTTTGCGATTTCAAGGTCGAAAAACACATAGGCCCCAAAATGAAAGAAACGGCTGCCGCGCCAAAACTATGGCTTCAAACTTGATGAAAACAGTCTCTCCCATAATAACTCACGGGCTGCTTGTGTTTTTTAGGCCTTTGCACGCTATCGGAAGTGTGTGCGCGGCAGGAGAGACAAATCCATGTTTTCGCGCCTTTTTTGCCATTTCCAGGTCGAAAAACACAAAGGCCCCAAAAATAAAGAAACGGCTGTCCAACCAAAACTGAGGCTTCAAACTTGATGAAAACAGTCTCTCAGACAATAACTCAAGGGCCGCTTGTGTTTTTTAGGCCTTCGCAAGCTATCGGAAGTGTGTGCGCGGCAGGAGAGACAAATCCATGTTTTCGCGCCTTTTTTGCCATTTCCAGGTCGAAAAACACAAAGGCCCCAAAATGAAAGAAACGGCTGCTGCGCCAAAACTATGACTTCAAACTTGATGAAAACAGTCTCTCCCACAATAACTCAAGGGCTGCTTGTGTTTTTTAGGCCTTCGCAAGATATCGGAAGTGTGTGCGCGGCAGGAGAGACAAATCAATGTTTTCGCGACTTTTTTGCGATTTCAAGGTCGAAAAACACATAGGCCCCAAAATGAAAGAAACGGCTGCCGCGCCAAAACTATGGCTTCAAACTTGATGAAAACAGTCTCTCCCATAATAACTCACGGGCTGCTTGTGTTTTTTAGGCCTTTGCAAGCTATCGGAAGTGTGTGCGTGGCAGGAGAGACAAATCCATGTTTTCGCGCCTTTTTTGCGATTTCAAGGTCGAAAAACACATAGGCCCCAAAATGAAAGAAACGGCTGCCGCGCCAAAACTATGGCTTCAAACTTGATGAAAACAGTCTCTCCCATAATAACTCACGGGCTGCTTGTGTTTTTTAGGCCTTTGCAAGCTATCGGAAGTGTGTGCGCGGCAGGAGAGACAAATCCATGTTTTCGCACCTTTTTTGCCATTTCCAGGTCGAAAAACACACAGACCCCAAAAATAAAGAAACGGCTGTCCAGCCAAAACTGAGGCTTCAAACTTGATGAAAACAGTCTCTCCCAAAATAACTCAAGGGCCGCTTGTGTTTTTTAGGCCTTCGCAAGCTATCGGAAGTGTGTGCGCGGCAGTAGAGACAAATCCATGTTTTCGCGCATTTTTTGCGATTTCAAGGTCGAAAAAAACACATAGGCCCCAAAATGAAAGAAACGGCTGCCGCGCCAAAACTATGGCTTCAAACTTGATGAAAACAGTCTCTCCCATAATAACTCACGGGCTGCTTGTGTTTTTTAGGCCTTTGCAAGCTATCGGAAGTGTGTGCGCGGCAGGAGAGACAAATCCATGTTTTCGCGCCTTTTTTGCGATTTCAAGGTCGAAAAACACATAGGCCCCAAAATGAAAGAAACGGCTGGCGCGCCAAAACTATGGCTTCAAACTTGATGAAAACAGTCTCTCCCATAATAACTCACGGACTGCTTGTGTTTTTTAGGCCTTTGCACGCTATCGGAAGTGTGTGCGCGGCAGGAGAGACAAATCCATGTTTTCTCGCCTTTTTTGCCATTTCCAGGTCGAAAAACACAAAGGCCCCAAAAATAAAGAAACGGCTGTCCAACCAAAACTGAGGCTTCAAACTTGATGAAAACAGTCTCTCAGACAATAACTCAAGGGCCGCTTGTGTTTTTTAGGCCTTCGCAAGCTATCGGAAGTGTGTGCGCGGCAGGAGAGACAAATCCATGTTTTCGCGCCTTTTTTGCCATTTCCAGGTCGAAAAACACAAAGGCCCCAAAATGAAAGAAACGGCTGCTGCGCCAAAACTATGACTTCAAACTTGATGAAAACAGTCTCTCCCACAATAACTCAAGGGCTGCTTGTGTTTTTTAGGCCTTCGCAAGATATCGGAAGTGTGTGCGCGGCAGGAGAGACAAATCAATGTTTTCGCGACTTTTTTGCGATTTCAAGGTCGAAAAACACATTGGCCCCAAAATGAAAGAAACGGCTGGCGCGCCAAAACTATGGCTTCAAACTTGATGAAAACAGTCTCTCCCATAATAACTCACGGGCTGCTTGTGTTTTTTAGACCTTTGCACGCTTTCGGAAGTGTGTGCGCGGCAGGAGAGACAAATCCATGTTTTCGCACCTTTTTTGCGATTTCAAGGTCGAAAAACACATTAGGCCCCAAAATGAAAGAAACGGCTGCCGCGCCAAAACTATGGCTTCAAACTTGATGAAAACAGTCTCTCCCATAATAACTCACGGGCTGCTTGTGTTTTTTAGGCCTTTGCAAGCTATCGGAAGTGTGTGCGCGGCAGGAGAGACAAATCCATGTTTTCGCGCCTTTTTTGCGATTTCAAGGTCGAAAAACACATAGGCCCCAAAATGAAAGAAACGGCTGCCGCGCCAAAACTATGGCTTCAAACTTGATGAAAACAGTCTCTCCCATAATAACTCACGGGCTGCTTGTGTTTTTTAGGCCTTCGCAAGATATCGGAAGTGTGTGCGCGGCAGGAGAGACAAATCAATGTTTTCGCGACTTTTTTGCGATTTCAAGGTCGAAAAACACATTGGCCCCAAAATGAAAGAAACGGCTGGCGCGCCAAAACTATGGCTTCAAACTTGATGAAAACAGTCTCTCCCATAATAACTCACGGGCTGCTTGTGTTTTTTAGACCTTTGCACGCTTTCGGAAGTGTGTGCGCGGCAGGAGAGACAAATCCATGTTTTCGCACCTTTTTTGCGATTTCAAGGTCGAAAAACACATTAGGCCCCAAAATGAAAGAAACGGCTGCCGCGCCAAAACTATGGCTTCAAACTTGATGAAAACAGTCTCTCCCATAATAACTCACGGGCTGCTTGTGTTTTTTAGGCCTTTGCAAGCTATCGGAAGTGTGTGCGCGGCAGGAGAGACAAATCCATGTTTTCGCGCCTTTTTTGCGATTTCAAGGTCGAAAAACACATAGGCCCCAAAATGAAAGAAACGGCTGCCGCGCCAAAACTATGGCTTCAAACTTGATGAAAACAGTCTCTCCCATAATAACTCACGGGCTGCTTGTGTTTTTTAGGCCTTCGCAAGCTATCGGAAGTGTGTGCGCGGCAGGAGAGACAAATCCATGTTTTCGCGCCTTTTTTGCGATTTCAAGGTCGAAAAACACATAGGCCCCAAAATGAAAGAAACGGCTGGCGCGCCAAAACTATGGCTTCAAACTTGATGAAAACAGTCTCTCCCATATTAACTCACGGGCTGATTGTGTTTTTTAGGCCTTCGCAAGCTATCGGAAGTGTGTGCGCAGCAGGAGAGACAAATCTATGTTTTCGCGCCTGTTTTGCCATTTCCAGGTCGAAAAACACACAGACCCCAAAAATAAAGAAACGGCTGTCCAGCCAAAACTGAGGCTTCAAACTTGATGAAAACAGTCTCTCCCACAATAACTCAAGGGCCGCTTGTGTTTTTTAGGCCTTTGCAAGCTATCGGAAGTGTGTGCGCGGCAGGAGAGACAAATCCATGTTTTCGCGCCTTTTTTGCGATTTCAAGGTCGAAAAACACATAGGCCCCAAAATGAAAGAAACGGCTGGCGCGCCAAAACTATGGCTTCAAACTTGATGAAAACAGTCTCTCCCATAATAACTCACGGGCTGCTTGTGTTTTTTAGGCCTTTGCAAGCTATCGGAAGTGTGTGCGCGGCAGGAGAGACAAATCCATGTTTTCGCGCCTTTTTTGCGATTTCAAGGTCGAAAAACACATAGGCCCCAAAATGAAAGAAACGGCTGGCACGCCAAAACTATGGCTTCAAACTTGATGAAAACAGTCTCTCCCATAATAACTCACGGACTGCTTGTGTTTTTTAGGCCTTTGCAAGCTATCGGAAGTGTGTGCGCGGCAGGAGAGACAAATCCATGTTTTCGCGCCTTTTTTGCGATTTCCAGGTCGAAAAACACACAGACCCCAAAAATAAAGAAACGGCTGTCCAGCCAAAACTGAGGCTTCAAACTTGATGAAAACAGTCTCTCCCACAATAACTCAAGGGCCGCTTGTGTTTTTTAGGCCTTTGCACGCTATCGGAAGTGTGTGCGCGGCAGGAGAGACAAATCCATGTTTTCGCGCCTTTTTTGCCATTTCCAGGTCGAAAAACACAAAGGCCCCAAAAATAAAGAAACGGCTGTCCAACCAAAACTGAGGCTTCAAACTTGATGAAAACAGTCTCTCAGACAATAACTCAAGGGCCGCTTGTGTTTTTTAGGCCTTCGCAAGCTATCGGAAGTGTGTGCGCGGCAGGAGAGACAAATCCATGTTTTCGCGCATTTTTTGCGATTTCAAGGTCGAAAAACACATAGGCCCCAAAATGAAAGAAACGGCTGCCGCGCCAAAACTATGGCTTCAAACTTGATGAAAACAGTCTCTCCCATAATAACTCACAGGCTGCTTGTGTTTTTTAGGCCTTCGCAAGCTATCGGAAGTGTGTGCGCGGCAGGAGAGACAAATCCATGTTTTCGCGCCTTTTTTGCGATTTCAAGGTCGAAAAACACATAGGCCCCAAAATGAAAGAAACGGCTGGCGCGCCAAAACTATGGCTTCAAACTTGATGAAAACAGTCTCTCCCATATTAACTCACGGGCTGATTGTGTTTTTTAGGCCTTCGCAAGCTATCGGAAGTGTGTGCGCAGCAGGAGAGACAAATCTATGTTTTCGCGCCTGTTTTGCCATTTCCAGGTCGAAAAACACACAGACCCCAAAAATAAAGAAACGGCTGGCGCGCCAAAACTATGGCTTCAAACTTGATGAAAACAGTCTCTCCCATAATAACTCACGGGCTGCTTGTGTTTTTTAGGCCTTTGCAAGCTATCGGAAGTGTGTGCGCGGCAGGAGAGACAAATCCATGTTTTCGCGCCTTTTTTGCGATTTCAAGGTCGAAAAACACATAGGCCCCAAAATGAAAGAAACGGCTGGCACGCCAAAACTATGGCTTCAAACTTGATGAAAACAGTCTCTCCCATAATAACTCACGGACTGCTTGTGTTTTTTAGGCCTTTGCAAGCTATCGGAAGTGTGTGCGCGGCAGGAGAGACAAATCCATGTTTTCGCGCCTTTTTTGCGATTTCCAGGTCGAAAAACACACAGACCCCAAAAATAAAGAAACGGCTGTCCAGCCAAAACTGAGGCTTCAAACTTGATGAAAACAGTCTCTCCCACAATAACTCAAGGGCCGCTTGTGTTTTTTAGGCCTTCGCAAGCTATCGGAAGTGTGTGCGCGGCAGGAGAGACAAATCCATGTTTTCGCGCATTTTTTGCGATTTCAAGGTCGAAAAACACATAGGCCCCAAAATGAAAGAAACGGCTGGCGCGCCAAAACTATGGCTTCAAACTTGATGAAAACAGTCTCTCCCATATTAACTCACGGGCTGATTGTGTTTTTTAGGCCTTTGCAAGCTATCGGAAGTGTGTGCGCGGCAGGAGAGACAAATCCATGTTTTCGCGCCTTTTTTGCGATTTCAAGGTCGAAAAACACATAGGCCCCAAAATGAAAGAAACGGCTGGCGCGCCAAAACTATGGCTTCAAACTTGATGAAAACAGTCTCTCCCATATTAACTCACGGGCTGATTGTGTTTTTTAGGCCTTCGCAAGCTATCGGAGGTGTGTGCGCAGCAGGAGAGACAAATCTATGTTTTCGCGCCTTTTTTGCCATTTCCAGGTCGAAAAACACACAGAACCCAAAAATAAAGAAACGGCTGTCCAGCCAAAACTGAGGCTTCAAACTTGATGAAAACAGTCTCTCCCACAATAACTCAAGGGCCGCTTGTGTTTTTTAGGCCTTCGCAAGCTATCGGAAGTGTGTGCGCGGCAGGAGAGACAAATCCATGTTTTTGCGCATTTTTTGCGATTTCAAGGTCGAAAAACACATAGGCCCCAAAATGAAAGAAACGGCTGCCGCGCCAAAACTATGGCTTCAAACTTGATGAAAACAGTCTCTCCCATAATAACTCACAGGCTGCTTGTGTTTTTTAGGCCTTTGCAAGCTATCGGAAGTGTGTGCGCGGCAGGAGAGACAAATCCATGTTTTCGCGCCTTTTTTGCGATTTCAAGGTCGAAAAACACATAGGCCCCAAAATGAAAGAAACGGCTGGCGCGCCAAAACTATAGCTTCAAACTTGATGAAAACAGTCTCTCCCATATTAACTCACGGGCTGATTGTGTTTTTTAGGCCTTCGCAAGCTATCGGAAGTGTGTGCGCAGCAGGAGAGACAAATCTATGTTTTCGCGCCTGTTTTGCCATTTCCAGGTCGAAAAACACACAGACCCCAAAAATAAAGAAACGGCTGGCGCGCCAAAACTATGGCTTCAAACTTGATGAAAACAGTCTCTCCCATAATAACTCACGGGCTGCTTGTGTTTTTTAGGCCTTTGCAAGCTATCGGAAGTGTGTGCGCGGCAGGATAGACAAATCCATGTTTTCGCGCCTTTTTTGCGATTTCAAGGTCGAAAAACACATAGGCCCCAAAATGAAAGAAACGGCTGGCACGCCAAAACTATGGCTTCAAACTTGATGAAAACAGTCTCTCCCATAATAACTCACGGACTGCTTGTGTTTTTTAGGCCTTTGCAAGCTATCGGAAGTGTGTGCGCGGCAGGAGAGACAAATCCATGTTTTCGCGCCTTTTTTGCGATTTCCAAGTCGAAAAACACACAGACCCCAAAAATAAAGAAACGGCTGTCCAGCCAAAACTGAGGCTTCAAACTTGATGAAAACAGTCTCTCCCACAATAACTCAAGGGCCGCTTGTGTTTTTTAGGCCTTCGCAAGCTATCGGAAGTGTGTGCGCGGCAGGAGAGACAAATCCATGTTTTGGCGCCTTTTTTGCGATTTCAAGGTCGAAAAACACATAGGCCCCAAAATGAAAGAAACGGCTGGCGCGCCAAAACTATGGCTTCAAACTTGATGAAAACAGTCTCTCCCATATTAACTCACGGGCTGATTGTGTTTTTTAGGCCTTCGCAAGCTATCGGAAGTGTGTGCGCAGCAGGAAAGACAAATCTATGTTTTCGCGCCTGTTTTGCCATTTCCAGGTCGAAAAACACACAGACCCCAAAAATAAAGAAACGGCTGTCCAGCCAAAACTGAGGCTTCAAACTTGATGAAAACAGTCTCTCCCACAATAACTCAAGGGCCGCTTGTGTTTTTTAGGCCTTTGCAAGCTATCGGAAGTGTGTGCGCGGCAGGAGAGACAAATCCATGTTTTCGCGCCTTTTTTGCGATTTCAAGGTCGAAAAACACACAGACCCCAAAAATAAAGAAACGGCTGTCCAGCCAAAACTGAGGCTTCAAACTTGATGAAAACAGTCTCTCCCACAATAACTCAATGGCCGCTTGTGTTTTTTAGGCCTTCGCAAGCTATCGGAAGTGTGTGCGCGGCAGGAGAGACAAATCCATGTTTTCGCGCATTTTTTGCGATTTCAAGGTCGAAAAACACATAGGCCCCAAAATGAAAGAAACGGCTGGCGCGCCAAAACTATGGCTTCAAACTTGATGAAAACAGTCTCTCCCATATTAACTCACGGGCTGATTGTGTTTTTTAGGCCTTCGCAAGCTATCGGAAGTGTGTGCGCAGCAGGAGAGACAAATCTATGTTTTCGCGCCTGTTTTGCCATTTCCAGGTCGAAAAACACACAGACCCCAAAAATAAAGAAACGGCTGTCCAGCCAAAACTGAGGCTTCAAACTTGATGAAAACAGTCTCTCCCACAATAACTCAAGGGCCGCTTGTGTTTTTTAGGCCTTTGCAAGCTATCGGAAGTGTGTGCGCGGCAGGAGAGACAAATCCATGTTTTCGCGCCTTTTTTGCGATTTCAAGGTCGAAAAACACACAGACCCCAAAAATAAAGAAACGGCTGTCCAGCCAAAACTGAGGCTTCAAACTTGATGAAAACAGTCTCTCCCACAATAACTCAATGGCCGCTTGTGTTTTTTAGGCCTTCGCAAGCTATCGGAAGTGTATGCGCGGCAGGAGAGACAAATCCATGTTTTCGCGCATTTTTTGCGATTTCAAGGTCGAAAAACACATAGGCCCCAAAATGAAAGAAACGGCTGCCGCGCCAAAACTATGGCTTCAAACTTGATGAAAACAGTCTCTCCCATATTAACTCACGGGCTGATTGTGTTTTTTAGGCCTTCGCAAGCTATCGGAAGTGTGTGCGCAGCAGGAGAGACAAATCTATGTTTTCGCGCCTGTTTTGCCATTTCCAGGTCGAAAAACACACAGACCCCAAAAATAAAGAAACGGCTGTCCAGCCAAAACTGAGGCTTCAAACTTGATGAAAACAGTCTCTCCCACAATAACTCAAGGGCCGCTTGTGTTTTTTAGGCCTTTGCAAGCTATCGGAAGTGTGTGCGCGGCAGGAGAGACAAATCCATGTTTTCGCGCCTTTTTTGCGATTTCAAGGTCGAAAAACACACAGACCCCAAAAATAAAGAAACGGCTGTCCAGCCAAAACTGAGGCTTCAAACTTGATGAAAACAGTCTCTCCCACAATAACTCAAGGGCCGCTTGTGTTTTTTAGGCCTTTGCAAGCTATCGGAAGTGTGTGCGCGGCAGGAGAGACAAATCCATGTTTTCGCGCCTTTTTTGCGATTTCAAGGTCGAAAAACACATAGGCCCCAAAATGAAAGAAACGGCTGGCGCGCCAAAACTATGGCTTCAAACTTGATGAAAACAGTCTCTCCCATATTAACTCACGGGCTGATTGTGTTTTTTAGGCCTTCGCAAGCTATCGGAAGTGTGTGCGCAGCAGGAGAGACAAATCTATGTTTTCGCGCCTTTTTTGCCATTTCCAGGTCGAAAAACACACAGAACCCAAAAATAAAGAAACGGCTGTCCAGCCAAAACTGAGGCTTCAAACTTGATGAAAACAGTCTCTCCCACAATAACTCAAGGGCCGCTTGTGTTTTTTAGGCCTTCGCAAGCTATCAGAAGTGTGTGCGCGGCAGGAGAGACAAATCCATGTTTTTGCGCATTTTTTGCGATTTCAAGGTCGAAAAACACATAGGCCCCAAAATGAAAGAAACGGCTGCCGCGCCAAAACTATGGCTTCAAACTTGATGAAAACAGTCTCTCCCATATTAACTCACGGGCTGATTGTGTTTTTTAGGCCTTCGCAAGCTATCGGAAGTGTGTGCGCAGCAGGAGAGACAAATCTATGTTTTCGCGCCTTTTTTGCCATTTCCAGGTCGAAAAACACACAGAACCCAAAAATAAAGCAACGGCTGTCCAGCCAAAACTGAGGCTTCAAACTTGATGAAAACAGTCTCTCCCACAATAACTCAAGGGCCGCTTGTGTTTTTTAGGCCTTCGCAAGCTATCGGAAGTGTGTGCGCGGCAGGAGAGACAAATCCATGTTTTCGCGCATTTTTTGCGATTTCAAGGTCGAAAAACACATAGGCCCCAAAATGAAAGAAACGGCTGCCGCGCCAAAACTATGGCTTCAAACTTGATGAAAACAGTCTCTCCCATAATAACTCACAGGCTGCTTGTGTTTTTTAGGCCTTTGCAAGCTATCGGAAGTGTGTGCGCGGCAGGAGAGACAAATCCATGTTTTCGCGCCTTTTTTGCGATTTCAAGGTCGAAAAACACATAGGCCCCAAAATGAAAGAAACGGCTGGCGCGCCAAAACTATGGCTTCAAACTTGATGAAAACAGTCTCTCCCATATTAACTCACGGGCTGATTGTGTTTTTTAGGCCTTCGCAAGCTATCGGAAGTGTGTGCGCAGCAGGAGAGACAAATCTATGTTTTCGCGCCTGTTTTGCCATTTCCAGGTCGAAAAACACACAGACCCCAAAAATAAAGAAACGGCTGGCGCGCCAAAACTATGGCTTCAAACTTGATGAAAACAGTCTCTCCCATATTAACTCACGGGCTGATTGTGTTTTTTAGGCCTTCGCAAGCTATCGGAAGTGTGTGCGCAGCAGGAGAGACAAATCTATGTTTTCGCGCCTGTTTTGCCATTTCCAGGTCGAAAAACACACAGACCCCAAAAATAAAGAAACGGCTGTCCAGCCAAAACTGAGGCTTCAAACTTGATGAAAACAGTCTCTCCCACAATAACTCAAGGGCCGCTTGTGTTTTTTAGGCCTTCGCAAGCTATCGGAAGTGTGTTCGCGGCAGGAGAGACAAATCCATGTTTTCGCGCCTTTTTTGCGATTTCAAGGTCGAAAAACACATAGGCCCCAAAATGAAAGAAACGGCTGCCGCGCCAAAACTATGGCTTCAAACTTGATGAAAACAGTCTCTCCCATAATAACTCACGGGCTGCTTGTGTTTTTTAGGCCTTTGCACGCTATCGGAAGTGTGTGCGCGGCAGGAGAGACAAATCCATGTTTTCGCGCCTTTTTTGCCATTTCCAGGTCGAAAAACACAAAGGCCCCAAAAATAAAGAAACGGCTGTCCAGCCAAAACTGAGGCTTCAAACTTGATGAAAACAGTCTCTCAGACAATAACTCAAGGGCCGCTGGTGTTTTTTAGGCCTTCGCAAGCTATCGGAAGTGTGTGCGCGGCAGGAGAGACAAATCCATGTTTTCGCGCCTTTTTTGCCATTTCCAGGTCGAAAAACACAAAGGCCCCAAAATGAAAGAAACGGCTGCCGCGCCAAAACTATGGCTTCAAACTTGATGAAAACAGTCTCTCCCACAATAACTCAAGGGCTGCTTTTTTTTTTTAGGCCTTCGCAAGCTATCGGAAGTGTGTGCGCGGCAGGAGAGACAAATCCATGTTTTCGCGCCTTTTTTGCGATTTCAAGGTCGAAAAACACATAGGCCCCAAAATGAAAGAAACGGCTGGCGCGCCAAAACTATGGCTTCAAACTTGATGAAAACAGTCTCTCCCATAATAACTCACGGGCTGCTTGTGTTTTTTAGGCCTTTGCACGCTATCGGAAGTGTGTGCGCGGCAGGAGAGACAAATCCATGTTTTCGCGCCTTTTTTGCCATTTCCAGGTCGAAAAACACAAAGGCCCCAAAATGAAAGAAACGGCTGCCGCGCCAAAACTATGGCTTCAAACTTGATGAAAACAGTCTCTCCCACAATAACTCAAGGGCTGCTTTTTTTTTTTAGGCCTTCGCAAGATATCGGAAGTGTGTGTGCGGCAGGAGAGACAAATCAATGTTTTCGCGACTTTTTTGCGATTTCAAGGTCGAAAAACACATAGGCCCCAAAATGAAAGAAACGGCTGGCGCACCAAAACTATGGCTTCAAACTTGATGAAAACAGTCTCTCCCATAATAACTCACGGGCTGCTTGTGTTTTTTAGGCCTTTGCACGCTATCGGAAGTGTGTGCGCGGCAGGAGAGACAAATCCATGTTTTCGCGCCTTTTTTGCCATTTCCAGGTCGAAAAACACAAAGGCCCCAAAAATAAAGAAACGGCTGTCCAGCCAAAACTGAGGCTTCAAACTTGATGAAAACAGTCTCTCCCACAATAACTCAAGGGCTGCTTGTGTTTTTTAGGCCTTCGCAAGCTATCGGAAGTGTGTGCGCGGCAGGAGAGACAAATCCATGTTTTCGCGCCTTTTTTGCCATTTCCAGGTCGAAAAACACATAGGCCCCAAAATGAAAGAAACGGCTGGCGCGCCAAAACTATGGCTTCAAACTTGATGAAAACAGTCTCTCCCATAATAACTCACGTGCTGCTTGTGTTTTTTAGGCCTTTGCAAGCTATCGGAAGTGTGTGCGCGGCAGGAGAGACAAATCCATGTTTTCGCGCCTTTTTTGTGATTTCAAGGTCGAAAAACACATAGGCCCCAAAATGAAAGAAACGGCTGGCGCGCCAAAACTATGGCTTCAAACTTGATGAAAACAGTCTCTCCCATAATAACTCACGGGCTGCTTGTGTTTTTTAGGCCTTTGCAAGCTATCGGAAGTGTGTGCGCGGCAGGAGAGACAAATCCATGTTTTCGCGCCTTTTTTGCGATTTCAAGGTCGAAAAACACATAGGCCCCAAAATGAAAGAAACGGCTGGCGCGCCAAAACTATGGCTTCAAACTTGAAGAAAACAGTCTCTCCCATAATAACTCACGGACTGCTTGTGTTTTATAGGCCTTTGCACGCTATCGGAAGTGTGTGCGCGGCAGGAGAGACAAATCCATGTTTTCGCGCCTTTTTTGCCATTTCCAGGTCGAAAAACACAAAGGCCCCAAAAATAAAGAAACGGCTGTCCAACCAAAACTGAGGCTTCAAACTTGATGAAAACAGTCTCTCAGACAATAACTCAAGGGCCGCTTGTGTTTTTTAGGCCTTCGCAAGCTATCGGAAGTGTGTGCGCGGCAGGAGAGACAAATCCATGTTTTCGCGCCTTTTTTGCCATTTCCAGGTCGAAAAACACAAAGGCCCCAAAATGAAAGAAACGGCTGCTGCGCCAAAACTATGACTTCAAACTTGATGAAAACAGTCTCTCCCACAATAACTCAAGGGCTGCTTGTGTTTTTTAGGCCTTCGCAAGATATCGGAAGTGTGTGCGCGGCAGGAGAGACAAATCAATGTTTTCGCGACTTTTTTGCGATTTCAAGGTCGAAAAACACATTGGCCCCAAAATGAAAGAAACGGCTGGCGCGCCAAAACTATGGCTTCAAACTTGATGAAAACAGTCTCTCCCATAATAACTCACGGGCTGCTTGTGTTTTTTAGACCTTTGCACGCTTTCGGAAGTGTGTGCGCGGCAGGAGAGACAAATCCATGTTTTCGCACCTTTTTTGCGATTTCAAGGTCGAAAAACACATAGGCCCCAAAATGAAAGAAACGGCTGCCGCGCCAAAACTATGGCTTCAAACTTGATGAAAACAGTCTCTCCCATAATAACTCACGGGCTGCTTGTGTTTTTTAGGCCTTTGCAAGCTATCGGAAGTGTGTGCGTGGCAGGAGAGACAAATCCATGTTTTCGCGCCTTTTTTGCGATTTCAAGGTCGAAAAACACATAGGCCCCAAAATGAAAGAAACGGCTGGCGCACCAAAACTATGGCTTCAAACTTGATGAAAACAGTCTCTCCCATAATAACTCACGGGCTGCTTGTGTTTTTTAGGCCTTTGCACGCTATCGGAAGTGTGTGCGCGGCAGGAGAGACAAATCCATGTTTTCGCGCCTTTTTTGCCATTTCCAGGTCGAAAAACACAAAGGCCCCAAAAATAAAGAAACGGCTGTCCAGCCAAAACTGAGGCTTCAAACTTGATGAAAACAGTCTCTCCCACAATAACTCAAGGGCTGCTTGTGTTTTTTAGGCCTTCGCAAGCTATCGGAAGTGTGTGCGCGGCAGGAGAGACAAATCCATGTTTTCGCGCCTTTTTTGCCATTTCCAGGTCGAAAAACACAAAGGCCCCAAAATGAAAGAAACGGCTGCCGCGCCAAAACTATGGCTTCAAACTTGATGAAAACAGTCTCTCCCACAATAACTCAAGGGCTGCTTTTTTTTTTTAGGCCTTTGCACGCTATCGGAAGTGTGTGCGCGGCAGGAGAGACAAATCCATGTTTTCGCGCCTTTTTTGCCATTTCCAGGTCGAAAAACACAAAGGCCCCAAAAATAAAGAAACGGCTGTCCAGCCAAAACTGAGGCTTCAAACTTGATGAAAACAGTCTCTCAGACAATAACTCAAGGGCCGCTTGTGTTTTTTAGGCCTTCGCAAGCTATCGGAAGTGTGTGCGTGGAAGGAGAGACAAATCCATGTTTTCGCGACTTTTTTGCGATTTCAAGGTCGAAAAACACATAGGCCCCAAAATGAAAGAAACGGCTGGCGCGCCAAAACTATGGCTTCAAACTTGATGAAAACAGTCTCTCCCATAATAACTCACGTGCTGCTTGTGTTTTTTAGGCCTTTGCAAGCTATCGGAAGTGTGTGCGCGGCAGGAGAGACAAATCCATGTTTTCGCGCCTTTTTTGTGATTTCAAGGTCGAAAAACACATAGGCCCCAAAATGAAAGAAACGGCTGGCGCGCCAAAACTATGGCTTCAAACTTGATGAAAACAGTCTCTCCCATAATAACTCACGGGCTGCTTGTGTTTTTTAGGCCTTTGCAAGCTATCGGAAGTGTGTGCGCGGCAGGAGAGACAAATCCATGTTTTCGCGCCTTTTTTGCGATTTCAAGGTCGAAAAACACATAGGCCCCAAAATGAAAGAAACGGCTGGCGCGCCAAAACTATGGCTTCAAACTTGATGAAAACAGTCTCTCCCATAATAACTCACGGACTGCTTGTGTTTTATAGGCCTTTGCACGCTATCGGAAGTGTGTGCGCGGCAGGAGAGACAAATCCATGTTTTCGCGCCTTTTTTGCCATTTCCAGGTCGAAAAACACAAAGGCCCCAAAAATAAAGAAACGGCTGTCCAACCAAAACTGAGGCTTCAAACTTGATGAAAACAGTCTCTCAGACAATAACTCAAGGGCTGCTTGTGTTTTTTAGGCCTTCGCAAGCTATCGGAAGTGTGTGCGCGGCAGTAGAGACAAATCCATGTTTTCGCGCATTTTTTGCGATTTCAAGGTCGAAAAAAACACATAGGCCCCAAAATGAAAGAAACGGCTGCCGCGCCAAAACTATGGCTTCAAACTTGATGAAAACAGTCTCTCCCATAATAACTCACGGGCTGCTTGTGTTTTTTAGGCCTTTGCAAGCTATCGGAAGTGTGTGCGCGGCAGGAGAGACAAATCCATGTTTTCGCGCCTTTTTTGCGATTTCAAGGTCGAAAAACACATAGGCCCCAAAATGAAAGAAACGGCTGGCGCGCCAAAACTATGGCTTCAAACTTGATGAAAACAGTCTCTCCCATAATAACTCACGGACTGCTTGTGTTTTTTAGGCCTTTGCACGCTATCGGAAGTGTGTGCGCGGCAGGAGAGACAAATCCATGTTTTCTCGCCTTTTTTGCCATTTCCAGGTCGAAAAACACAAAGGCCCCAAAAATAAAGAAACGGCTGTCCAACCAAAACTGAGGCTTCAAACTTGATGAAAACAGTCTCTCAGACAATAACTCAAGGGCCGCTTGTGTTTTTTAGGCCTTCGCAAGCTATCGGAAGTGTGTGCGCGGCAGGAGAGACAAATCCATGTTTTCGCGCCTTTTTTGCCATTTCCAGGTCGAAAAACACAAAGGCCCCAAAATGAAAGAAACGGCTGCTGCGCCAAAACTATGACTTCAAACTTGATGAAAACAGTCTCTCCCACAATAACTCAAGGGCTGCTTGTGTTTTTTAGGCCTTCGCAAGATATCGGAAGTGTGTGCGCGGCAGGAGAGACAAATCAATGTTTTCGCGACTTTTTTGCGATTTCAAGGTCGAAAAACACATTGGCCCCAAAATGAAAGAAACGGCTGGCGCGCCAAAACTATGGCTTCAAACTTGATGAAAACAGTCTCTCCCATAATAACTCACGGGCTGCTTGTGTTTTTTAGACCTTTGCACGCTTTCGGAAGTGTGTGCGCGGCAGGAGAGACAAATCCATGTTTTCGCACCTTTTTTGCGATTTCAAGGTCGAAAAACACATTAGGCCCCAAAATGAAAGAAACGGCTGCCGCGCCAAAACTATGGCTTCAAACTTGATGAAAACAGTCTCTCCCATAATAACTCACGGGCTGCTTGTGTTTTTTAGGCCTTTGCAAGCTATCGGAAGTGTGTGCGCGGCAGGAGAGACAAATCCATGTTTTCGCGCCTTTTTTGCGATTTCAAGGTCGAAAAACACATAGGCCCCAAAATGAAAGAAACGGCTGCCGCGCCAAAACTATGGCTTCAAACTTGATGAAAACAGTCTCTCCCATAATAACTCACGGGCTGCTTGTGTTTTTTAGGCCTTCGCAAGATATCGGAAGTGTGTGCGCGGCAGGAGAGACAAATCAATGTTTTCGCGACTTTTTTGCGATTTCAAGGTCGAAAAACACATTGGCCCCAAAATGAAAGAAACGGCTGGCGCGCCAAAACTATGGCTTCAAACTTGATGAAAACAGTCTCTCCCATAATAACTCACGGGCTGCTTGTGTTTTTTAGACCTTTGCACGCTTTCGGAAGTGTGTGCGCGGCAGGAGAGACAAATCCATGTTTTCGCACCTTTTTTGCGATTTCAAGGTCGAAAAACACATTAGGCCCCAAAATGAAAGAAACGGCTGCCGCGCCAAAACTATGGCTTCAAACTTGATGAAAACAGTCTCTCCCATAATAACTCACGGGCTGCTTGTGTTTTTTAGGCCTTTGCAAGCTATCGGAAGTGTGTGCGCGGCAGGAGAGACAAATCCATGTTTTCGCGCCTTTTTTGCGATTTCAAGGTCGAAAAACACATAGGCCCCAAAATGAAAGAAACGGCTGCCGCGCCAAAACTATGGCTTCAAACTTGATGAAAACAGTCTCTCCCATAATAACTCACGGGCTGCTTGTGTTTTTTAGGCCTTCGCAAGCTATCGGAAGTGTGTGCGCGGCAGGAGAGACAAATCCATGTTTTCGCGCCTTTTTTGCGATTTCAAGGTCGAAAAACACATAGGCCCCAAAATGAAAGAAACGGCTGGCGCGCCAAAACTATGGCTTCAAACTTGATGAAAACAGTCTCTCCCATATTAACTCACGGGCTGATTGTGTTTTTTAGGCCTTCGCAATCTATCGGAAGTGTGTGCGCAGCAGGAGAGACAAATCTATGTTTTCGCGCCTGTTTTGCCATTTCCAGGTCGAAAAACACACAGACCCCAAAAATAAAGAAACGGCTGTCCAGCCAAAACTGAGGCTTCAAACTTGATGAAAACAGTCTCTCCCACAATAACTCAAGGGCCGCTTGTGTTTTTTAGGCCTTTGCAAGCTATCGGAAGTGTGTGCGCGGCAGGAGAGACAAATCCATGTTTTCGCGCCTTTTTTGCGATTTCAAGGTCGAAAAACACATAGGCCCCAAAATGAAAGAAACGGCTGGCGCGCCAAAACTATGGCTTCAAACTTGATGAAAACAGTCTCTCCCATAATAACTCACGGGCTGCTTGTGTTTTTTAGGCCTTTGCAAGCTATCGGAAGTGTGTGCGCGGCAGGAGAGACAAATCCATGTTTTCGCGCCTTTTTTGCGATTTCAAGGTCGAAAAACACATAGGCCCCAAAATGAAAGAAACGGCTGGCACGCCAAAACTATGGCTTCAAACTTGATGAAAACAGTCTCTCCCATAATAACTCACGGACTGCTTGTGTTTTTTAGGCCTTTGCAAGCTATCGGAAGTGTGTGCGCGGCAGGAGAGACAAATCCATGTTTTCGCGCCTTTTTTGCCATTTCCAGGTCGAAAAACACAAAGGCCCCAAAAATAAAGAAACGGCTGTCCAACCAAAACTGAGGCTTCAAACTTGATGAAAACAGTCTCTCAGACAATAACTCAAGGGCCGCTTGTGTTTTTTAGGCCTTCGCAAGCTATCGGAAGTGTGTGCGCGGCAGGAGAGACAAATCCATGTTTTCGCGCCTTTTTTGCCATTTCCAGGTCGAAAAACACAAAGGCCCCAAAATGAAAGAAACGGCTGCTGCGCCAAAACTATGACTTCAAACTTGATGAAAACAGTCTCTCCCACAATAACTCAAGGGCTGCTTGTGTTTTTTAGGCCTTCGCAAGATATCGGAAGTGTGTGCGCGGCAGGAGAGACAAATCAATGTTTTCACGACTTTTTTGCGATTTCAAGGTCGAAAAACACATTGGCCCCAAAATGAAAGAAACGGCTGGCGCGCCAAAACTATGGCTTCAAACTTGATGAAAACAGTCTCTCCCATAATAACTCACGGGCTGCTTGTGTTTTTTAGACCTTTGCACGCTTTCGGAAGTGTGTGCGCGGCAGGAGAGACAAATCCATGTTTTCGCACCTTTTTTGCGATTTCAAGGTCGAAAAACACATAGGCCCCAAAATGAAAGAAACGGCTGTCCAGCCAAAACTGAGGCTTCAAACTTGATGAAAACAGTCTCTCCCAAAATAACTCAAGGGCCGCTTGTGTTTTTTAGGCCTTCGCAAGCTATCGGAAGTGTGTGCGCGGCAGTAGAGACAAATCCATGTTTTCGCGCATTTTTTGCGATTTCAAGGTCGAAAAAAACACATAGGCCCCAAAATGAAAGAAACGGCTGCCGCGCCAAAACTATGGCTTCAAACTTGATGAAAACAGTCTCTCCCATAATAACTCACGGGCTGCTTGTGTTTTTTAGGCCTTTGCAAGCTATCGGAAGTGTGTGCGCGGCAGGAGAGACAAATCCATGTTTTCGCGCCTTTTTTGCGATTTCAAGGTCGAAAAACACATAGGCCCCAAAATGAAAGAAACGGCTGGCGCGCCAAAACTATGGCTTCAAACTTGATGAAAACAGTCTCTCCCATATTAACTCACGGGCTGATTGTGTTTTTTAGGCCTTCGCAAGCTATCGGAAGTGTGTGCGCAGCAGGAGAGACAAATCTATGTTTTCGCGCCTTTTTTGCCATTTCCAGGTCGAAAAACACACAGAACCCAAAAATAAAGAAACGGCTGTCCAGCCAAAACTGAGGCTTCAAACTTGATGAAAACAGTCTCTCCCACAATAACTCACAGGCTGCTTGTGTTTTTTAGGCCTTCGCAAGCTATCGGAAGTGTGTGCGCGGCAGGAGAGACAAATCCATGTTTTCGCGCCTTTTTTGCGATTTCAAGGTCGAAAAACACATAGGCCCCAAAATGAAAGAAACGGCTGCCGCGCCAAAACTATGGCTTCAAACTTGATGAAAACAGTCTCTCCCATAATAACTCACAGGCTGCTTGTGTTTTTTAGGCCTTCGCAAGCTATCGGAAGTGTGTGCGCGGCAGGAGAGACAAATCCATGTTTTCACGCCTTTTTTGCCATTTCCAGGTCGAAAAACACAAAGGCCCCAAAATGAAAGAAACGGCTGCTGCGCCAAAACTATGACTTCAAACTTGATGAAAACAGTCTCTCCCACAATAACTCAAGGGCTGCTTGTGTTTTTTAGGCCTTCGCAAGATATCGGAAGTGTGTGCGCGGCAGGAGAGACAAATCAATGTTTTCACGACTTTTTTGCGATTTCAAGGTCGAAAAACACATTGGCCCCAAAATGAAAGAAACGGCTGGCGCGCCAAAACTATGGCTTCAAACTTGATGAAAACAGTCTCTCCCATAATAACTCACGGGCTGCTTGTGTTTTTTAGACCTTTGCACGCTTTCGGAAGTGTGTGCGCGGCAGGAGAGACAAATCCATGTTTTCGCACCTTTTTTGCGATTTCAAGGTCGAAAAACACATAGGCCCCAAAATGAAAGAAACGGCTGTCCAGCCAAAACTGAGGCTTCAAACTTGATGAAAACAGTCTCTCCCAAAATAACTCAAGGGCCGCTTGTGTTTTTTAGGCCTTCGCAAGCTATCGGAAGTGTGTGCGCGGCAGTAGAGACAAATCCATGTTTTCGCGCATTTTTTGCGATTTCAAGGTCGAAAAAAACACATAGGCCCCAAAATGAAAGAAACGGCTGCCGCGCCAAAACTATGGCTTCAAACTTGATGAAAACAGTCTCTCCCATAATAACTCACGGGCTGCTTGTGTTTTTTAGGCCTTTGCAAGTTATCGGAAGTGTGTGCGCGGCAGGAGAGACAAATCCATGTTTTCGCGCCTTTTTTGCGATTTCAAGGTCGAAAAACACATAGGCCCCAAAATGAAAGAAACGGCTGGCGCGCCAAAACTATGGCTTCAAACTTGATGAAAACAGTCTCTCCCATATTAACTCACGGGCTGATTGTGTTTTTTAGGCCTTCGCAAGCTATCGGAAGTGTGTGCGCAGCAGGAGAGACAAATCTATGTTTTCGCGCCTTTTTTGCCATTTCCAGGTCGAAAAACACACAGAACCCAAAAATAAAGAAACGGCTGTCCAGCCAAAACTGAGGCTTCAAACTTGATGAAAACAGTCTCTCCCACAATAACTCACAGGCTGCTTGTGTTTTTTAGGCCTTCGCAAGCTATCGGAAGTGTGTGCGCGGCAGGAGAGACAAATCCATGTTTTCGCGCATTTTTTGCGATTTCAAGGTCGAAAAACACATAGGCCCCAAAATGAAAGAAACGGCTGCCGCGCCAAAACTATGGCTTCAAACTTGATGAAAACAGTCTCTCCCATAATAACTCACAGGCTGCTTGTGTTTTTTAGGCCTTCGCAAGCTATCGGAAGTGTGTGCGCGGCAGGAGAGACAAATCCATGTTTTCGCGCCTTTTTTGCGATTTCAAGGTCGAAAAACACATAGGCCCCAAAATGAAAGAAACGGCTGGCGCGCCAAAACTATGGCTTCAAACTTGATGAAAACAGTCTCTCCCATATTAACTCACGGGCTGATTGTGTTTTTTAGGCCTTCGCAAGCTATCGGAAGTGTGTGCGCAGCAGGAGAGACAAATCTATGTTTTCGCGCCTGTTTTGCCATTTCCAGGTCGAAAAACACACAGACCCCAAAAATAAAGAAACGGCTGGCGCGCCAAAACTATGGCTTCAAACTTGATGAAAACAGTCTCTCCCATAATAACTCACGGGCTGCTTGTGTTTTTTAGGCCTTTGCAAGCTATCGGAAGTGTGTGCGCGGCAGGAGAGACAAATCCATGTTTTCGCGCCTTTTTTGCGATTTCAAGGTCGAAAAACACATAGGCCCCAAAATGAAAGAAACGGCTGGCGCGCCAAAACTATGGCTTCAAACTTGATGAAAACAGTCTCTCCCATATTAACTCACGGGCTGATTGTGTTTTTTAGGCCTTCGCAAGCTATCGGAGGTGTGTGCGCAGCAGGAGAGACAAATCTATGTTTTCGCGCCTTTTTTGCCATTTCCAGGTCGAAAAACACACAGAACCCAAAAATAAAGAAACGGCTGTCCAGCCAAAACTGAGGCTTCAAACTTGATGAAAACAGTCTCTCCCACAATAACTCAAGGGCCGCTTGTGTTTTTTAGGCCTTCGCAAGCTATCGGAAGTGTGTGCGCGGCAGGAGAGACAAATCCATGTTTTTGCGCATTTTTTGCGATTTCAAGGTCGAAAAACACATAGGCCCCAAAATGAAAGAAACGGCTGCCGCGCCAAAACTATGGCTTCAAACTTGATGAAAACAGTCTCTCCCATAATAACTCACAGGCTGCTTGTGTTTTTTAGGCCTTTGCAAGCTATCGGAAGTGTGTGCGCGGCAGGAGAGACAAATCCATGTTTTCGCGCCTTTTTTGCGATTTCAAGGTCGAAAAACACATAGGCCCCAAAATGAAAGAAACGGCTGGCGCGCCAAAACTATAGCTTCAAACTTGATGAAAACAGTCTCTCCCATATTAACTCACGGGCTGATTGTGTTTTTTAGGCCTTCGCAAGCTATCGGAAGTGTGTGCGCAGCAGGAGAGACAAATCTATGTTTTCGCGCCTGTTTTGCCATTTCCAGGTCGAAAAACACACAGACCCCAAAAATAAAGAAACGGCTGGCGCGCCAAAACTATGGCTTCAAACTTGATGAAAACAGTCTCTCCCATAATAACTCACGGGCTGCTTGTGTTTTTTAGGCCTTTGCAAGCTATCGGAAGTGTGTGCGCGGCAGGAGAGACAAATCCATGTTTTCGCGCCTTTTTTGCGATTTCAAGGTCGAAAAACACATAGGCCCCAAAATGAAAGAAACGGCTGGCACGCCAAAACTATGGCTTCAAACTTGATGAAAACAGTCTCTCCCATAATAACTCACGGACTGCTTGTGTTTTTTAGGCCTTTGCAAGCTATCGGAAGTGTGTGCGCGGCAGGAGAGACAAATCCATGTTTTCGCGCCTTTTTTGCGATTTCCAGGTCGAAAAACACACAGACCCCAAAAATAAAGAAACGGCTGTCCAGCCAAAACTGAGGCTTCAAACTTGATGAAAACAGTCTCTCCCACAATAACTCAAGGGCCGCTTGTGTTTTTTAGGCCTTCGCAAGCTATCGGAAGTGTGTGCGCGGCAGGAGAGACAAATCCATGTTTTCGCGCCTTTTTTGCGATTTCAAGGTCGAAAAACACATAGGCCCCAAAATGAAAGAAACGGCTGGCGCGCCAAAACTATGGCTTCAAACTTGATGAAAACAGTCTCTCCCATATTAACTCACGGGCTGATTGTGTTTTTTAGGCCTTCGCAAGCTATCGGAAGTGTGTGCGCAGCAGGAGAGACAAATCTATGTTTTCGCGCCTGTTTTGCCATTTCCAGGTCGAAAAACACACAGACCCCAAAAATAAAGAAACGGCTGTCCAGCCAAAACTGAGGCTTCAAACTTGATGAAAACAGTCTCTCCCACAATAACTCAAGGGCCGCTTGTGTTTTTTAGGCCTTTGCAAGCTATCGGAAGTGTGTGCGCGGCAGGAGAGACAAATCCATGTTTTCGCGCCTTTTTTGCGATTTCAAGGTCGAAAAACACACAGACCCCAAAAATAAAGAAACGGCTGTCCAGCCAAAACTGAGGCTTCAAACTTGATGAAAACAGTCTCTCCCACAATAACTCAATGGCCGCTTGTGTTTTTTAGGCCTTCGCAAGCTATCGGAAGTGTGTGCGCGGCAGGAGAGACAAATCCATGTTTTCGCGCATTTTTTGCGATTTCAAGGTCGAAAAACACATAGGCCCCAAAATGAAAGAAACGGCTGGCGCGCCAAAACTATGGCTTCAAACTTGATGAAAACAGTCTCTCCCATATTAACTCACGGGCTGATTGTGTTTTTTAGGCCTTCGCAAGCTATCGGAAGTGTGTGCGCAGCAGGAGAGACAAATCTATGTTTTCGCGCCTGTTTTGCCATTTCCAGGTCGAAAAACACACAGACCCCAAAAATAAAGAAACGGCTGTCCAGCCAAAACTGAGGCTTCAAACTTGATGAAAACAGTCTCTCCCACAATAACTCAAGGGCCGCTTGTGTTTTTTAGGCCTTTGCAAGCTATCGGAAGTGTGTGCGCGGCAGGAGAGACAAATCCATGTTTTCGCGCCTTTTTTGCGATTTCAAGGTCGAAAAACACATAGGCCCCAAAATGAAAGAAACGGCTGGCGCGCCAAAACTATGGCTTCAAACTTGATGAAAACAGTCTCTCCCATATTAACTCACGGGCTGATTGTGTTTTTTAGGCCTTCGCAAGCTATCGGAAGTGTGTGCGCAGCAGGAGAGACAAATCTATGTTTTCGCGCCTTTTTTGCCATTTCCAGGTCGAAAAACACACAGAACCCAAAAATAAAGAAACGGCTGTCCAGCCAAAACTGAGGCTTCAAACTTGATGAAAACAGTCTCTCCCACAATAACTCAAGGGCCGCTTGTGTTTTTTAGGCCTTCGCAAGCTATCAGAAGTGTGTGCGCGGCAGGAGAGACAAATCCATGTTTTTGCGCATTTTTTGCGATTTCAAGGTCGAAAAACACATAGGCCCCAAAATGAAAGAAACGGCTGCCGCGCCAAAACTATGGCTTCAAACTTGATGAAAACAGTCTCTCCCATATTAACTCACGGGCTGATTGTGTTTTTTAGGCCTTCGCAAGCTATCGGAAGTGTGTGCGCAGCAGGAGAGACAAATCTATGTTTTCGCGCCTTTTTTGCCATTTCCAGGTCGAAAAACACACAGAACCCAAAAATAAAGCAACGGCTGTCCAGCCAAAACTGAGGCTTCAAACTTGATGAAAACAGTCTCTCCCACAATAACTCAAGGGCCGCTTGTGTTTTTTAGGCCTTCGCAAGCTATCGGAAGTGTGTGCGCGGCAGGAGAGACAAATCCATGTTTTCGCGCATTTTTTGCGATTTCAAGGTCGAAAAACACATAGGCCCCAAAATGAAAGAAACGGCTGCCGCGCCAAAACTATGGCTTCAAACTTGATGAAAACAGTCTCTCCCATAATAACTCACAGGCTGCTTGTGTTTTTTAGGCCTTTGCAAGCTATCGGAAGTGTGTGCGCGGCAGGAGAGACAAATCCATGTTTTCGCGCCTTTTTTGCGATTTCAAGGTCGAAAAACACATAGGCCCCAAAATGAAAGAAACGGCTGGCGCGCCAAAACTATGGCTTCAAACTTGATGAAAACAGTCTCTCCCATATTAACTCACGGGCTGATTGTGTTTTTTAGGCCTTCGCAAGCTATCGGAAGTGTGTGCGCAGCAGGAGAGACAAATCTATGTTTTCGCGCCTGTTTTGCCATTTCCAGGTCGAAAAACACACAGACCCCAAAAATAAAGAAACGGCTGGCGCGCCAAAACTATGGCTTCAAACTTGATGAAAACAGTCTCTCCCATATTAACTCACGGGCTGATTGTGTTTTTTAGGCCTTCGCAAGCTATCGGAAGTGTGTGCGCAGCAGGAGAGACAAATCTATGTTTTCGCGCCTGTTTTGCCATTTCCAGGTCGAAAAACACACAGACCCCAAAAATAAAGAAACGGCTGGCGCGCCAAAACTATGGCTTCAAACTTGATGAAAACAGTCTCTCCCATATTAACTCACGGGCTGATTGTGTTTTTTAGGCCTTCGCAAGCTATCGGAAGTGTGTGCGCAGCAGGATAGACAAATCTATGTTTTCGCGCCTGTTTTGCCATTTCCAGGTCGAAAAACACACAGACCCCAAAAATAAAGAAACGGCTGTCCAGCCAAAACTGAGGCTTCAAACTTGATGAAAACAGTCTCTCCCACAATAACTCAAGGGCCGCTTGTGTTTTTTAGGCCTTCGCAAGCTATCGGAAGTGTGTGCGCGGCAGGAGAGACAAATCCATGTTTTCGCGCCTTTTTTGCGATTTCAAGGTCGAAAAACACATAGGCCCCAAAATGAAAGAAACGGCTGGCGCGCCAAAACTATGGCTTCAAACTTGATGAAAACAGTCTCTCCCATAATAACTCACGGGCTGCTTGTGTTTTTTAGGCCTTTGCAAGCTATCGGAAGTGTGTGCGCGGCAGGAGAGACAAATCCATGTTTTCGCGCCTTTTTTGCGATTTCAAGGTCGAAAAACACATAGGCCCCAAAATGAAAGAAACGGCTGGCGCGCCAAAACTATGGCTTCAAACTTGATGAAAACAGTCTCTCCCATGATAACTCACGGGCTGCTTGTGTTTTTTAGGCCTTTGCAAGCTATCGGAAGTGTGTGCGCGGCAGGAGAGACAAATCCATGTTTTCGCGCCTTTTTTGCGATTTCAAGGTCGAAAAACACATAGGCCCCAAAAATAAAGAAACGGCTGTCCAGCCAAAACTGAGGCTTCAAACTTGATGAAAACAGTCTCTCCCACAATAACTCAAGGGCCGCTTGTGTTTTTTAGGCCTTTGCAAGCTATCGGAAGTGTGTGCGCGGCAGGAGAGACAAATCCATGTTTTCGCGCCTTTTTTGCGATTTCAAGGTCGAAAAACACATAGGCCCCAAAATGAAAGAAACGGCTGGCGCGCCAAAACTATGGCTTCAAACTTGATGAAAACAGTCTCTCCCATAATAACTCACGGACTGCTTGTGTTTTTTAGGCCTTTGCAAGCTATCGGAAGTGTGTGCGCGGCAGGAGAGACAAATCCATGTTTTCGCGCCTTTTTTGCGATTTCCAGGTCGAAAAACACACAGACCCCAAAAATAAAGACACGGCTGTCCAGCCAAAACTGAGGCTTCAAACTTGATGAAAACAGTCTCTCCCACAATAACTCAAGGGCCGCTTGTGTTTTTTAGGCCTTCGCAAGCTATCGGAAGTGTGTGCGCGGCAGGAGAGACAAATCCATGTTTTCGCGCCTTTTTTGCGATTTCAAGGTCGAAAAACACATAGGCCCCAAAATGAAAGAAACGGCTGGCGCGCCAAAACTATGGCTTCAAACTTGATGAAAACAGTCTCTCCCATAATAACTCACGGGCTGCTTGTGTTTTTTAGGCCTTTGCAAGCTATCGGAAGAGTGTGCGCGGCAGGAGAGACAAATCCATGTTTTCGCGCCTTTTTTGCGATTTCAAGGTCGAAAAACACATAGGCCCCAAAATGAAAGAAACGGCTGCCGCGCCAAAACTATGGCTTCAAACTTGATGAAAACAGTCTCTCCCATATTAACTCACGGGCTGATTGTGTTTTTTAGGCCTTCGCAAGATATCGGAAGTGTGTGCGCAGCAGGAGAGACAAATCTATGTTTTCGCGCCTTTTTTGCCATTTCCAGGTCGAAAAAAACACAGACCCCAAAAATAAAGAAACGGCTGTCCAGCCAAAACTGAGGCTTCAAACTTGATGAAAACAGTCTCTCCCAAAATAACTCAAGGGCCGCTTGTGTTTTTTAGGCCTTTGCAAGCTATCGGAAGTGTGTGCGCGGCAGTAGAGACAAATCCATGTTTTCGCGCATTTTTTGCGATTTCAAGGTCGAAAAACACATAGGCCCCAAAATGAAAGAAACGGCTGGCGCGTCAAAACTATGGCTTCAAACTTGATGAAAACAGTCTCTCCCATAATAACTCACGGGCTGCTTGTGTTTTTTAGGCCTTTGCAAGCTATCGGAAGTGTGTGCGCGGCAGGAGAGACAAATCCATGTTTTCGCGCCTTTTTTGCGATTTCAAGGTCGAAAAACACATAGGCCCCAAAATGAAAGAAACGGCTGCCGCGCCAAAACTATGGCTTCAAACTTGATGAAAACAGTCTCTCCCATAATAACTCACGGGCTGCTTGTGTTTTTTAGGCCTTTGCAAGCTATCGGAAGAGTGTGCGCGGCAGGAGAGACAAATCCATGTTTTCGCGCCTTTTTTGCGATTTCAAGGTCGAAAAACACATAGGCCCCAAAATGAAAGAAACGGCTGCCGCGCCAAAACTATGGCTTCAAACTTGATGAAAACAGTCTCTCCCATATTAACTCACGGGCTGATTGTGTTTTTTAGGCCTTCGCAAGATATCGGAAGTGTGTGCGCAGCAGGAGAGACAAATCTATGTTTTCGCGCCTTTTTTGCCATTTCCAGGTCGAAAAAAACACAGACCCCAAAAATAAAGAAACGGCTGTCCAGCCAAAACTGAGGCTTCAAACTTGATGAAAACAGTCTCTCCCAAAATAACTCAAGGGCCGCTTGTGTTTTTTAGGCCTTTGCAAGCTATCGGAAGTGTGTGCGCGGCAGTAGAGACAAATCCATGTTTTCGCGCATTTTTTGCGATTTCAAGGTCGAAAAACACATAGGCCCCAAAATGAAAGAAACGGCTGGCGCGTCAAAACTATGGCTTCAAACTTGATGAAAACAGTCTCTCCCATAATAACTCACGGGCTGCTTGTGTTTTTTAGGCCTTTGCAAGCTATCGGAAGTGTGTGCGCGGCAGGAGAGACAAATCCATGTTTTCGCGCCTTTTTTGCGATTTCAAGGTCGAAAAACACATAGGCCCCAAAATGAAAGAAACGGCTGCCGCGCCAAAACTATGGCTTCAAACTTGATGAAAACAGTCTCTCCCATAATAACTCACAGGCTGCTTGTGTTTTTTAGGCCTTTGCAAGCTATCGGAAGTGTGTGCGCGGCAGGAGAGACAAATCCATGTTTTCGCGCCTTTTTTGCGATTTCAAGGTCGAAAAACACATAGGCCCCAAAATGAAAGAAACGGCTGGCGCGCCAAAACTATGGCTTCAAACTTGATGAAAACAGTCTCTCCCATATTAACTCACGGGCTGATTGTGTTTTTTAGGCCTTCGCAAGCTATCGGAAGTGTGTGCGCAGCAGGAGAGACAAATCTATGTTTTCGCGCCTGTTTTGCCATTTCCAGGTCGAAAAACACACAGACCCCAAAAATAAAGAAACGGCTGGCGCGCCAAAACTATGGCTTCAAACTTGATGAAAACAGTCTCTCCCATATTAACTCACGGGCTGATTGTGTTTTTTAGGCCTTCGCAAGCTATCGGAAGTGTGTGCGCAGCAGGAGAGACAAATCTATGTTTTCGCGCCTGTTTTGCCATTTCCAGGTCGAAAAACACACAGACCCCAAAAATAAAGAAACGGCTGGCGCGCCAAAACTATGGCTTCAAACTTGATGAAAACAGTCTCTCCCATATTAACTCACGGGCTGATTGTGTTTTTTAGGCCTTCGCAAGCTATCGGAAGTGTGTGCGCAGCAGGAGAGACAAATCTATGTTTTCGCGCCTGTTTTGCCATTTCCAGGTCGAAAAACACACAGACCCCAAAAATAAAGAAACGGCTGTCCAGCCAAAACTGAGGCTTCAAACTTGATGAAAACAGTCTCTCCCACAATAACTCAAGGGCCGCTTGTGTTTTTTAGGCCTTCGCAAGCTATCGGAAGTGTGTTCGCGGCAGGAGAGACAAATCCATGTTTTCGCGCATTTTTTGCGATTTCAAGGTCGAAAAACACATAAGCCCCAAAATGAAAGAAACGGCTGCCGCGCCAAAACTATGGCTTCAAACTTGATGATAACAGTCTCTCCCATAATAACTCACGGGCTGCTTGTGTTTTTTAGGCCTTTGCAAGCTATCGGAAGTGTGTGCGCGGCAGGAGATACAAATCCATGTTTTCGCGCCTTTTTTGCCATTTCCAGGTCGAAAAAAACACAGACCCCAAAAATAAAGAAACGGCTGTCCAGCCAAAACTGAGGCTTCAAACTTGATGAAAACAGTCTCTCCCAAAATAACTCAAGGGCCGCTTGTGTTTTTTAGGCCTTCGCAAGCTATCGGAAGTGTGTGCGCGGCAGTAGAGACAAATCCATGTTTTCGCGCATTTTTTGCGATTTCAAGGTCGAAAAACACATAGGCCCCAAAATGAAAGAAACGGCTGGCGCGTCAAAACTATGGCTTCAAACTTGATGAAAACAGTCTCTCCCATAATAACTCACGGGCTGCTTGTGTTTTTTAGGCCTTTGCAAGCTATCGGAAGTGTGTGCGCGGCAGGAGAGACAAATCCATGTTTTCGCGCCTTTTTTGCGATTTCAAGGTCGAAAAACACATAAGCCCCAAAATGAAAGAAACGGCTGGCGCGCCAAAACTATGGCTTCAAACTTGATGAAAACAGTCTCTCCCATAATAACTCACGGGCTGCTTGTGTTTTTTAGGCCTTTGCAAGCTATCGGAAGTGTGTGCGCGGCAGGAGAGACAAATCCATGTTTTCGCGCCTTTTTTGCGATTTCAAGGTCGAAAAACACATAGGCCCCAAAATGAAAGAAACGGCTGGCACGCCAAAACTATTGCTTCAAACTTGATGAAAACAGTCTCTCCCATAATAACTCACGGACTGCTTGTGTTTTTTAGGCCTTTGCAAGCTATCGGAAGTGTGTGCGCGGCAGGAGAGACAAATCCATGTTTTCGCGCCTTTTTTGCGATTTCCAGGTCGAAAAACACACAGACCCCAAAAATAAAGAAACGGCTGTCCAGCCAAAACTGAGGCTTCAAACTTGATGAAAACAGTCTCTCCCACAATAACTCAAGGGCCGCTTGTGTTTTTTAGGCCTTCGCAAGCTATCGGAAGTGTGTGCGCGGCAGGAGAGACAAATCCATGTTTTCGCGCATTTTTTGCGATTTCAAGGTCGAAAAACACATAGGCCCCAAAATGAAAGAAACGGCTGACGCGCCAAAACTATGGCTTCAAACTTGATGAAAACAGTCTCTCCCATATTAACTCACGGGCTGATTGTGTTTTTTAGGCCTTCGCAAGCTATCGGAAGTGCGTGCGCAGCAGGAGAGACAAATCTATGTTTTCGCGCCTGTTTTGCCATTTCCAGGTCGAAAAACACACAGACCCCAAAAATAAAGAAACGGCTGGCGCGCCAAAACTATGGCTTCAAACTTGATGAAAACAGTCTCTCCCATATTAACTCACGGGCTGATTGTGTTTTTTAGGCCTTCGCAAGCTAGCGGAAGTGTGTGCGCAGCAGGAGAGACAAATCTATGTTTTCGCGCCTGTTTTGCCATTTCCAGGTCGAAAAACACACAGACCCCAAAAATAAAGAAACGGCTGTCCAGCCAAAACTGAGGCTTCAAACTTGATGAAAACAGTCTCTCCCACAATAACTCAAGGGCCGCTTGTGTTTTTTAGGCCTTCGCAAGCTATCGGAAGTGTGTGCGCGGCAGGAGAGACAAATCCATGTTTTCGCGCATTTTTTGCGATTTCAAGGTCGAAAAACACATAAGCCCCAAAATGAAAGAAACGGCTGTCCAGCCAAAACTGAGGCTTCAAACTTGATGAAAACAGTCTCTCCCATATTAACTCAAGGGCCGCTTGTGTTTTTTAGGCCTTTGCAAGCTATCGGAAGTGTGTGCGCGGCAGGAGAGACAAATCCATGTTTTCGCGCCTTTTTTGCGATTTCAAGGTCGAAAAACACATAGGCCCCAAAATGAAAGAAACGGCTGGCGCGCCAAAACTATGGCTTCAAACTTGATGAAAACAGTCTCTCCCATAATAACTCACGGGCTGATTGTGTTTTTTAGGCCTTCGCAAGCTATCGGAAGTGTGTGCGCAGCAGGAGAGACAAATCTATGTTTTCGCGCCTTTTTTGCCATTTCCAGGTCGAAAAACACACAGAACCCAAAAATAAAGAAACGGCTGTCCAGCCAAAACTGAGGCTTCAAACTTGATGAAAACAGTCTCTCCCACAATAACTCAAGGGCCGCTTGTGTTTTTTAGGCCTTCGCAAGCTATCAGAAGTGTGTGCGCGGCAGGAGAGACAAATCCATGTTTTTGCGCATTTTTTGCGATTTCAAGGTCGAAAAACACATAGGCCCCAAAATGAAAGAAACGGCTGCCGCGCCAAAACTATGGCTTCAAACTTGATGAAAACAGTCTCTCCCATATTAACTCACGGGCTGATTGTGTTTTTTAGGCCTTCGCAAGCTATCGGAAGTGTGTGCGCAGCAGGAGAGACAAATCTATGTTTTCGCGCCTTTTTTGCCATTTCCAGGTCGAAAAACACACAGAACCCAAAAATAAAGCAACGGCTGTCCAGCCAAAACTGAGGCTTCAAACTTGATGAAAACAGTCTCTCCCACAATAACTCAAGGGCCGCTTGTGTTTTTTAGGCCTTCGCAAGCTATCGGAAGTGTGTGCGCGGCAGGAGAGACAAATCCATGTTTTCGCGCATTTTTTGCGATTTCAAGGTCGAAAAACACATAGGCCCCAAAATGAAAGAAACGGCTGCCGCGCCAAAACTATGGCTTCAAACTTGATGAAAACAGTCTCTCCCATAATAACTCACAGGCTGCTTGTGTTTTTTAGGCCTTTGCAAGCTATCGGAAGTGTGTGCGCGGCAGGAGAGACAAATCCATGTTTTCGCGCCTTTTTTGCGATTTCAAGGTCGAAAAACACATAGGCCCCAAAATGAAAGAAACGGCTGGCGCGCCAAAACTATGGCTTCAAACTTGATGAAAACAGTCTCTCCCATATTAACTCACGGGCTGATTGTGTTTTTTAGGCCTTCGCAAGCTATCGGAAGTGTGTGCGCAGCAGGAGAGACAAATCTATGTTTTCGCGCCTGTTTTGCCATTTCCAGGTCGAAAAACACACAGACCCCAAAAATAAAGAAACGGCTGGCGCGCCAAAACTATGGCTTCAAACTTGATGAAAACAGTCTCTCCCATATTAACTCACGGGCTGATTGTGTTTTTTAGGCCTTCGCAAGCTATCGGAAGTGTGTGCGCAGCAGGAGAGACAAATCTATGTTTTCGCGCCTGTTTTGCCATTTCCAGGTCGAAAAACACACAGACCCCAAAAATAAAGAAACGGCTGGCGCGCCAAAACTATGGCTTCAAACTTGATGAAAACAGTCTCTCCCATATTAACTCACGGGCTGATTGTGTTTTTTAGGCCTTCGCAAGCTATCGGAAGTGTGTGCGCAGCAGGAGAGACAAATCTATGTTTTCGCGCCTGTTTTGCCATTTCCAGGTCGAAAAACACACAGACCCCAAAAATAAAGAAACGGCTGTCCAGCCAAAACTGAGGCTTCAAACTTGATGAAAACAGTCTCTCCCACAATAACTCAAGGGCCGCTTGTGTTTTTTAGGCCTTCGCAAGCTATCGGAAGTGTGTTCGCGGCAGGAGAGACAAATCCATGTTTTCGCGCATTTTTTGCGATTTCAAGGTCGAAAAACACATAAGCCCCAAAATGAAAGAAACGGCTGCCGCGCCAAAACTATGGCTTCAAACTTGATGATAACAGTCTCTCCCATAATAACTCACGGGCTGCTTGTGTTTTTTAGGCCTTTGCAAGCTATCGGAAGTGTGTGCGCGGCAGGAGATACAAATCCATGTTTTCGCGCCTTTTTTGCGATTTCAAGGTCGAAAAACACATAGGCCCCAAAATGAAAGAAACGGCTGCCGCGCCAAAACTATGGCTTCAAACTTGATGAAAACAGTCTCTCCCATATTAACTCACGGGCTGATTGTGTTTTTTAGGCCTTCGCAAGCTATCGGAAGTGTGTGCGCAGCAGGAGAGACAAATCTATGTTTTCGCGCCTTTTTTGCCATTTCCAGGTCGAAAAAAACACAGACCCCAAAAATAAAGAAACGGCTGTCCAGCCAAAACTGAGGCTTCAAACTTGATGAAAACAGTCTCTCCCAAAATAACTCAAGGGCCGCTTGTGTTTTTTAGGCCTTCGCAAGCTATCGGAAGTGTGTGCGCGGCAGTAGAGACAAATCCATGTTTTCGCGCATTTTTTGCGATTTCAAGGTCGAAAAACACATAAGCCCCAAAATGAAAGAAACGGCTGCCGCGCCAAAACTATGGCTTCAAACTTGATGATAACAGTCTCTCCCATAATAACTCACGGGCTGCTTGTGTTTTTTAGGCCTTTGCAAGCTATCGGAAGTGTGTGCGCGGCAGGAGATACAAATCCATGTTTTCGCGCCTTTTTTGCGATTTCAAGGTCGAAAAACACATAGGCCCCAAAATGAAAGAAACGGCTGCCGCGCCAAAACTATGGCTTCAAACTTGATGAAAACAGTCTCTCCCATATTAACTCACGGGCTGATTGTGTTTTTTAGGCCTTCGCAAGCTATCGGAAGTGTGTGCGCAGCAGGAGAGACAAATCTATGTTTTCGCGCCTTTTTTGCCATTTCCAGGTCGAAAAAAACACAGACCCCAAAAATAAAGAAACGGCTGTCCAGCCAAAACTGAGGCTTCAAACTTGATGAAAACAGTCTCTCCCATAATAACTCACGGGCTGCTTGTGTTTTTTAGGCCTTTGCAAGCTATCGGAAGTGTGTGCGCGGCAGGAGAGACAAATCCATGTTTTCGCGCCTTTTTTGCGATTTCAAGGTCGAAAAACACATAGGCCCCAAAATGAAAGAAACGGCTGGCGCGCCAAAACTATGGCTTCAAACTTGATGAAAACAGTCTCTCCCATAATAACTCACGGGCTGCTTGTGTTTTTTAGGCCTTTGCAAGCTATCGGAAGTGTGTGCGCGGCAGGAGAGACAAATCCATGTTTTCGCGCCTTTTTTGCGATTTCAAGGTCGAAAAACACATAGGCCCCAAAATGAAAGAAACGGCTGGCACGCCAAAACTATGGCTTCAAACTTGATGAAAACAGTCTCTCCCATAATAACTCACGGACTGCTTGTGTTTTTTAGGCCTTTGCAAGCTATCGGAAGTGTGTGCGCGGCAGGAGA
Organism: Argentina silus; assembly: GCF_951799395.1. NCBI lineage: Eukaryota > Metazoa > Chordata > Actinopteri > Argentiniformes > Argentinidae > Argentina > Argentina silus. The sequence goes on from NC_139665.1 coordinate 23,222,995, forward strand.
GACAAATCCATGTTTTCGCGCCTTTTTTGCGATTTCCAGGTCGAAAAACACACAGACCCCAAAAATAAAGAAACGGCTGTCCAGCCAAAACTGAGGCTTCAAACTTGATGAAAACAGTCTCTCCCACAATAACTCAAGGGCCACTTGTGTTTTTTAGGCCTTCGCAAGCTATCGGAAGTGTGTGCGCGGCAGGAGAGACAAATCCATGTTTTCGCGCATTTTTTGCGATTTCAAGGTCGAAAAACACATAGGCCCCAAAATGAAAGAAACGGCTGGCGCGCCAAAACTATGGCTTCAAACTTGATGAAAACAGTCTCTCCCATATTAACTCACGGGCTGATTGTGTTTTTTAGGCCTTCGCAAGCTATCGGAAGTGCGTGCGCAGCAGGAGAGACAAATCTATGTTTTCGCGCCTGTTTTGCCATTTCCAGTTCGAAAAACACACAGACCCCAAAAATAAAGAAACGGCTGGCGCGCCAAAACTATGGCTTCAAACTTGATGAAAACAGTCTCTCCCATATTAACTCACGGGCTGATTGTGTTTTTTAGGCCTTCGCAAGCTAGCGGAAGTGTGTGCGCAGCAGGAGAGACAAATCTATGTTTTCGCGCCTGTTTTGCCATTTCCAGGTCGAAAAACACACAGACCCCAAAAATAAAGAAACGGCTGTCCAGCCAAAACTGAGGCTTCAAACTTGATGAAAACAGTCTCTCCCACAATAACTCAAGGGCCGCTTGTGTTTTTTAGGCCTTCGCAAGCTATCGGAAGTGTGTGCGCGGCAGGAGAGACAAATCCATGTTTTCGCGCATTTTTTGCGATTTCAAGGTCGAAAAACACATAGGCCCCAAAATGAAAGAAACGGCTGCCGCGCCAAAACTATGGCTTCAAACTTGATGAAAACAGTCTCTCCCATAATAACTCACAGGCTGCTTGTGTTTTTTAGGCCTTTGCAAGCTATCGGAAGTGTGTGCGCGGCAGGAGAGACAAATCTATGTTTTCGCGCCTTTTTTGCCATTTCCAGGTCGAAAAAAACACAGACCCCAAAAATAAAGAAACGGCTGTCCAGCCAAAACTGAGGCTTCAAACTTGATGAAAACAGTCTCTCCCAAAATAACTCAAGGGCCGCTTGTGTTTTTTAGGCCTTCGCAAGCTATCGGAAGTGTGTGCGCGGCAGTAGAGACAAATCCATGTTTTCGCGCATTTTTTGCGATTTCAAGGTCGAAAAACACATAGGCCCCAAAATGAAAGAAACGGCTGCCGCGTCAAAACTATGGCTTCAAACTTGATGAAAACAGTCTCTCCCATAATAACTCACGGGCTGCTTGTGTTTTTTAGGCCTTTGCAAGCTATCGGAAGTGTGTGCGCGGCAGGAGAGACAAATCCATGTTTTCGCGCCTTTTTTGCGATTTCAAGGTCGAAAAACACATAGGCCCCAAAATGAAAGAAACGGCTGGCGCGCCAAAACTATGGCTTCAAACTTGATGAAAACAGTCTCTCCCATAATAACTCACGGGCTGCTTGTGTTTTTTAGGCCTTTGCAAGCTATCGGAAGTGTGTGCGCGGCAGGAGAGACAAATCCATGTTTTCGCGCCTTTTTTGCGATTTCAAGGTCGAAAAACACATAGGCCCCAAAATGAAAGAAACGGCTGGCACGCCAAAACTATGGCTTCAAACTTGATGAAAACAGTCTCTCCCATAATAACTCACGGACTGCTTGTGTTTTTTAGGCCTTTGCAAGCTATCGGAAGTGTGTGCGCGGCAGGAGAGACAAATCCATGTTTTCGCGCCTTTTTTGCGATTTCCAGGTCGAAAAACACACAGACCCCAAAAATAAAGAAACGGCTGTCCAGCCAAAACTGAGGCTTCAAACTTGATGAAAACAGTCTCTCCCACAATAACTCAAGGGCCGCTTGTGTTTTTTAGGCCTTTGCAAGCTATCGGAAGTGTGTGCGCGGCAGGAGAGACAAATCCATGTTTTCGCGCCTTTTTTGCGATTTCAAGGTCGAAAAACACATTGGCCCCAAAATGAAAGAAACGGCTGCCGCGCCAAAACTATGGCTTCAAACTTGATGAAAACAGTCTCTCACATAATAACTCACGGGCTGCTTGTGTTTTTTAGGCCTTTGCAAGCTATCGGAAGTGTGTGCGCGGCAGGAGAGACAAATCCATGTTTTCGCGCCTTTTTTGCGATTTCAAGGTCGAAAAACACATAGGCCCCAAAATGAAAGAAACGGCTGGCGCGCCAAAACTATGGCTTCAAACTTGATGAAAACAGTCTCTCCCATAATAACTCACGGGCTGCTTGTGTTTTTTAGGCCTTTGCAAGCTATCGGAAGTGTGTGCGCGGCAGGAGAGACAAATCCATGTTTTCGCGCCTTTTTTGCGATTTCAAGGTCGAAAAACACATAGGCCCCAAAATGAAAGAAACGGCTGGCACGCCAAAACTATGGCTTCAAACTTGATGAAAACAGTCTCTCCCATAATAACTCACGGACTGCTTGTGTTTTTTAGGCCTTTGCAAGCTATCGGAAGTGTGTGCGCGGCAGGAGAGACAAATCCATGTTTTCGCGCCTTTTTTGCGATTTCCAGGTCGAAAAACACACAGACCCCAAAAATAAAGAAACGGCTGTCCAGCCAAAACTGAGGCTTCAAACTTGATGAAAACAGTCTCTCCCACAATAACTCAAGGGCCGCTTGTGTTTTTTAGGCCTTTGCAAGCTATCGGAAGTGTGTGCGCGGCAGGAGAGACAAATCCATGTTTTCGCGCCTTTTTTGCGATTTCAAGGTCGAAAAACACATTGGCCCCAAAATGAAAGAAACGGCTGCCGCGCCAAAACTATGGCTTCAAACTTGATGAAAACAGTCTCTCACATAATAACTCACGGGCTGCTTGTGTTTTTTAGGCCTTTGCAAGCTATCGGAAGTGTGTGCGCGGCAGGAGAGACAAATCCATGTTTTCGCGCCTTTTTTGCGATTTCAAGGTCGAAAAACACATAGGCCCCAAAATGAAAGAAACGGCTGGCGCGCCAAAACTATGGCTTCAAACTTGATGAAAACAGTCTCTCCCATAATAACTCACGGGCTGCTTGTGTTTTTTAGACCTTTGCACGCTTTCGGAAGTGTGTGCGCGGCAGGAGAGACAAATCCATGTTTTCGCGCCTTTTTTGCCATTTCCAGGTCGAAAAACACAAAGGGCCCAAAATGAAAGAAACGGCTGCCGCGCCAAAACTATGGCTTCAAACTTGATGAAAACAGTCTCTCCCACAATAACTCAAGGGCTGCTTGTGTTTTTTAGGCCTTCGCAAGATATCGGAAGTGTGTGCGCGGCAGGAGAGACAAATCAATGTTTTCACGACTTTTTTGCGATTTCAAGGTCGAAAAACACATTGGCCCCAAAATGAAAGAAACGGCTGGCGCGCCAAAACTATGGCTTCAAACTTGATGAAAACAGTCTCTCCCATAATAACTCACGGGCTGCTTGTGTTTTTTAGACCTTTGCACGCTTTCGGAAGTGTGTGCGCGGCAGGAGAGACAAATCCATGTTTTCGCACCTTTTTTGCGATTTCAAGGTCGAAAAACACATAGGCCCCAAAATGAAAGAAACGGCTGGCGCGCCAAAACTATGGCTTCAAACTTGATGAAAACAGTCTCTCCCATATTAACTCACGGGCTGATTGTGTTTTTTAGGCCTTCGCAAGCTATCGGAAGTGTGTGCGCAGCAGGAGAGACAAATCTATGTTTTCACGACTTTTTTGCGATTTCAAGGTCGAAAAACACATTGGCCCCAAAATGAAAGAAACGGCTGGCGCGCCAAAACTATGGCTTCAAACTTGATGAAAACAGTCTCTCCCATAATAACTCACGGGCTGCTTGTGTTTTTTAGACCTTTGCACGCTTTCGGAAGTGTGTGCGCGGCAGGAGAGACAAATCCATGTTTTCGCACCTTTTTTGCGATTTCAAGGTCGAAAAACACATAGGACCCAAAATGAAAGAAACGGCTGCCGCGCCAAAACTATGCCTTCAAACTTGATGAAAACAGTCTCTCCCATATTAACTCACGGGCTGATTGTGTTTTTTAGGCCTTCGCAAGCTATCGGAAGTGTGTGCGCAGCAGGAGAGACAAATCTATGTTTTCGCGCCTTTTTTGCCATTTCCAGGTCGAAAAACACACAGACCCCAAAAATAAAGAAACGGCTGTCCAGCCAAAACTGAGGCTTCAAACTTGATGAAAACAGTCTCTCCCAAAATAACTCAATGGCCGCTTGTGTTTTTTAGGCCTTCGCAAGCTATCGGAAGTGTGTGCGCGGCAGTAGAGACAAATCCATGTTTTCGCGCATTTTTTGCGATTTCAAGGTCGATAAAAACACATAGGCCCCAAAATGAAAGAAACGGCTGCCGCGCCAAAACTATGGCTTCAAACTTGATGAAAACAGTCTCTCCCATAATAACTCACGGGCTGCTTGTGTTTTTTAGGCCTTTGCAAGCTATCGGAAGTGTGTGCGCGGCAGGAGACACAAATCCATGTTTTCGCACCTTTTTTGCGATTTCAAGGTCGAAAAACACAAAGGCCCCAAAATGAAAGAAACGGCTGCTGCGCCAAAACTATGACTTCAAACTTGATGAAAACAGTCTCTCCCACAATAACTCAAGGGCTGCTTGTGTTTTTTAGGCCTTCGCAAGATATCGGAAGTGTGTGCGCGGCAGGAGAGACAAATCAATGTTTTCACGACTTTTTTGCGATTTCAAGGTCGAAAAACACATTGGCCCCAAAATTAAAGAAACGGCTGGCGCGCCAAAACTATGGCTTCAAACTTGATGAAAACAGTCTCTCCCATAATAACTCACGGGCTGCTTGTGTTTTTTAGACCTTTGCACGCTTTCGGAAGTGTGTGCGCGGCAGGAGAGACAAATCCATGTTTTCGCACCTTTTTTGCGATTTCAAGGTCGAAAAACACATAGGCCCCAAAATGAAAGAAACGGCTGCCGCGCCAAAACTATGGCTTCAAACTTGATGAAAACAGTCTCTCCCATATTAACTCACGGGCTGATTGTGTTTTTTAGGCCTTCGCAAGCTATCGGAAGTGTGTGCGCAGCAGGAGAGACAAATCTATGTTTTCGCGCCTTTTTTGCCATTTCCAGGTCGAAAAATACACAGACCCCAAAAATAAAGAAACGGCTGTCCAGCCAAAACTGAGGCTTCAAACTTGATGAAAACAGTCTCTCCCAAAATAACTCAATGGCCGCTTGTGTTTTTTAGGCCTTCGCAAGCTATCGGAAGTGTGTGCGCGGCAGTAGAGACAAATCCATGTTTTCGCGCATTTTTTGCGATTTCAAGGTCGAAAAAAACACATAGGCCCCAAAATGAAAGAAACGGCTGCCGCGCCAAAACTATGGCTTCAAACTTGATGAAAACAGTCTCTCCCATAATAACACACGGGCTGCTTGTGTTTTTTAGGCCTTTGCAAGCTATCGGAAGTGTGTGCGCGGCAGGAGAGACAAATCCATGTTTTCGCGCCTTTTTTGCGATTTCAAGGTCGAAAAACACATAGGCCCCAAAATGAAAGAAACGGCTGCCGCGCCAAAACTATGGCTTCAAACTTGATGAAAACAGTCTCTCACATAATAACTCACGGGCTGCTTGTGTTTTTTAGGCCTTTGCAAGCTATCGGAAGTGTGTGCGCGGCAGGAGAGACAAATCCATGTTTTCGCGCCTTTTTTGCGATTTCAAGGTCGAAAAACACATAGGCCCCAAAATGAAAGAAACGGCTGGCGCGCCAAAACTATGGCTTCAAACTTGATGAAAACAGTCTCTCCCACAATAACTCAATGGCCGCTTGTGTTTTTTAGGCCTTCGCAAGCTATCGGAAGTGTGTGCGCGGCAGGAGAGACAAATCCATGTTTTCGCGCTTTTTTTGCGATTTCAAGGTCGAAAAACACATAGGCCCCAAAATGAAAGAAACGGCTGCCGCGCCAAAACTATGGCTTCAAACTTGATGAAAACAGTCTCTCCCATATTAACTCACGGGCTGATTGTGTTTTTTAGGCCTTCGCAAGCTATCGGAAGTGTGTGCGCAGCAGGAGAGACAAATCTATGTTTTCGCGCCTGTTTTGCCATTTCCAGGTCGAAAAACACACAGACCCCAAAAATAAAGAAACGGCTGTCCAGCCAAAACTGAGGCTTCAAACTTGATGAAAACAGTCTCTCCCACAATAACTCAAGGGCCGCTTGTGTTTTTTAGGCCTTTGCAAGCTATCGGAAGTGTGTGCGCGGCAGGAGAGACAAATCCATGTTTTCGCGCCTTTTTTGCGATTTCAAGGTCGAAAAACACATAGGCCCCAAAATGAAAGAAACGGCTGGCGCGCCAAAACTATGGCTTCAAACTTGATGAAAACAGTCTCTCCCATAATAACTCACGGGCTGCTTGTGTTTTTTAGGCCTTTGCAAGCTATCGGAAGTGTGTGCGCGGCAGGAGAGACAAATCCATGTTTTCGCGCCTTTTTTGCGATTTCCAGGTCGAAAAACACACAGACCCCAAAAATAAAGAAACGGCTGTCCAGCCAAAACTGAGGCTTCAAACTTGATGAAAACAGTCTCTCCCACAATAACTCAAGGGCCGCTTGTGTTTTTTAGGCCTTTGCAAGCTATCGGAAGTGTGTGCGCGGCAGGAGAGACAAATCCATGTTTTCGCGCCTTTTTTGCGATTTCAAGGTCGAAAAACACATAGGCCCCAAAATGAAAGAAACGGCTGGCGCGCCAAAACTATGGCTTCAAACTTGATGAAAACAGTCTCTCCCATAATAACTCACGGGCTGCTTGTGTTTTTTAGGCCTTTGCAAGCTATCGGAAGTGTGTGCGCGGCAGGAGAGACAAATCCATGTTTTCGCGCCTTTTTTGCGATTTCCAGGTCGAAAAACACACAGACCCCAAAAATAAAGAAACGGCTGTCCAGCCAAAACTGAGGCTTCAAACTTGATGAAAACAGTCTCTCCCACAATAACTCAAGGGCCGCTTGTGTTTTTTAGGCCTTTGCACGCTATCGGAAGTGTGTGCGCGGCAGGAGAGACAAATCCATGTTTTCGCGCCTTTTTTGCCATTTTCAGGTCGAAAAACACAAAGGCCCCAAAAATAAAGAAACGGCTGTCCAACCAAAACTGAGGCTTCAAACTTGATGAAAACAGTCTCTCAGACAATAACTCAAGGGCCGCTTGTGTTTTTTAGGCCTTCGCAAGCTATCGGAAGTGTGTGCGCGGCAGGAGAGACAAATCCATGTTTTCGCGCCTTTTTTGCCATTTCCAGGTCGAAAAACACAAAGGCCCCAAAATGAAAGAAACGGCTGCTGCGCCAAAACTATGACTTCAAACTTGATGAAAACAGTCTCTCCCACAATAAATCAAGGGCTGCTTGTGTTTTTTAGGCCTTCGCAAGATATCGGAAGTGTGTGCGCGGCAGTAGAGACAAATCCATGTTTTCGCGCATTTTTTGCGATTTCAAGGTCGAAAAAAACACATAGGCCCCAAAATGAAAGAAACGGCTGCCGCGCCAAAACTATGGCTTCAAACTTGATGAAAACTGTCTCTCCCATAATAACTCACGGGCTGCTTGTGTTTTTTAGGCCTTTGCAAGCTATCGGAAGTGTGTGCGCGGCAGGAGAGACAAATCCATGTTTTCGCGCCTTTTTTGCGATTTCAAGGTCGAAAAACACATAGGCCCCAAAATGAAAGAAACGGCTGCCGCGCCAAAACTATGGCTTCAAACTTGATGAAAACAGTCTCTCCCATAATAACTCACGGGCTGCTTGTGTTTTTTAGGCCTTTGCAAGCTATCGGAAGTGTGCGCGCGGCAGGAGAGACAAATCCATGTTTTCGCACCTTTTTTGCGATTTCAAGGTCGAAAAACACATAGGCCCCAAAATGAAAGAAACGGCTGCCGCGCCAAAATTATGGCTTCAAACTTGATGAAAACAGTCTATCCCATAATAACTCACGGGCTGCTTGTGTTTTTTAGGCCTTTGCAAGCTATCGGAAGTGTGTGCGCGGCAGGAGAGACAAATCCATGTTTTCGCGCCTTTTTTGCGATTTCAAGGTCGAAAAACACATAGGCCCCAAAATGAAAGAAACGGCTGCCAAGCCAAAACTATGGCTTCAAACTTGATGAAAACAGTCTCTCCCATAATAACTTACAGGCTGCTTGTGTTTTTTAGGCCTTTGCAAGCTATCGGAAGTGTGTGCGCGGAAGGAGAGACAAATCCATGTTTTCGCACCTTTTTTGCGATTTCAAGGTCGAAAAACACATAGGCCCCAAAATGAAAGAAACGGCTGCCGCGCCAAAACTATGGCTTCAAACTTGATGAAAACAGTCTCTCCCATATTAACTCACGGGCTGATTGTGTTTTTTAGGCCTTCGCAAGCTATCGGAAGTGTGTGCGCAGCAGGAGAGACAAATCTATGTTTTCGCGTCTTTTTTGCCATTTCCAGGTCGAAAAACACACAGACCCCAAAAATAAAGAAACGGCTGTCCAGCCAAAACTGAGGCTTCAAACTTGATGAAAACAGTCTCTCCCAAAATAACTCAAGGGCCGCTTGTGTTTTTTAGGCCTTCACAAGCTATCGGAAGTGTGTGCGCGGCAGTAGAGTCAAATCCATGTTTTCGCGCATTTTTTGCGATTTCAAGGTCGAAAAAAACACATAGGCCCCAAAATGAAAGAAACGGCTGCCGCGCCAAAACTATGGCTTCAAACTTGATGAAAACAGTCTCTCCCATAATAACTCACGGGCTGCTTGTGTTTTTTAGGCCTTTGCAAGCTATCGGAAGTGTGTGCGCGGCAGGAGAGACAAATCCATGTTTTCGCGCCTTTTTTGCGATTTCAAGGTCGAAAAACACATAGGCCCCAAAATGAAAGAAACGGCTGCCGTGCCAAAACTATGGCTTCAAACTTGATGAAAACAGTCTCTCCCATAATAACTCACGGGCTGATTGTGTTTTTTAGGCCTTCGCAAGCTACCGGAAGTGTGTGCGCAGCAGGAGAGACAAATCTATGTTTTCGCGCCTTTTTTGCCATTTCCAGGTCGAAAAACACACAGAACCCAAAAATAAAGAAACGGCTGTCCAGCCAAAACTGAGGCTTCAAACTTGATGAAAACAGTCTCTCCCACAATAACTCAAGGGCCGCTTGTGTTTTTTAGGCCTTCGCAAGCTATCAGAAGTGTGTGCGCGGCAGGAGAGACAAATCCATGTTTTTGCGCATTTTTTGCGATTTCAAGGTCGAAAAACACATAGGCCCCAAAATGAAAGAAACGGCTGCCGCGCCAAAACTATGGCTTCAAACTTGATGAAAACAGTCTCTCCCATATTAACTCACGGGCTGATTGTGTTTTTTAGGCCTTCGCAAGCTATCGGAAGTGTGTGCGCAGCAGGAGAGACAAATCTATGTTTTCGCGTCTTTTTTGCCATTTCCAGGTCGAAAAACACACAGACCCCAAAAATAAAGAAACGGCTGGCGCGCCAAAACTATGGCTTCAAACTTGATGAAAACAGTCTCTCCCATATTAACTCACGGGCTGATTGTGTTTTTTAGGCCTTCGCAAGCTATCGGAAGTGTGTGCGCAGCAGGAGAGACAAATCTATGTTTTCGCGCCTGTTTTGCCATTTCCAGGTCGAAAAACACACAGACCCCAAAAATAAAGAAACGGCTGTCCAGCCAAAACTGAGGCTTCAAACTTGATGAAAACAGTCTCTCCCACAATAACTCAAGGGCCGCTTGTGTTTTTTAGGCCTTTGCAAGCTATCGGAAGTGTGTGCGCGGCAGGAGAGACAAATCCATGTTTTCACGCCTTTTTTGCGATTTCAAGGTCGAAAAACACATAGGCCCCAAAATGAAAGAAACGGCTGGCACGCCAAAACTATGGCTTCAAACTTGATGAAAACAGTCTCTCCCATAATAACTCACGGACTGCTTGTGTTTTTTAGGCCTTTGCAAGCTATCGGAAGTGTGTGCGCGGCAGGAGAGACAAATCCATGTTTTCGCGCCTTTTTTGCGATTTCCAGGTCGAAAAACACACAGACCCCAAAAATAAAGAAACGGCTGTCCAGCCAAAACTGAGGCTTCAAACTTGATGAAAACAGTCTCTCCCAAAATAACTCAAGGGCCGCTTGTGTTTTTTAGGCCTTCACAAGCTATCGGAAGTGTGTGCGCGGCAGTAGAGACAAATCCATGTTTTCGCGCATTTTTTGCGATTTCAAGGTCGAAAAAAACACATAGGCCCCAAAATGAAAGAAACGGCTGCCGCGCCAAAACTATGGCTTCAAACTTGATGAAAACAGTCTCTCCCATAATAACTCACGGGCTGCTTGTGTTTTTTAGGCCTTTGCAAGCTATCGGAAGTGTGTGCGCGGCAGGAGAGACAAATCCATGTTTTCGCGCCTTTTTTGCGATTTCAAGGTCGAAAAACACATAGGCCCCAAAATGAAAGAAACGGCTGCCGTGCCAAAACTATGGCTTCAAACTTGATGAAAACAGTCTCTCCCATAATAACTCACGGGCTGCTTGTGTTTTTTAGGCCTTTGCAAGCTATCGGAAGTGTGTGCGCGGCAGGAGAGACAAATCCATGTTTTCGCGCCTTTTTTGCGATTTCAAGGTCGAAAAACACATAGGCCCCAAAATGAAAGAAACGGCTGGCGCGCCAAAACTATGGCTTCAAACTTGATGAAAACAGTCTCTCCCATATTAACTCACGGGCTGATTGTGTTTTTTAGGCCTTCGCAAGCTATCGGAAGTGTGTGCGCAGCAGGAGAGACAAATCTATGTTTTCGCGCCTGTTTTGCCATTTCCAGGTCGAAAAACACACAGACCCCAAAAATAAAGAAACGGCTGTCCAGCCAAAACTGAGGCTTCAAACTTGATGAAAACAGTCTCTCCCACAATAACTCAATGGCCGCTTGTGTTTTTTAGGCCTTCACAAGCTATCGGAAGTGTGTGCGCGGCAGGAGAGACAAATCCATGTTTTCGCGCATTTTTTGCGATTTCAAGGTCGAAAAACACATAGGCCCCAAAATGAAAGAAACGGCTGCCGCGCCAAAACTATGGCTTCAAACTTGATGAAAACAGTCTCTCCCATATTAACTCACGGGCTGATTGTGTTTTTTAGGCCTTCGCAAGCTATCGGAAGTGTGTGCGCAGCAGGAGAGACAAATCTATGTTTTCGCGCCTGTTTTGCCATTTCCAGGTCGAAAAACACACAGACCCCAAAAATAAAGAAACGGCTGTCCAGCCAAAACTGAGGCTTCAAACTTGATGAAAACAGTCTCTCCCACAATAACTCAAGGGCCGCTTGTGTTTTTTAGGCCTTTGCAAGCTATCGGAAGTGTGTGCGCGGCAGGAGAGACAAATCCATGTTTTCGCGCCTTTTTTGCGATTTCAAGGTCGAAAAACACATAGGCCCCAAAATGAAAGAAACGGTTGGCGCGCCAAAACTATGGGTTCAAACTTGATGAAAACAGTCTGTCCCATATTAACTCACGGGCTGATTGTGTTTTTTAGGCCTTCGCAAGCTATCGGAAGTGTGTGCGCAGCAGGAGAGACAAATCTATGTTTTCGCGCCTGTTTTGCCATTTCCAGGTCGAAAAACACACAGACCCCAAAAATAAAGAAACGGCTGTCCAGCCAAAACTGAGGCTTCAAACTTGATGAAAACAGTCTCTCCCACAATAACTCAAGGGCCGCTTGTGTTTTTTAGGCCTTTGCAAGCTATCGGAAGTGTGTGCGCGGCAGGAGAGACAAATCCATGTTTTCGCGCCTTTTTTGCGATTTCAAGGTCGAAAAACACATAGGCCCCAAAATGAAAGAAACGGCTGGCGCGCCAAAACTATGGCTTCAAACTTGATGAAAACAGTCTCTCCCATAATAACTCACGGGCTGCTTGTGTTTTTTAGGCCTTTGCAAGCTATCGGAAGTGTGTGCGCGGCAGGAGAGACAAATCCATGTTTTCGCGCCTTTTTTGCGATTTCAAGGTCGAAAAACACACAGACCCCAAAAATAAAGAAACGGCTGTCCAGCCAAAACTGAGGCTTCAAACTTGATGAAAACAGTCTCTCCCACAATAACTCAAGGGCCGCTTGTGTTTTTTAGGCCTTCGCAAGCTATCGGAAGTGTGTGCGCGGCAGGAGAGACAAATCCATGTTTTCGCGCCTTTTTTGCGATTTCAAGGTCGAAAAACACATAGGCCCCAAAATGAAAGAAACGGCTGGCGCGCCAAAACTATGGGTTCAAACTTGATGAAAACAGTCTCTCCCATATTAACTCACGGGCTGATTGTGTTTTTTAGGCCTTCGCAAGCTATCGGAAGTGTGTGCGCAGCAGGAGAGACAAATCTATGTTTTCGCGCCTGTTTTGCCATTTCCAGGTCGAAAAACACACAGACCCCAAAAATAAAGAAACGGCTGTCCAGCCAAAACTGAGGCTTCAAACTTGATGAAAACAGTCTCTCCCACAATAACTCAAGGGCCGCTTGTGTTTTTTAGGCCTTTGCAAGCTATCGGAAGTGTGTGCGCGGCAGGAGAGACAAATCCATGTTTTCGCGCCTTTTTTGCGATTTCAAGGTCGAAAAACACATAGGCCCCAAAATGAAAGAAACGGCTGGCGCGCCAAAACTATGGCTTCAAACTTGATGAAAACAGTCTCTCCCATATTAACTCACGGGCTGATTGTGTTTTTTAGGCCTTCGCAAGCTATCGGAAGTGTGTATGCAGCAGGAGAGACAAATCTATGTTTTCGCGCCTGTTTTGCCATTTCCAGGTCGAAAAACACACAGACCCCAAAAATAAAGAAACGGCTGTCCAGCCAAAACTGAGGCTTCAAACTTGATGAAAACAGTCTCTCCCACAATAACTCAAGGGCCGCTTGTGTTTTTTAGGCCTTTGCAAGCTATCGGAAGTGTGTGCGCGGCAGGAGAGACAAATCCATGTTTTCGCGCCTTTTTTGCGATTTCAAGGTCGAAAAACACATAGGCCCCAAAATGAAAGAAACGGCTGGCGCGCCAAAACTATGGCTTCAAACTTGATGAAAACAGTCTCTCCCATGATAACTCACGGGCTGCTTGTGTTTTTTAGGCCTTTGCAAGCTATCGGAAGTGTGTGCGCGGCAAGAGAGACAAATCCATGTTTTCGCGCCTTTTTTGCGATTTCAAGGTCGAAAAACACATAGGCCCCAAAAATAAAGAAACGGCTGTCCAGCCAAAACTGAGGCTTCAAACTTGATGAAAACAGTCTCTCCCACAATAACTCAAGGGCCGCTTGTGTTTTTTAGGCCTTTGCAAGCTATCGGAAGTGTGTGCGCGGCAGGAGAGACAAATCCATGTTTTCGCGCCTTTTTTGCGATTTCAAGGTCGAAAAACACATAGGCCCCAAAATGAAAGAAACGGCTGGCGCGCCAAAACTATGGCTTCAAACTTGATGAAAACAGTCTCTCCCATAATAACTCACGGGCTGCTTGTGTTTTTTAGGCCTTTGCAAGCTATCGGAAGTGTGTGCGCGGCAGGAGAGACAAATCCATGTTTTCGCGCCTTTTTTGCGATTTCAAGGTCGAAAAACACATAGGCCCCAAAATGAAAGAAACGGCTGGCGCGCCAAAACTATGGCTTCAAACTTGATGAAAACAGTCTCTCCCATAATAACTCACGGGCTGCTTGTGTTTTTTAGGCCTTTGCAAGCTATCGGAAGTGTGTGCGCGGCAGGAGAGACAAATCCATGTTTTCGCGCCTTTTTTGCGATTTCAAGGTCGAAAAACACATAGGCCCCAAAATGAAAGAAACGGCTGGCACGCCAAAACTATGGCTTCAAACTTGATGAAAACAGTCTCTCCCATAATAACTCACGGACTGCTTGTGTTTTTTAGGCCTTTGCAAGCTATCGGAAGTGTGTGCGCGGCAGGAGAGACAAATCCATGTTTTCGCGCCTTTTTTGCGATTTCCAGGTCGAAAAACACACAGACCCCAAAAATAAAGAAACGGCTGTCCTGCCAAAACTGAGGCTTCAAACTTGATGAAAACAGTCTCTCCCACAATAACTCAAGGGCCGCTTGTGTTTTTTAGGCCTTCGCAAGCTATCGGAAGTGTGTGCGCGGCAGGAGAGACAAATCCATGTTTTCGCGCCTTTTTTGCGATTTCAAGGTCGAAAAACACATAGGCCCCAAAATGAAAGAAACGGCTGGCGCGCCAAAACTATGGCTTCAAACTTGATGAAAACAGTCTCTCCCATAATAACTCACGGGCTGCTTGTGTTTTTTAGGCCTTTGCAAGCTATCGGAAGTGTGTGCGCGGCAGGAGAGACAAATCCATGTTTTCGCGCCTTTTTTGCGATTTCAAGGTCGAAAAACACATAGGCCCCAAAATGAAAGAAACGGCTGGCGCGCCAAAACTATGGCTTCAAACTTGATGAAAACAGTCTCTCCCATGATAACTCACGGGCTGCTTGTGTTTTTTAGGCCTTTGCAAGCTATCGGAAGTGTGTGCGCGGCAGGAGAGACAAATCCATGTTTTCGCGCCTTTTTTGCGATTTCAAGGTCGAAAAACACATAGGCCCCAAAAATAAAGAAACGGCTGTCCAGCCAAAACTGAGGCTTCAAACTTGATGAAAACAGTCTCTCCCACAATAACTCAAGGGCCGCTTGTGTTTTTTAGGCCTTTGCAAGCTATCGGAAGTGTGTGCGCGGCAGGAGAGACAAATCCATGTTTTCGCGCCTTTTTTGCGATTTCAAGGTCGAAAAACACATAGGCCCCAAAATGAAAGAAACGGCTGGCGCGCCAAAACTATGGCTTCAAACTTGATGAAAACAGTCTCTCCCATAATAACTCACGGGCTGCTTGTGTTTTTTAGGCCTTTGCAAGCTATCGGAAGTGTGTGCGCGGCAGGAGAGACAAATCCATGTTTTCGCGCCTTTTTTGCGATTTCAAGGTCGAAAAACACATAGGCCCCAAAATGAAAGAAACGGCTGGCACGCCAAAACTATGGCTTCAAACTTGATGAAAACAGTCTCTCCCATAATAACTCACGGACTGCTTGTGTTTTTTAGGCCTTTGCAAGCTATCGGAAGTGTGTGCGCGGCAGGAGAGACAAATCCATGTTTTCGCGCCTTTTTTGCGATTTCCAGGTCGAAAAACACACAGACCCCAAAAATAAAGACACGGCTGTCCAGCCAAAACTGAGGCTTCAAACTTGATGAAAACAGTCTCTCCCACAATAACTCAAGGGCCGCTTGTGTTTTTTAGGCCTTCGCAAGCTATCGGAAGTGTGTGCGCGGCAGGAGAGACAAATCCATGTTTTCGCGCCTTTTTTGCGATTTCAAGGTCGAAAAACACATAGGCCCCAAAATGAAAGAAACGGCTGGCGCGCCAAAACTATGGCTTCAAACTTGATGAAAACAGTCTCTCCCATAATAACTCACGGGCTGCTTGTGTTTTTTAGGCCTTTGCAAGCTATCGGAAGTGTGTGCGCGGCAGGAGAGACAAATCCATGTTTTCGCGCCTTTTTTGCGATTTCAAGGTCGAAAAACACATAGGCCCCAAAATGAAAGAAACGGCTGGCGCGCCAAAACTATGGCTTCAAACTTGATGAAAACAGTCTCTCCCATGATAACTCACGGGCTGCTTGTGTTTTTTAGGCCTTTGCAAGCTATCGGAAGTGTGTGCGCGGCAGGAGAGACAAATCCATGTTTTCGCGCCTTTTTTGCGATTTCAAGGTCGAAAAACACATAGGCCCCAAAAATAAAGAAACGGCTGTCCAGCCAAAACTGAGGCTTCAAACTTGATGAAAACAGTCTCTCCCACAATAACTCAAGGGCCGCTTGTGTTTTTTAGGCCTTTGCAAGCTATCGGAAGTGTGTGCGCGGCAGGAGAGACAAATCCATGTTTTCGCGCCTTTTTTGCGATTTCAAGGTCGAAAAACACATAGGCCCCAAAATGAAAGAAACGGCTGGCGCGCCAAAACTATGGCTTCAAACTTGATGAAAACAGTCTCTCCCATAATAACTCACGGACTGCTTGTGTTTTTTAGGCCTTTGCAAGCTATCGGAAGTGTGTGCGCGGCAGGAGAGACAAATCCATGTTTTCGCGCCTTTTTTGCGATTTCCAGGTCGAAAAACACACAGACCCCAAAAATAAAGACACGGCTGTCCAGCCAAAACTGAGGCTTCAAACTTGATGAAAACAGTCTCTCCCACAATAACTCAAGGGCCGCTTGTGTTTTTTAGGCCTTCGCAAGCTATCGGAAGTGTGTGCGCGGCAGGAGAGACAAATCCATGTTTTCGCGCCTTTTTTGCGATTTCAAGGTCGAAAAACACATAGGCCCCAAAATGAAAGAAACGGCTGGCGCGCCAAAACTATGGCTTCAAACTTGATGAAAACAGTCTCTCCCATAATAACTCACGGGCTGCTTGTGTTTTTTAGGCCTTTGCAAGCTATCGGAAGTGTGTGCGCGGCAGGAGAGACAAATCCATGTTTTCGCGCCTTTTTTGCGATTTCAAGGTCGAAAAACACATAGGCCCCAAAATGAAAGAAACGGCTGGCGCGCCAAAACTATGGCTTCAAACTTGATGAAAACAGTCTCTCCCATAATAACTCACGGGCTGCTTGTGTTTTTTAGGCCTTTGCAAGCTATCGGAAGTGTGTGCGCGGCAGGAGAGACAAATCCATGTTTTCGCGCCTTTTTTGCGATTTCAAGGTCGAAAAAACACATAGGCCCCAAAATGAAAGAAACGGCTGGCACGCCAAAACTATGGCTTCAAACTTGATGAAAACAGTCTCTCCCATAATAACTCACGGACTGCTTGTGTTTTTTAGGCCTTTGCAAGCTATCGGAAGTGTGTGCGCGGCAGGAGAGACAAATCCATGTTTTCGCGCCTTTTTTGCGATTTCCAGGTCGAAAAACACACAGACCCCAAAAATAAAGAAACGGCTGTCCAGCCAAAACTGAGGCTTCAAACTTGATGAAAACAGTCTCTCCCACAATAACTCAAGGGCCGCTTGTGTTTTTTAGGCCTTCGCAAGCTATCGGAAGTGTGTGCGCGGCAGGAGAGACAAATCCATGTTTTCGCGCCTTTTTTGCGATTTCAAGGTCGAAAAACACATAGGCCCCAAAATGAAAGAAACGGCTGGCGCGCCAAAACTATGGCTTCAAACTTGATGAAAACAGTCTCTCCCATAATAACTCACGGGCTGCTTGTGTTTTTTAGGCCTTTGCAAGCTATCGGAAGTGTGTGCGCGGCAGGAGAGACAAATCCATGTTTTCGCGCCTTTTTTGCGATTTCAAGGTCGAAAAACACATAGGCCCCAAAATGAAAGAAACGGCTGGCGCGCCAAAACTATGGCTTCAAACTTGATGAAAACAGTCTCTCCCATAATAACTCACGGGCTGCTTGTGTTTTTTAGGCCTTTGCAAGCTATCGGAAGTGTGTGCGCGGCAGGAGAGACAAATCCATGTTTTCGCGCCTTTTTTGCGATTTCAAGGTCGAAAAAACACATAGGCCCCAAAATGAAAGAAACGGCTGGCACGCCAAAACTATGGCTTCAAACTTGATGAAAACAGTCTCTCCCATAATAACTCACGGACTGCTTGTGTTTTTTAGGCCTTTGCAAGCTATCGGAAGTGTGTGCGCGGCAGGAGAGACAAATCCATGTTTTCGCGCCTTTTTTGCGATTTCCAGGTCGAAAAACACACAGACCCCAAAAATAAAGAAACGGCTGTCCAGCCAAAACTGAGGCTTCAAACTTGATGAAAACAGTCTCTCCCACAATAACTCAAGGGCCGCTTGTGTTTTTTAGGCCTTCGCAAGCTATCGGAAGTGTGTGCGCGGCAGGAGAGACAAATCCATGTTTTCGCGCATTTTTTGCGATTTCAAGGTCGAAAAACACATAGGCCCCAAAATGAAAGAAACGGCTGCCGCGCCAAAACTATGGCTTCAAACTTGATGAAAACAGTCTCTCCCACAATAACTCAAGGGCCGCTTGTGTTTTTTAGGCCTTTGCAAGCTATCGGAAGTGTGTGCGCGGCAGGAGAGACAAATCCATGTTTTCGCGCCTTTTTTGCGATTTCAAGGTCGAAAAACACATAGGCCCCAAAATGAAAGAAACGGCTGGCGCGCCAAAACTATGGCTTCAAACTTGATGAAAACAGTCTCTCCCATATTAACTCACGGGCTGCTTGTGTTTTTTAGGCCTTTGCAAGCTATCGGAAGTGTGTGCGCGGCAGGAGAGACAAATCCATGTTTTCGCGCCTTTTTTGCGATTTCAAGGTCGAAAAACACATAGGCCCCAAAATGAAAGAAACGGCTGGCGCGCCAAAACTATGGCTTCAAACTTGATGAAAACAGTCTCTCCCATAATAACTCACGGGCTGCTTGTGTTTTTTAGGCCTTTGCAAGCTATCGGAAGTGTGTGCGCGGCAGGAGAGACAAATCCATGTTTTCGCGCCTTTTTTGCGATTTCAAGGTCGAAAAACACATAGGCCCCAAAATGAAAGAAACGACTGCCGCGCCAAAACTATGGCTTCAAACTTGATGAAAACAGTCTCTCCCATATTAACTCACGGGCTGATTGTGTTTTTTAGGCCTTCGCAAGCTATCGGAAGTGTGTGCGCAGCAGGAGAGACAAATCTATTTTTTCGCGCCTGTTTTGCCATTTCCAGGTCGAAAAACACACAGACCCCAAAAATAAAGAAACGGCTGTCCAGCCAAAACTGAGGCTTCAAACTTGATGAAAACAGTCTCTCCCACAATAACTCAAGGGCCGCTTGTGTTTTTTAGGCCTTTGCAAGCTATCGGAAGTGTGTGCGCGGCAGGAGAGACAAATCCATGTTTTCGCGCCTTTTTTGCGATTTCAAGGTCGAAAAACACATAGGCCCCAAAATGAAAGAAACGGCTGGCGCGCCAAAACTATGGCTTCAAACTTGATGAAAACAGTCTCTCCCATAATAACTCACGGGCTGCTTGTGTTTTTTAGGCCTTTGCAAGCTATCGGAAGTGTGTGCGCGGCAGGAGAGACAAATCCATGTTTTCGCGCCTTTTTTGCGATTTCAAGGTCGAAAAACACATAGGCCCCAAAATGAAAGAAACGGCTGGCACGCCAAAACTATGGCTTCAAACTTGATGAAAACAGTCTCTCCCATAATAACTCACGGACTGCTTGTGTTTTTTAGGCCTTTGCAAGCTATCGGAAGTGTGTGCGCGGCAGGAGAGACAAATCCATGTTTTCGCGCCTTTTTTGCGATTTCCATGTCGAAAAACACACAGACCCCAAAAATAAAGACACGGCTGTCCAGCCAAAACTGAGGCTTCAAACTTGATGAAAACAGTCTCTCCCACAATAACTCAAGGGCCGCTTGTGTTTTTTAGGCCTTCGCAAGCTATCGGAAGTGTGTGCGCGGCAGGAGAGACAAATCCATGTTTTCGCGCCTTTTTTGCGATTTCAAGGTCGAAAAACACATAGGCCCCAAAATGAAAGAAACGGCTGGCGCGCCAAAACTATGGCTTCAAACTTGATGAAAACAGTCTCTCCCATAATAACTCACGGGCTGCTTGTGTTTTTTAGGCCTTTGCAAGCTATCGGAAGTGTGTGCGCGGCAGGAGAGACAAATCCATGTTTTCGCGCCTTTTTTGCGATTTCAAGGTCGAAAAACACATAGGCCCCAAAATGAAAGAAACGGCTGGCGCGCCAAAACTATGGCTTCAAACTTGATGAAAACAGTCTCTCCCATGATAACTCACGGGCTGCTTGTGTTTTTTAGGCCTTTGCAAGCTATCGGAAGTGTGTGCGCGGCAGGAGAGACAAATCCATGTTTTCGCGCCTTTTTTGCGATTTCAAGGTCGAAAAACACATAGGCCCCAAAAATAAAGAAACGGCTGTCCAGCCAAAACTGAGGCTTCAAACTTGATGAAAACAGTCTCTCCCACAATAACTCAAGGGCCGCTTGTGTTTTTTAGGCCTTTGCAAGCTATCGGAAGTGTGTGCGCGGCAGGAGAGACAAATCCATGTTTTCGCGCCTTTTTTGCGATTTCAAGGTCGAAAAACACATAGGCCCCAAAATGAAAGAAACGGCTGGCGCGCCAAAACTATGGCTTCAAACTTGATGAAAACAGTCTCTCCCATAATAACTCACGGACTGCTTGTGTTTTTTAGGCCTTTGCAAGCTATCGGAAGTGTGTGCGCGGCAGGAGAGACAAATCCATGTTTTCGCGCCTTTTTTGCGATTTCCAGGTCGAAAAACACACAGACCCCAAAAATAAAGACACGGCTGTCCAGCCAAAACTGAGGCTTCAAACTTGATGAAAACAGTCTCTCCCACAATAACTCAAGGGCCGCTTGTGTTTTTTAGGCCTTCGCAAGCTATCGGAAGTGTGTGCGCGGCAGGAGAGACAAATCCATGTTTTCGCGCCTTTTTTGCGATTTCAAGGTCGAAAAACACATAGGCCCCAAAATGAAAGAAACGGCTGGCGCGCCAAAACTATGGCTTCAAACTTGATGAAAACAGTCTCTCCCATAATAACTCACGGGCTGCTTGTGTTTTTTAGGCCTTTGCAAGCTATCGGAAGAGTGTGCGCGGCAGGAGAGACAAATCCATGTTTTCGCGCCTTTTTTGCGATTTCAAGGTCGAAAAACACATAGGCCCCAAAATGAAAGAAACTGCTGGCGCGCCAAAACTATGGCTTCAAACTTGATGAAAACAGTCTCTCCCATGATAACTCACGGGCTGCTTGTGTTTTTTAGGCCTTTGCAAGCTATCGGAAGTGTGTGCGCGGCAGGAGAGACAAATCCATGTTTTCGCGCCTTTTTTGCGATTTCAAGGTCGAAAAACACATAGGCCCCAAAAATAAAGAAACGGCTGTCCAGCCAAAACTGAGTCTTCAAACTTGATGAAAACAGTCTCTCCCACAATAACTCAAGGGCCGCTTGTGTTTTTTAGGCCTTTGCAAGCTATCGGAAGTGTGTGCGCGGCAGGAGAGACAAATCCATGTTTTCGCGCCTTTTTTGCGATTTCAAGGTCGAAAAACACATAGGCCCCAAAAATAAAGAAACGGCTGTCCAGCCAAAACTGAGGCTTCAAACTTGATGAAAACAGTCTCTCCCACAATAACTCAAGGGCCGCTTGTGTTTTTTAGGCCTTTGCAAGCTATCGGAAGTGTGTGCGCGGCAGGAGAGACAAATCCATGTTTTCGCGCCTTTTTTGCGATTTCAAGGTCGAAAAACACATAGGCCCCAAAATGAAAGAAACGGCTGGCGCGCCAAAACTATGGCTTCAAACTTGATGAAAACAGTCTCTCCCATATTAACTCACGGGCTGATTGTGTTTTTTAGGCCTTCGCAAGCTATCGGAAGTGTGTGCGCAGCAGGAGAGACAAATCTATGTTTTCGCGCCTGTTTTGCCATTTCCAGGTCGAAAAACACACAGACCCCAAAAATAAAGAAACTGCTGTCCAGCCAAAACTGAGGCTTCAAACTTGATGAAAACAGTCTCTCCCACAATAACTCAAGGGCCGCTTGTGTTTTTTAGGCCTTTGCAAGCTATCGGAAGTGTGTGCGCGGCAGGAGAGACAAATCCATGTTTTCGCGCCTTTTTTGCGATTTCAAGGTCGAAAAACACATAGGCCCCAAAATGAAAGAAACGGCTGGCGCGCCAAAACTATGGCTTCAAACTTGATGAAAACAGTCTCTCCCATATTAACTCACGGGCTGCTTGTGTTTTTTAGGCCTTTGCAAGCTATCGGAAGTGTGTGCGCGGCAGGAGAGACAAATCCATGTTTTCGCGCCTTTTTTGCGATTTCAAGGTCGAAAAACACATAGGCCCCAAAATGAAAGAAACGGCTGGCGCGCCAAAACTATGGCTTCAAACTTGATGAAAACAGTCTCTCCCATAATAACTCACGGGCTGCTTGTGTTTTTTAGGCCTTTGCAAGCTATCGGAAGTGTGTGCGCGGCAGGAGAGACAAATCCATGTTTTCGCGCCTTTTTTGCGATTTCAAGGTCGAAAAACACATAGGCCCCAAAATGAAAGAAACGGCTGGCGCGCCAAAACTATGGCTTCAAACTTGATGAAAACAGTCTCTCCCATATTAACTCACGGGCTGATTGTGTTTTTTAGGCCTTCGCAAGCTATCGGAAGTGTGTGCGCAGCAGGAGAGACAAATCTATGTTTTCGCGCCTGTTTTGCCATTTCCAGGTCGAAAAACACACAGACCCCAAAAATAAAGAAACTGCTGTCCAGCCAAAACTGAGGCTTCAAACTTGATGAAAACAGTCTCTCCCACAATAACTCAAGGGCCGCTTGTGTTTTTTAGGCCTTTGCAAGCTATCGGAAGTGTGTGCGCGGCAGGAGAGACAAATCCATGTTTTCGCGCCTTTTTTGCGATTTCAAGGTCGAAAAACACATAGGCCCCAAAATGAAAGAAACGGCTGGCGCGCCAAAACTATGGCTTCAAACTTGATGAAAACAGTCTCTCCCATAATAACTCAAAGGCTGCTTGTGTTTTTTAGGCCTTTGCAAGCTATCGGAAGTGTGTGCGCGGCAGGAGAGACAAATCCATGTTTTCGCGCCTTTTTTGCGATTTCAAGGTCGAAAAAACACATAGGCCCCAAAATGAAAGAAACGGCTGGCACGCCAAAACTATGGCTTCAAACTTGATGAAAACAGTCTCTCCCATAATAACTCAAGGACTGCTTGTGTTTTTTAGGCCTTTGCAAGCTATCGGAAGTGTGTGCGCGGCAGGAGAGACAAATCCATGTTTTCGCGCCTTTTTTGCGATTTCCAGGTCGAAAAACACACAGACCCCAAAAATAAAGAAACGGCTGTCCAGCCAAAACTGAGGCTTCAAACTTGATGAAAACAGTCTCTCCCACAATAACTCAATGGCCGCTTGTGTTTTTTAGGCCTTCGCAAGCTATCGGAAGTGTGTGCGCGGCAGGAGAGACAAATCCATGTTTTCGCGCCTTTTTTGCGATTTCAAGGTCGAAAAACACATAGGCCCCAAAATGAAAGAAACGGCTGGCGCGCCAAAACTATGGCTTCAAACTTGATGAAAACAGTCTCTCCCATATTAACTCACGGGCTGCTTGTGTTTTTTAGGCTTTTGCAAGCTATCGGAAGTGTGTGCGCGGCAGGAGAGACAAATCCATGTTTTCGCGCCTTTTTTGCGATTTCAAGGTCGAAAAACACATAGGCCCCAAAATGAAAGAAACGGCTGGCGCGCCAAAACTATGGCTTCAAACTTGATGAAAACAGTCTCTCCCATAATAACTCACGGGCTGCTTGTGTTTTTTAGGCCTTTGCAAGCTATCGGAAGTGTGTGCGCGGCAGGAGAGACAAATCCATGTTTTCGCGCCTTTTTTGCGATTTCAAGGTCGAAAAACACATAGGCCCCAAAATGAAAGAAACGGCTGGCGCGCCAAAACTATGGCTTCAAACTTGATGAAAACAGTCTCTCCCATAATAACTCACGGACTGCTTGTGTTTTTTAGGCCTTTGCAAGCTATCGGAAGTGTGTGCGCGGCAGGAGAGACAAATCCATGTTTTCGCGCCTTTTTTGCGATTTCAAGGTCGAAAAACACATAGGCCCCAAAATGAAAGAAACGGCTGGCGCGCCAAAACTATGGCTTCAAACTTGATGAAAACAGTCTCTCCCATAATAACTCACGGGCTGCTTGTGTTTTTTAGGCCTTTGCAAGCTATCGGAAGTGTGTGCGCGGCAGGAGAGACAAATCCATGTTTTCGCGCCTTTTTTGCGATTTCAAGGTCGAAAAAACACATAGGCCCCAAAATGAAAGAAACGGCTGGCACGCCAAAACTATGGCTTCAAACTTGATGAAAACAGTCTCTCCCATAATAACTCACGGACTGCTTGTGTTTTTTAGGCCTTTGCAAGCTATCGGAAGTGTGTGCGCGGCAGGAGAGACAAATCCATGTTTTCGCGCCTTTTTTGCGATTTCCAGGTCGAAAAACACACAGACCCCAAAAATAAAGAAACGGCTGTCCAGCCAAAACTGAGGCTTCAAACTTGATGAAAACAGTCTCTCCCACAATAACTCAAGGGCCGCTTGTGTTTTTTAGGCCTTCGCAAGCTATCGGAAGTGTGTGCGCGGCAGGAGAGACAAATCCATGTTTTCGCGCCTTTTTTGCGATTTCAAGGTCGAAAAACACATAGGCCCCAAAATGAAAGAAACGGCTGGCGCGCCAAAACTATGGCTTCAAACTTGATGAAAACAGTCTCTCCCATAATAACTCACGGGCTGCTTGTGTTTTTTAGGCCTTTGCAAGCTATCGGAAGTGTGTGCGCGGCAGGAGAGACAAATCCATGTTTTCGCGCCTTTTTTGCGATTTCAAGGTCGAAAAAACACATAGGCCCCAAAATGAAAGAAACGGCTGGCGCGCCAAAACTATGGCTTCAAACTTGATGAAAACAGTCTCTCCCATAATAACTCACGGGCTGCTTGTGTTTTTTAGGCCTTTGCAAGCTATCGGAAGTGTGTGCGCGGCAGGAGAGACAAATCCATGTTTTCGCGCCTTTTTTGCGATTTCAAGGTCGAAAAACACATAGGCCCCAAAATGAAAGAAACGACTGCCGCGCCAAAACTATGGCTTCAAACTTGATGAAAACAGTCTCTCCCATATTAACTCACGGGCTGATTGTGTTTTTTAGGCCTTCGCAAGCTATCGGAAGTGTGTGCGCAGCAGGAGAGACAAATCTATGTTTTCGCGCCTGTTTTGCCATTTCCAGGTCGAAAAACACACAGACCCCAAAAATAAAGAAACGGCTGTCCAGCCAAAACTGAGGCTTCAAACTTGATGAAAACAGTCTCTCCCACAATAACTCAAGGGCCGCTTGTGTTTTTTAGGCCTTTGCAAGCTATCGGAAGTGTGTGCGCGGCAGGAGAGACAAATCCATGTTTTCGCGCCTTTTTTGCGATTTCAAGGTCGAAAAACACATAGGCCCCAAAATGAAAGAAACGGCTGGCGCGCCAAAACTATGGCTTCAAACTTGATGAAAACAGTCTCTCCCATATTAACTCACGGGCTGATTGTGTTTTTTAGGCCTTCGCAAGCTATCGGAAGTGTGTGCGCAGCAGGAGAGACAAATCTATGTTTTCGCGCCTGTTTTGCCATTTCCAGGTCGAAAAACACACAGACCCCAAAAATAAAGAAACTGCTGTCCAGCCAAAACTGAGGCTTCAAACTTGATGAAAACAGTCTCTCCCACAATAACTCAAGGGCCGCTTGTGTTTTTTAGGCCTTTGCAAGCTATCGGAAGTGTGTGCGCGGCAGGAGAGACAAATCCATGTTTTCGCGCCTTTTTTGCGATTTCAAGGTCGAAAAACACATAGGCCCCAAAATGAAAGAAACGGCTGGCGCGCCAAAACTATGGCTTCAAACTTGATGAAAACAGTCTCTCCCATAATAACTCAAAGGCTGCTTGTGTTTTTTAGGCCTTTGCAAGCTATCGGAAGTGTGTGCGCGGCAGGAGAGACAAATCCATGTTTTCGCGCCTTTTTTGCGATTTCAAGGTCGAAAAAACACATAGGCCCCAAAATGAAAGAAACGGCTGGCACGCCAAAACTATGGCTTCAAACTTGATGAAAACAGTCTCTCCCATAATAACTCACGGACTGCTTGTGTTTTTTAGGCCTTTGCAAGCTATCGGAAGTGTGTGCGCGGCAGGAGAGACAAATCCATGTTTTCGCGCCTTTTTTGCGATTTCCAGGTCGAAAAACACACAGACCCCAAAAATAAAGAAACGGCTGTCCAGCCAAAACTGAGGCTTCAAACTTGATGAAAACAGTCTCTCCCACAATAACTCAAGGGCCGCTTGTGTTTTTTAGGCCTTCGCAAGCTATCGGAAGTGTGTGCGCGGCAGGAGAGACAAATCCATGTTTTCGCGCCTTTTTTGCGATTTCAAGGTCGAAAAACACATAGGCCCCAAAATGAAAGAAACGGCTGGCGCGCCAAAACTATGGCTTCAAACTTGATGAAAACAGTCTCTCCCATATTAACTCACGGGCTGCTTGTGTTTTTTAGGCCTTTGCAAGCTATCGGAAGTGTGTGCGCGGCAGGAGAGACAAATCCATGTTTTCGCGCCTTTTTTGCGATTTCAAGGTCGAAAAACACATAGGCCCCAAAATGAAAGAAACGGCTGGCGCGCCAAAACTATGGCTTCAAACTTGATGAAAACAGTCTCTCCCATAATAACTCACGGGCTGCTTGTGTTTTTTAGGCCTTTGCAAGCTATCGGAAGTGTGTGCGCGGCAGGAGAGACAAATCCATGTTTTCGCGCCTTTTTTGCGATTTCAAGGTCGAAAAACACATAGGCCCCAAAATGAAAGAAACGGCTGGCGCGCCAAAACTATGGCTTCAAACTTGATGAAAACAGTCTCTCCCATAATAACTCACGGGCTGCTTGTGTTTTTTAGGCCTTTGCAAGCTATCGGAAGTGTGTGCGCGGCAGGAGAGACAAATCCATGTTTTCGCGCCTTTTTTGCGATTTCCAGGTCGAAAAACACACAGACCCCAAAAATAAAGAAACGGCTGTCCAGCCAAAACTGAGGCTTCAAACTTGATGAAAACAGTCTCTCCCACAATAACTCAAGGGCCGCTTGTGTTTTTTAGGCCTTCGCAAGCTATCGGAAGTGTGTGCGCGGCAGGAGAGACAAATCCATGTTTTCGCGCCTTTTTTGCGATTTCAAGGTCGAAAAACACATAGGCCCCAAAATGAAAGAAACGGCTGGCGCGCCAAAACTATGGCTTCAAACTTGATGAAAACAGTCTCTCCCATATTAACTCACGGGCTGCTTGTGTTTTTTAGGCCTTTGCAAGCTATCGGAAGTGTGTGCGCGGCAGGAGAGACAAATCCATGTTTTCGCGCCTTTTTTGCGATTTCAAGGTCGAAAAACACATAGGCCCCAAAATGAAAGAAACGGCTGGCGCGCCAAAACTATGGCTTCAAACTTGATGAAAACAGTCTCTCCCATAATAACTCACGGGCTGCTTGTGTTTTTTAGGCCTTTGCAAGCTATCGGAAGTGTGTGCGCGGCAGGAGAGACAAATCCATGTTTTCGCGCCTTTTTTGCGATTTCAAGGTCGAAAAACACATAGGCCCCAAAATGAAAGAAACGGCTGGCGCGCCAAAACTATGGCTTCAAACTTGATGAAAACAGTCTCTCCCATAATAACTCACGGGCTGCTTGTGTTTTTTAGGCCTTTGCAAGCTATCGGAAGTGTGTGCGCGGCAGGAGAGACAAATCCATGTTTTCGCGCCTTTTTTGCGATTTCCAGGTCGAAAAACACACAGACCCCAAAAATAAAGAAACGGCTGTCCAGCCAAAACTGAGGCTTCAAACTTGATGAAAACAGTCTCTCCCACAATAACTCAAGGGCCGCTTGTGTTTTTTAGGCCTTCGCAAGCTATCGGAAGTGTGTGCGCGGCAGGAGAGACAAATCCATGTTTTCGCGCCTTTTTTGCGATTTCAAGGTCGAAAAACACATAGGCCCCAAAATGAAAGAAACGGCTGGCGCGCCAAAACTATGGCTTCAAACTTGATGAAAACAGTCTCTCCCATAATAACTCACGGGCTGCTTGTGTTTTTTAGGCCTTTGCAAGCTATCGGAAGTGTGTGCGCGGCAGGAGAGACAAATCCATGTTTTCGCGCCTTTTTTGCGATTTCAAGGTCGAAAAAACACATAGGCCCCAAAATGAAAGAAACGGCTGGCACGCCAAAACTATGGCTTCAAACTTGATGAAAACAGTCTCTCCCATAATAACTCACGGACTGCTTGTGTTTTTTAGGCCTTTGCAAGCTATCGGAAGTGTGTGCGCGGCAGGAGAGACAAATCCATGTTTTCGCGCCTTTTTTGCGATTTCCAGGTCGAAAAACACACAGACCCCAAAAATAAAGAAACGGCTGTCCAGCCAAAACTGAGGCTTCAAACTTGATGAAAACAGTCTCTCCCACAATAACTCAAGGGCCGCTTGTGTTTTTTAGGCCTTCGCAAGCTATCGGAAGTGTGTGCGCGGCAGGAGAGACAAATCCATGTTTTCGCGCATTTTTTGCGATTTCAAGGTCGAAAAACACATAGGCCCCAAAATGAAAGAAACGGCTGCCGCGCCAAAACTATGGCTTCAAACTTGATGAAAACAGTCTCTCCCACAATAACTCAAGGGCCGCTTGTGTTTTTTAGGCCTTTGCAAGCTATCGGAAGTGTGTGCGCGGCAGGAGAGACAAATCCATGTTTTCGCGCCTTTTTTGCGATTTCAAGGTCGAAAAACACATAGGCCCCAAAATGAAAGAAACGGCTGGCGCGCCAAAACTATGGCTTCAAACTTGATGAAAACAGTCTCTCCCATATTAACTCACGGGCTGCTTGTGTTTTTTAGGCCTTTGCAAGCTATCGGAAGTGTGTGCGCGGCAGGAGAGACAAATCCATGTTTTCGCGCCTTTTTTGCGATTTCAAGGTCGAAAAACACATAGGCCCCAAAATGAAAGAAACGGCTGGCGCGCCAAAACTATGGCTTCAAACTTGATGAAAACAGTCTCTCCCATAATAACTCACGGGCTGCTTGTGTTTTTTAGGCCTTTGCAAGCTATCGGAAGTGTGTGCGCGGCAGGAGAGACAAATCCATGTTTTCGCGCCTTTTTTGCGATTTCAAGGTCGAAAAACACATAGGCCCCAAAATGAAAGAAACGGCTGGCGCGCCAAAACTATGGCTTCAAACTTGATGAAAACAGTCTCTCCCATATTAACTCACGGGCTGATTGTGTTTTTTAGGCCTTCGCAAGCTATCGGAAGTGTGTGCGCAGCAGGAGAGACAAATCTATGTTTTCGCGCCTGTTTTGCCATTTCCAGGTCGAAAAACACACAGACCCCAAAAATAAAGAAACTGCTGTCCAGCCAAAACTGAGGCTTCAAACTTGATGAAAACAGTCTCTCCCACAATAACTCAAGGGCCGCTTGTGTTTTTTAGGCCTTTGCAAGCTATCGGAAGTGTGTGCGCGGCAGGAGAGACAAATCCATGTTTTCGCGCCTTTTTTGCGATTTCAAGGTCGAAAAACACATAGGCCCCAAAATGAAAGAAACGGCTGGCGCGCCAAAACTATGGCTTCAAACTTGATGAAAACAGTCTCTCCCATAATAACTCAAAGGCTGCTTGTGTTTTTTAGGCCTTTGCAAGCTATCGGAAGTGTGTGCGCGGCAGGAGAGACAAATCCATGTTTTCGCGCCTTTTTTGCGATTTCAAGGTCGAAAAAACACATAGGCCCCAAAATGAAAGAAACGGCTGGCACGCCAAAACTATGGCTTCAAACTTGATGAAAACAGTCTCTCCCATAATAACTCAAGGACTGCTTGTGTTTTTTAGGCCTTTGCAAGCTATCGGAAGTGTGTGCGCGGCAGGAGAGACAAATCCATGTTTTCGCGCCTTTTTTGCGATTTCCAGGTCGAAAAACACACAGACCCCAAAAATAAAGAAACGGCTGTCCAGCCAAAACTGAGGCTTCAAACTTGATGAAAACAGTCTCTCCCACAATAACTCAAGGGCCGCTTGTGTTTTTTAGGCCTTCGCAAGCTATCGGAAGTGTGTGCGCGGCAGGAGAGACAAATCCATGTTTTCGCGCCTTTTTTGCGATTTCAAGGTCGAAAAACACATAGGCCCCAAAATGAAAGAAACGGCTGGCGCGCCAAAACTATGGCTTCAAACTTGATGAAAACAGTCTCTCCCATATTAACTCACGGGCTGCTTGTGTTTTTTAGGCTTTTGCAAGCTATCGGAAGTGTGTGCGCGGCAGGAGAGACAAATCCATGTTTTCGCGCCTTTTTTGCGATTTCAAGGTCGAAAAACACATAGGCCCCAAAATGAAAGAAACGGCTGGCGCGCCAAAACTATGGCTTCAAACTTGATGAAAACAGTCTCTCCCATAATAACTCACGGGCTGCTTGTGTTTTTTAGGCCTTTGCAAGCTATCGGAAGTGTGTGCGCGGCAGGAGAGACAAATCCATGTTTTCGCGCCTTTTTTGCGATTTCAAGGTCGAAAAACACATAGGCCCCAAAATGAAAGAAACGGCTGGCGCGCCAAAACTATGGCTTCAAACTTGATGAAAACAGTCTCTCCCATAATAACTCACGGACTGCTTGTGTTTTTTAGGCCTTTGCAAGCTATCGGAAGTGTGTGCGCGGCAGGAGAGACAAATCCATGTTTTCGCGCCTTTTTTGCGATTTCAAGGTCGAAAAACACATAGGCCCCAAAATGAAAGAAACGGCTGGCGCGCCAAAACTATGGCTTCAAACTTGATGAAAACAGTCTCTCCCATAATAACTCACGGGCTGCTTGTGTTTTTTAGGCCTTTGCAAGCTATCGGAAGTGTGTGCGCGGCAGGAGAGACAAATCCATGTTTTCGCGCCTTTTTTGCGATTTCAAGGTCGAAAAAACACATAGGCCCCAAAATGAAAGAAACGGCTGGCACGCCAAAACTATGGCTTCAAACTTGATGAAAACAGTCTCTCCCATAATAACTCACGGACTGCTTGTGTTTTTTAGGCCTTTGCAAGCTATCGGAAGTGTGTGCGCGGCAGGAGAGACAAATCCATGTTTTCGCGCCTTTTTTGCGATTTCCAGGTCGAAAAACACACAGACCCCAAAAATAAAGAAACGGCTGTCCAGCCAAAACTGAGGCTTCAAACTTGATGAAAACAGTCTCTCCCACAATAACTCAAGGGCCGCTTGTGTTTTTTAGGCCTTCGCAAGCTATCGGAAGTGTGTGCGCGGCAGGAGAGACAAATCCATGTTTTCGCGCCTTTTTTGCGATTTCAAGGTCGAAAAACACATAGGCCCCAAAATGAAAGAAACGGCTGGCGCGCCAAAACTATGGCTTCAAACTTGATGAAAACAGTCTCTCCCATAATAACTCACGGGCTGCTTGTGTTTTTTAGGCCTTTGCAAGCTATCGGAAGTGTGTGCGCGGCAGGAGAGACAAATCCATGTTTTCGCGCCTTTTTTGCGATTTCAAGGTCGAAAAAACACATAGGCCCCAAAATGAAAGAAACGGCTGGCGCGCCAAAACTATGGCTTCAAACTTGATGAAAACAGTCTCTCCCATAATAACTCACGGGCTGCTTGTGTTTTTTAGGCCTTTGCAAGCTATCGGAAGTGTGTGCGCGGCAGGAGAGACAAATCCATGTTTTCGCGCCTTTTTTGCGATTTCAAGGTCGAAAAACACATAGGCCCCAAAATGAAAGAAACGACTGCCGCGCCAAAACTATGGCTTCAAACTTGATGAAAACAGTCTCTCCCATATTAACTCACGGGCTGATTGTGTTTTTTAGGCCTTCGCAAGCTATCGGAAGTGTGTGCGCAGCAGGAGAGACAAATCTATGTTTTCGCGCCTGTTTTGCCATTTCCAGGTCGAAAAACACACAGACCCCAAAAATAAAGAAACGGCTGTCCAGCCAAAACTGAGGCTTCAAACTTGATGAAAACAGTCTCTCCCACAATAACTCAAGGGCCGCTTGTGTTTTTTAGGCCTTTGCAAGCTATCGGAAGTGTGTGCGCGGCAGGAGAGACAAATCCATGTTTTCGCGCCTTTTTTGCGATTTCAAGGTCGAAAAACACATAGGCCCCAAAATGAAAGAAACGGCTGGCGCGCCAAAACTATGGCTTCAAACTTGATGAAAACAGTCTCTCCCATATTAACTCACGGGCTGATTGTGTTTTTTAGGCCTTCGCAAGCTATCGGAAGTGTGTGCGCAGCAGGAGAGACAAATCTATGTTTTCGCGCCTGTTTTGCCATTTCCAGGTCGAAAAACACACAGACCCCAAAAATAAAGAAACTGCTGTCCAGCCAAAACTGAGGCTTCAAACTTGATGAAAACAGTCTCTCCCACAATAACTCAAGGGCCGCTTGTGTTTTTTAGGCCTTTGCAAGCTATCGGAAGTGTGTGCGCGGCAGGAGAGACAAATCCATGTTTTCGCGCCTTTTTTGCGATTTCAAGGTCGAAAAACACATAGGCCCCAAAATGAAAGAAACGGCTGGCGCGCCAAAACTATGGCTTCAAACTTGATGAAAACAGTCTCTCCCATAATAACTCAAAGGCTGCTTGTGTTTTTTAGGCCTTTGCAAGCTATCGGAAGTGTGTGCGCGGCAGGAGAGACAAATCCATGTTTTCGCGCCTTTTTTGCGATTTCAAGGTCGAAAAAACACATAGGCCCCAAAATGAAAGAAACGGCTGGCACGCCAAAACTATGGCTTCAAACTTGATGAAAACAGTCTCTCCCATAATAACTCACGGACTGCTTGTGTTTTTTAGGCCTTTGCAAGCTATCGGAAGTGTGTGCGCGGCAGGAGAGACAAATCCATGTTTTCGCGCCTTTTTTGCGATTTCCAGGTCGAAAAACACACAGACCCCAAAAATAAAGAAACGGCTGTCCAGCCAAAACTGAGGCTTCAAACTTGATGAAAACAGTCTCTCCCACAATAACTCAAGGGCCGCTTGTGTTTTTTAGGCCTTCGCAAGCTATCGGAAGTGTGTGCGCGGCAGGAGAGACAAATCCATGTTTTCGCGCCTTTTTTGCGATTTCAAGGTCGAAAAACACATAGGCCCCAAAATGAAAGAAACGGCTGGCGCGCCAAAACTATGGCTTCAAACTTGATGAAAACAGTCTCTCCCATAATAACTCACGGGCTGCTTGTGTTTTTTAGGCCTTTGCAAGCTATCGGAAGTGTGTGCGCGGCAGGAGAGACAAATCCATGTTTTCGCGCCTTTTTTGCGATTTCAAGGTCGAAAAACACATAGGCCCCAAAATGAAAGAAACGGCTGGCGCGCCAAAACTATGGCTTCAAACTTGATGAAAACAGTCTCTCCCATAATAACTCACGGGCTGCTTGTGTTTTTTAGGCCTTTGCAAGCTATCGGAAGTGTGTGCGCGGCAGGAGAGACAAATCCATGTTTTCGCGCCTTTTTTGCGATTTCCAGGTCGAAAAACACACAGACCCCAAAAATAAAGAAACGGCTGTCCAGCCAAAACTGAGGCTTCAAACTTGATGAAAACAGTCTCTCCCACAATAACTCAAGGGCCGCTTGTGTTTTTTAGGCCTTCGCAAGCTATCGGAAGTGTGTGCGCGGCAGGAGAGACAAATCCATGTTTTCGCGCCTTTTTTGCGATTTCAAGGTCGAAAAACACATAGGCCCCAAAATGAAAGAAACGGCTGGCGCGCCAAAACTATGGCTTCAAACTTGATGAAAACAGTCTCTCCCATATTAACTCACGGGCTGCTTGTGTTTTTTAGGCCTTTGCAAGCTATCGGAAGTGTGTGCGCGGCAGGAGAGACAAATCCATGTTTTCGCGCCTTTTTTGCGATTTCAAGGTCGAAAAACACATAGGCCCCAAAATGAAAGAAACGGCTGGCGCGCCAAAACTATGGCTTCAAACTTGATGAAAACAGTCTCTCCCATAATAACTCACGGGCTGCTTGTGTTTTTTAGGCCTTTGCAAGCTATCGGAAGTGTGTGCGCGGCAGGAGAGACAAATCCATGTTTTCGCGCCTTTTTTGCGATTTCAAGGTCGAAAAACACATAGGCCCCAAAATGAAAGAAACGGCTGGCGCGCCAAAACTATGGCTTCAAACTTGATGAAAACAGTCTCTCCCATAATAACTCACGGGCTGCTTGTGTTTTTTAGGCCTTTGCAAGCTATCGGAAGTGTGTGCGCGGCAGGAGAGACAAATCCATGTTTTCGCGCCTTTTTTGCGATTTCCAGGTCGAAAAACACACAGACCCCAAAAATAAAGAAACGGCTGTCCAGCCAAAACTGAGGCTTCAAACTTGATGAAAACAGTCTCTCCCACAATAACTCAAGGGCCGCTTGTGTTTTTTAGGCCTTCGCAAGCTATCGGAAGTGTGTGCGCGGCAGGAGAGACAAATCCATGTTTTCGCGCCTTTTTTGCGATTTCAAGGTCGAAAAACACATAGGCCCCAAAATGAAAGAAACGGCTGGCGCGCCAAAACTATGGCTTCAAACTTGATGAAAACAGTCTCTCCCATAATAACTCACGGGCTGCTTGTGTTTTTTAGGCCTTTGCAAGCTATCGGAAGTGTGTGCGCGGCAGGAGAGACAAATCCATGTTTTCGCGCCTTTTTTGCGATTTCAAGGTCGAAAAAACACATAGGCCCCAAAATGAAAGAAACGGCTGGCACGCCAAAACTATGGCTTCAAACTTGATGAAAACAGTCTCTCCCATAATAACTCACGGACTGCTTGTGTTTTTTAGGCCTTTGCAAGCTATCGGAAGTGTGTGCGCGGCAGGAGAGACAAATCCATGTTTTCGCGCCTTTTTTGCGATTTCCAGGTCGAAAAACACACAGACCCCAAAAATAAAGAAACGGCTGTCCAGCCAAAACTGAGGCTTCAAACTTGATGAAAACAGTCTCTCCCACAATAACTCAAGGGCCGCTTGTGTTTTTTAGGCCTTCGCAAGCTATCGGAAGTGTGTGCGCGGCAGGAGAGACAAATCCATGTTTTCGCGCATTTTTTGCGATTTCAAGGTCGAAAAACACATAGGCCCCAAAATGAAAGAAACGGCTGCCGCGCCAAAACTATGGCTTCAAACTTGATGAAAACAGTCTCTCCCACAATAACTCAAGGGCCGCTTGTGTTTTTTAGGCCTTTGCAAGCTATCGGAAGTGTGTGCGCGGCAGGAGAGACAAATCCATGTTTTCGCGCCTTTTTTGCGATTTCAAGGTCGAAAAACACATAGGCCCCAAAATGAAAGAAACGGCTGGCGCGCCAAAACTATGGCTTCAAACTTGATGAAAACAGTCTCTCCCATATTAACTCACGGGCTGCTTGTGTTTTTTAGGCCTTTGCAAGCTATCGGAAGTGTGTGCGCGGCAGGAGAGACAAATCCATGTTTTCGCGCCTTTTTTGCGATTTCAAGGTCGAAAAACACATAGGCCCCAAAATGAAAGAAACGACTGCCGCGCCAAAACTATGGCTTCAAACTTGATGAAAACAGTCTCTCCCATATTAACTCACGGGCTGATTGTGTTTTTTAGGCCTTCGCAAGCTATCGGAAGTGTGTGCGCAGCAGGAGAGACAAATCTATGTTTTCGCGCCTGTTTTGCCATTTCCAGGTCGAAAAACACACAGACCCCAAAAATAAAGAAACGGCTGTCCAGCCAAAACTGAGGCTTCAAACTTGATGAAAACAGTCTCTCCCATATTAACTCACGGGCTGATTGTGTTTTTTAGGCCTTCGCAAGCTATCGGAAGTGTGTGCGCAGCAGGAGAGACAAATCTATGTTTTCGCGCCTGTTTTGCCATTTCCAGGTCGAAAAACACACAGACCCCAAAAATAAAGAAACTGCTGTCCAGCCAAAACTGAGGCTTCAAACTTGATGAAAACAGTCTCTCCCACAATAACTCAAGGGCCGCTTGTGTTTTTTAGGCCTTTGCAAGCTATCGGAAGTGTGTGCGCGGCAGGAGAGACAAATCCATGTTTTCGCGCCTTTTTTGCGATTTCAAGGTCGAAAAACACATAGGCCCCAAAATGAAAGAAACGGCTGGCGCGCCAAAACTATGGCTTCAAACTTGATGAAAACAGTCTCTCCCATAATAACTCAAAGGCTGCTTGTGTTTTTTAGGCCTTTGCAAGCTATCGGAAGTGTGTGCGCGGCAGGAGAGACAAATCCATGTTTTCGCGCCTTTTTTGCGATTTCAAGGTCGAAAAAACACATAGGCCCCAAAATGAAAGAAACGGCTGGCACGCCAAAACTATGGCTTCAAACTTGATGAAAACAGTCTCTCCCATAATAACTCACGGACTGCTTGTGTTTTTTAGGCCTTTGCAAGCTATCGGAAGTGTGTGCGCGGCAGGAGAGACAAATCCATGTTTTCGCGCCTTTTTTGCGATTTCCAGGTCGAAAAACACACAGACCCCAAAAATAAAGAAACGGCTGTCCAGCCAAAACTGAGGCTTCAAACTTGATGAAAACAGTCTCTCCCACAATAACTCAAGGGCCGCTTGTGTTTTTTAGGCCTTCGCAAGCTATCGGAAGTGTGTGCGCGGCAGGAGAGACAAATCCATGTTTTCGCGCCTTTTTTGCGATTTCAAGGTCGAAAAACACATAGGCCCCAAAATGAAAGAAACGGCTGGCGCGCCAAAACTATGGCTTCAAACTTGATGAAAACAGTCTCTCCCATATTAACTCACGGGCTGCTTGTGTTTTTTAGGCCTTTGCAAGCTATCGGAAGTGTGTGCGCGGCAGGAGAGACAAATCCATGTTTTCGCGCCTTTTTTGCGATTTCAAGGTCGAAAAACACATAGGCCCCAAAATGAAAGAAACGGCTGGCGCGCCAAAACTATGGCTTCAAACTTGATGAAAACAGTCTCTCCCATAATAACTCACGGGCTGCTTGTGTTTTTTAGGCCTTTGCAAGCTATCGGAAGTGTGTGCGCGGCAGGAGAGACAAATCCATGTTTTCGCGCCTTTTTTGCGATTTCAAGGTCGAAAAACACATAGGCCCCAAAATGAAAGAAACGGCTGGCGCGCCAAAACTATGGCTTCAAACTTGATGAAAACAGTCTCTCCCATAATAACTCACGGGATGCTTGTGTTTTTTAGGCCTTTGCAAGCTATCGGAAGTGTGTGCGCGGCAGGAGAGACAAATCCATGTTTTCGCGCCTTTTTTGCGATTTCAAGGTCGAAAAACACATAGGCCCCAAAATGAAAGAAACGGCTGGCACGCCAAAACTATGGCTTCAAACTTGATGAAAACAGTCTCTCCCATAATAACTCACGGACTGCTTGTGTTTTTTAGGCCTTTGCAAGCTATCGGAAGTGTGTGCGCGGCAGGAGAGACAAATCCATGTTTTCGCGCCTTTTTTGCGATTTCCAGGTCGAAAAACACACAGACCCCAAAAATAAAGAAACGGCTGTCCAGCCAAAACTGAGGCTTCAAACTTGATGAAAACAGTCTCTCCCACAATAACTCAAGGGCCGCTTGTGTTTTTTAGGCCTTCGCAAGCTATCGGAAGTGTGTGCGCGGCAGGAGAGACAAATCCATGTTTTCGCGCCTTTTTTGCGATTTCAAGGTCGAAAAACACATAGGCCCCAAAATGAAAGAAACGGCTGGCGCGCCAAAACTATGGCTTCAAACTTGATGAAAACAGTCTCTCCCATAATAACTCACGGGCTGCTTGTGTTTTTTAGGCCTTTGCAAGCTATCGGAAGTGTGTGCGCGGCAGGAGAGACAAATCCATGTTTTCGCGCCTTTTTTGCGATTTCCAGGTCGAAAAACACACAGACCCCAAAAATAAAGAAACGGCTGTCCAGCCAAAACTGAGGCTTCAAACTTGATGAAAACAGTCTCTCCCACAATAACTCAAGGGCCGCTTGTGTTTTTTAGGCCTTCGCAAGCTATCGGAAGTGTGTGCGCGGCAGGAGAGACAAATCCATGTTTTCGCGCATTTTTTGCGATTTCAAGGTCGAAAAACACATAGGCCCCAAAATGAAGGAAACGGCTGCCGCGCCAAAACTATGGCTTCAAACTTGATGAAAACAGTCTCTCCCACAATAACTCAAGGGCCGCTTGTGTTTTTTAGGCCTTTGCAAGCTATCGGAAGTGTGTGCGCGGCAGGAGAGACAAATCCATGTTTTCGCGCCTTTTTTGCGATTTCAAGGTCGAAAAACACATAGGCCCCAAAATGAAAGAAACGGCTGGCGCGCCAAAACTATGGCTTCAAACTTGATGAAAACAGTCTCTCCCATATTAACTCACGGGCTGCTTGTGTTTTTTAGGCCTTTGCAAGCTATGGGAAGTGTGTGCGCGGCAGGAGAGACAAATCCATGTTTTCGCGCCTTTTTTGCGATTTCAAGGTCGAAAAACACATAGGCCCCAAAATGAAAGAAACGGCTGGCGCGCCAAAACTATGGCTTCA
The DNA here is from genome assembly GCF_951799395.1 of Argentina silus. Lineage (NCBI taxonomy): Eukaryota > Metazoa > Chordata > Actinopteri > Argentiniformes > Argentinidae > Argentina > Argentina silus. The sequence continues at coordinate 23,260,947 of NC_139665.1, forward strand.
AACTTGATGAAAACAGTCTCTCCCATAATAACTCACGGGCTGCTTGTGTTTTTTAGGCCTTTGCAAGCTATCGGAAGTGTGTGCGCAGCAGGAGAGACAAATCTATGTTTTCGCGCCTGTTTTGCCATTTCCAGGTCGAAAAACACACAGACCCCAAAAATAAAGAAACGGCTGTCCAGCCAAAACTGAGGCTTCAAACTTGATGAAAACAGTCTCTCCCACAATAACTCAAGGGCCGCTTGTGTTTTTTAGGCCTTTGCAAGCTATCGGAAGTGTGTGCGCGGCAGGAGAGACAAATCCATGTTTTCGCGCCTTTTTTGCGATTTCAAGGTCGAAAAACACATAGGCCCCAAAATGAAAGAAACGGCTGGCGCGCCAAAACTATGGCTTCAAACTTGATGAAAACAGTCACTCCCATAATAACTCACGGGCTGCTTGTGTTTTTTAGGCCTTTGCAAGCTATCGGAAGTGTGTGCGCGGCAGGAGAGACAAATCCATGTTTTCCGCCTTTTTTGCGATTTCAAGGTCGAAAAACACATAGGCCCCAAAATGAAAGAAACGGCTGGCACGCCAAAACTATGGCTTCAAACTTGATGAAAACAGTCTCTCCTATAATAACTCACGGACTGCTTGTGTTCTTTAGGCCTTTGCAAGCTATCGGAAGTGTGTGCGCGGCAGGAGAGACAAATCCATGTTTTCGCGCCTTTTTTGCGATTTCAAGGTCGAAAAACACATAGGCCCCAAAATGAAAGAAACGGCTGGCACGCCAAAACTATGGCTTCAAACTTGATGAAAACAGTCTCTCCTATAATAACTCACGGACTGCTTGTGTTTTTTAGGCCTTTGCAAGCTATCGGAAGTGTGTGCGCGGCAGGAGAGACAAATCCATGTTTTCGCGCCTTTTTTGCGATTTCCAGGTCGAAAAACACACAGACCCCAAAAATAAAGAAACGGCTGTCCAGCCAAAACTGAGGCTTCAAACTTGATGAAAACAGTCTCTCCCACAATAACTCAAGGGCCGCTTGTGTTTTTTAGGCCTTCGCAAGCTATCGGAAGTGTGTGCGCGGCAGGAGAGACAAATCCATGTTTTCGCGCCTTTTTTGCGATTTCAAGGTCGAAAAACACATAGGCCCCAAAATGAAAGAAACGGCTGGCACGCCAAAACTATGGCTTCAAACTTGATGAAAACAGTCTCTCCCATAATAACTCACGGACTGCTTGTGTTTTTTAGGTCTTTGCAAGCTATCGGAAGTGTGTGCGCGGCAGGAGAGACAAATCCATGTTTTCGCGCCTTTTTTGCGATTTCCAGGTCGAAAAACACACAGACCCCAAAAATAAAGAAACGGCTGTCCAGCCAAAACTGAGGCTTCAAACTTGATGAAAACAGTCTCTCCCACAATAACTCAAGGGCCGCTTGTGTTTTTTAGGCCTTCGCAAGCTATCGGAAGTGTGTGCGCGGCAGGAGAGACAAATCCATGTTTTCGCGCCTTTTTTGCGATTTCAAGGTCGAAAAACACATAGGCCCCAAAATGAAAGAAACGGCTGGCACGCCAAAACTATGGCTTCAAACTTGATGAAAACAGTCTCTCCCATAATAACTCATGGGCTGCTTGTGTTTTTTAGACCTTTGCAAGCTATCGGAAGTGTGTGCGCGGCAGGAGAGACAAATCCATGTTTTCGCGCCTTTTTTGCGATTTCCAGGTCGAAAAACACACAGACCCCAAAAATAAAGAAACGGCTGTCCAGCCAAAACTGAGGCTTCAAACTTGATGAAAACAGTCTCTCCCATATTAACTCACGGGCTGATTGTGTTTTTTAGGCCTTCGCAAGCTATCGGAAGTGTGTGCGCAGCAGGAGAGACAAATCTATGTTTTCGCGCCTGTTTTGCCATTTCCAGGTCGAAAAACACACAGACCCCAAAAATAAAGAAACTGCTGTCCAGCCAAAACTGAGGCTTCAAACTTGATGAAAACAGTCTCTCCCACAATAACTCAAGGGCCGCTTGTGTTTTTTAGGCCTTTGCAAGCTATCGGAAGTGTGTGCGCGGCAGGAGAGACAAATCCATGTTTTCGCGCCTTTTTTGCGATTTCAAGGTCGAAAAACACATAGGCCCCAAAATGAAAGAAACGGCTGGCGCGCCAAAACTATGGCTTCAAACTTGATGAAAACAGTCTCTCCCATAATAACTCAAAGGCTGCTTGTGTTTTTTAGGCCTTTGCAAGCTATCGGAAGTGTGTGCGCGGCAGGAGAGACAAATCCATGTTTTCGCGCCTTTTTTGCGATTTCAAGGTCGAAAAAACACATAGGCCCCAAAATGAAAGAAACGGCTGGCACGCCAAAACTATGGCTTCAAACTTGATGAAAACAGTCTCTCCCATAATAACTCACGGACTGCTTGTGTTTTTTAGGCCTTTGCAAGCTATCGGAAGTGTGTGCGCGCAGGAGAGACAAATCCATGTTTTCGCGCCTTTTTTGCGATTTCAAGGTCGAGAAACACATAGGCCCCAAAATGAAAGAAACGGCTGGCACGCCAAAACTATGGCTTCAAACTTGATGAAAACAGTCTCTCCCATAATAACTCATGGGCTGCTTGTGTTTTTTAGACCTTTGCAAGCTATCGGAAGTGTGTGCGCGGCAGGAGAGACAAATCCATGTTTTCGCGCCTTTTTTGCGATTTCCAGGTCGAAAAACACACAGACCCCAAAAATAAAGAAACGGCTGTCCAGCCAAAACTGAGGCTTCAAACTTGATGAAAACAGTCTCTCCCACAATAACTCAATGGCCGCTTGTGTTTTTTAGGCCTTCGCAAGCTATCGGAAGTGTGTGCGCGGCAGGAGAGACAAATCCATGTTTTCGCGCATTTTTTGCGATTTCAAGGTCGAAAAACACATAGACCCCAAAATGAAAGAAACGGCTGCCGCGCCAAAACTATGGCTTCAAACTTGATGAAAACAGTCTCTCCCATATTAACTCACGGGCTGATTGTGTTTTTTAGGCCTTCGCAAGCTATCGGAAGTGTGTGCGCAGCAGGAGAGACAAATCTATGTTTTCGCGCCTGTTTTGCCATTTCCAGGTCGAAAAACACACAGACCCCAAAAATAAAGAAACGGCTGTCCAGCCAAAACTGAGGCTTCAAACTTGATGAAAACAGTCTCTCCCACAATAACTCAAGGGCCGCTTGTGTTTTTTAGGCCTTCGCAAGCTATCAGAAGTGTGTGCGCGGCAGGAGAGACAAATCCATGTTTTTGCGCATTTTTTGCGATTTCAAGGTCGAAAAACACATAGGCCCCAAAATGAAAGAAACGGCTGCCGCGCCAAAACTATTGCTTCAAACTTGATGAAAACAGTCTCTCCCATATTAACTCACGGGCTGATTGTGTTTTTTAGGCCTTCGCAAGCTATCGGAAGTGTGTGCGCAGCAGGAGAGACAAATCTATGTTTTCGCGCCTTTTTTGCCATTTCCAGGTCGAAAAACACACAGAACCCAAAAATAAAGCAACGGCTGTCCAGCCAAAACTGAGGCTTCAAACTTGATGAAAACAGTCTCTCCCACAATAACTCAAGGGCCGCTTGTGTTTTTTAGGCCTTTGCAAGCTATCGGAAGTGTGTGCGCGGCAGGAGAGACAAATCCATGTTTTCGCGCCTTTTTTGCGATTTCAAGGTCGAAAAACACATAGGCCCCAAAATGAAAGAAACGGCTGCCGCGCCAAAACTATGGCTTCAAACTTGATGAAAACAGTCTCTCCCATAATAACTCACGGGCTGCTTGTGTTTTTAAGGCCTTTGCAAGCTATCGGAAGTGTGTGCGCGGCAGGAGAGACAAATCCATGTTTTCGCGCCTTTTTTGCGATTTCAAGGTCGAAAAACACATAGGCCCCAAAATGAAAGAAACGGCTGCCGCGCCAAAACTATTGCTTCAAACTTGATGAAAACAGTCTCTCCCATATTAACTCACGGGCTGATTGTGTTTTTTAGGCCTTCGCAAGCTATCGGAAGTGTGTGCGCAGCAGGAGAGACAAATCTATGTTTTCGCGCCTTTTTTGCCATTTCCAGGTCGAAAAACACACAGAACCCAAAAATAAAGCAACGGCTGGCGCGCCAAAACTATGGCTTCAAACTTGATGAAAACAGTCTTTCCCATAATAACTCACGGGCTGCTTGTGTTTTTTAGGCCTTTGCAAGCTATCGGAAATGTGTGCGCGGCAGGAGAGACAAATCCATGTTTTCGCGCCTTTTTTGCGATTTCAAGGTCGAAAAACACATAGGCCCCAAAATGAAAGAAACGGCTGGCGCGCCAAAACTATGGCTTCAAACTTGATGAAAACAGTCTCTCCCATATTAACTCACGGGCTGATTGTGTTTTTTAGGCCTTCGCAAGCTATCGGAAGTGTGTGCGCAGCAGGAGAGACAAATCTATGTTTTCGCGCCTGTTTTGCCATTTCCAGGTCGAAAAACACACAGACCCCAAAAATAAAGAAACGGCTGTCCAGCCAAAACTGAGGCTTCAAACTTGATGAAAACAGTCTCTCCCACAATAACTCAAGGGCCGCTTGTGTTTTTTAGGCCTTCGCAAGCTATCGGAAGTGTGTGCGCGTCAGGAGAGACAAATCCATGTTTTCGCGCATTTTTTGCGATTTCAAGGTCGAAAAACACATAGGCCCCAAAATGAAAGAAACGGCTGCCGCGCCAATACTATGGCTTCAAACTTGATGAAAACAGTCTCTCCCATAATAACTCACGGGCTGCTTGTGTTTTTTAGGCCTTTGCAAGCTATCGGAAGTGTGTGCGCGGCAGGAGATACAAATCCATGTTTTCGCGCCTTTTTTGCGATTTCAAGGTCGAAAAACACATAGGCCCCAAAATGAAAGAAACGGCTCCCGCGCCAAAACTATGGCTTCAAACTTGATGAAAACAGTCTCTCCCATATTAACTCACGGGCTGATTGTGTTTTTTAGGCCTTCGCAAGCTATCGGAAGTGTGTGCGCAGCAGGAGAGACAAATCTATGTTTTCGCGCCTGTTTTGCCATTTCCAGGTCGAAAAACACACAGACCCCAAAAATAAAGAAACGGCTGTCCAGCCAAAACTGAGGCTTCAAACTTGATGAAAACAGTCTCTCCCACAATAACTCAAGGGCCGCTTGTATTTTTTAGGCCTTCGCAAGCAATCGGAAGTGTGTGCGCGGCAGGAGAGACAAATCCATGTTTTCGCGCATTTTTTGCGATTTCAAGGTCGAAAAACACATAGGCCCCAAAATGAAAGAAACGGCTGCCGCGCCAAAACTATGGCTTCAAACTTGATGAAAACAGTCTCTCCCATAATAACTCACGGGCTGCTTGTGTTTTTTAGGCCTTTGCAAGCTATCGGAAGTGTGTGCGCGGCAGGAGAGACAAATCCATGTTTTCGCGCCTTTTTTGCGATTTCAAGGTCGAAAAACACATAGGCCCCAAAATGAAAGAAACGGCTGCCGCGCCAAAACTATGGCTTCAAACTTGATGAAAACAGTCTCTCCCATAATAACTCACGGGCTGCTTGTGTTTTTTAGGCCTTTGCAAGCTATCGGAAGTGTGTGCGCGGCAGGAGAGACAAATCCATGTTTTCGCGCCTTTTTTGCGATTTCAAGGTCGAAAAACACATAGGCCCCAAAATGAAAGAAACGGCTGCCGCGCCAAAACTATGGCTTCAAACTTGATGAAAACAGTCTCTCCCATAATAACTCACGGGCTGCTTGTGTTTTTTAGGCCTTCGCAAGCTATCGGAAGTGTGTGCGCGGCAGGAGAGACAAATCCATGTTTTCGCGCCTTTTTTGCGATTTCAAGGTCGAAAAACACATAGGCCCCAAAATGAAAGAAACGGCTGGCACGCCAAAACTATGGCTTCAAACTTGATGAAAACAGTCTCTCCCATAATAACTCACGGACTGCTTGTGTTTTTTAGGTCTTTGCAAGCTATCGGAAGTGTGTGCGCGGCAGGAGAGACAAATCCATGTTTTCGCGCCTTTTTTGCGATTTCCAGGTCGAAACAACACACAGACCCCAAAAATAAAGAAACGGCTGTCCAGCCAAAACTGAGGCTTCAAACTTGATGAAAACAGTCTCTCCCACAATAACTCAAGGGCCGCTTGTGTTTTTTAGGCCTTCGCAAGCTATCGGAAGTGTGTGCGCGGCAGGAGAGACAAATCCATGTTTTCGCGCCTTTTTTGCGATTTCAAGGTCGAAAAACACATAGGCCCCAAAATGAAAGAAACGGCTGGCACGCCAAAACTATGGCTTCAAACTTGATGAAAACAGTCTCTCCCATAATAACTCATGGGCTGCTTGTGTTTTTTAGACCTTTGCAAGCTATCGGAAGTGTGTGCGCGGCAGGAGAGACAAATCCATGTTTTCGCGCCTTTTTTGCGATTTCCAGGTCGAAAAACACACAGACCCCAAAAATAAAGAAACGGCTGTCCAGCCAAAACTGAGGCTTCAAACTTGATGAAAACAGTCTCTCCCACAATAACTCAAGGGCCGCTTGTGTTTTTTAGGCCTTCGCAAGCTATCGGAAGTGTGTGCGCGGCAGGAGAGACAAATCCATGTTTTCGCGCATTTTTTGCGATTTCAAGGTCGAAAAACACATAGACCCCAAAATGAAAGAAACGGCTGCCGCGCCAAAACTATGGCTTCAAACTTGATGAAAACAGTCTCTCCCATATTAACTCACGGGCTGATTGTGTTTTTTAGGCCTTCGCAAGCTATCGGAAGTGTGTGCGCAGCAGGAGAGACAAATCTATGTTTTCGCGCCTGTTTTGCCATTTCCAGGTCGAAAAACACACAGACCCCAAAAATAAAGAAACGGCTGTCCAGCCAAAACTGAGGCTTCAAACTTGATGAAAACAGTCTCTCCCACAATAACTCAAGGGCCGCTTGTGTTTTTTAGGCCTTCGCAAGCTATCAGAAGTGTGTGCGCGGCAGGAGAGACAAATCCATGTTTTCGCGCCTTTTTTGCGATTTCAAGGTCGAAAAACACATAGGCCCCAAAATGAAAGAAACGGCTGCCGCGCCAAAACTATGGCTTCAAACTTGATGAAAACAGTCTCTCCCATAATAACTCACGGGCTGCTTGTGTTTTTAAGGCCTTTGCAAGCTATCGGAAGTGTGTGCGCGGCAGGAGAGACAAATCCATGTTTTCGCGCCTTTTTTGCGATTTCAAGGTCGAAAAACACATAGGCCCCAAAATGAAAGAAACGGCTGCCGCGCCAAAACTATTGCTTCAAACTTGATGAAAACAGTCTCTCCCATATTAACTCACGGGCTGATTGTGTTTTTTAGGCCTTCGCAAGCTATCGGAAGTGTGTGCGCAGCAGGAGAGACAAATCTATGTTTTCGCGCCTTTTTTGCCATTTCCAGGTCGAAAAACACACAGAACCCAAAAATAAAGCAACGGCTGGCGCGCCAAAACTATGGCTTCAAACTTGATGAAAACAGTCTTTCCCATAATAACTCACGGGCTGCTTGTGTTTTTTAGGCCTTTGCAAGCTATCGGAAATGTGTGCGCGGCAGGAGAGACAAATCCATGTTTTCGCGCCTTTTTTGCGATTTCAAGGTCGAAAAACACATAGGCCCCAAAATGAAAGAAACGGCTGGCGCGCCAAAACTATGGCTTCAAACTTGATGAAAACAGTCTCTCCCATATTAACTCACGGGCTGATTGTGTTTTTTAGGCCTTCGCAAGCTATCGGAAGTGTGTGCGCAGCAGGAGAGACAAATCTATGTTTTCGCGCCTGTTTTGCCATTTCCAGGTCGAAAAACACACAGACCCCAAAAATAAAGAAACGGCTGTCCAGCCAAAACTGAGGCTTCAAACTTGATGAAAACAGTCTCTCCCACAATAACTCAAGGGCCGCTTGTGTTTTTTAGGCCTTCGCAAGCTATCGGAAGTGTGTGCGCGTCAGGAGAGACAAATCCATGTTTTCGCGCATTTTTTGCGATTTCAAGGTCGAAAAACACATAGGCCCCAAAATGAAAGAAACGGCTGCCGCGCCAATACTATGGCTTCAAACTTGATGAAAACAGTCTCTCCCATAATAACTCACGGGCTGCTTGTGTTTTTTAGGCCTTTGCAAGCTATCGGAAGTGTGTGCGCGGCAGGAGATACAAATCCATGTTTTCGCGCCTTTTTTGCGATTTCAAGGTCGAAAAACACATAGGCCCCAAAATGAAAGAAACGGCTCCCGCGCCAAAACTATGGCTTCAAACTTGATGAAAACAGTCTCTCCCATATTAACTCACGGGCTGATTGTGTTTTTTAGGCCTTCGCAAGCTATCGGAAGTGTGTGCGCAGCAGGAGAGACAAATCTATGTTTTCGCGCCTGTTTTGCCATTTCCAGGTCGAAAAACACACAGACCCCAAAAATAAAGAAACGGCTGTCCAGCCAAAACTGAGGCTTCAAACTTGATGAAAACAGTCTCTCCCACAATAACTCAAGGGCCGCTTGTATTTTTTAGGCCTTCGCAAGCAATCGGAAGTGTGTGCGCGGCAGGAGAGACAAATCCATGTTTTCGCGCATTTTTTGCGATTTCAAGGTCGAAAAACACATAGGCCCCAAAATGAAAGAAACGGCTGCCGCGCCAAAACTATGGCTTCAAACTTGATGAAAACAGTCTCTCCCATAATAACTCACGGGCTGCTTGTGTTTTTTAGGCCTTTGCAAGCTATCGGAAGTGTGTGCGCGGCAGGAGAGACAAATCCATGTTTTCGCGCCTTTTTTGCGATTTCAAGGTCGAAAAACACATAGGCCCCAAAATGAAAGAAACGGCTGCCGCGCCAAAACTATGGCTTCAAACTTGATGAAAACAGTCTCTCCCATAATAACTCACGGGCTGCTTGTGTTTTTTAGGCCTTTGCAAGCTATCGGAAGTGTGTGCGCGGCAGGAGAGACAAATCCATGTTTTCGCGCCTTTTTTGCGATTTCAAGGTCGAAAAACACATAGGCCCCAAAATGAAAGAAACGGCTGCCGCGCCAAAACTATGGCTTCAAACTTGATGAAAACAGTCTCTCCCATAATAACTCACGGGCTGCTTGTGTTTTTTAGGCCTTCGCAAGCTATCGGAAGTGTGTGCGCGGCAGGAGAGACAAATCCATGTTTTCGCGCCTTTTTTGCGATTTCAAGGTCGAAAAACACATAGGCCCCAAAATGAAAGAAACGGCTGGCACGCCAAAACTATGGCTTCAAACTTGATGAAAACAGTCTCTCCCATAATAACTCACGGACTGCTTGTGTTTTTTAGGTCTTTGCAAGCTATCGGAAGTGTGTGCGCGGCAGGAGAGACAAATCCATGTTTTCGCGCCTTTTTTGCGATTTCCAGGTCGAAACAACACACAGACCCCAAAAATAAAGAAACGGCTGTCCAGCCAAAACTGAGGCTTCAAACTTGATGAAAACAGTCTCTCCCACAATAACTCAAGGGCCGCTTGTGTTTTTTAGGCCTTCGCAAGCTATCGGAAGTGTGTGCGCGGCAGGAGAGACAAATCCATGTTTTCGCGCCTTTTTTGCGATTTCAAGGTCGAAAAACACATAGGCCCCAAAATGAAAGAAACGGCTGGCACGCCAAAACTATGGCTTCAAACTTGATGAAAACAGTCTCTCCCATAATAACTCATGGGCTGCTTGTGTTTTTTAGACCTTTGCAAGCTATCGGAAGTGTGTGCGCGGCAGGAGAGACAAATCCATGTTTTCGCGCCTTTTTTGCGATTTCCAGGTCGAAAAACACACAGACCCCAAAAATAAAGAAACGGCTGTCCAGCCAAAACTGAGGCTTCAAACTTGATGAAAACAGTCTCTCCCACAATAACTCAAGGGCCGCTTGTGTTTTTTAGGCCTTCGCAAGCTATCGGAAGTGTGTGCGCGGCAGGAGAGACAAATCCATGTTTTCGCGCATTTTTTGCGATTTCAAGGTCGAAAAACACATAGACCCCAAAATGAAAGAAACGGCTGCCGCGCCAAAACTATGGCTTCAAACTTGATGAAAACAGTCTCTCCCATATTAACTCACGGGCTGATTGTGTTTTTTAGGCCTTCGCAAGCTATCGGAAGTGTGTGCGCAGCAGGAGAGACAAATCTATGTTTTCGCGCCTGTTTTGCCATTTCCAGGTCGAAAAACACACAGACCCCAAAAATAAAGAAACGGCTGTCCAGCCAAAACTGAGGCTTCAAACTTGATGAAAACAGTCTCTCCCACAATAACTCAAGGGCCGCTTGTGTTTTTTAGGCCTTCGCAAGCTATCAGAAGTGTGTGCGCGGCAGGAGAGACAAATCCATGTTTTTGCGCATTTTTTGCGATTTCAAGGTCGAAAAACACATAGGCCCCAAAATGAAAGAAACGGCTGCCGCGCCAAAACTATTGCTTCAAACTTGATGAAAACAGTCTCTCCCATATTAACTCACGGGCTGATTGTGTTTTTTAGGCCTTCGCAAGCTATCGGAAGTGTGTGCGCAGCAGGAGAGACAAATCTATGTTTTCGCGCCTTTTTTGCCATTTCCAGGTCGAAAAACACACAGAACCCAAAAATAAAGCAACGGCTGTCCAGCCAAAACTGAGGCTTCAAACTTGATGAAAACAGTCTCTCCCACAATAACTCAAGGGCCGCTTGTGTTTTTTAGGCCTTTGCAAGCTATCGGAAGTGTGTGCGCGGCAGGAGAGACAAATCCATGTTTTCGCGCCTTTTTTGCGATTTCAAGGTCGAAAAACACATAGGCCCCAAAATGAAAAAAACGGCTGCCGCGCCAAAACTATGGCTTCAAACTTGATGAAAACAGTCTCTCCCATAATAACTCACGGGCTGCTTGTGTTTTTAAGGCCTTTGCAAGCTATCGGAAGTGTGTGCGCGGCAGGAGAGACAAATCCATGTTTTCGCGCCTTTTTTGCGATTTCAAGGTCGAAAAACACATAGGCCCCAAAATGAAAGAAACGGCTGCCGCGCCAAAACTATTGCTTCAAACTTGATGAAAACAGTCTCTCCCATATTAACTCACGGGCTGATTGTGTTTTTTAGGCCTTCGCAAGCTATCGGAAGTGTGTGCGCAGCAGGAGAGACAAATCTATGTTTTCGCGCCTTTTTTGCCATTTCCAGGTCGAAAAACACACAGAACCCAAAAATAAAGCAACGGCTGGCGCGCCAAAACTATGGCTTCAAACTTGATGAAAACAGTCTTTCCCATAATAACTCACGGGCTGCTTGTGTTTTTTAGGCCTTTGCAAGCTATCGGAAATGTGTGCGCGGCAGGAGAGACAAATCCATGTTTTCGCGCCTTTTTTGCGATTTCAAGGTCGAAAAACACATAGGCCCCAAAATGAAAGAAACGGCTGGCGCGCCAAAACTATGGCTTCAAACTTGATGAAAACAGTCTCTCCCATATTAACTCACGGGCTGATTGTGTTTTTTAGGCCTTCGCAAGCTATCGGAAGTGTGTGCGCAGCAGGAGAGACAAATCTATGTTTTCGCGCCTGTTTTGCCATTTCCAGGTCGAAAAACACACAGACCCCAAAAATAAAGAAACGGCTGTCCAGCCAAAACTGAGGCTTCAAACTTGATGAAAACAGTCTCTCCCACAATAACTCAAGGGCCGCTTGTGTTTTTTAGGCCTTCGCAAGCTATCGGAAGTGTGTGCGCGTCAGGAGAGACAAATCCATGTTTTCGCGCATTTTTTGCGATTTCAAGGTCGAAAAACACATAGGCCCCAAAATGAAAGAAACGGCTGCCGCGCCAATACTATGGCTTCAAACTTGATGAAAACAGTCTCTCCCATAATAACTCACGGGCTGCTTGTGTTTTTTAGGCCTTTGCAAGCTATCGGAAGTGTGTGCGCGGCAGGAGATACAAATCCATGTTTTCGCGCCTTTTTTGCGATTTCAAGGTCGAAAAACACATAGGCCCCAAAATGAAAGAAACGGCTCCCGCGCCAAAACTATGGCTTCAAACTTGATGAAAACAGTCTCTCCCATATTAACTCACGGGCTGATTGTGTTTTTTAGGCCTTCGCAAGCTATCGGAAGTGTGTGCGCAGCAGGAGAGACAAATCTATGTTTTCGCGCCTGTTTTGCCATTTCCAGGTCGAAAAACACACAGACCCCAAAAATAAAGAAACGGCTGTCCAGCCAAAACTGAGGCTTCAAACTTGATGAAAACAGTCTCTCCCACAATAACTCAAGGGCCGCTTGTGTTTTTTAGGCCTTCGCAAGCTATCGGAAGTGTGTGCGCGTCAGGAGAGACAAATCCATGTTTTCGCGCATTTTTTGCGATTTCAAGGTCGAAAAACACATAGGCCCCAAAATGAAAGAAACGGCTGCCGCGCCAATACTATGGCTTCAAACTTGATGAAAACAGTCTCTCCCATAATAACTCACGGGCTGCTTGTGTTTTTTAGGCCTTTGCAAGCTATCGGAAGTGTGTGCGCGGCAGGAGATACAAATCCATGTTTTCGCGCCTTTTTTGCGATTTCAAGGTCGAAAAACACATAGGCCCCAAAATGAAAGAAACGGCTCCCGCGCCAAAACTATGGCTTCAAACTTGATGAAAACAGTCTCTCCCATATTAACTCACGGGCTGATTGTGTTTTTTAGGCCTTCGCAAGCTATCGGAAGTGTGTGCGCAGCAGGAGAGACAAATCTATGTTTTCGCGCCTGTTTTGCCATTTCCAGGTCGAAAAACACACAGACCCCAAAAATAAAGAAACGGCTGTCCAGCCAAAACTGAGGCTTCAAACTTGATGAAAACAGTCTCTCCCACAATAACTCAAGGGCCGCTTGTATTTTTTAGGCCTTCGCAAGCAATCGGAAGTGTGTGCGCGGCAGGAGAGACAAATCCATGTTTTCGCGCATTTTTTGCGATTTCAAGGTCGAAAAACACATAGGCCCCAAAATGAAAGAAACGGCTGCCGCGCCAAAACTATGGCTTCAAACTTGATGAAAACAGTCTCTCCCATAATAACTCACGGGCTGCTTGTGTTTTTTAGGCCTTTGCAAGCTATCGGAAGTGTGTGCGCGGCAGGAGAGACAAATCCATGTTTTCGCGCCTTTTTTGCGATTTCAAGGTCGAAAAACACATAGGCCCCAAAATGAAAGAAACGGCTGCCGCGCCAAAACTATGGCTTCAAACTTGATGAAAACAGTCTCTCCCATAATAACTCACGGGCTGCTTGTGTTTTTTAGGCCTTTGCAAGCTATCGGAAGTGTGTGCGCGGCAGGAGAGACAAATCCATGTTTTCGCGCCTTTTTTGCGATTTCAAGGTCGAAAAACACATAGGCCCCAAAATGAAAGAAACGGCTGCCGCGCCAAAACTATGGCTTCAAACTTGATGAAAACAGTCTCTCCCATAATAACTCACGGGCTGCTTGTGTTTTTTAGGCCTTCGCAAGCTATCGGAAGTGTGTGCGCGGCAGGAGAGACAAATCCATGTTTTCGCGCCTTTTTTGCGATTTCAAGGTCGAAAAACACATAGGCCCCAAAATGAAAGAAACGGCTGGCACGCCAAAACTATGGCTTCAAACTTGATGAAAACAGTCTCTCCCATAATAACTCACGGACTGCTTGTGTTTTTTAGGTCTTTGCAAGCTATCGGAAGTGTGTGCGCGGCAGGAGAGACAAATCCATGTTTTCGCGCCTTTTTTGCGATTTCCAGGTCGAAACAACACACAGACCCCAAAAATAAAGAAACGGCTGTCCAGCCAAAACTGAGGCTTCAAACTTGATGAAAACAGTCTCTCCCACAATAACTCAAGGGCCGCTTGTGTTTTTTAGGCCTTCGCAAGCTATCGGAAGTGTGTGCGCGGCAGGAGAGACAAATCCATGTTTTCGCGCCTTTTTTGCGATTTCAAGGTCGAAAAACACATAGGCCCCAAAATGAAAGAAACGGCTGGCACGCCAAAACTATGGCTTCAAACTTGATGAAAACAGTCTCTCCCATAATAACTCATGGGCTGCTTGTGTTTTTTAGACCTTTGCAAGCTATCGGAAGTGTGTGCGCGGCAGGAGAGACAAATCCATGTTTTCGCGCCTTTTTTGCGATTTCCAGGTCGAAAAACACACAGACCCCAAAAATAAAGAAACGGCTGTCCAGCCAAAACTGAGGCTTCAAACTTGATGAAAACAGTCTCTCCCACAATAACTCAAGGGCCGCTTGTGTTTTTTAGGCCTTCGCAAGCTATCGGAAGTGTGTAAGCGGCAGGAGAGACAAATCCATGTTTTCGCGCATTTTTTGCGATTTCAAGGTCGAAAAACACATAGGCCCCAAAATGAAAGAAACGGCTGCCGCGCCAAAACTATGGCTTCAAACTTGATGAAAACAGTCTCTCCCATAATAACTCACAGGCTGCTTGTGTTTTTTAGGCCTTTGCAAGCTATCGGAAGTGTGTGCGCGGCAGGAGAGACAAATCCATGTTTTCGCGCCTTTTTTGCGATTTCAAGGTCGAAAAACACATAGGCCCCAAAATGAAAGAAACGGCTGGCACGCCAAAACTATGGCTTCAAACTTGATGAAAACAGTCTCTCCCATAATAACTCACGGACTGCTTGTGTTTTTTAGGTCTTTGCAAGCTATCGGAAGTGTGTGCGCGGCAGGAGAGACAAATCCATGTTTTCGCGCCTTTTTTGCGATTTCAAGGTCGAAAAACACATAGACCCCAAAATGAAAGAAACGGCTGCCGCGCCAAAACTATGGCTTCAAACTTGATGAAAACAGTCTCTCCCATATTAACTCACGGGCTGATTGTGTTTTTTAGGCCTTCGCAAGCTATCGGAAGTGTGTGCGCAGCAGGAGAGACAAATCTATGTTTTCGCGCCTGTTTTGCCATTTCCAGGTCGAAAAACACACAGACCCCAAAAATAAAGAAACGGCTGTCCAGCCAAAACTGAGGCTTCAAACTTGATGAAAACAGTCTCTCCCACAATAACTCAAGGGCCGCTTGTGTTTTTTAGGCCTTCGCAAGCTATCAGAAGTGTGTGCGCGGCAGGAGAGACAAATCCATGTTTTTGCGCATTTTTTGCGATTTCAAGGTCGAAAAACACATAGGCCCCAAAATGAAAGAAACGGCTGCCGCGCCAAAACTATTGCTTCAAACTTGATGAAAACAGTCTCTCCCATATTAACTCACGGGCTGATTGTGTTTTTTAGGCCTTCGCAAGCTATCGGAAGTGTGTGCGCAGCAGGAGAGACAAATCTATGTTTTCGCGCCTTTTTTGCCATTTCCAGGTCGAAAAACACACAGAACCCAAAAATAAAGCAACGGCTGTCCAGCCAAAACTGAGGCTTCAAACTTGATGAAAACAGTCTCTCCCACAATAACTCAAGGGCCGCTTGTGTTTTTTAGGCCTTTGCAAGCTATCGGAAGTGTGTGCGCGGCAGGAGAGACAAATCCATGTTTTCGCGCCTTTTTTGCGATTTCAAGGTCGAAAAACACATAGGCCCCAAAATGAAAGAAACGGCTGCCGCGCCAAAACTATGGCTTCAAACTTGATGAAAACAGTCTCTCCCATATTAACTCACGGGCTGATTGTGTTTTTTAGGCCTTCGCAAGCTATCGGAAGTGTGTGCGCAGCAGGAGAGACAAATCTATGTTTTCGCGCCTGTTTTGCCATTTCCAGGTCGAAAAACACACAGACCCCAAAAATAAAGAAACGGCTGTCCAGCCAAAACTGAGGCTTCAAACTTGATGAAAACAGTCTCTCCCACAATAACTCAAGGGCCGCTTGTGTTTTTTAGGCCTTCGCAAGCTATCAGAAGTGTGTGCGCGGCAGGAGAGACAAATCCATGTTTTTGCGCATTTTTTGCGATTTCAAGGTCGAAAAACACATAGGCCCCAAAATGAAAGAAACGGCTGCCGCGCCAAAACTATTGCTTCAAACTTGATGAAAACAGTCTCTCCCATATTAACTCACGGGCTGATTGTGTTTTTTAGGCCTTCGCAAGCTATCGGAAGTGTGTGCGCAGCAGGAGAGACAAATCTATGTTTTCGCGCCTTTTTTGCCATTTCCAGGTCGAAAAACACACAGAACCCAAAAATAAAGCAACGGCTGTCCAGCCAAAACTGAGGCTTCAAACTTGATGAAAACAGTCTCTCCCACAATAACTCAAGGGCCGCTTGTGTTTTTTAGGCCTTTGCAAGCTATCGGAAGTGTGTGCGCGGCAGGAGAGACAAATCCATGTTTTCGCGCCTTTTTTGCGATTTCAAGGTCGAAAAACACATAGGCCCCAAAATGAAAAAAACGGCTGCCGCGCCAAAACTATGGCTTCAAACTTGATGAAAACAGTCTCTCCCATAATAACTCACGGGCTGCTTGTGTTTTTAAGGCCTTTGCAAGCTATCGGAAGTGTGTGCGCGGCAGGAGAGACAAATCCATGTTTTCGCGCCTTTTTTGCGATTTCAAGGTCGAAAAACACATAGGCCCCAAAATGAAAGAAACGGCTGCCGCGCCAAAACTATTGCTTCAAACTTGATGAAAACAGTCTCTCCCATATTAACTCACGGGCTGATTGTGTTTTTTAGGCCTTCGCAAGCTATCGGAAGTGTGTGCGCAGCAGGAGAGACAAATCTATGTTTTCGCGCCTTTTTTGCCATTTCCAGGTCGAAAAACACACAGAACCCAAAAATAAAGCAACGGCTGGCGCGCCAAAACTATGGCTTCAAACTTGATGAAAACAGTCTTTCCCATAATAACTCACGGGCTGCTTGTGTTTTTTAGGCCTTTGCAAGCTATCGGAAATGTGTGCGCGGCAGGAGAGACAAATCCATGTTTTCGCGCCTTTTTTGCGATTTCAAGGTCGAAAAACACATAGGCCCCAAAATGAAAGAAACGGCTGCCGCGCCAAAACTATGGCTTCAAACTTGATGAAAACAGTCTCTCCCATAATAACTCACGGGCTGCTTGTGTTTTTTAGGCCTTTGCAAGCTATCGGAAGTGTGTGCGCGGCAGGAGAGACAAATCCATGTTTTCGCGCCTTTTTTGCGATTCCAAGGTCGAAAAACACATAGGCCCCAAAATGAAAGAAACGGCTGGCGCGCCAAAACTATGGCTTCAAACTTGATGAAAACAGTCTCTCCCATATTAACTCACGGGCTGATTGTGTTTTTTAGGCCTTCGCAAGCTATCGGAAGTGTGTGCGCAGCAGGAGAGACAAATCTATGTTTTCGCGCCTGTTTTGCCATTTCCAGGTCGAAAAACACACAGACCCCAAAAATAAAGAAACGGCTGTCCAGCCAAAACTGAGGCTTCAAACTTGATGAAAACAGTCTCTCCCACAATAACTCAAGGGCCGCTTGTGTTTTTTAGGCCTTCGCAAGCTATCGGAAGTGTGTGCGCGTCAGGAGAGACAAATCCATGTTTTCGCGCATTTTTTGCGATTTCAAGGTCGAAAAACACATAGGCCCCAAAATGAAAGAAACGGCTGCCGCGCCAATACTATGGCTTCAAACTTGATGAAAACAGTCTCTCCCATAATAACTCACGGGCTGCTTGTGTTTTTTAGGCCTTTGCAAGC
Organism: Argentina silus; assembly: GCF_951799395.1. Taxonomy (NCBI): domain Eukaryota; kingdom Metazoa; phylum Chordata; class Actinopteri; order Argentiniformes; family Argentinidae; genus Argentina; species Argentina silus. Next base: position 23,278,461 of record NC_139665.1, read on the forward strand.
TATCGGAAGTGTGTGCGCGGCAGGAGATACAAATCCATGTTTTCGCGCCTTTTTTGCGATTTCAAGGTCGAAAAACACATAGGCCCCAAAATGAAAGAAACGGCTCCCGCGCCAAAACTATGGCTTCAAACTTGATGAAAACAGTCTCTCCCATATTAACTCACGGGCTGATTGTGTTTTTTAGGCCTTCGCAAGCTCTCGGAAGTGTGTGCGCAGCAGGAGAGACAAATCTATGTTTTCGCGCCTGTTTTGCCATTTCCAGGTCGAAAAACACACAGACCCCAAAAATAAAGAAACGGCTGTCCAGCCAAAACTGAGGCTTCAAACTTGATGAAAACAGTCTCTCCCACAATAACTCAAGGGCCGCTTGTATTTTTTAGGCCTTCGCAAGCAATCGGAAGTGTGTGCGCGGCAGGAGAGACAAATCCATGTTTTCGCGCATTTTTTGCGATTTCAAGGTCGAAAAACACATAGGCCCCAAAATGAAAGAAACGGCTGCCGCGCCAAAACTATGGCTTCAAACTTGATGAAAACAGTCTCTCCCATAATAACTCACGGGCTGCTTGTGTTTTTTAGGCCTTTGCAAGCTATCGGAAGTGTGTGCGCGGCAGGAGAGACAAATCCATGTTTTCGCACCTTTTTTGCGATTTCAAGGTCGAAAAACACATAGGCCCCAAAATGAAAGAAACGGCTGGCGCGCCAAAACTATGGCTTCAAACTTGATGAAAACAGTCTCTCCCATATTAACTCACGGGCTGATTGTGTTTTTTAGGCCTTCGCAAGCTATCGGAAGTGTGTGCGCAGCAGGAGAGACAAATCTATGTTTTCGCGCCTGTTTTGCCATTTCCAGGTCGAAAAACACACAGACCCCAAAAATAAAGAAACGGCTGTCCAGCCAAAACTGAGGCTTCAAACTTGATGAAAACAGTCTCTCCCACAATAACTCAAGGGCCGCTTGTGTTTTTTAGGCCTTCGCAAGCTATCGGAAGTGTGTGCGCGGCAGGAGAGACAAATCCATGTTTTCGCGCCTTTTTTGCGATTTCAAGGTCGAAAAACACATAGGCCCCAAAATGAAAAAAACGGCTGCCGCGCCAAAACTATGGCTTCAAACTTGATGAAAACAGTCTCTCCCATAATAACTCACGGGCTGCTTGTGTTTTTAAGGCCTTTGCAAGCTATCGGAAGTGTGTGCGCGGCAGGAGAGACAAATCCATGTTTTCGCGCCTTTTTTGCGATTTCAAGGTCGAAAAACACATAGGCCCCAAAATGAAAGAAACGGCTGCCGCGCCAAAACTATTGCTTCAAACTTGATGAAAACAGTCTCTCCCATATTAACTCACGGGCTGATTGTGTTTTTTAGGCCTTCGCAAGCTATCGGAAGTGTGTGCGCAGCAGGAGAGACAAATCTATGTTTTCGCGCCTTTTTTGCCATTTCCAGGTCGAAAAACACACAGAACCCAAAAATAAAGCAACGGCTGGCGCGCCAAAACTATGGCTTCAAACTTGATGAAAACAGTCTTTCCCATAATAACTCACGGGCTGCTTGTGTTTTTTAGGCCTTTGCAAGCTATCGGAAATGTGTGCGCGGCAGGAGAGACAAATCCATGTTTTCGTGCCTTTTTTGCGATTTCAAGGTCGAAAAACACATAGGCCCCAAAATGAAAGAAACGGCTGCCGCGCCAAAACTATGGCTTCAAACTTGATGAAAACAGTCTCTCCCATAATAACTCACGGGCTGCTTGTGTTTTTTAGGCCTTTGCAAGCTATCGGAAGTGTGTGCGCGGCAGGAGAGACAAATCCATGTTTTCGCGCCTTTTTTGCGATTCCAAGGTCGAAAAACACATAGGCCCCAAAATGAAAGAAACGGCTGGCGCGCCAAAACTATGGCTTCAAACTTGATGAAAACAGTCTCTCCCATATTAACTCACGGGCTGATTGTGTTTTTTAGGCCTTCGCAAGCTATCGGAAGTGTGTGCGCAGCAGGAGAGACAAATCTATGTTTTCGCGCCTGTTTTGCCATTTCCAGGTCGAAAAACACACAGACCCCAAAAATAAAGAAACGGCTGTCCAGCCAAAACTGAGGCTTCAAACTTGATGAAAACAGTCTCTCCCACAATAACTCAAGGGCCGCTTGTGTTTTTTAGGCCTTCGCAAGCTATCGGAAGTGTGTGCGCGTCAGGAGAGACAAATCCATGTTTTCGCGCATTTTTTGCGATTTCAAGGTCGAAAAACACATAGGCCCCAAAATGAAAGAAACGGCTGCCGCGCCAATACTATGGCTTCAAACTTGATGAAAACAGTCTCTCCCATAATAACTCACGGGCTGCTTGTGTTTTTTAGGCCTTTGCAAGCTATCGGAAGTGTGTGCGCGGCAGGAGATACAAATCCATGTTTTCGCGCCTTTTTTGCGATTTCAAGGTCGAAAAACACATAGGCCCCAAAATGAAAGAAACGGCTCCCGCGCCAAAACTATGGCTTCAAACTTGATGAAAACAGTCTCTCCCATATTAACTCACGGGCTGATTGTGTTTTTTAGGCCTTCGCAAGCTCTCGGAAGTGTGTGCGCAGCAGGAGAGACAAATCTATGTTTTCGCGCCTGTTTTGCCATTTCCAGGTCGAAAAACACACAGACCCCAAAAATAAAGAAACGGCTGTCCAGCCAAAACTGAGGCTTCAAACTTGATGAAAACAGTCTCTCCCACAATAACTCAAGGGCCGCTTGTATTTTTTAGGCCTTCGCAAGCAATCGGAAGTGTGTGCGCGGCAGGAGAGACAAATCCATGTTTTCGCGCATTTTTTGCGATTTCAAGGTCGAAAAACACATAGGCCCCAAAATGAAAGAAACGGCTGCCGCGCCAAAACTATGGCTTCAAACTTGATGAAAACAGTCTCTCCCATAATAACTCACGGGCTGCTTGTGTTTTTTAGGCCTTTGCAAGCTATCGGAAGTGTGTGCGCGGCAGGAGAGACAAATCCATGTTTTCGCACCTTTTTTGCGATTTCAAGGTCGAAAAACACATAGGCCCCAAAATGAAAGAAACGGCTGGCGCGCCAAAACTATGGCTTCAAACTTGATGAAAACAGTCTCTCCCATATTAACTCACGGGCTGATTGTGTTTTTTAGGCCTTCGCAAGCTATCGGAAGTGTGTGCGCAGCAGGAGAGACAAATCTATGTTTTCGCGCCTGTTTTGCCATTTCCAGGTCGAAAAACACACAGACCCCAAAAATAAAGAAACGGCTGTCCAGCCAAAACTGAGGCTTCAAACTTGATGAAAACAGTCTCTCCCACAATAACTCAAGGGCCGCTTGTGTTTTTTAGGCCTTCGCAAGCTATCGGAAGTGTGTGCGCGGCAGGAGAGACAAATCCATGTTTTCGCGCATTTTTTGCGATTTCAAGGTCGAAAAACACATAGGCCCCAAAATGAAAGAAACGGCTGCCGCGCCAATACTATGGCTTCAAACTTGATGAAAACAGTCTCTCCCATAATAACTCACGGGCTGCTTGTGTTTTTTAGGCCTTTGCAAGCTATCGGAAGTGTGTGCGCGGCAGGAGATACAAATCCATGTTTTCGCGCATTTTTTGCGATTTCAAGGTCGAAAAACACATAGACCCCAAAATGAAAGAAACGGCTGCCGCGCCAAAACTATGGCTTCAAACTTGATGAAAACAGTCTCTCCCATATTAACTCACGGGCTGATTGTGTTTTTTAGGCCTTCGCAAGCTATCGGAAGTGTGTGCGCAGCAGGAGAGACAAATCTATGTTTTCGCGCCTGTTTTGCCATTTCCAGGTCGAAAAACACACAGACCCCAAAAATAAAGAAACGGCTGTCCAGCCAAAACTGAGGCTTCAAACTTGATGAAAACAGTCTCTCCCACAATAACTCAAGGGCCGCTTGTGTTTTTTAGGCCTTCGCAAGCTATCAGAAGTGTGTGCGCGGCAGGAGAGACAAATCCATGTTTTTGCGCATTTTTTGCGATTTCAAGGTCGAAAAACACATAGGCCCCAAAATGAAAGAAACGGCTGCCGCGCCAAAACTATTGCTTCAAACTTGATGAAAACAGTCTCTCCCATATTAACTCACGGGCTGATTGTGTTTTTTAGGCCTTCGCAAGCTATCGGAAGTGTGTGCGCAGCAGGAGAGACAAATCTATGTTTTCGCGCCTTTTTTGCCATTTCCAGGTCGAAAAACACACAGAACCCAAAAATAAAGCAACGGCTGTCCAGCCAAAACTGAGGCTTCAAACTTGATGAAAACAGTCTCTCCCACAATAACTCAAGGGCCGCTTGTGTTTTTTAGGCCTTTGCAAGCTATCGGAAGTGTGTGCGCGGCAGGAGAGACAAATCCATGTTTTCGCGCCTTTTTTGCGATTTCAAGGTCGAAAAACACATAGGCCCCAAAATGAAAGAAACGGCTGCCGCGCCAAAACTATGGCTTCAAACTTGATGAAAACAGTCTCTCCCATATTAACTCACGGGCTGATTGTGTTTTTTAGGCCTTCGCAAGCTATCGGAAGTGTGTGCGCAGCAGGAGAGACAAATCTATGTTTTCGCGCCTTTTTTGCCATTTCCAGGTCGAAAAACACACAGAACCCAAAAATAAAGCAACGGCTGTCCAGCCAAAACTGAGGCTTCAAACTTGATGAAAACAGTCTCTCCCACAATAACTCAAAGGCCGCTTGTGTTTTTTAGGCCTTTGCAAGCTATCGGAAGTGTGTGCGCGGCAGGAGAGACAAATCCATGTTTTCGCGCCTTTTTTGCGATTTCAAGGTCGAAAAACACATAGGCCCCAAAATGAAAGAAACGGCTGCCGCGCCAAAACTATGTCTTCAAACTTGATGAAAACAGTCTCTCCCATAATAACTCACGGGCTGCTTGTGTTTTTAAGGCCTTTGCAAGCTATCGGAAGTGTGTGCGCGGCAGGAGAGACAAATCCATGTTTTCGCGCCTTTTTTGCGATTTCAAGGTCGAAAAACACATAGGCCCCAAAATGAAAGAAACGGCTGCCGCGCCAAAACTATTGCTTCAAACTTGATGAAAACAGTCTCTCCCATATTAACTCACGGGCTGATTGTGTTTTTTAGGCCTTCGCAAGCTATCGGAAGTGTGTGCGCAGCAGGAGAGACAAATCTATGTTTTCGCGCCTTTTTTGCCATTTCCAGGTCGAAAAACACACAGAACCCAAAAATAAAGCAACGGCTGGCGCGCCAAAACTATGGCTTCAAACTTGATGAAAACAGTCTTTCCCATAATAACTCACGGGCTGCTTGTGTTTTTTAGGCCTTTGCAAGCTATCGGAAATGTGTGCGCGGCAGGAGAGACAAATCCATGTTTTCGCGCCTTTTTTGCGATTTCAAGGTCGAAAAACACATAGGCCCCAAAATGAAAGAAACGGCTGCCGCGCCAAAACTATGGCTTCAAACTTGATGAAAACAGTCTCTCCCATAATAACTCACGGGCTGCTTGTGTTTTTTAGGCCTTTGCAAGCTATCGGAAGTGTGTGCGCGGCAGGAGAGACAAATCCATGTTTTCGCGCCTTTTTTGCGATTTCAAGGTCGAAAAACACATAGGCCCCAAAATGAAAGAAACGGCTGGCGCGCCAAAACTATGGCTTCAAACTTGATGAAAACAGTCTCTCCCATATTAACTCACGGGCTGATTGTGTTTTTTAGGCCTTCGCAAGCTATCGGAAGTGTGTGCGCAGCAGGAGAGACAAATCTATGTTTTCGCGCCTGTTTTGCCATTTCCAGGTCGAAAAACACACAGACCCCAAAAATAAAGAAACGGCTGTCCAGCCAAAACTGAGGCTTCAAACTTGATGAAAACAGTCTCTCCCACAATAACTCAAGGGCCGCTTGTGTTTTTTAGGCCTTCGCAAGCTATCGGAAGTGTGTGCGCGTCAGGAGAGACAAATCCATGTTTTCGCGCATTTTTTGCGATTTCAAGGTCGAAAAACACATAGGCCCCAAAATGAAAGAAACGGCTGCCGCGCCAATACTATGGCTTCAAACTTGATGAAAACAGTCTCTCCCATAATAACTCACGGGCTGCTTGTGTTTTTTAGGCCTTTGCAAGCTATCGGAAGTGTGTGCGCGGCAGGAGATACAAATCCATGTTTTCGCGCCTTTTTTGCGATTTCAAGGTCGAAAAACACATAGGCCCCAAAATGAAAGAAATGGCTCCCGCGCCAAAACTATGGCTTCAAACTTGATGAAAACAGTCTCTCCCATATTAACTCACGGGCTGATTGTGTTTTTTAGGCCTTCGCAAGCTATCGGAAGTGTGTGCGCAGCAGGAGAGACAAATCTATGTTTTCGCGCCTGTTTTGCCATTTCCAGGTCGAAAAACACACAGACCCCAAAAATAAAGAAACGGCTGTCCAGCCAAAACTGAGGCTTCAAACTTGATGAAAACAGTCTCTCCCACAATAACTCAAGGGCCGCTTGTATTTTTTAGGCCTTCGCAAGCAATCGGAAGTGTGTGCGCGGCAGGAGAGACAAATCCATGTTTTCGCGCATTTTTTGCGATTTCAAGGTCGAAAAACACATAGGCCCCAAAATGAAAGAAACGGCTGCCGCGCCAAAACTATGGCTTCAAACTTGATGAAAACAGTCTCTCCCATAATAACTCACGGGCTGCTTGTGTTTTTTAGGCCTTTGCAAGCTATCGGAAGTGTGTGCGCGGCAGGAGAGACAAATCCATGTTTTCGCACCTTTTTTGCGATTTCAAGGTCGAAAAACACATAGGCCCCAAAATGAAAGAAACGGCTGGCGCGCCAAAACTATGGCTTCAAACTTGATGAAAACAGTCTCTCCCATATTAACTCACGGGCTGATTGTGTTTTTTAGGCCTTCGCAAGCTATCGGAAGTGTGTGCGCAGCAGGAGAGACAAATCTATGTTTTCGCGCCTGTTTTGCCATTTCCAGGTCGAAAAACACACAGACCCCAAAAATAAAGAAACGGCTGTCCAGCCAAAACTGAGGCTTCAAACTTGATGAAAACAGTCTCTCCCACAATAACTCAAGGGCCGCTTGTGTTTTTTAGGCCTTCGCAAGCTATCGGAAGTGTGTGCGCGGCAGGAGAGACAAATCCATGTTTTCGCGCATTTTTTGCGATTTCAAGGTCGAAAAACACATAGGCCCCAAAATGAAAGAAACGGCTGCCGCGCCAATACTATGGCTTCAAACTTGATGAAAACAGTCTCTCCCATAATAACTCACGGGCTGCTTGTGTTTTTTAGGCCTTCGCAAGCTATCGGAAGTGTGTGCGCGGCAGGAGATACAAATCCATGTTTTCGCGCCTTTTTTGCGATTTCAAGGTCGAAAAACACATAGGCCCCAAAATGAAAGAAACGGCTCCCGCGCCAAAACTATGGCTTCAAACTTGATGAAAACAGTCTCTCCCATATTAACTCACGGGCTGATTGTGTTTTTTAGGCCTTCGCAAGCTATCGGAAGTGTGTGCGCAGCAGGAGAGACAAATCCATGTTTTCGCGCCTTTTTTGCGATTTCAAGGTCGAAAAACACATAGGCCCCAAAATGAAAGAAACGGCTGCCGCGCCAAAACTATGGCTTCAAACTTGATGAAAACAGTCTCTCCCATAATAACTCACGGGCTGCTTGTGTTTTTTAGGCCTTTGCAAGCTATCGGAAGTGTGTGCGCGGCAGGAGAGACAAATCCATGTTTTCGCGCCTTTTTTGCGATTTCAAGGTCGAAAAACACATAGGCCCCAAAATGAAAGAAACGGCTGCCGCGCCAAAACTATGGCTTCAAACTTGATGAAAACAGTCTCTCCCATAATAACTCACGGGCTGCTTGTGTTTTTTAGGCCTTTGCAAGCTATCGGAAGTGTGTGCGCGGCAGGAGAGACAAATCCATGTTTTCGCGCCTTTTTTGCGATTTCAAGGTCGAAAAACACATAGGCCCCAAAATGAAAGAAACGGCTGCCGCGCCAAAACTATGGCTTCAAACTTGATGAAAACAGTCTCTCCCATAATAACTCACGGGCTGCTTGTGTTTTTTAGGCCTTTGCAAGCTATCGGAAGTGTGTGCGCGGCAGGAGAGACAAATCCATGTTTTCGCGCCTTTTTTGCGATTTCAAGGTCGAAAAACACATAGGCCCCAAAATGAAAGAAACGGCTGCCGCGCCAAAACTATGGCTTCAAACTTGATGAAAACAGTCTCTCCCATATTAACTCACGGGCTGATTGTGTTTTTTAGGCCTTCGCAAGCTATCGGAAGTGTGTGCGCAGCAGGAGAGACAAATCTATGTTTTCGCGCCTGTTTTGCCATTTCCAGGTCGAAAAACACACAGACCCCAAAAATAAAGAAACGGCTGTCCAGCCAAAACTGAGGCTTCAAACTTGATGAAAACAGTCTCTCCCACAATAACTCAAGGGCCGCTTGTGTTTTTTAGGCCTTCGCAAGCTATCGGAAGTGTGTGCGCGGCAGGAGAGACAAATCCATGTTTTCGCGCATTTTTTGCGATTTCAAGGTCGAAAAACACATAGGCCCCAAAATGAAAGAAACGGCTGCCGCGCCAATACTATGGCTTCAAACTTGATGAAAACAGTCTCTCCCATAATAACTCACGGGCTGCTTGTGTTTTTTAGGCCTTTGCAAGCTATCGGAAGTGTGTGCGCGGCAGGAGATACAAATCCATGTTTTCGCGCCTTTTTTGCGATTTCAAGGTCGAAAAACACATAGGCCCCAAAATGAAAGAAACGGCTGCCGCGCCAAAACTATGGCTTCAAACTTGATGAAAACAGTCTCTCCCATATTAACTCACGGGCTGATTGTGTTTTTTAGGCCTTCACAAGCTATCGGAAGTGTGTGCGCAGCAGGAGAGACAAATCTATGTTTTCGCGCCTTTTTTGCCATTTCCAGGTCGAAAAACACACAGACCCCAAAAATAAAGAAACGGCTGTCCAGCCAAAACTGAGGCTTCAAACTTGATGAAAACAGTCTCTCCCAAAATAACTCAAGGGCCGCTTGTGTTTTTTAGGCCTTCGCAAGCTATCGGAAGTGTGTGCGCGGCAGTAGAGACAAATCCATGTTTTCGCGCATTTTTTGCGATTTCAAGGTCGAAAAACACATAGGCCCCAAAATGAAAGAAACGGCTGCCGCGCCAAAACTATGGCTTCAAACTTGATGAAAACAGTCTCTCCCATAATAACTCACGGGCTGCTTGTGTTTTTTAGGCCTTTGCAAGCTATCGGAAGTGTGTGCGCGGCAGGAGAGACAAATCCATGTTTTCGCGCCTTTTTTGCGATTTCAAGGTCGAAAAACACATAGGCCCCAAAATGAAAGAAACGGCTGGCGCGCCAAAACTATGGCTTCAAACTTGATGAAAACAGTCTCTCCCATAATAACTCACGGACTGCTTGTGTTTTTTAGGCCTTTGCAAGCTATCGGAAGTGTGTGCGCGGCAGGAGAGACAAATCCATGTTTTCGCGCCTTTTTTGCGATTTCCAGGTCGAAAAACACACAGACCCCAAAAATAAAAAAACGGCTGTCCAGCCAAAACTGAGGCTTCAAACTTGATGAAAACAGTCTCTCCCACAATAACTCAAGGGCCGCTTGTGTTTTTTAGGCCTTCGCAAGCTATCGGAAGTGTGTGCGCGGCAGGAGAGACAAATCCATGTTTTCGTGCATTTTTTGCGATTTCAAGGTCGAAAAACACATAGGCCCCAAAATGAAAGAAACGGCTGCCGCGCCAAAACTATGGCTTCAAACTTGATGAAAACAGTCTCTCCCATATTAACTCACGGGCTGATTGTGTTTTTTAGGCCTTCGCAAGCTATCGGAAATGTGTGCGCAGCAGGAGAGACAAATCTATGTTTTCGCGCCTTTTTTTCATTTCCAGGTCGAAAAACACACAGAACCCAAAAATAAAGAAACGGCTGTCCAGCCAAAACTGAGGCTTCAAACTTGATGAAAACAGTCTCTCCCAAAATAACTCAAGGGCCGCTTGTGTTTTTTAGGCCTTCGCAAGCTATCGGAAGTGTGTGCGCGGCAGTAGAGACAAATCCATGTTTTCGCGCATTTTTTGCGATTTCAAGGTCGAAAAACACATAGGCCCCAAAATGAAAGAAACGGCTGCCGCGCCAAAACTATGGCTTCAAACTTGATGAAAACAGTCTCTCCCATAATAACTCACGGGCTGCTTGTGTTTTTTAGGCCTTTGCAAGCTATCGGAAGTGTGTGCGCGGCAGGAGAGACAAATCCATGTTTTCGCGCCTTTTTTGCGATTTCCAGGTCGAAAAACACACAGACCCCAAAAATAAAGAAACGGCTGTCCAGCCAAAACTGAGGCTTCAAACTTGATGAAAACAGTCTCTCCCACAATAACTCAAGGGCCGCTTGTGTTTTTTAGGCCTTCGCAAGCTATCGGAAGTGTGTGCGCGGCAGGAGAGACAAATCCATGTTTTCGCGCCTTTTTTGCGATTTCAAGGTCGAAAAACACATAGGCCCCAAAATGAAAGAAACGGCTGGCACGCCAAAACTATGGCTTCAAACTTGATGAAAACAGTCTCTCCCATAATAACTCACGGACTGCTTGTGTTTTTTAGGTCTTTGCAAGCTATCGGAAGTGTGTGCGCGGCAGGAGAGACAAATCCATGTTTTCGCGCCTTTTTTGCGATTTCCAGGTCGAAAAACACACAGACCCCAAAAATAAAGAAACGGCTGTCCAGCCAAAACTGAGGCTTCAAACTTGATGAAAACAGTCTCTCCCACAATAACTCAAGGGCCGCTTGTGTTTTTTAGGCCTTCGCAAGCTATCGGAAGTGTGTGCGCGGCAGGAGAGACAAATCCATGTTTTCGCGCCTTTTTTGCGATTTCAAGGTCGAAAAACACATAGGCCCCAAAATGAAAGAAACGGCTGGCACGCCAAAACTATGGCTTCAAACTTGATGAAAACAGTCTCTCCCATAATAACTCACGGACTGCTTGTGTTTTTTAGGCCTTTGCAAGCTATCGGAAGTGTGTGCGCGGCAGGAGAGACAAATCCATGTTTTCGCGCCTTTTTTGCGATTTCCAGGTCGAAAAACACACAGACCCCAAAAATAAAGAAACGGCTGTCCAGCCAAAACTGAGGCTTCAAACTTGATGAAAACAGTCTCTCCCACAATAACTCAAGGGCCGCTTGTGTTTTTTAGGCCTTCGCAAGCTATCGGAAGTGTGTGCGCGGCAGGAGAGACAAATCCATGTTTTCGTGCATTTTTTGCGATTTCAAGGTCGAAAAACACATAGGCCCCAAAATGAAAGAAACGGCTGCCGCGCCAAAACTATGGCTTCAAACTTGATGAAAACAGTCTCTCCCATATTAACTCACGGGCTGATTGTGTTTTTTAGGCCTTCGCAAGCTATCGGAAGTGTGTGCGCAGCAGGAGAGACAAATCTATGTTTTCGCGCCTTTTTTTCATTTCCAGGTCGAAAAACACACAGAACCCAAAAATAAAGAAACGGCTGTCCAGCCAAAACTGAGGCTTCAAACTTGATGAAAACAGTCTCTCCCAAAATAACTCAAGGGCCGCTTGTGTTTTTTAGGCCTTCGCAAGCTATCGGAAGTGTGTGCGCGGCAGTAGAGACAAATCCATGTTTTCGCGCATTTTTTGCGATTTCAAGGTCGAAAAACACATAGGCCCCAAAATGAAAGAAACGGCTGGCACGCCAAAACTATGGCTTCAAACTTGATGAAAACAGTCTCTCCCATAATAACTCACGGACTGCTTGTGTTTTTTAGGTCTTTGCAAGCTATCGGAAGTGTGTGCGCGGCAGGAGAGACAAATCCATGTTTTCGCGCCTTTTTTGCGATTTCCAGGTCGAAAAACACACAGACCCCAAAAATAAAGAAACGGCTGTCCAGCCAAAACTGAGGCTTCAAACTTGATGAAAACAGTCTCTCCCACAATAACTCAAGGGCCGCTTGTGTTTTTTAGGCCTTCGCAAGCTATCGGAAGTGTGTGCGCGGCAGGAGAGACAAATCCATGTTTTCGCGCCTTTTTTGCGATTTCAAGGTCGAAAAACACATAGGCCCCAAAATGAAAGAAACGGCTGGCACGCCAAAACTATGGCTTCAAACTTGATGAAAACAGTCTCTCCCATAATAACTCACGGGCTGCTTGTGTTTTTTAGGCCTTTGCAAGCTATCGGAAGTGTGTGCGCGGCAGGAAAGACAAATCCATGTTTTCGTGCATTTTTTGCGATTTCAAGGTCGAAAAACACATAGGCCCCAAAATGAAAGAAACGGCTGCCGCGCCAAAACTATGGCTTCAAACTTGATGAAAACAGTCTCTCCCATATTAACTCACGGGCTGATTGTGTTTTTTAGGCCTTCGCAAGCTATCGGAAGTGTGTGCGCAGCAGGAGAGACAAATCTATGTTTTCGCGCCTTTTTTTCATTTCCAGGTCGAAAAACACACAGAACCCAAAAATAAAGAAACGGCTGTCCAGCCAAAACTGAGGCTTCAAACTTGATGAAAACAGTCTCTCCCAAAATAACTCAAGGGCCGCTTGTGTTTTTTAGGCCTTCGCAAGCTATCGGAAGTGTGTGCGCGGCAGTAGAGACAAATCCATGTTTTCGCGCATTTTTTGCGATTTCAAGGTCGAAAAACACATAGGCCCCAAAATGAAAGAAACGGCTGGCACGCCAAAACTATGGCTTCAAACTTGATGAAAACAGTCTCTCCCATAATAACTCACGGACTGCTTGTGTTTTTTAGGTCTTTGCAAGCTATCGGAAGTGTGTGCGCGGCAGGAGAGACAAATCCATGTTTTCGCGCCTTTTTTGCGATTTCCAGGTCGAAAAACACACAGACCCCAAAAATAAAGAAACGGCTGTCCAGCCAAAACTGAGGCTTCAAACTTGATGAAAACAGTCTCTCCCACAATAACTCAAGGGCCGCTTGTGTTTTTTAGGCCTTCGCAAGCTATCGGAAGTGTGTGCGCGGCAGGAGAGACAAATCCATGTTTTCGCGCCTTTTTTGCGATTTCAAGGTCGAAAAACACATAGGCCCCAAAATGAAAGAAACGGCTGGCACGCCAAAACTATGGCTTCAAACTTGATGAAAACAGTCTCTCCCATAATAACTCACGGGCTGCTTGTGTTTTTTAGGCCTTTGCAAGCTATCGGAAGTGTGTGCGCGGCAGGAGAGACAAATCCATGTTTTCGCGCCTTTTTTGCGATTTCAAGGTCGAAAAACACATAGGCCCCAAAATGAAAGAAACGGCTGCCGCGCCAAAACTATGGCTTCAAACTTGATGAAAACAGTCTCTCCCATAATAACTCACGGGCTGCTTGTGTTTTTTAGGCCTTTGCAAGCTATCGGAAGTGTGTGCGCGGCAGGAGAGACAAATCCATGTTTTCGCGCCTTTTTTGCGATTTCAAGGTCGAAAAACACATAGGCCCCAAAATGAAAGAAACGGCTGGCGCGCCAAAACTATGGCTTCAAACTTGATGAAAACAGTCTCTCCCATAATAACTCACGGACTGCTTGTGTTTTTTAGGCCTTTGCAAGCTATCGGAAGTGTGTGCGCGGCAGGAGAGACAAATCCATGTTTTCGCGCCTTTTTTGCGATTTCCAGGTCGAAAAACACACAGACCCCAAAAATAAAAAAACGGCTGTCCAGCCAAAACTGAGGCTTCAAACTTGATGAAAACAGTCTCTCCCACAATAACTCAAGGGCCGCTTGTGTTTTTTAGGCCTTCGCAAGCTATCGGAAGTGTGTGCGCGGCAGGAGAGACAAATCCATGTTTTCGTGCATTTTTTGCGATTTCAAGGTCGAAAAACACATAGGCCCCAAAATGAAAGAAACGGCTGCCGCGCCAAAACTATGGCTTCAAACTTGATGAAAACAGTCTCTCCCATATTAACTCACGGGCTGATTGTGTTTTTTAGGCCTTCGCAAGCTATCGGAAATGTGTGCGCAGCAGGAGAGACAAATCTATGTTTTCGCGCCTTTTTTTCATTTCCAGGTCGAAAAACACACAGAACCCAAAAATAAAGAAACGGCTGTCCAGCCAAAACTGAGGCTTCAAACTTGATGAAAACAGTCTCTCCCAAAATAACTCAAGGGCCGCTTGTGTTTTTTAGGCCTTCGCAAGCTATCGGAAGTGTGTGCGCGGCAGTAGAGACAAATCCATGTTTTCGCGCATTTTTTGCGATTTCAAGGTCGAAAAACACATAGGCCCCAAAATGAAAGAAACGGCTGCCGCGCCAAAACTATGGCTTCAAACTTGATGAAAACAGTCTCTCCCATAATAACTCACGGGCTGCTTGTGTTTTTTAGGCCTTTGCAAGCTATCGGAAGTGTGTGCGCGGCAGGAGAGACAAATCCATGTTTTCGCGCCTTTTTTGCGATTTCAAGGTCGAAAAACACATAGGCCCCAAAATGAAAGAAACGGCTGGCGCGCCAAAACTATGGCTTCAAACTTGATGAAAACAGTCTCTCCCATAATAACTCACGGACTGCTTGTGTTTTTTAGGCCTTTGCAAGCTATCGGAAGTGTGTGCGCGGCAGGAGAGACAAATCCATGTTTTCGCGCCTTTTTTGCGATTTCCAGGTCGAAAAACACACAGACCCCAAAAATAAAGAAACGGCTGTCCAGCCAAAACTGAGGCTTCAAACTTGATGAAAACAGTCTCTCCCACAATAACTCAAGGGCCGCTTGTGTTTTTTAGGCCTTCGCAAGCTATCGGAAGTGTGTGCGCGGCAGGAGAGACAAATCCATGTTTTCGTGCATTTTTTGCGATTTCAAGGTCGAAAAACACATAGGCCCCAAAATGAAAGAAACGGCTGCCGCGCCAAAACTATGGCTTCAAACTTGATGAAAACAGTCTCTCCCATATTAACTCACGGGCTGATTGTGTTTTTTAGGCCTTCGCAAGCTATCGGAAGTGTGTGCGCAGCAGGAGAGACAAATCTATGTTTTCGCGCCTTTTTTTCATTTCCAGGTCGAAAAACACACAGAACCCAAAAATAAAGAAACGGCTGTCCAGCCAAAACTGAGGCTTCAAACTTGATGAAAACAGTCTCTCCCAAAATAACTCAAGGGCCGCTTGTGTTTTTTAGGCCTTCGCAAGCTATCGGAAGTGTGTGCGCGGCAGTAGAGACAAATCCATGTTTTCGCGCATTTTTTGCGATTTCAAGGTCGAAAAACACATAGGCCCCAAAATGAAAGAAACGGCTGGCACGCCAAAACTATGGCTTCAAACTTGATGAAAACAGTCTCTCCCATAATAACTCACGGACTGCTTGTGTTTTTTAGGTCTTTGCAAGCTATCGGAAGTGTGTGCGCGGCAGGAGAGACAAATCCATGTTTTCGCGCCTTTTTTGCGATTTCCAGGTCGAAAAACACACAGACCCCAAAAATAAAGAAACGGCTGTCCAGCCAAAACTGAGGCTTCAAACTTGATGAAAACAGTCTCTCCCACAATAACTCAAGGGCCGCTTGTGTTTTTTAGGCCTTCGCAAGCTATCGGAAGTGTGTGCGCGGCAGGAGAGACAAATCCATGTTTTCGCGCCTTTTTTGCGATTTCAAGGTCGAAAAACACATAGGCCCCAAAATGAAAGAAACGGCTGGCACGCCAAAACTATGGCTTCAAACTTGATGAAAACAGTCTCTCCCATATTAACTCACGGGCTGATTGTGTTTTTTAGGCCTTCGCAAGCTATCGGAAGTGTGTGCGCAGCAGGAGAGACAAATCTATGTTTTCGCGCCTTTTTTGCGATTTCCAGGTCGAAAAACACACAGACCCCAAAAATAAAGAAACGGCTGTCCAGCCAAAACTGAGGCTTCAAACTTGATGAAAACAGTCTCTCCCACAATAACTCAAGGGCCGCTTGTGTTTTTTAGGCCTTCGCAAGCTATCGGAAGTGTGTGCGCGGCAGTAGAGACAAATCCATGTTTTCGCGCATTTTTTGCGATTTCAAGGTCGAAAAACACATAGGCCCCAAAATGAAAGAAACGGCTGGCACGCCAAAACTATGGCTTCAAACTTGATGAAAACAGTCTCTCCCATAATAACTCACGGACTGCTTGTGTTTTTTAGGTCTTTGCAAGCTATCGGAAGTGTGTGCGCGGCAGGAGAGACAAATCCATGTTTTCGCGCCTTTTTTGCGATTTCCAGGTCGAAAAACACACAGACCCCAAAAATAAAGAAACGGCTGTCCAGCCAAAACTGAGGCTTCAAACTTGATGAAAACAGTCTCTCCCACAATAACTCAAGGGCCGCTTGTGTTTTTTAGGCCTTCGCAAGCTATCGGAAGTGTGTGCGCGGCAGGAGAGACAAATCCATGTTTTCGCGCCTTTTTTGCGATTTCAAGGTCGAAAAACACATAGGCCCCAAAATGAAAGAAACGGCTGGCACGCCAAAACTATGGCTTCAAACTTGATGAAAACAGTCTCTCCCATAATAACTCACGGGCTGCTTGTGTTTTTTAGGCCTTTGCAAGCTATCGGAAGTGTGTGCGCGGCAGGAAAGACAAATCCATGTTTTCGCGCCTTTTTTGCGATTTCAAGGTCGAAAAACACATAGGCCCCAAAATGAAAGAAACGGCTGGCGCGCCAAAACTATGGCTTCAAACTTGATGAAAACAGTCTCTCCCATAATAACTCACGGACTGCTTGTGTTTTTTAGGCCTTTGCAAGCTATCGGAAGTGTGTGCGCGGCAGGAGAGACAAATCCATGTTTTCGCGCCTTTTTTGCGATTTCCAGGTCGAAAAACACACAGACCCCAAAAATAAAGAAACGGCTGTCCAGCCAAAACTGAGGCTTCAAACTTGATGAAAACAGTCTCTCCCACAATAACTCAAGGGCCGCTTGTGTTTTTTAGGCCTTCGCAAGCTATCGGAAGTGTGTGCGCGGCAGGAGAGACAAATCCATGTTTTCGTGCATTTTTTGCGATTTCAAGGTCGAAAAACACATAGGCCCCAAAATGAAAGAAACGGCTGCCGCGCCAAAACTATGGCTTCAAACTTGATGAAAACAGTCTCTCCCATATTAACTCACGGGCTGATTGTGTTTTTTAGGCCTTCGCAAGCTATCGGAAGTGTGTGCGCAGCAGGAGAGACAAATCTATGTTTTCGCGCCTTTTTTTCATTTCCAGGTCGAAAAACACACAGAACCCAAAAATAAAGAAACGGCTGTCCAGCCAAAACTGAGGCTTCAAACTTGATGAAAACAGTCTCTCCCAAAATAACTCAAGGGCCGCTTGTGTTTTTTAGGCCTTCGCAAGCTATCGGAAGTGTGTGCGCGGCAGTAGAGACAAATCCATGTTTTCGCGCATTTTTTGCGATTTCAAGGTCGAAAAACACATAGGCCCCAAAATGAAAGAAACGGCTGGCACGCCAAAACTATGGCTTCAAACTTGATGAAAACAGTCTCTCCCATAATAACTCACGGACTGCTTGTGTTTTTTAGGTCTTTGCAAGCTATCGGAAGTGTGTGCGCGGCAGGAGAGACAAATCCATGTTTTCGCGCCTTTTTTGCGATTTCCAGGTCGAAAAACACACAGACCCCAAAAATAAAGAAACGGCTGTCCAGCCAAAACTGAGGCTTCAAACTTGATGAAAACAGTCTCTCCCACAATAACTCAAGGGCCGCTTGTGTTTTTTAGGCCTTCGCAAGCTATCGGAAGTGTGTGCGCGGCAGGAGAGACAAATCCATGTTTTCGCGCCTTTTTTGCGATTTCAAGGTCGAAAAACACATAGGCCCCAAAATGAAAGAAACGGCTGGCACGCCAAAACTATGGCTTCAAACTTGATGAAAACAGTCTCTCCCATAATAACTCACGGGCTGCTTGTGTTTTTTAGGCCTTTGCAAGCTATCGGAAGTGTGTGCGCGGCAGGAGAGACAAATCCATGTTTTCGCGCCTTTTTTGCGATTTCCAGGTCGAAAAACACACAGACCCCAAAAATAAAGAAACGGCTGTCCAGCCAAAACTGAGGCTTCAAACTTGATGAAAACAGTCTCTCCCACAATAACTCAAGGGCCGCTTGTGTTTTTTAGGCCTTCGCAAGCTATCGGAAGTGTGTGCGCGGCAGGAGAGACAAATCCATGTTTTCGCGCCTTTTTTGCGATTTCAAGGTCGAAAAACACATAGGCCCCAAAATGAAAGAAACGGCTGGCACGCCAAAACTATGGCTTCAAACTTGATGAAAACAGTCTCTCCCATAATAACTCACGGGCTGCTTGTGTTTTTTAGGCCTTTGCAAGCTATCGGAAGTGTGTGCGCGGCAGGAAAGACAAATCCATGTTTTCGCGCCTTTTTTGCGATTTCAAGGTCGAAAAACACATAGGCCCCAAAATGAAAGAAACGGCTGGCGCGCCAAAACTATGGCTTCAAACTTGATGAAAACAGTCTCTCCCATAATAACTCACGGACTGCTTGTGTTTTTTAGGCCTTTGCAAGCTATCGGAAGTGTGTGCGCGGCAGGAGAGACAAATCCATGTTTTCGCGCCTTTTTTGCGATTTCCAGGTCGAAAAACACACAGACCCCAAAAATAAAGAAACGGCTGTCCAGCCAAAACTGAGGCTTCAAACTTGATGAAAACAGTCTCTCCCACAATAACTCAAGGGCCGCTTGTGTTTTTTAGGCCTTCGCAAGCTATCGGAAGTGTGTGCGCGGCAGGAGAGACAAATCCATGTTTTCGTGCATTTTTTGCGATTTCAAGGTCGAAAAACACATAGGCCCCAAAATGAAAGAAACGGCTGCCGCGCCAAAACTATGGCTTCAAACTTGATGAAAACAGTCTCTCCCATATTAACTCACGGGCTGATTGTGTTTTTTAGGCCTTCGCAAGCTATCGGAAGTGTGTGCGCAGCAGGAGAGACAAATCTATGTTTTCGCGCCTTTTTTTCATTTCCAGGTCGAAAAACACACAGAACCCAAAAATAAAGAAACGGCTGTCCAGCCAAAACTGAGGCTTCAAACTTGATGAAAACAGTCTCTCCCAAAATAACTCAAGGGCCGCTTGTGTTTTTTAGGCCTTCGCAAGCTATCGGAAGTGTGTGCGCGGCAGTAGAGACAAATCCATGTTTTCGCGCATTTTTTGCGATTTCAAGGTCGAAAAACACATAGGCCCCAAAATGAAAGAAACGGCTGGCACGCCAAAACTATGGCTTCAAACTTGATGAAAACAGTCTCTCCCATAATAACTCACGGACTGCTTGTGTTTTTTAGGTCTTTGCAAGCTATCGGAAGTGTGTGCGCGGCAGGAGAGACAAATCCATGTTTTCGCGCCTTTTTTGCGATTTCCAGGTCGAAAAACACACAGACCCCAAAAATAAAGAAACGGCTGTCCAGCCAAAACTGAGGCTTCAAACTTGATGAAAACAGTCTCTCCCACAATAACTCAAGGGCCGCTTGTGTTTTTTAGGCCTTCGCAAGCTATCGGAAGTGTGTGCGCGGCAGGAGAGACAAATCCATGTTTTCGCGCCTTTTTTGCGATTTCAAGGTCGAAAAACACATAGGCCCCAAAATGAAAGAAACGGCTGGCACGCCAAAACTATGGCTTCAAACTTGATGAAAACAGTCTCTCCCATAATAACTCACGGGCTGCTTGTGTTTTTTAGGCCTTTGCAAGCTATCGGAAGTGTGTGCGCGGCAGGAAAGACAAATCCATGTTTTCGCGCCTTTTTTGCGATTTCAAGGTCGAAAAACACATAGGCCCCAAAATGAAAGAAACGGCTGGCGCGCCAAAACTATGGCTTCAAACTTGATGAAAACAGTCTCTCCCATAATAACTCACGGACTGCTTGTGTTTTTTAGGCCTTTGCAAGCTATCGGAAGTGTGTGCGCGGCAGGAGAGACAAATCCATGTTTTCGCGCCTTTTTTGCGATTTCCAGGTCGAAAAACACACAGACCCCAAAAATAAAGAAACGGCTGTCCAGCCAAAACTGAGGCTTCAAACTTGATGAAAACAGTCTCTCCCACAATAACTCAAGGGCCGCTTGTGTTTTTTAGGCCTTCGCAAGCTATCGGAAGTGTGTGCGCGGCAGGAGAGACAAATCCATGTTTTCGTGCATTTTTTGCGATTTCAAGGTCGAAAAACACATAGGCCCCAAAATGAAAGAAACGGCTGCCGCGCCAAAACTATGGCTTCAAACTTGATGAAAACAGTCTCTCCCATATTAACTCACGGGCTGATTGTGTTTTTTAGGCCTTCGCAAGCTATCGGAAGTGTGTGCGCAGCAGGAGAGACAAATCTATGTTTTCGCGCCTTTTTTTCATTTCCAGGTCGAAAAACACACAGAACCCAAAAATAAAGAAACGGCTGTCCAGCCAAAACTGAGGCTTCAAACTTGATGAAAACAGTCTCTCCCAAAATAACTCAAGGGCCGCTTGTGTTTTTTAGGCCTTCGCAAGCTATCGGAAGTGTGTGCGCGGCAGTAGAGACAAATCCATGTTTTCGCGCATTTTTTGCGATTTCAAGGTCGAAAAACACATAGGCCCCAAAATGAAAGAAACGGCTGCCGCGCCAAAACTATGGCTTCAAACTTGATGAAAACAGTCTCTCCCATAATAACTCACGGGCTGCTTGTGTTTTTTAGGCCTTTGCAAGCTATCGGAAGTGTGTGCGCGGCAGGAGAGACAAATCCATGTTTTCGCGCCTTTTTTGCGATTTCAAGGTCGAAAAACACATAGGCCCCAAAATGAAAGAAACGGCTGGCGCGCCAAAACTATGGCTTCAAACTTGATGAAAACAGTCTCTCCCATAATAACTCACGGACTGCTTGTGTTTTTTAGGCCTTTGCAAGCTATCGGAAGTGTGTGCGCGGCAGGAGAGACAAATCCATGTTTTCGCGCCTTTTTTGCGATTTCCAGGTCGAAAAACACACAGACCCCAAAAATAAAGAAACGGCTGTCCAGCCAAAACTGAGGCTTCAAACTTGATGAAAACAGTCTCTCCCACAATAACTCAAGGGCCGCTTGTGTTTTTTAGGCCTTCGCAAGCTATCGGAAGTGTGTGCGCGGCAGGAGAGACAAATCCATGTTTTCGTGCATTTTTTGCGATTTCAAGGTCGAAAAACACATAGGCCCCAAAATGAAAGAAACGGCTGCCGCGCCAAAACTATGGCTTCAAACTTGATGAAAACAGTCTCTCCCATATTAACTCACGGGCTGATTGTGTTTTTTAGGCCTTCGCAAGCTATCGGAAGTGTGTGCGCAGCAGGAGAGACAAATCTATGTTTTCGCGCCTTTTTTTCATTTCCAGGTCGAAAAACACACAGAACCCAAAAATAAAGAAACGGCTGTCCAGCCAAAACTGAGGCTTCAAACTTGATGAAAACAGTCTCTCCCAAAATAACTCAAGAGCCGCTTGTGTTTTTTAGGCCTTCGCAAGCTATCGGAAGTGTGTGCGCGGCAGTAGAGACAAATCCATGTTTTCGCGCATTTTTTGCGATTTCAAGGTCGAAAAACACATAGGCCCCAAAATGAAAGAAACGGCTGGCACGCCAAAACTATGGCTTCAAACTTGATGAAAACAGTCTCTCCCATAATAACTCACGGACTGCTTGTGTTTTTTAGGTCTTTGCAAGCTATCGGAAGTGTGTGCGCGGCAGGAGAGACAAATCCATGTTTTCGCGCCTTTTTTGCGATTTCCAGGTCGAAAAACACACAGACCCCAAAAATAAAGAAACGGCTGTCCAGCCAAAACTGAGGCTTCAAACTTGATGAAAACAGTCTCTCCCACAATAACTCAAGGGCCGCTTGTGTTTTTTAGGCCTTCGCAAGCTATCGGAAGTGTGTGCGCGGCAGGAGAGACAAATCCATGTTTTCGCGCCTTTTTTGCGATTTCAAGGTCGAAAAACACATAGGCCCCAAAATGAAAGAAACGGCTGGCACGCCAAAACTATGGCTTCAAACTTGATGAAAACAGTCTCTCCCATAATAACTCATGGGCTGCTTGTGTTTTTTAGACCTTTGCAAGCTATCGGAAGTGTGTGCGCGGCAGGAGAGACAAATCCATGTTTTCGCGCCTTTTTTGCGATTTCCAGGTCGAAAAACACACAGACCCCAAAAATAAAGAAACGGCTGTCCAGCCAAAACTGAGGCTTCAAACTTGATGAAAACAGTCTCTCCCACAATAACTCAAGGGCCGCTTGTGTTTTTTAGGCCTTCGCAAGCTATCGGAAGTGTGTAAGCGGCAGGAGAGACAAATCCATGTTTTCGCGCATTTTTTGCGATTTCAAGGTCGAAAAACACATAGGCCCCAAAATGAAAGAAACGGCTGCCGCGCCAAAACTATGGCTTCAAACTTGATGAAAACAGTCTCTCCCATAATAACTCACAGGCTGCTTGTGTTTTTTAGGCCTTTGCAAGCTATCGGAAGTGTGTGCGCGGCAGGAGAGACAAATCCATGTTTTCGCGCCTTTTTTGCGATTTCAAGGTCGAAAAACACATAGGCCCCAAAATGAAAGAAACGGCTGGCACGCCAAAACTATGGCTTCAAACTTGATGAAAACAGTCTCTCCCACAATAACTCAAGGGCCGCTTGTGTTTTTTAGGCCTTCGCAAGCTATCGGAAGTGTGTGCGCGGCAGGAGAGACAAATCCATGTTTTCGCGCATTTTTTGCGATTTCAAGGTCGAAAAACACATAGGCCCCAAAATGAAAGAAACGGCTGCCGCGCCAAAACTATGGCTTCAAACTTGATGAAAACAGTCTCTCCCACAATAACTCAAGGGCCGCTTGTGTTTTTTAGGCCTTTGCAAGCTATCGGAAGTGTGTGCGCGGCAGTAGAGACAAATCCATGTTTTCGCGCATTTTTTGCGATTTCAAGGTCGAAAAACACATAGGCTCCAAAATGAAAGAAACGGCTGGCGCTCCAAAACTATGGCTTCAAACTTGATGAAAACAGTCTCTCCCATAATAACTCACGGGCTGCTTGTGTTTTTTAGGCCTTTGCAAGCTATCGGAAGTGTGTGCGCGGCAGGAGAGACAAATCCATGTTTTCGCGCCTTTTTTGCGATTTCAAGGTCGAAAAACACATAGGCCCCAAAATGAAAGAAACGGATGGCGCCCCAAAACTATGGCTTCAAACTTGAGGAAAACAGTCTCTCCCATAATAACTCACGGGCTGCTTGTGTTTTTTAGGCTTTTGCAAGCTATCGGAAGTGTGTGCGCGGCAGGAGAGACAAATCCATGTTTTCGCGCCTTTTTTGCGATTTCCAGGTCGAAAAACACACAGACCCCAAAAATAAAGAAACGGCTGTCCAGCCAAAACTGAGGCTTCAAACTTGATGAAAACAGTCTCTCCCACAATAACTCAATGGCCGCTTGTGTTTTTTAGGCCTTCGCAAGCTATCGGAAGTGTGTGCGCGGCAGGAGAGACAAATCCATGTTTTCGCGCATTTTTTGCGATTTCAAGGTCGAAAAACACATAGGCCCCAAAATGAAAGAAACGGCTGCCGCGCCAAAACTATGGCTTCAAACTTGATGAAAACAGTCTCTCCCATATTAACTCACGGGCTGATTGTGTTTTTTAGGCCTTCGCAAGCTATCGGAAGTGTGTGCGCAGCAGGAGAGACAAATCTATGTTTTCGCGCCTGTTTTGCCATTTCCAGGTCGAAAAACACACAGACCCCAAAAATAAAGAAACGGCTGTCCAGCCAAAACTGAGGCTTCAAACTTGATGAAAACAGTCTCTCCCACAATAACTCAAGGGCCGCTTGTGTTTTTTAGGCCTTCGCAAGCTATCGGAAGTGTGTGCGCGGCAGGAGAGACAAATCCATGTTTTCGCGCATTTTTTGCGATTTCAAGGTCGAAAAACACATAGGCCCCAAAATGAAAGAAACGGCTGCCGCGCCAAAACTATGGCTTCAAACTTGATGAAAACAGTCTCTCCCACAATAACTCAAGGGCCGCTTGTGTTTTTTAGGCCTTTGCAAGCTATCGGAAGTGTGTGCGCGGCAGTAGAGACAAATCCATGTTTTCGCGCATTTTTTGCGATTTCAAGGTCGAAAAACACATAGGCCCCAAAATGAAAGAAACGGCTGCCGCGCCAAAACTATGGCTTCAAACTTGATGAAAACAGTCTCTCCCATAATAACTCACGGGCTGCTTGTGTTTTTTAGGCCTTTGCAAGCTATCGGAAGTGTGTGCGCGGCAGGAGAGACAAATCCATGTTTTCGCGCTTTTTTTGCGATTTCAAGGTCGAAAAACACATAGGCCCCAAAATGAAAGAAACGGCTGGCGCGCCAAAACTATAGCTTCAAACTTGATGAAAACAGTCTCTCCCATAATAACTCACGGGCTGCTTGTGTTTTTTAGGCCTTTGCAAGCTATCGGAAGTGTGTGCGCGGCAGGAGAGACAAATCCATGTTTTCGCGCCTTTTTTGCGATTTCCAGGTCGAAAAACACACAGACCCCAAAAATAAAGAAACGGCTGTCCAGCCAAAACTGAGGCTTCAAACTTGATGAAAACAGTCTCTCCCACAATAACTCAAGGGCCGCTTGTGTTTTTTAGGCCTTCGCAAGCTATCGGAAGTGTGTGCGCGGCAGGAGAGACAAATCCATGTTTTCGCGCCTTTTTTGCGATTTCAAGGTCGAAAAACACATAGGCCCCAAAATGAAAGAAACGGCTGCCGCGCCAAAACTATGGCTTCAAACTTGATGAAAACAGTCTCTCCCATAATAACTCACGGGCTGCTTGTGTTTTTTAGGCCTTTGCAAGCTATCGGAAGTGTGTGCGCGGCAGGAGAGACAAATCCATGTTTTCGCGCTTTTTTTGCGATTTCAAGGTCGAAAAACACATAGGCCCCAAAATGAAAGAAACGGCTGGCGCGCCAAAACTATAGCTTCAAACTTGATGAAAACAGTCTCTCCCATAATAACTCACGGGCTGCTTGTGTTTTTTAGGCCTTTGCAAGCTATCGGAAGTGTGTCCGCGGCAGGAGAGACAAATCCATGTTTTCGCGCCTTTTTTGCGATTTCCAGGTCGAAAAACACACAGACCCCAAAAATAAAGAAACGGCTGTCCAGCCAAAACTGAGGCTTCAAACTTGATGAAAACAGTCTCTCCCACAATAACTCAAGGGCCGCTTGTGTTTTTTAGGCCTTCGCAAGCTATCGGAAGTGTGTGCGCGGCAGGAGAGACAAATCCATGTTTTCGCGCATTTTTTGCGATTTCAAGGTCGAAAAACACATAGGCCCCAAAATGAAAGAAACGGCTGCCGCGCCAAAACTATGGCTTCAAACTTGATGAAAACAGTCTCTCCCACAATAACTCAAGGGCCGCTTGTGTTTTTTAGGCCTTTGCAAGCTATCGGAAGTGTGTGCGCGGCAGTAGAGACAAATCCATGTTTTCGCGCATTTTTTGCGATTTCAAGGTCGAAAAACACATAGGCCCCAAAATGAAAGAAACGGCTGCCGCGCCAAAACTATGGCTTCAAACTTGATGAAAACAGTCTCTCCCATAATAACTCACAGGCTGCTTGTGTTTTTTAGGCCTTTGCAAGCTATCGGAAGTGTGTGCGCGGCAGGAGAGACAAATCCATGTTTTCGCGCTTTTTTTGCGATTTCAAGGTCGAAAAACACATAGGCCCCAAAATGAAAGAAACGGCTGGCGCGCCAAAACTATAGCTTCAAACTTGATGAAAACAGTCTCTCCCATAATAACTCACGGGCTGCTTGTGTTTTTTAGGCCTTTGCAAGCTATCGGAAGTGTGTGCGCGGCAGGAGAGACAAATCCATGTTTTCGCGCCTTTTTTGCGATTTCCAGGTCGAAACACACACAGACCCCAAAAATAAAGAAACGGCTGTCCAGCCAAAACTGAGGCTTCAAACTTGATGAAAACAGTCTCTCCCACAATAACTCAAGGGCCGCTTGTGTTTTTTAGGCCTTCGCAAGCTATCGGAAGTGTGTACGCGGCAGGAGAGACAAATCCATGTTTTCGCGCATTTTTTGCGATTTCAAGGTCGAAAAACACATAGGCCCCAAAATGAAAGAAACGGCTGCCGCGCCAAAACTATGGCTTCAAACTTGATGAAAACAGTCTCTCCCACAATAACTCAAGGGCCGCTTGTGTTTTTTAGGCCTTTGCAAGCTATCGGAAGTGTGTGCGCGGCAGTAGAGACAAATCCATGTTTTCGCGCATTTTTTGCGATTTTAAGGTCGAAAAACACATAGGCCCCAAAATGAAAGAAACGGCTGCCGCGCCAAAACTATGGCTTCAAACTTGATGAAAACAGTCTCTCCCATAATAACTCACGGGCTGCTTGTGTTTTTTAGGCCTTTGCAAGCTATCGGAAGTGTGTGCGCGGCAGGAGAGACAAATCCATGTTTTCGCGCTTTTTTTGCGATTTCAAGGTCGAAAAACACATAGGCCCCAAAATGAAAGAAACGGCTGGCGCGCCAAAACTATAGCTTCAAACTTGATGAAAACAGTCTCTCCCATAATAACTCACGGGCTGCTTGTGTTTTTTAGGCCTTTGCAAGCTATCGGAAGTGTGTGCGCGGCAGGAGAGACAAATCCATGTTTTCGCGCCTTTTTTGCGATTTCCAGGTCGAAAAACACACAGACCCCAAAAATAAAGAAACGGCTGTCCAGCCAAAACTGAGGCTTCAAACTTGATGAAAACAGTCTCTCCCACAATAACTCAAGGGCCGCTTGTGTTTTTTAGGCCTTCGCAAGCTATCGGAAGTGTGTGCGCGGCAGGAGAGACAAATCCATGTTTTCGCGCATTTTTTGCGATTTCAAGGTCGAAAAACACATAGGCCCCAAAATGAAAGAAACGGCTGCCGCGCCAAAACTATGGCTTCAAACTTGATGAAAACAGTCTCTCCCATATTAACTCACGGGCTGATTGTGTTTTTTAGGCCTTCGCAAGCTATCGGAAGTGTGTGCGCAGCAGGAGAGACAAATCTATGTTTTCGCGCCTGTTTTGCCATTTCCAGGTCGAAAAACACACAGACCCCAAAAATAAAGAAACGGCTGTCCAGCCAAAACTGAGGCTTCAAACTTGATGAAAACAGTCTCTCCCACAATAACTCAAGGGCCGCTTGTGTTTTTTAGGCCTTCGCAAGCTATCGGAAGTGTGTGCGCGGCAGGAGAGACAAATCCATGTTTTCGCGCATTTTTTGCGATTTCAAGGTCGAAAAACACATAGGCCCCAAAATGAAAGAAACGGCTGCCGCGCCAAAACTATGGCTTCAAACTTGATGAAAACAGTCTCTCCCATATTAACTCACGGGCTGATTGTGTTTTTTAGGCCTTCGCAAGCTATCGGAAGTGTGTGCGCAGCAGGAGAGACAAATCTATGTTTTCGCGCCTGTTTTGCCATTTCCAGGTCGAAAAACACACAGACCCCAAAAATAAAGAAACGGCTGTCCAGCCAAAACTGAGGCTTCAAACTTGATGAAAACAGTCTCTCCCACAATAACTCAAGGGCCGCTTGTGTTTTTTAGGCCTTCGCAAGCTATCGGAAGTGTGTGCGCGGCAGGAGAGACAAATCCATGTTTTCGCGCATTTTTTGCGATTTCAAGGTCGAAAAACACATAGGCCCCAAAATGAAAGAAACGGCTGCCGCGCCAAAACTATGGCTTCAAACTTGATGAAAACAGTCTCTCCCACAATAACTCAAGGGCCGCTTGTGTTTTTTAGGCCTTTGCAAGCTATCGGAAGTGTGTGCGCGGCAGTAGAGACAAATCCATGTTTTCGCGCATTTTTTGCGATTTCAAGGTCGAAAAACACATAGGCCCCAAAATGAAAGAAACGGCTGCCGCGCCAAAACTATGGCTTCAAACTTGAGGAAAACAGTCTCTCCCATAATAACTCACGGGCTGCTTGTGTTTTTTAGGCCTTTGCAAGCTATCGGAAGTGTGTGCGCGGCAGGAGAGACAAATCCATGTTTTCGCGCCTTTTTTGCGATTTCCAGGTCGAAAAACACACAGACCCCAAAAATAAAGAAACGGCTGTCCAGCCAAAACTGAGGCTTCAAACTTGATGAAAACAGTCTCTCCCACAATAACTCAAGGGCCGCTTGTGTTTTTTAGGCCTTCGCAAGCTATCGGAAGTGTGTGCGCGGCAGGAGAGACAAATCCATGTTTTCGCGCTTTTTTTGCGATTTCAAGGTCGAAAAACACATAGGCCCCAAAATGAAAGAAACGGCTGGCGTGCCAAAACTATAGCTTCAAACTTGATGAAAACAGTCTCTCCCATAATAACTCACAGGCTGCTTGTGTTTTTTAGGCCTTTGCAAGCTATCGGAAGTGTGTGCGCGGCAGGAGAGACAAATCCATGTTTTCGTGCCTTTTTTGCGATTTCCAGGTCGAAAAACACACAGACCCCAAAAATAAAGAAACGGCTGTCCAGCCAAAACTGAGGCTTCAAACTTGATGAAAACAGTCTCTCCCACAATAACTCAAGGGCCGCTTGTGTTTTTTAGGCCTTCGCAAGCTATCGGAAGTGTGTGCGCGGCAGGAGAGACAAATCCATGTTTTCGCGCCTTTTTTGCGATTTCAAGGTCGAAAAACACATAGGCCCCAAAATGAAAGAAACGGCTGCCGCGCCAAAACTATGGCTTCAAACTTGATGAAAACAGTCTCTCCCATAATAACTCACGGGCTGCTTGTGTTTTTTAGGCCTTTGCAAGCTATCGGAAGTGTGTGCGCGGCAGGAGAGACAAATCCATGTTTTCGCGCCTTTTTTGCGATTTCCAGGTCGAAAAACACACAGACCCCAAAAATAAAGAAACGGCTGTCCAGCCAAAACTGAGGCTTCAAACTTGATGAAAACAGTCTCTCCCACAATAACTCAAGGGCCGCTTGTGTTTTTTAGGCCTTCGCAAGCTATCGGAAGTGTGTGCGCGGCAGGAGAGACAAATCCATGTTTTCGCGCTTTTTTTGCGATTTCAAGGTCGAAAAACACATAGGCCCCAAAATGAAAGAAACGGCTGGCGCGCCAAAACTATAGCTTCAAACTTGATGAAAACAGTCTCTCCCATAATAACTCACGGGCTGCTTGTGTTTTTTAGGCCTTTGCAAGCTATCGGAAGTGTGTGCGCGGCAGGAGAGACAAATCCATGTTTTCGCGCCTTTTTTGCGATTTCCAGGTCGAAAAACACACAGACCCCAAAAATAAAGAAACGGCTGTCCAGCCAAAACTGAGGCTTCAAACTTGATGAAAACAGTCTCTCCCACAATAACTCAAGGGCCGCTTGTGTTTTTTAGGCCTTCGCAAGCTATCGGAAGTGTGTGCGCGGCAGGAGAGACAAATCCATGTTTTCGCGCCTTTTTTGCGATTTCAAGGTCGAAAAACACATAGGCCCCAAAATGAAAGAAACGGCTGGCGCGCCAAAACTATGGCTTCAAACTTGATGAAAACAGTCTCTCCCATAATAACTCACGGGCTGCTTGTGTTTTTTAGGCCTTCGCAAGCTATCGGAAGTGTGTGCGCGGCAGTAGAGACAAATCCATGTTTTCGCGCATTTTTTGCGATTTCAAGGTCGAAAAACACATAGGCCCCAAAATGAAAGAAACGGCTGCCGCGCCAAAACTATGGCTTCAAACTTGATGAAAACAGTCTCTCCCATAATAACTCACGGGCTGCTTGTGTTTTTTAGGCCTTTGCAAGCTATCGGAAGTGTGTGCGCGGCAGGAGAGACAAATCCATGTTTTCGCGCCTTTTTTGCGATTTCAAGGTCGAAAAACACTTAGGCCCCAAAATGAAAGAAACGGCTGGCGCGCCAAAACTATGGCTTCAAACTTGATGAAAACAGTCTCTCCCATAATAACTCACGGGCTGCTTGTGTTTTTTAGGCCTTTGCAAGCTATCGGAAGTGTGTGCGCGGCAGGAGAGACAAATCCATGTTTTCGCGCCTTTTTTGCGATTTCAAGGTCGAAAAACACATAGGCCCCAAAATGAAAGAAACGGCTGGCGCGCCAAAACTATGGCTTCAAACTTGATGAAAACAGTCTCTCCCATAATAACTCACGGACTGCTTGTGTTTTTTAGGCCTTCGCAAGCTATCGGAAGTGTGTGCGCAGCAGGAGAGACAAATCTATGTTTTCGCGCCTGTTTTGCCATTTCCAGGTCGAAAAACACACAGACCCCAAAAATAAAGAAACGGCTGTCCAGCCAAAACTGAGGCTTCAAACTTGATGAAAACAGTCTCTCCCATATTAACTCACGGGCTGATTGTGTTTTTTAGGCCTTCGCAAGCTATCGGAAGTGTGTGCGCAGCAGGAGAGACAAATCTATGTTTTCGCGCCTGTTTTGCCATTTCCAGGTCGAAAAACACACAGACCCCAAAAATAAAGAAACGGCTGTCCAGCCAAAACTGAGGCTTCAAACTTGATGAAAACAGTCTCTCGCACAATAACTCAAGGGCCGCTTGTGTTTTTTAGGCCTTTGCAAGCTATCGGAAGTGTGTGCGCGGCAGGAGAGACAAATCCATGTTTTCGCGCCTTTTTTGCGATTTCAAGGTCGAAAAACACATAGGCTCCAAAATGAAAGAAACGGCTGGCGCTTCAAAACTATGGCTTCAAACTTGATGAAAACAGTCTCTCCCATAATAACTCACGGGCTGCTTGTGTTTTTTAGGCCTTTGCAAGCTATCGGAAGTGTGTGCGCGGCAGGAGAGACAAATCCATGTTTTCGCGCCTTTTTTGCGATTTCAAGGTCGAAAAACACATAGGCCCCAAAATGAAAGAAACGGCTGGCGCGCCAAAACTATGGCTTCAAACTTGATGAAAACAGTCTCTCCCATATTAACTCACGTGCTGATTGTGTTTTTTAGGCCTTCGCAAGCTATCGGAAGTGTGTGCGCAGCAGGAGAGACAAATCTATGTTTTCGCGCCTTTTTTTCATTTCCAGGTCGAAAAACACACAGAACCCAAAAATAAAGAAACGGCTGTCCAGCCAAAACTGAGGCTTCAAACTTGATGAAAACAGTCTCTCCCACAATAACTCAAGGGCCGCTTGTGTTTTTTAGGCCTTCGCAAGCTATCAGAAGTGTGTGCGAGAGACAAATCCATGTTTTTGCGCATTTTTTGCGATTTCAAGGTCGAAAAACACATAGGCCCCAAAATGAAAGAAACGGCTGGCGCGCCAAAACTATGGCTTCAAACTTGATGAAAACAGTCTCTCCCATAATAACTCACGGGCTGCTTGTGTTTTTTAGGCCTTTGCAAGCTATCGGAAGTGTGTGCGCGGCAGGAGAGACAAATCCATGTTTTCGCGCCTTTTTTGCGATTTCAAGGTCGAAAAACACATAGGCCCCAAAATGAAAGAAACGGATGGCGCGCCAAAACTATGGCTTCAAACTTGAGGAAAACAGTCTCTCCCATAATAACTCACGGGCTGCTTGTGTTTTTTAGGCCTTTGCAAGCTATCGGAAGTGTGTGCGCGGCAGGAGAGACAAATCCATGTTTTCGCGCCTTTTTTGCGATTTCAAGGTCGAAAAACACATAGGCCCCAAAATGAAAGAAACGGATGGCGCGCCAAAACTATGGCTTCAAACTTGAGGAAAACAGTCTCTCCCATAATAACTCACGGGCTGCTTGTGTTTTTTAGGCCTTTGCAAGCTATCGGAAGTGTGTGCGCGGCAGGAGAGACAAATCCATGTTTTCGCGCCTTTTTTGCGATTTCCAGGTCGAAAAACACACAGACCCCAAAAATAAAGAAACGGCTGTCCAGCCAAAACTGAGGCTTCAAACTTGATGAAAACAGTCTCTCCCACAATAACTCAATGGCCGCTTGTGTTTTTTAGGCCTTCGCAAGCTATCGGAAGTGTGTGCGCGGCAGGAGAGACAAATCCATGTTTTCGCGCATTTTTTGCGATTTCAAGGTCGAAAAACACATAGGCCCCAAAATGAAAGAAACGGCTGCCGCGCCAAAACTATGGCTTCAAACTTGATGAAAACAGTCTCTCCCATATTAACTCACGGGCTGATTGTGTTTTTTAGGCCTTCGCAAGCTATCGGAAGTGTGTGCGCAGCAGGAGAGACAAATCTATGTTTTCGCGCCTGTTTTGCCATTTCCAGGTCGAAAAACACACAGACCCCAAAAATAAAGAAACGGCTGTCCAGCCAAAACTGAGGCTTCAAACTTGATGAAAACAGTCTCTCCCACAATAACTCAAGGGCCGCTTGTGTTTTTTAGGCCTTCGCAAGCTATCGGAAGTGTGTGCGCGGCAGGAGAGACAAATCCATGTTTTCGCGCATTTTTTGCGATTTCAAGGTCGAAAAACACATAGGCCCCAAAATGAAAGAAACGGCTGCCGCGCCAAAACTATGGCTTCAAACTTGATGAAAACAGTCTCTCCCACAATAACTCAAGGGCCGCTTGTGTTTTTTAGGCCTTTGCAAGCTATCGGAAGTGTGTGCGCGGCAGGAGAGACAAATCCATGTTTTCGCGCTTTTTTTGCGATTTCAAGGTCGAAAAACACATAGGCCCCAAAATGAAAGAAACGGCTGGCGCGCCAAAACTATAGCTTCAAACTTGATGAAAACAGTCTCTCCCATAATAACTCACGGGCTGCTTGTGTTTTTTAGGCCTTTGCAAGCTATCGGAAGTGTGTGCGCGGCAGGAGAGACAAATCCATGTTTTCGCGCCTTTTTTGCGATTTCCAGGTCGAAAAACACACAGACCCCAAAAATAAAGAAACGGCTGTCCAGCCAAAACTGAGGCTTCAAACTTGATGAAAACAGTCTCTCCCACAATAACTCAAGGGCCGCTTGTGTTTTTTAGGCCTTCGCAAGCTATCGGAAGTGTGTGCGCGTCAGGAGAGACAAATCCATGTTTTCGCGCCTTTTTTGCGATTTCAAGGTCGAAAAACACATAGGCCCCAAAATGAAAGAAACGGCTGCCGCGCCAAAACTATGGCTTCAAACTTGATGAAAACAGTCTCTCCCATAATAACTCACGGGCTGCTTGTGTTTTTTAGGCCTTTGCAAGCTATCGGAAGTGTGTGCGCGGCAGGAGAGACAAATCCATGTTTTCGCGCTTTTTTTGCGATTTCAAGGTCGAAAAACACATAGGCCCCAAAATGAAAGAAACGGCTGGGGCGCCAAAACTATAGCTTCAAACTTGATGAAAACAGTCTCTCCCATAATAACTCACGGGCTGCTTGTGTTTTTTAGGCCTTTGCAAGCTATCGGAAGTGTGTGCGCGGCAGGAGAGACAAATCCATGTTTTCGCGCCTTTTTTGCGATTTCCAGGTCGAAAAACACACAGACCCCAAAAATAAAGAAACGGCTGTCCAGCCAAAACTGAGGCTTCAAACTTGATGAAAACAGTCTCTCCCACAATAACTCAAGGGCCGCTTGTGTTTTTTAGGCCTTCGCAAGCTATCGGAAGTGTGTGCGCGGCAGGAGAGACAAATCCATGTTTTCGCGCCTTTTTTGCGATTTCAAGGTCGAAAAACACATAGGCCCCAAAATGAAAGAAACGGCTGCCGCGCCAAAACTATGGCTTCAAACTTGATGAAAACAGTCTCTCCCATAATAACTCACGGGCTGCTTGTGTTTTTTAGGCCTTTGCAAGCTATCGGAAGTGTGTGCGCGGCAGGAGAGACAAATCCATGTTTTCGCGCCTTTTTTGCGATTTCAAGGTCGAAAAACACATAGGCCCCAAAATGAAAGAAACGGCTGGCGCGCCAAAACTATGGCTTCAAACTTGATGAAAACAGTCTCTCCCATAATAACTCACGGGCTGCTTGTGTTTTTTAGGCCTTTGCAAGCTATCGGAAGTGTGTGCGCGGCAGGAGAGACAAATCCATGTTTTCGCGCCTTTTTTGCGATTTCCAGGTCGAAAAACACACAGACCCCAAAAATAAAGAAACGGCTGTCCAGCCAAAACTGAGGCTTCAAACTTGATGAAAACAGTCTCTCCCACAATAACTCAATGGCCGCTTGTGTTTTTTAGGCCTTCGCAAGCTATCGGAAGTGTGTGCGCGGCAGGAGAGACAAATCCATGTTTTCGCGCATTTTTTGCGATTTCAAGGTCGAAAAACACATAGGCCCCAAAATGAAAGAAACGGCTGCCGCGCCAAAACTATGGCTTCAAACTTGATGAAAACAGTCTCTCCCATATTAACTCACGGGCTGATTGTGTTTTTTAGGCCTTCGCAAGCTATCGGAAGTGTGTGCGCAGCAGGAGAGACAAATCTATGTTTTCGCGCCTGTTTTGCCATTTCCAGGTCGAAAAACACACAGACCCCAAAAATAAAGAAACGGCTGTCCAGCCAAAACTGAGGCTTCAAACTTGATGAAAACAGTCTCTCCCACAATAACTCAAGGGCCGCTTGTGTTTTTTAGGCCTTCGCAAGCTATCGGAAGTGTGTGCGCGGCAGGAGAGACAAATCCATGTTTTCGCGCATTTTTTGCGATTTCAAGGTCGAAAAACACATAGGCCCCAAAATGAAAGAAACGGCTGCCGCGCCAAAACTATGGCTTCAAACTTGATGAAAACAGTCTCTCCCATATTAACTCACGGGCTGATTGTGTTTTTTAGGCCTTCGCAAGCTATCGGAAGTGTGTGCGCAGCAGGAGAGACAAATCTATGTTTTCGCGCCTGTTTTGCCATTTCCAGGTCGAAAAACACACAGACCCCAAAAATAAAGAAACGGCTGTCCAGCCAAAACTGAGGCTTCAAACTTGATGAAAACAGTCTCTCCCACAATAACTCAAGGGCCGCTTGTGTTTTTTAGGCCTTCGCAAGCTATCGGAAGTGTGTGCGCGGCAGGAGAGACAAATCCATGTTTTCGCGCATTTTTTGCGATTTCAAGGTCGAAAAACACATAGGCCCCAAAATGAAAGAAACGGCTGCCGCGCCAAAACTATGGCTTCAAACTTGATGAAAACAGTCTCTCCCACAATAACTCAAGGGCCGCTTGTGTTTTTTAGGCCTTTGCAAGCTATCGGAAGTGTGTGCGCGGCAGTAGAGACAAATCCATGTTTTCGCGCATTTTTTGCGATTTCAAGGTCGAAAAACACATAGGCCCCAAAATGAAAGAAACGGCTGCCGCGCCAAAACTATGGCTTCAAACTTGATGAAAACAGTCTCTCCCATAATAACTCACGGGCTGCTTGTGTTTTTTAGGCCTTTGAAAGCTATCGGAAGTGTGTGCGCGGCAGGAGAGACAAATCCATGTTTTCGCGCCTTTTTTGCGATTTCAAGGTCGAAAAACACATAGGCCCCAAAATGAAAGAAACGGATGGCGCGCCAAAACTATGGCTTCAAACTTGAGGAAAACAGTCTCTCCCATAATAACTCACGGGCTGCTTGTGTTTTTTAGGCCTTTGCAAGCTATCGGAAGTGTGTGCGCGGCAGGAGAGACAAATCCATGTTTTCGCGCCTTTTTTGCGATTTCAAGGTCGAAAAACACATAGGCCCCAAAATGAAAGAAACGGATGGCGCGCCAAAACTATGGCTTCAAACTTGAGGAAAACAGTCTCTCCCATAATAACTCACGGGCTGCTTGTGTTTTTTAGGCCTTTGCAAGCTATCGGAAGTGTGTGCGCGGCAGGAGAGACAAATCCATGTTTTCGCGCCTTTTTTGCGATTTCCAGGTCGAAAAACACACAGACCCCAAAAATAAAGAAACGGCTGTCCAGCCAAAACTGAGGCTTCAAACTTGATGAAAACAGTCTCTCCCACAATAACTCAAGGGCCGCTTGTGTTTTTTAGGCCTTCGCAAGCTATCGGAAGTGTGTGCGCGGCAGGAGAGACAAATCCATGTTTTCGCGCTTTTTTTGCGATTTCAAGGTCGAAAAACACATAGGCCCCAAAATGAAAGAAACGGCTGGCGTGCCAAAACTATAGCTTCAAACTTGATGAAAACAGTCTCTCCCATAATAACTCACAGGCTGCTTGTGTTTTTTAGGCCTTTGCAAGCTATCGGAAGTGTGTGCGCGGCAGGAGAGACAAATCCATGTTTTCGCGCCTTTTTTGCGATTTCCAGGTCGAAAAACACACAGACCCCAAAAATAAAGAAACGGCTGTCCAGCCAAAACTGAGGCTTCAAACTTGATGAAAACAGTCTCTCCCACAATAACTCAAGGGCCGCTTGTGTTTTTTAGGCCTTCGCAAGCTATCGGAAGTGTGTGCGCGGCAGGAGAGACAAATCCATGTTTTCGCGCCTTTTTTGCGATTTCAAGGTCGAAAAACACATAGGCCCCAAAATGAAAGAAACGGCTGCCGCGCCAAAACTATGGCTTCAAACTTGATGAAAACAGTCTCTCCCATAATAACTCACGGGCTGCTTGTGTTTTTTAGGCCTTTGCAAGCTATCGGAAGTGTGTGCGCGGCAGGAGAGACAAATCCATGTTTTCGCGCCTTTTTTGCGATTTCCAGGTCGAAAAACACACAGACCCCAAAAATAAAGAAACGGCTGTCCAGCCAAAACTGAGGCTTCAAACTTGATGAAAACAGTCTCTCCCACAATAACTCAAGGGCCGCTTGTGTTTTTTAGGCCTTCGCAAGCTATCGGAAGTGTGTGCGCGGCAGGAGAGACAAATCCATGTTTTCGCGCATTTTTTGCGATTTCAAGGTCGAAAAACACATAGGCCCCAAAATGAAAGAAACGGCTGCCGCGCCAAAACTATGGCTTCAAACTTGATGAAAACAGTCTCTCCCATAATAACTCACGGGCTGCTTGTGTTTTTTAGGCCTTTGCAAGCTATCGGAAGTGTGTGCGCGGCAGGAGAGACAAATCCATGTTTTCGCGCTTTTTTTGCGATTTCAAGGTCGAAAAACACATAGGCCCCAAAATGAAAGAAACGGCTGGCGCGCCAAAACTATAGCTTCAAACTTGATGAAAACAGTCTCTCCCATAATAACTCACGGGCTGCTTGTGTTTTTTAGGCCTTTGCAAGCTATCGGAAGTGTGTGCGCGGCAGGAGAGACAAATCCATGTTTTCGCGCCTTTTTTGCGATTTCCAGGTCGAAAAACACACAGACCCCAAAAATAAAGAAACGGCTGTCCAGCCAAAACTGAGGCTTCAAACTTGATGAAAACAGTCTCTCCCATAATAACTCACGGGCTGCTTGTGTTTTTTAGGCCTTTGCAAGCTATCGGAAGTGTGTGCGCGGCAGGAGAGACAAATCCATGTTTTCGCGCCTTTTTTGCGATTTCCAGGTCGAAAAACACACAGACCCCAAAAATAAAGAAACGGCTGTCCAGCCAAAACTGAGGCTTCAAACTTGATGAAAACAGTCTCTCCCACAATAACTCAAGGGCCGCTTGTGTTTTTTAGGCCTTCGCAAGCT
This sequence comes from Argentina silus, assembly GCF_951799395.1. NCBI lineage: Eukaryota > Metazoa > Chordata > Actinopteri > Argentiniformes > Argentinidae > Argentina > Argentina silus. The sequence continues at coordinate 23,315,685 of NC_139665.1, forward strand.
ATCGGAAGTGTGTGCGCGGCAGGAGAGACAAATCCATGTTTTCGCGCCTTTTTTGCGATTTCAAGGTCGAAAAACACATAGGCCCCAAAATGAAAGAAACGGCTGGCGCGCCAAAACTATAGCTTCAAACTTGATGAAAACAGTCTCTCCCATAATAACTCACGGGCTGCTTGTGTTTTTTAGGCCTTTGCAAGCTATCGGAAGTGTGTGCGCGGCAGGAGAGACAAATCCATGTTTTCGCGCCTTTTTTGCGATTTCCAGGTCGAAAAACACACAGACCCCAAAAATAAAGAAACGGCTGTCCAGCCAAAACTGAGGCTTCAAACTTGATGAAAACAGTCTCTCCCACAATAACTCAAGGGCCGCTTGTGTTTTTTAGGCCTTCGCAAGCTATCGGAAGTGTGTGCGCGGCAGGAGAGACAAATCCATGTTTTCGCGCCTTTTTTGCGATTTCAAGGTCGAAAAACACATAGGCCCCAAAATGAAAGAAACGGCTGCCGCGCCAAAACTATGGCTTCAAACTTGATGAAAACAGTCTCTCCCATAATAACTCACGGGCTGCTTGTGTTTTTTAGGCCTTTGCAAGCTATCGGAAGTGTGTGCACGGCAGGAGAGACAAATCCATGTTTTCGCGCCTTTTTTGCGATTTCAAGGTCGAAAAACACATAGGCCCCAAAATGAAAGAAACGGCTGGCGCGCCAAAACTATGGCTTCAAACTTGATGAAAACAGTCTCTCCCATAATAACTCACGGGCTGCTTGTGTTTTTTAGGCCTTCGCAAGCTATCGGAAGTGTGTGCGCGGCAGTAGAGACAAATCCATGTTTTCGCGCATTTTTTGCGATTTCAAGGTCGAAAAACACATAGGCCCCAAAATGAAAGAAACGGCTGCCGCGCCAAAACTATGGCTTCAAACTTGATGAAAACAGTCTCTCCCATAATAACTCACGGGCTGCTTGTGTTTTTTAGGCCTTTGCAAGCTATCGGAAGTGTGTGCGCGGCAGGAGAGACAAATCCATGTTTTCGCGCCTTTTTTGCGATTTCAAGGTCGAAAAACACTTAGGCCCCAAAATGAAAGAAACGGCTGGCGCGCCAAAACTATGGCTTCAAACTTGATGAAAACAGTCTCTCCCATAATAACTCACGGGCTGCTTGTGTTTTTTAGGCCTTTGCAAGCTATCGGAAGTGTGTGCGCGGCAGGAGAGACAAATCCATGTTTTCGCGCCTTTTTTGCGATTTCAAGGTCGAAAAACACATAGGCCCCAAAATGAAAGAAACGGCTGGCGCGCCAAAACTATGGCTTCAAACTTGATGAAAACAGTCTCTCCCATAATAACTCACGGACTGCTTGTGTTTTTTAGGCCTTCGCAAGCTATCGGAAGTGTGTGCGCAGCAGGAGAGACAAATCTATGTTTTCGCGCCTGTTTTGCCATTTCCAGGTCGAAAAACACACAGACCCCAAAAATAAAGAAACGGCTGTCCAGCCAAAACTGAGGCTTCAAACTTGATGAAAACAGTCTCTCCCATATTAACTCACGGGCTGATTGTGTTTTTTAGGCCTTCGCAAGCTATCGGAAGTGTGTGCGCAGCAGGAGAGACAAATCTATGTTTTCGCGCCTGTTTTGCCATTTCCAGGTCGAAAAACACTTAGGCCCCAAAATGAAAGAAACGGCTGGCGCGCCAAAACTATGGCTTCAAACTTGATGAAAACAGTCTCTCCCATAATAACTCACGGGCTGCTTGTGTTTTTTAGGCCTTTGCAAGCTATCGGAAGTGTGTGCGCGGCAGGAGAGACAAATCCATGTTTTCGCGCCTTTTTTGCGATTTCAAGGTCGAAAAACACATAGGCCCCAAAATGAAAGAAACGGCTGCCGCGCCAAAACTATGGCTTCAAACTTGATGAAAACAGTCTCTCCCATAATAACTCACGGGCTGCTTGTGTTTTTTAGGCCTTTGCAAGCTATCGGAAGTGTGTGCGCGGCAGGAGAGACAAATCCATGTTTTCGCGCCTTTTTTGCGATTTCAAGGTCGAAAAACACTTAGGCCCCAAAATGAAAGAAACGGCTGGCGCGCCAAAACTATGGCTTCAAACTTGATGAAAACAGTCTCTCCCATAATAACTCACGGGCTGCTTGTGTTTTTTAGGCCTTTGCAAGCTATCGGAAGTGTGTGCGCGGCAGGAGAGACAAATCCATGTTTTCGCGCCTTTTTTGCGATTTCAAGGTCGAAAAACACATAGGCCCCAAAATGAAAGAAACGGCTGGCGCGCCAAAACTATGGCTTCAAACTTGATGAAAACAGTCTCTCCCATAATAACTCACGGACTGCTTGTGTTTTTTAGGCCTTCGCAAGCTATCGGAAGTGTGTGCGCAGCAGGAGAGACAAATCTATGTTTTCGCGCCTGTTTTGCCATTTCCAGGTCGAAAAACACACAGACCCCAAAAATAAAGAAACGGCTGTCCAGCCAAAACTGAGGCTTCAAACTTGATGAAAACAGTCTCTCCCATATTAACTCACGGGCTGATTGTGTTTTTTAGGCCTTCGCAAGCTATCGGAAGTGTGTGCGCAGCAGGAGAGACAAATCTATGTTTTCGCGCCTGTTTTGCCATTTCCAGGTCGAAAAACACACAGACCCCAAAAATAAAGAAACGGCTGTCCAGCCAAAACTGAGGCTTCAAACTTGATGAAAACAGTCTCTCGCACAATAACTCAAGGGCCGCTTGTGTTTTTTAGGCCTTTGCAAGCTATCGGAAGTGTGTGCGCGGCAGGAGAGACAAATCCATGTTTTCGCGCCTTTTTTGCGATTTCAAGGTCGAAAAACACATAGGCTCCAAAATGAAAGAAACGGCTGGCGCTTCAAAACTATGGCTTCAAACTTGATGAAAACAGTCTCTCCCATAATAACTCACGGGCTGCTTGTGTTTTTTAGGCCTTTGCAAGCTATCGGAAGTGTGTGCGCGGCAGGAGAGACAAATCCATGTTTTCGCGCCTTTTTTGCGATTTCAAGGTCGAAAAACACATAGGCCCCAAAATGAAAGAAACGGATGGCGCGCCAAAACTATGGCTTCAAACTTGAGGAAAACAGTCTCTCCCATAATAACTCACGGGCTGCTTGTGTTTTTTAGGCTTTTGCAAGCTATCGGAAGTGTGTGCGCGGCAGGAGAGACAAATCCATGTTTTCGCGCCTTTTTTGCGATTTCCAGGTCGAAAAACACACAGACCCCAAAAATAAAGAAACGGCTGTCCAGCCAAAACTGAGGCTTCAAACTTGATGAAAACAGTCTCTCCCACAATAACTCAATGGCCGCTTGTGTTTTTTAGGCCTTCGCAAGCTATCGGAAGTGTGTGCGCGGCAGGAGAGACAAATCCATGTTTTCGCGCATTTTTTGCGATTTCAAGGTCGAAAAACACATAGGCCCCAAAATGAAAGAAACGGCTGCCGCGCCAAAACTATGGCTTCAAACTTGATGAAAACAGTCTCTCCCATATTAACTCACGGGCTGATTGTGTTTTTTAGGCCTTTGCAAGCTATCGGAAGTGTGTGCCCGGCAGGAGAGACAAATCCATGTTTTCGCGCCTTTTTTGCTATTTCAAGGTCGAAAAACACATAGGCCCCAAAATGAAAGAAACGGCTGGCGCGCCAAAACTATGGCTTCAAACTTGATGAAAACAGTCTCTCCCATATTAACTCACGTGCTGATTGTGTTTTTTAGGCCTTCGCAAGCTATCGGAAGTGTGTGCGCAGCAGGAGAGACAAATCTATGTTTTCGCGCCTTTTTTTCATTTCCAGGTCGAAAAACACACAGAACCCAAAAATAAAGAAACGGCTGTCCAGCCAAAACTGAGGCTTCAAACTTGATGAAAACAGTCTCTCCCACAATAACTCAAGGGCCGCTTGTGTTTTTTAGGCCTTCGCAAGCTATCAGAAGTGTGTGCGAGAGACAAATCCATGTTTTTGCGCATTTTTTGCGATTTCAAGGTCGAAAAACACATAGGCCCCAAAATGAAAGAAACGGCTGGCGCGCCAAAACTATGGCTTCAAACTTGATGAAAACAGTCTCTCCCATAATAACTCACGGGCTGCTTGTGTTTTTTAGGCCTTTGCAAGCTATCGGAAGTGTGTGCGCGGCAGGAGAGACAAATCCATGTTTTCGCGCCTTTTTTGCGATTTCAAGGTCGAAAAACACATAGGCCCCAAAATGAAAGAAACGGATGGCGCGCCAAAACTATGGCTTCAAACTTGAGGAAAACAGTCTCTCCCATAATAACTCACGGGCTGCTTGTGTTTTTTAGGCCTTTGCAAGCTATCGGAAGTGTGTGCGCGGCAGGAGAGACAAATCCATGTTTTCGCGCCTTTTTTGCGATTTCAAGGTCGAAAAACACATAGGCCCCAAAATGAAAGAAACGGATGGCGCGCCAAAACTATGGCTTCAAACTTGAGGAAAACAGTCTCTCCCATAATAACTCACGGGCTGCTTGTGTTTTTTAGGCCTTTGCAAGCTATCGGAAGTGTGTGCGCGGCAGGAGAGACAAATCCATGTTTTCGCGCCTTTTTTGCGATTTCCAGGTCGAAAAACACACAGACCCCAAAAATAAAGAAACGGCTGTCCAGCCAAAACTGAGGCTTCAAACTTGATGAAAACAGTCTCTCCCACAATAACTCAATGGCCGCTTGTGTTTTTTAGGCCTTCGCAAGCTATCGGAAGTGTGTGCGCGGCAGGAGAGACAAATCCATGTTTTCGCGCATTTTTTGCGATTTCAAGGTCGAAAAACACATAGGCCCCAAAATGAAAGAAACGGCTGCCGCGCCAAAACTATGGCTTCAAACTTGATGAAAACAGTCTCTCCCATATTAACTCACGGGCTGATTGTGTTTTTTAGGCCTTCGCAAGCTATCGGAAGTGTGTGCGCAGCAGGAGAGACAAATCTATGTTTTCGCGCCTGTTTTGCCATTTCCAGGTCGAAAAACACACAGACCCCAAAAATAAAGAAACGGCTGTCCAGCCAAAACTGAGGCTTCAAACTTGATGAAAACAGTCTCTCCCACAATAACTCAAGGGCCGCTTGTGTTTTTTAGGCCTTCGCAAGCTATCGGAAGTGTGTGCGCGGCAGGAGAGACAAATCCATGTTTTCGCGCATTTTTTGCGATTTCAAGGTCGAAAAACACATAGGCCCCAAAATGAAAGAAACGGCTGCCGCGCCAAAACTATGGCTTCAAACTTGATGAAAACAGTCTCTCCCACAATAACTCAAGGGCCGCTTGTGTTTTTTAGGCCTTTGCAAGCTATCGGAAGTGTGTGCGCGGCAGGAGAGACAAATCCATGTTTTCGCGCCTTTTTTGCGATTTCAAGGTCGAAAAACACATAGGCCCCAAAATGAAAGAAACGGATGGCGCGCCAAAACTATGGCTTCAAACTTGAGGAAAACAGTCTCTCCCATAATAACTCACGGGCTGCTTGTGTTTTTTAGGCCTTTGCAAGCTATCGGAAGTGTGTGCGCGGCAGGAGAGACAAATCCATGTTTTCGCGCCTTTTTTGCGATTTCAAGGTCGAAAAACACATAGGCCCCAAAATGAAAGAAACGGATGGCGCGCCAAAACTATGGCTTCAAACTTGAGGAAAACAGTCTCTCCCATAATAACTCACGGGCTGCTTGTGTTTTTTAGGCCTTTGCAAGCTATCGGAAGTGTGTGCGCGGCAGGAGAGACAAATCCATGTTTTCGCGCCTTTTTTGCGATTTCCAGGTCGAAAAACACACAGACCCCAAAAATAAAGAAACGGCTGTCCAGCCAAAACTGAGGCTTCAAACTTGATGAAAACAGTCTCTCCCACAATAACTCAATGGCCGCTTGTGTTTTTTAGGCCTTCGCAAGCTATCGGAAGGTTGTGCGCGGCAGGAGAGACAAATCCATGTTTTCGCGCATTTTTTGCGATTTCAAGGTCGAAAAACACATAGGCCCCAAAATGAAAGAAACGGCTGCCGCGCCAAAACTATGGCTTCAAACTTGATGAAAACAGTCTCTCCCATATTAACTCACGGGCTGATTGTGTTTTTTAGGCCTTCGCAAGCTATCGGAAGTGTGTGCGCAGCAGGAGAGACAAATCTATGTTTTCGCGCCTGTTTTGCCATTTCCAGGTCGAAAAACACACAGACCCCAAAAATAAAGAAACGGCTGTCCAGCCAAAACTGAGGCTTCAAACTTGATGAAAACAGTCTCTCCCACAATAACTCAAGGGCCGCTTGTGTTTTTTAGGCCTTCGCAAGCTATCGGAAGTGTGTGCGCGGCAGGAGAGACAAATCCATGTTTTCGCGCATTTTTTGCGATTTCAAGGTCGAAAAACACATAGGCCCCAAAATGAAAGAAACGGCTGCCGCGCCAAAACTATGGCTTCAAACTTGATGAAAACAGTCTCTCCCACAATAACTCAAGGGCCGCTTGTGTTTTTTAGGCCTTTGCAAGCTATCGGAAGTGTGTGCGCGGCAGTAGAGACAAATCCATGTTTTCGCGCATTTTTTGCGATTTCAAGGTCGAAAAACACATAGGCCCCAAAATGAAAGAAACGGCTGCCGCGCCAAAACTATGGCTTCAAACTTGATGAAAACAGTCTCTCCCATAATAACTCACGGGCTGCTTGTGTTTTTTAGGCCTTTGCAAGCTATCGGAAGTGTGTGCGCGGCAGGAGAGACAAATCCATGTTTTCGCGCTTTTTTTGCGATTTCAAGGTCGAAAAACACATAGGCCCCAAAATGAAAGAAACGGCTGGCGCGCCAAAACTATAGCTTCAAACTTGATGAAAACAGTCTCTCCCATAATAACTCACGGGCTGCTTGTGTTTTTTAGGCCTTTGCAAGCTATCGGAAGTGTGTGCGCGGCAGGAGAGACAAATCCATGTTTTCGCGCCTTTTTTGCGATTTCCAGGTCGAAAAACACACAGACCCCAAAAATAAAGAAACGGCTGTCCAGCCAAAACTGAGGCTTCAAACTTGATGAAAACAGTCTCTCCCACAATAACTCAAGGGCCGCTTGTGTTTTTTAGGCCTTCGCAAGCTATCGGAAGTGTGTGCGCGTCAGGAGAGACAAATCCATGTTTTCGCGCCTTTTTTGCGATTTCAAGGTCGAAAAACACATAGGCCCCAAAATGAAAGAAACGGCTGCCGCGCCAAAACTATGGCTTCAAACTTGATGAAAACAGTCTCTCCCATAATAACTCACGGGCTGCTTGTGTTTTTTAGGCCTTTGCAAGCTATCGGAAGTGTGTGCGCGGCAGGAGAGACAAATCCATGTTTTCGCGCTTTTTTTGCGATTTCAAGGTCGAAAAACACATAGGCCCCAAAATGAAAGAAACGGCTGGGGCGCCAAAACTATAGCTTCAAACTTGATGAAAACAGTCTCTCCCATAATAACTCACGGGCTGCTTGTGTTTTTTAGGCCTTTGCAAGCTATCGGAAGTGTGTGCGCGGCAGGAGAGACAAATCCATGTTTTCGCGCCTTTTTTGCGATTTCCAGGTCGAAAAACACACAGACCCCAAAAATAAAGAAACGGCTGTCCAGCCAAAACTGAGGCTTCAAACTTGATGAAAACAGTCTCTCCCACAATAACTCAAGGGCCGCTTGTGTTTTTTAGGCCTTCGCAAGCTATCGGAAGTGTGTGCGCGGCAGGAGAGACAAATCCATGTTTTCGCGCCTTTTTTGCGATTTCAAGGTCGAAAAACACATAGGCCCCAAAATGAAAGAAACGGCTGCCGCGCCAAAACTATGGCTTCAAACTTGATGAAAACAGTCTCTCCCATAATAACTCACGGGCTGCTTGTGTTTTTTAGGCCTTTGCAAGCTATCGGAAGTGTGTGCGCGGCAGGAGAGACAAATCCATGTTTTCGCGCCTTTTTTGCGATTTCAAGGTCGAAAAACACATAGGCCCCAAAATGAAAGAAACGGCTGGCGCGCCAAAACTATGGCTTCAAACTTGATGAAAACAGTCTCTCCCATAATAACTCACGGGCTGCTTGTGTTTTTTAGGCCTTTGCAAGCTATCGGAAGTGTGTGCGCGGCAGGAGAGACAAATCCATGTTTTCGCGCCTTTTTTGCGATTTCCAGGTCGAAAAACACACAGACCCCAAAAATAAAGAAACGGCTGTCCAGCCAAAACTGAGGCTTCAAACTTGATGAAAACAGTCTCTCCCACAATAACTCAATGGCCGCTTGTGTTTTTTAGGCCTTCGCAAGCTATCGGAAGTGTGTGCGCGGCAGGAGAGACAAATCCATGTTTTCGCGCATTTTTTGCGATTTCAAGGTCGAAAAACACATAGGCCCCAAAATGAAAGAAACGGCTGCCGCGCCAAAACTATGGCTTCAAACTTGATGAAAACAGTCTCTCCCATATTAACTCACGGGCTGATTGTGTTTTTTAGGCCTTCGCAAGCTATCGGAAGTGTGTGCGCAGCAGGAGAGACAAATCTATGTTTTCGCGCCTGTTTTGCCATTTCCAGGTCGAAAAACACACAGACCCCAAAAATAAAGAAACGGCTGTCCAGCCAAAACTGAGGCTTCAAACTTGATGAAAACAGTCTCTCCCACAATAACTCAAGGGCCGCTTGTGTTTTTTAGGCCTTCGCAAGCTATCGGAAGTGTGTGCGCGGCAGGAGAGACAAATCCATGTTTTCGCGCATTTTTTGCGATTTCAAGGTCGAAAAACACATAGGCCCCAAAATGAAAGAAACGGCTGCCGCGCCAAAACTATGGCTTCAAACTTGATGAAAACAGTCTCTCCCATATTAACTCACGGGCTGATTGTGTTTTTTAGGCCTTCGCAAGCTATCGGAAGTGTGTGCGCAGCAGGAGAGACAAATCTATGTTTTCGCGCCTGTTTTGCCATTTCCAGGTCGAAAAACACACAGACCCCAAAAATAAAGAAACGGCTGTCCAGCCAAAACTGAGGCTTCAAACTTGATGAAAACAGTCTCTCCCACAATAACTCAAGGGCCGCTTGTGTTTTTTAGGCCTTCGCAAGCTATCGGAAGTGTGTGCGCGGCAGGAGAGACAAATCCATGTTTTCGCGCATTTTTTGCGATTTCAAGGTCGAAAAACACATAGGCCCCAAAATGAAAGAAACGGCTGCCGCGCCAAAACTATGGCTTCAAACTTGATGAAAACAGTCTCTCCCACAATAACTCAAGGGCCGCTTGTGTTTTTTAGGCCTTTGCAAGCTATCGGAAGTGTGTGCGCGGCAGTAGAGACAAATCCATGTTTTCGCGCATTTTTTGCGATTTCAAGGTCGAAAAACACATAGGCCCCAAAATGAAAGAAACGGTTGCCGCGCCAAAACTATGGCTTCAAACTTGATGAAAACAGTCTCTCCCATAATAACTCACGGGCTGCTTGTGTTTTTTAGGCCTTTGAAAGCTATCGGAAGTGTGTGCGCGGCAGGAGAGACAAATCCATGTTTTCGCGCCTTTTTTGCGATTTCAAGGTCGAAAAACACATAGGCCCCAAAATGAAAGAAACGGATGGCGCGCCAAAACTATGGCTTCAAACTTGAGGAAAACAGTCTCTCCCATAATAACTCACGGGCTGCTTGTGTTTTTTAGGCCTTTGCAAGCTATCGGAAGTGTGTGCGCGGCAGGAGAGACAAATCCATGTTTTCGCGCCTTTTTTGCGATTTCAAGGTCGAAAAACACATAGGCCCCAAAATGAAAGAAACGGATGGCGCGCCAAAACTATGGCTTCAAACTTGAGGAAAACAGTCTCTCCCATAATAACTCACGGGCTGCTTGTGTTTTTTAGGCCTTTGCAAGCTATCGGAAGTGTGTGCGCGGCAGGAGAGACAAATCCATGTTTTCGCGCCTTTTTTGCGATTTCCAGGTCGAAAAACACACAGACCCCAAAAATAAAGAAACGGCTGTCCAGCCAAAACTGAGGCTTCAAACTTGATGAAAACAGTCTCTCCCACAATAACTCAAGGGCCGCTTGTGTTTTTTAGGCCTTCGCAAGCTATCGGAAGTGTGTGCGCGGCAGGAGAGACAAATCCATGTTTTCGCGCTTTTTTTGCGATTTCAAGGTCGAAAAACACATAGGCCCCAAAATGAAAGAAACGGCTGGCGTGCCAAAACTATAGCTTCAAACTTGATGAAAACAGTCTCTCCCATAATAACTCACAGGCTGCTTGTGTTTTTTAGGCCTTTGCAAGCTATCGGAAGTGTGTGCGCGGCAGGAGAGACAAATCCATGTTTTCGCGCCTTTTTTGCGATTTCCAGGTCGAAAAACACACAGACCCCAAAAATAAAGAAACGGCTGTCCAGCCAAAACTGAGGCTTCAAACTTGATGAAAACAGTCTCTCCCACAATAACTCAAGGGCCGCTTGTGTTTTTTAGGCCTTCGCAAGCTATCGGAAGTGTGTGCGCGGCAGGAGAGACAAATCCATGTTTTCGCGCCTTTTTTGCGATTTCAAGGTCGAAAAACACATAGGCCCCAAAATGAAAGAAACGGCTGCCGCGCCAAAACTATGGCTTCAAACTTGATGAAAACAGTCTCTCCCATAATAACTCACGGGCTGCTTGTGTTTTTTAGGCCTTTGCAAGCTATCGGAAGTGTGTGCGCGGCAGGAGAGACAAATCCATGTTTTCGCGCCTTTTTTGCGATTTCAAGGTCGAAAAACACATAGGCCCCAAAATGAAAGAAACGGCTGGCGCGCCAAAACTATGGCTTCAAACTTGATGAAAACAGTCTCTCCCATAATAACTCACGGGCTGCTTGTGTTTTTTAGGCCTTTGCAAGCTATCGGAAGTGTGTGCGCGGCAGGAGAGACAAATCCATGTTTTCGCGCCTTTTTTGCGATTTCCAGGTCGAAAAACACACAGACCCCAAAAATAAAGAAACGGCTGTCCAGCCAAAACTGAGGCTTCAAACTTGATGAAAACAGTCTCTCCCACAATAACTCAATGGCCGCTTGTGTTTTTTAGGCCTTCGCAAGCTATCGGAAGTGTGTGCGCGGCAGGAGAGACAAATCCATGTTTTCGCGCATTTTTTGCGATTTCAAGGTCGAAAAACACATAGGCCCCAAAATGAAAGAAACGGCTGCCGCGCCAAAACTATGGCTTCAAACTTGATGAAAACAGTCTCTCCCATATTAACTCACGGGCTGATTGTGTTTTTTAGGCCTTCGCAAGCTATCGGAAGTGTGTGCGCAGCAGGAGAGACAAATCTATGTTTTCGCGCCTGTTTTGCCATTTCCAGGTCGAAAAACACACAGACCCCAAAAATAAAGAAACGGCTGTCCAGCCAAAACTGAGGCTTCAAACTTGATGAAAACAGTCTCTCCCACAATAACTCAAGGGCCGCTTGTGTTTTTTAGGCCTTCGCAAGCTATCGGAAGTGTGTGCGCGGCAGGAGAGACAAATCCATGTTTTCGCGCATTTTTTGCGATTTCAAGGTCGAAAAACACATAGGCCCCAAAATGAAAGAAACGGCTGCCGCGCCAAAACTATGGCTTCAAACTTGATGAAAACAGTCTCTCCCACAATAACTCAAGGGCCGCTTGTGTTTTTTAGGCCTTTGCAAGCTATCGGAAGTGTGTGCGCGGCAGTAGAGACAAATCCATGTTTTCGCGCATTTTTTGCGATTTCAAGGTCGAAAAACACATAGGCCCCAAAATGAAAGAAACGGCTGCCGCGCCAAAACTATGGCTTCAAACTTGATGAAAACAGTCTCTCCCATAATAACTCACGGGCTGCTTGTGTTTTTTAGGCCTTTGCAAGCTATCGGAAGTGTGTGCGCGGCAGGAGAGACAAATCCATGTTTTCGCGCTTTTTTTGCGATTTCAAGGTCGAAAAACACATAGGCCCCAAAATGAAAGAAACGGCTGGCGCGCCAAAACTATAGCTTCAAACTTGATGAAAACAGTCTCTCCCATAATAACTCACAGGCTGCTTGTGTTTTTTAGGCCTTTGCAAGCTATCGGAAGTGTGTGCGCGGCAGGAGAGACAAATCCATGTTTTCGCGCCTTTTTTGCGATTTCCAGGTCGAAAAACACACAGACCCCAAAAATAAAGAAACGGCTGTCCAGCCAAAACTGAGGCTTCAAACTTGATGAAAACAGTCTCTCCCACAATAACTCAAGGGCCGCTTGTGTTTTTTAGGCCTTCGCAAGCTATCGGAAGTGTGTGCGCGGCAGGAGAGACAAATCCATGTTTTCGCGCTTTTTTTGCGATTTCAAGGTCGAAAAACACATAGGCCCCAAAATGAAAGAAACGGCTGGCGTGCCAAAACTATAGCTTCAAACTTGATGAAAACAGTCTCTCCCATAATAACTCACAGGCTGCTTGTGTTTTTTAGGCCTTTGCAAGCTATCGGAAGTGTGTGCGCGGCAGGAGAGACAAATCCATGTTTTCGCGCCTTTTTTGCGATTTCCAGGTCGAAAAACACACAGACCCCAAAAATAAAGAAACGGCTGTCCAGCCAAGACTGAGGCTTCAAACTTGATGAAAACAGTCTCTCCCATAATAACTCACGGGCTGCTTGTGTTTTTTAGGCCTTCGCAAGCTATCGGAAGTGTGTGCGCGGCAGGAGAGACAAATCCATGTTTTCGCGCCTTTTTTGCGATTTCAAGGTCGAAAAACACATAGGCCCCAAAATGAAAGAAACGGCTGGGGCGCCAAAACTATGGCTTGAAACTTGATGAAAACAGTCTCTCCCATAATAACTCAAGGGCTGCTTGTGTTTTTTAGGCCTTTGCAAGCTATCGGAAGTTGTGCGCGGCAGGAGAGACAAATCCATGTTTTCGCGCCTTTTTTGCGATTTCAAGGTCGAAAAACACATAGGCCCCAAAATGAAAGAAACGGCTGGCGCGCCAAAACTATGGCTTCAAACTTGATGAAAACGGTCTTTCCCATAATAACTCACGGGCTGCTTGTGTTTTTTAGGCCTTTGCAAGCTATCGGAAGTGTGTGCGCGGCAGGAGAGACAAATCCATGTTTTCGCGCCTTTTTTGCGATTTCAAGGTCGAAAAACACATAGGCCCCAAAATGAAAGAAACGGCTGCCGCGCCAAAACTATGGCTTCAAACTTGATGAAAACAGTCTCTCCCATAATAACTCACGGGCTGCTTGTGTTTTTTAGGCCTTTGCAAGCTATCGGAAGTGTGTGCGCGGCAGGAGAGACAAATCCATGTTTTCGGGCATTTTTTGCGATTTCAAGGTCGAAAAACACATAGGCCCCAAAATGAAAGAAACGGCTGCCGCGCCAAAACTATGGCTTCAAACTTGATGAAAACAGTCTCTCCCATAATAACTCACGGGCTGATTGTGTTTTTTAGGCCTTCGCAAGCTATCGGAAGTGTGTGCGCAGCAGGAGAGACAAATCCATGTTTTCGCGCATTTTTTGCGATTTCAAGGTCGAAAAACACATAGGCCCCAAAATGAAAGAAACGGCTGGCGCGCCAAAACTATGGCTTCAAACTTGATGAAAACAGTCTCTCCCATAATAACTCACGGGCTGCTTGTGTTTTTTAGGCCTTTGCAAGCTATCGGAAGTGTGTGCGCGGCAGGAGAGACAAAGCCATGTTTTCGCGCCTTTTTTGCGATTTCAAGGTCGAAAAACACATAGGCCCCAAAATGAAAGAAACGGCTGCCGCGCCAAAACTATGGCTTCAAACTTGATGAAAACAGTCTCTCCCATATTAACTCACGGGCTGATTGTGTTTTTTAGGCCTTCGCAAGCTATCGGAAGTGTGTGCACAGCAGGAGAGACAAATCTATGTTTTCGCGCCTGTTTTGCCATTTCCAGGTCGAAAAACACACAGACCCCAAAAATAAAGAAACGGCTGTCCAGCCAAAACTGAGGCTTCAAACTTGATGAAAACAGTCTCTCCCACAATAACTCAAGGGCCGCTTGTGTTTTTTAGGCCTTTGCAAGCTATCGGAAGTGTGTGCGCGGCAGGAGAGACAAATCCATGTTTTCGTGCATTTTTTGCGATTTCAAGGTCGAAAAACACATAGGCCCCAAAATGAAAGAAACGTGTGGCGCGCCAAAACTATGGCTTCAATCTTGATGAAAACAGTCTCTCCCATAATAACTCACGGGCTGCTTGTGTTTTTTAGGCCTTTGCAAGCTATCGGAAGTGTGTGCGCGGCAGGAGAGACAAATCCATGTTTTCGCGCCTTTTTTGCGATTTCAAGGTCGAAAAACACATAGGCCCCAAAATGAAAGAAACGGCTGCCGCGCCAAAACTATGGCTTCAAACTTGATGAAAACAGTCTCTCCCATATTAACTCACGGGCTGATTGTGTTTTTTAGGCCTTCGCAAGCTATCGGAAGTGTGTGCGCAGCAGGAGAGACAAATCTATGTTTTCGCGCCTTTTTTGCCATTTCCAGGTCGAAAAACACATAGAACCCAAAAATAAAGAAACGGCTGTCCAGCCAAAACTGAGGCTTCAAACTTGATGAAAACAGTCTCTCCCACAATAACTCAAATGCCGCTTGTGTTTTTTAGGCCTTCGCAAGCTATCGGAAGTGTGTGCGCGGCAGGAGAGACAAATCCATGTTTTCGCGCCTTTTTTGCGATTTCAAGGTCGAAAAACACATAGGCCCCAAAATGAAAGAAACGGCTGCCGCGCCAAAACTATGGCTTCAAACTTGATGAAAACAGTCTCTCCCATAATAACTCACGGGCTGCTTGTGTTTTTTAGGCCTTTGCAAGCTATCGGAAGTGAGTGCGCGGCAGGAGAGACAAATCTATGTTTTCGCGCCTGTTTTGCCATTTCCAGGTCGAAAAACACACAGACCCCAAAAATAAAGAAACGGCTGTCCAGCCAAGACTGAGGCTTCAAACTTGATGAAAACAGTCTCTCCCATAATAACTCACGGGCTGATTGTGTTTTTTAGGCCTTCGCAAGCTATCGGAAGTGTGTGCGCAGCAGGAGAGACAAATCCATGTTTTCGCGCATTTTTTGCGATTTCAAGGTCGAAAAACACATAGGCCCCAAAATGAAAGAAACGGCTGGCGCGCCAAAACTATGGATTCAAACTTGATGAAAACAGTCTCTCCCATAATAACTCACGGGCTGCTTGTGTTTTTTAGGCCTTTGCAAGCTATCGGAAGTGTGTGCGCGGCAGGAGAGACAAATCCATGTTTTCGCGCCTTTTTTGCGATTTCAAGGTCGAAAAACACATAGGCCCCAAAATGAAAGAAACGGCTGGCGCGCCAAAACTATGGCTTCAAACTTGATGAAAACAGTCTCTCCCATAATAACTCACGGGCTGCTTGTGTTTTTTAGGCCTTTGCAAGCTATCGGAAGTGTGTGCGCGGCAGGAGAGACAAATCTATGTTTTCGCGCCTGTTTTGCCATTTCCAGGTCGAAAAACACACAGACCCCAAAAATAAAGAAACGGCTGTCCAGCCAAGACTGAGGCTTCAAACTTGATGAAAACAGTCTCTCCCATAATAACTCACGGGCTGCTTGTGTTTTTTAGGCCTTTGCAAGCTATCGGAAGTGTGTGCGCGGCAGGAGAGACAAATCCATGTTTTCGCGCCTTTTTTGCGATTTCAAGGTCGAAAAACACATAGGCCCCAAAATGAAAGAAACGGCTGGGGCGCCAAAACTATGGCTTGAAACTTGATGAAAACAGTCTCTCCCATAATAACTCAAGGGCTGCTTGTGTTTTTTAGGCCTTTGCAAGCTATCGGAAGTTGTGCGCGGCAGGAGAGACAAATCCATGTTTTCGCGCCTTTTTTGCGATTTCAAGGTCGAAAAACACATAGGCCCCAAAATGAAAGAAACGGCTGGCGCGCCAAAACTATGGCTTCAAACTTGATGAAAACGGTCTTTCCCATAATAACTCACGGGCTGCTTGTGTTTTTTAGGCCTTTGCAAGCTATCGGAAGTGTGTGCGCGGCAGGAGAGACAAATCCATGTTTTCGCGCCTTTTTTGCGATTTCAAGGTCGAAAAACACATAGGCCCCAAAATGAAAGAAACGGCTGCCGCGCCAAAACTATGGCTTCAAACTTGATGAAAACAGTCTCTCCCATAATAACTCACGGGCTGCTTGTGTTTTTTAGGCCTTTGCAAGCTATCGGAAGTGTGTGCGCGGCAGGAGAGACAAATCCATGTTTTCGGGCATTTTTTGCGATTTCAAGGTCGAAAAACACATAGGCCCCAAAATGAAAGAAACGGCTGCCGCGCCAAAACTATGGCTTCAAACTTGATGAAAACAGTCTCTCCCATAATAACTCACGGGCTGATTGTGTTTTTTAGGCCTTCGCAAGCTATCGGAAGTGTGTGCGCAGCAGGAGAGACAAATCCATGTTTTCGCGCATTTTTTGCGATTTCAAGGTCGAAAAACACATAGGCCCCAAAATGAAAGAAACGGCTGGCGCGCCAAAACTATGGCTTCAAACTTGATGAAAACAGTCTCTCCCATAATAACTCACGGGCTGCTTGTGTTTTTTAGGCCTTTGCAAGCTATCGGAAGTGTGTGCGCGGCAGGAGAGACAAATCCATGTTTTCGGGCATTTTTTGCGATTTCAAGGTCGAAAAACACATAGGCCCCAAAATGAAAGAAACGGCTGCCGCGCCAAAACTATGGCTTCAAACTTGATGAAAACAGTCTCTCCCATAATAACTCACGGGCTGATTGTGTTTTTTAGGCCTTCGCAAGCTATCGGAAGTGTGTGCGCAGCAGGAGAGACAAATCCATGTTTTCGCGCATTTTTTGCGATTTCAAGGTCGAAAAACACATAGGCCCCAAAATGAAAGAAACGGCTGGCGCGCCAAAACTATGGCTTCAAACTTGATGAAAACAGTCTCTCCCATAATAACTCACGGGCTGCTTGTGTTTTTTAGGCCTTTGCAAGCTATCGGAAGTGTGTGCGCGGCAGGAGAGACAAAGCCATGTTTTCGCGCCTTTTTTGCGATTTCAAGGTCGAAAAACACATAGGCCCCAAAATGAAAGAAACGGCTGCCGCGCCAAAACTATGGCTTCAAACTTGATGAAAACAGTCTCTCCCATATTAACTCACGGGCTGATTGTGTTTTTTAGGCCTTCGCAAGCTATCGGAAGTGTGTGCACAGCAGGAGAGACAAATCTATGTTTTCGCGCCTGTTTTGCCATTTCCAGGTCGAAAAACACACAGACCCCAAAAATAAAGAAACGGCTGTCCAGCCAAAACTGAGGCTTCAAACTTGATGAAAACAGTCTCTCCCACAATAACTCAAGGGCCGCTTGTGTTTTTTAGGCCTTTGCAAGCTATCGGAAGTGTGTGCGCGGCAGGAGAGACAAATCCATGTTTTCGTGCATTTTTTGCGATTTCAAGGTCGAAAAACACATAGGCCCCAAAATGAAAGAAACGTGTGGCGCGCCAAAACTATGGCTTCAATCTTGATGAAAACAGTCTCTCCCATAATAACTCACGGGCTGCTTGTGTTTTTTAGGCCTTTGCAAGCTATCGGAAGTGTGTGCGCGGCAGGAGAGACAAATCCATGTTTTCGCGCCTTTTTTGCGATTTCAAGGTCGAAAAACACATAGGCCCCAAAATGAAAGAAACGGCTGCCGCGCCAAAACTATGGCTTCAAACTTGATGAAAACAGTCTCTCCCATATTAACTCACGGGCTGATTGTGTTTTTTAGGCCTTCGCAAGCTATCGGAAGTGTGTGCGCAGCAGGAGAGACAAATCTATGTTTTCGCGCCTTTTTTGCCATTTCCAGGTCGAAAAACACATAGAACCCAAAAATAAAGAAACGGCTGTCCAGCCAAAACTGAGGCTTCAAACTTGATGAAAACAGTCTCTCCCACAATAACTCAAATGCCGCTTGTGTTTTTTAGGCCTTCGCAAGCTATCGGAAGTGTGTGCGCGGCAGGAGAGACAAATCCATGTTTTCGCGCCTTTTTTGCGATTTCAAGGTCGAAAAACACATAGGCCCCAAAATGAAAGAAACGGCTGCCGCGCCAAAACTATGGCTTCAAACTTGATGAAAACAGTCTCTCCCATAATAACTCACGGGCTGCTTGTGTTTTTTAGGCCTTTGCAAGCTATCGGAAGTGTGTGCGCGGCAGGAGAGACAAATCCATGTTTTCGCGCCTTTTTTGCGATTTCAAGGTCGAAAAACACATAGGCCCCAAAATGAAAGAAACGGCTGCCGCGCCAAAACTATGGCTTCAAACTTGATGAAAACAGTCTCTCCCATAATAACTCACGGGCTGCTTGTGTTTTTTAGGCCTTTGCAAGCTATCGGAAGTGAGTGCGCGGCAGGAGAGACAAATCTATGTTTTCGCGCCTGTTTTGCCATTTCCAGGTCGAAAAACACACAGACCCCAAAAATAAAGAAACGGCTGTCCAGCCAAGACTGAGGCTTCAAACTTGATGAAAACAGTCTCTCCCATAATAACTCACGGGCTGATTGTGTTTTTTAGGCCTTCGCAAGCTATCGGAAGTGTGTGCGCAGCAGGAGAGACAAATCCATGTTTTCGCGCATTTTTTGCGATTTCAAGGTCGAAAAACACATAGGCCCCAAAATGAAAGAAACGGCTGGCGCGCCAAAACTATGGATTCAAACTTGATGAAAACAGTCTCTCCCATAATAACTCACGGGCTGCTTGTGTTTTTTAGGCATTTGCAAGCTATCGGAAGTGTGTGCGCGGCAGGAGAGACAAATCCATGTTTTCGCGCCTTTTTTGCGATTTCAAGGTCGAAAAACACATAGGCCCCAAAATGAAAGAAACGGCTGGCGCGCCAAAACTATGGCTTCAAACTTGATGAAAACAGTCTCTCCCATAATAACTCACGGGCTGCTTGTGTTTTTTAGGCCTTTGCAAGCTATCGGAAGTGTGTGCGCGGCAGGAGAGACAAATCTATGTTTTCGCGCCTGTTTTGCCATTTCCAGGTCGAAAAACACACAGACCCCAAAAATAAAGAAACGGCTGTCCAGCCAAGACTGAGGCTTCAAACTTGATGAAAACAGTCTCTCCCATAATAACTCACGGGCTGCTTGTGTTTTTTAGGCCTTTGCAAGCTATCGGAAGTGTGTGCGCGGCAGGAGAGACAAATCCATGTTTTCGCGCCTTTTTTGCGATTTCAAGGTCGAAAAACACATAGGCCCCAAAATGAAAGAAACGGCTGGGGCGCCAAAACTATGGCTTGAAACTTGATGAAAACAGTCTCTCCCATAATAACTCAAGGGCTGCTTGTGTTTTTTAGGCCTTTGCAAGCTATCGGAAGTTGTGCGCGGCAGGAGAGACAAATCCATGTTTTCGCGCCTTTTTTGCGATTTCAAGGTCGAAAAACACATAGGCCCCAAAATGAAAGAAACGGCTGGCGCGCCAAAACTATGGCTTCAAACTTGATGAAAACGGTCTTTCCCATAATAACTCACGGGCTGCTTGTGTTTTTTAGGCCTTTGCAAGCTATCGGAAGTGTGTGCGCGGCAGGAGAGACAAATCCATGTTTTCGCGCCTTTTTTGCGATTTCAAGGTCGAAAAACACATAGGCCCCAAAATGAAAGAAACGGCTGCCGCGCCAAAACTATGGCTTCAAACTTGATGAAAACAGTCTCTCCCATAATAACTCACGGGCTGCTTGTGTTTTTTAGGCCTTTGCAAGCTATCGGAAGTGTGTGCGCGGCAGGAGAGACAAATCCATGTTTTCGGGCATTTTTTGCGATTTCAAGGTCGAAAAACACATAGGCCCCAAAATGAAAGAAACGGCTGCCGCGCCAAAACTATGGCTTCAAACTTGATGAAAACAGTCTCTCCCATAATAACTCACGGGCTGATTGTGTTTTTTAGGCCTTCGCAAGCTATCGGAAGTGTGTGCGCAGCAGGAGAGACAAATCCATGTTTTCGCGCCTTTTTTGCCATTTCCAGGTCGAAAAACACATAGAACCCAAAAATAAAGAAACGGCTGTCCAGCCAAAACTGAGGCTTCAAACTTGATGAAAACAGTCTCTCCCACAATAACTCAAATGCCGCTTGTGTTTTTTAGGCCTTCGCAAGCTATCGGAAGTGTGTGCGCGGCAGGAGAGACAAATCCATGTTTTCGCGCCTTTTTTGCGATTTCAAGGTCGAAAAACACATAGGCCCCAAAATGAAAGAAACGGCTGCCGCGCCAAAACTATGGCTTCAAACTTGATGAAAACAGTCTCTCCCATAATAACTCACGGGCTGCTTGTGTTTTTTAGGCCTTTGCAAGCTATCGGAAGTGAGTGCGCGGCAGGAGAGACAAATCTATGTTTTCGCGCCTGTTTTGCCATTTCCAGGTCGAAAAACACACAGACCCCAAAAATAAAGAAACGGCTGTCCAGCCAAGACTGAGGCTTCAAACTTGATGAAAACAGTCTCTCCCATAATAACTCACGGGCTGATTGTGTTTTTTAGGCCTTCGCAAGCTATCGGAAGTGTGTGCGCAGCAGGAGAGACAAATCCATGTTTTCGCGCATTTTTTGCGATTTCAAGGTCGAAAAACACATAGGCCCCAAAATGAAAGAAACGGCTGGCGCGCCAAAACTATGGATTCAAACTTGATGAAAACAGTCTCTCCCATAATAACTCACGGGCTGCTTGTGTTTTTTAGGCCTTTGCAAGCTATCGGAAGTGTGTGCGCGGCAGGAGAGACAAATCCATGTTTTCGCGCCTTTTTTGCGATTTCAAGGTCGAAAAACACATAGGCCCCAAAATGAAAGAAACGGCTGGCGCGCCAAAACTATGGCTTCAAACTTGATGAAAACAGTCTCTCCCATAATAACTCACGGGCTGCTTGTGTTTTTTAGGCCTTTGCAAGCTATCGGAAGTGTGTGCGCGGCAGGAGAGACAAATCTATGTTTTCGCGCCTGTTTTGCCATTTCCAGGTCGAAAAACACACAGACCCCAAAAATAAAGAAACGGCTGTCCAGCCAAGACTGAGGCTTCAAACTTGATGAAAACAGTCTCTCCCATAATAACTCACGGGCTGCTTGTGTTTTTTAGGCCTTTGCAAGCTATCGGAAGTGTGTGCGCGGCAGGAGAGACAAATCCATGTTTTCGCGCCTTTTTTGCGATTTCAAGGTCGAAAAACACATAGGCCCCAAAATGAAAGAAACGGCTGGGGCGCCAAAACTATGGCTTGAAACTTGATGAAAACAGTCTCTCCCATAATAACTCAAGGGCTGCTTGTGTTTTTTAGGCCTTTGCAAGCTATCGGAAGTTGTGCGCGGCAGGAGAGACAAATCCATGTTTTCGCGCCTTTTTTGCGATTTCAAGGTCGAAAAACACATAGGCCCCAAAATGAAAGAAACGGCTGGCGCGCCAAAACTATGGCTTCAAACTTGATGAAAACGGTCTTTCCCATAATAACTCACGGGCTGCTTGTGTTTTTTAGGCCTTTGCAAGCTATCGGAAGTGTGTGCGCGGCAGGAGAGACAAATCCATGTTTTCGCGCCTTTTTTGCGATTTCAAGGTCGAAAAACACATAGGCCCCAAAATGAAAGAAACGGCTGCCGCGCCAAAACTATGGCTTCAAACTTGATGAAAACAGTCTCTCCCATAATAACTCACGGGCTGCTTGTGTTTTTTAGGCCTTTGCAAGCTATCGGAAGTGTGTGCGCGGCAGGAGAGACAAATCCATGTTTTCGGGCATTTTTTGCGATTTCAAGGTCGAAAAACACATAGGCCCCAAAATGAAAGAAACGGCTGCCGCGCCAAAACTATGGCTTCAAACTTGATGAAAACAGTCTCTCCCATAATAACTCACGGGCTGATTGTGTTTTTTAGGCCTTCGCAAGCTATCGGAAGTGTGTGCGCAGCAGGAGAGACAAATCCATGTTTTCGCGCATTTTTTGCGATTTCAAGGTCGAAAAACACATAGGCCCCAAAATGAAAGAAACGGCTGGCGCGCCAAAACTATGGCTTCAAACTTGATGAAAACAGTCTCTCCCATAATAACTCACGGGCTGCTTGTGTTTTTTAGGCCTTTGCAAGCTATCGGAAGTGTGTGCGCGGCAGGAGAGACAAAGCCATGTTTTCGCGCCTTTTTTGCGATTTCAAGGTCGAAAAACACATAGGCCCCAAAATGAAAGAAACGGCTGCCGCGCCAAAACTATGGCTTCAAACTTGATGAAAACAGTCTCTCCCATATTAACTCACGGGCTGATTGTGTTTTTTAGGCCTTCGCAAGCTATCGGAAGTGTGTGCACAGCAGGAGAGACAAATCTATGTTTTCGCGCCTGTTTTGCCATTTCCAGGTCGAAAAACACACAGACCCCAAAAATAAAGAAACGGCTGTCCAGCCAAAACTGAGGCTTCAAACTTGATGAAAACAGTCTCTCCCACAATAACTCAAGGGCCGCTTGTGTTTTTTAGGCCTTTGCAAGCTATCGGAAGTGTGTGCGCGGCAGGAGAGACAAATCCATGTTTTCGTGCATTTTTTGCGATTTCAAGGTCGAAAAACACATAGGCCCCAAAATGAAAGAAACGTGTGGCGCGCCAAAACTATGGCTTCAATCTTGATGAAAACAGTCTCTCCCATAATAACTCACGGGCTGCTTGTGTTTTTTAGGCCTTTGCAAGCTATCGGAAGTGTGTGCGCGGCAGTAGAGACAAATCCATGTTTTCGCGCCTTTTTTGCGATTTCAAGGTCGAAAAACACATAGGCCCCAAAATGAAAGAAACGGCTGCCGCGCCAAAACTATGGCTTCAAACTTGATGAAAACAGTCTCTCCCATATTAACTCACGGGCTGATTGTGTTTTTTAGGCCTTCGCAAGCTATCGGAAGTGTGTGCGCAGCAGGAGAGACAAATCTATGTTTTCGCGCCTTTTTTGCCATTTCCAGGTCGAAAAACACATAGAACCCAAAAATAAAGAAACGGCTGTCCAGCCAAAACTGAGGCTTCAAACTTGATGAAAACAGTCTCTCCCACAATAACTCAAATGCCGCTTGTGTTTTTTAGGCCTTCGCAAGCTATCGGAAGTGTGTGCGCGGCAGGAGAGACAAATCCATGTTTTCGTGCATTTTTTGCGATTTCAAGGTCGAAAAACACATAGGCCCCAAAATGAAAGAAACGGCTGACGCGCCAAAACTATGGCTTCAATCTTGATGAAAACAGTCTCTCCCATAATAACTCACGGGCTGCTTGTGTTTTTTAGGCCTTTGCAAGCTATCGGAAGTGTGTGCGCGGCAGGAGAGACAAATCCATGTTTTCGCGCCTTTTTTTGCGATTTCAAGGTCGAAAAACACATAGGCCCCAAAATGAAAGAAACGGCTGGCGCGCCAAAACTATGGCTTCAAACTTGATGAAAACAGTCTCTCCCATAATAACTCACGGGCTGCTTGTGTTTTTTAGGCCTTTGCAAGCTATCGGAAGTGTGTGCGCGGCAGGAGAGACAAATCCATGTTTTCGCGCCTTTTTTGCGATTTCAAGGTCGAAAAACACATAGGCCCCAAAATGAAAGAAACGGCTGCCGCGCCAAAACTATGGCTTCAAACTTGATGAAAACAGTCTCTCCCATAATAACTCACGGGCTGCTTGTGTTTTTTAGGCCTTTGCAAGCTATCGGAAGTGAGTGCGCGGCAGGAGAAACAAATCTATGTTTTCGCGCCTGTTTTGCCATTTCCAGGTCGAAAAACACACAGACCCCAAAAATAAAGAAACGGCTGTCCAGCCAAGACTGAGGCTTCAAACTTGATGAAAACAGTCTCTCCCATAATAACTCACGGGCTGATTGTGTTTTTTAGGCCTTCGCAAGCTATCGGAAGTGTGTGCGCAGCAGGAGAGACAAATCCATGTTTTCGCGCATTTTTTGCGATTTCAAGGTCGAAAAACACATAGGCCCCAAAATGAAAGAAACGGCTGGCGCGCCAAAACTATGGCTTCAAACTTGATGAAAACTGTCTCTCCCATAATAACTCACGGGCTGCTTGTGTTTTTTAGGCCTTTGCAAGCTATCGGAAGTGTGTGCGCGGCAGGAGAGACAAATCCATGTTTTCGCGCCTTTTTTGCGATTTCAAGGTCGAAAAACACATAGGCCCCAAAATGAAAGAAACGGCTGGCGCGCCAAAACTATGGCTTCAAACTTGATGAAAACAGTCTCTCCCATAATAACTCACGGGCTGCTTGTGTTTTTTAGGCCTTTGCAAGCTATCGGAAGTGTGTGCGCGGCAGGAGAGACAAATCCATGTTTTCGCGCCTTTTTTGCGATTTCCAGGTCGAAAAACACACAGACCCCAAAAATAAAGAAACGGCTGTCCAGCCAAAACTGAGGCTTCAAACTTGATGAAAACAGTCTCTCCCACAATAACTCAAGGGCCGCTTGTGTTTTTTAGGCCTTCGCAAGCTATCGGAAGTGTGTGCGCGGCAGGAGAGACAAATCCATGTTTTCGCGCCTTTTTTGCGATTTCAAGGTCGAAAAACACATAGGCCCCAAAATGAAAGAAACGGCTGCCGCGCCAAAACTATGGCTTCAAACTTGATGAAAACAGTCTCTCCCATAATAACTCACAGGCTGCTTGTGTTTTTTAGGCCTTTGCAAGCTATCGGAAGTGTGTGCGCGGCAGGAGAGACAAATCCATGTTTTCGCGCCTTTTTTGTGATTTCAAGGTCGAAAAACACATAGGCCCCAAAATGAAAGAAACGGCTGTCCAGCCAAGACTGAGGCTTCAAACTTGATGAAAACAGTCTCTCCCATAATAACTCACGGGCTGCTTGTGTTTTTTAGGCCTTTGCAAGCTATCGGAAGTGTGTGCGCGGCAGGAGAGACAAATCCATGTTTTCGCGCCTTTTTTGCGATTTCAAGGTCGAAAAACACATAGGCCCCAAAATGAAAGAAACGGCTGGGGCGCCAAAACTATGGCTTGAAACTTGATGAAAACAGTCTCTCCCATAATAACTCAAGGGCTGCTTGTGTTTTTTAGGCCTTTGCAAGCTATCGGAAGTTGTGCGCGGCAGGAGAGACAAATCCATGTTTTCGCGCCTTTTTTGCGATTTCAAGGTCGAAAAACACATAGGCCCCAAAATGAAAGAAACGGCTGGCGCGCCAAAACTATGGCTTCAAACTTGATGAAAACGGTCTTTCCCATAATAACTCACGGGCTGCTTGTGTTTTTTAGGCCTTTGCAAGCTATCGGAAGTGTGTGCGCGGCAGGAGAGACAAATCCATGTTTTCGCGCCTTTTTTGCGATTTCAAGGTCGAAAAACACATAGGCCCCAAAATGAAAGAAACGGCTGCCGCGCCAAAACTATGGCTTCAAACTTGATGAAAACAGTCTCTCCCATAATAACTCACGGGCTGCTTGTGTTTTTTAGGCCTTTGCAAGCTATCGGAAGTGTGTGCGCGGCAGGAGAGACAAATCCATGTTTTCGCGCATTTTTTGCGATTTCAAGGTCGAAAAACACATAGGCCCCAAAATGAAAGAAACGGCTGCCGCGCCAAAACTATGGCTTCAAACTTGATGAAAACAGTCTCTCCCATAATAACTCACGGGCTGATTGTGTTTTTTAGGCCTTCGCAAGCTATCGGAAGTGTGTGCGCAGCAGGAGAGACAAATCCATGTTTTCGCGCATTTTTTGCGATTTCAAGGTCGAAAAACACATAGGCCCCAAAATGAAAGAAACGGCTGGCGCGCCAAAACTATGGCTTCAATCTTGATGAAAACAGTCTCTCCCATAATAACTCACGGGCTGCTTGTGTTTTTTAGGCCTTTGCAAGCTATCGGAAGTGTGTGCGCGGCAGGAGAGTCAAATCCATGTTTTCGCGCCTTTTTTGCGATTTCAAGGTCGAAAAACACATAGGCCCCAAAATGAAAGAAACGGCTGCCGCGCCAAAACTATGGCTTCAAACTTGATGAAAACAGTCTCTCCCATATTAACTCACGGGCTGATTGTGTTTTTTAGGCCTTCGCAAGCTATCGGAAGTGTGTGCGCAGCAGGAGAGACAAATCTATGTTTTCGCGCCTTTTTTGCCATTTCCAGGTCGAAAAACACATAGAACCCAAAAATAAAGAAACGGCTGTCCAGCCAAAACTGAGGCTTCAAACTTGATGAAAACAGTCTCTCCCACAATAACTCAAATGCCGCTTGTGTTTTTTAGGCCTTCGCAAGCTATCGGAAGTGTGTGCGCGGCAGGAGAGACAAATCCATGTTTTCGTGCATTTTTTGCGATTTCAAGGTCGAAAAACACATAGGCCCCAAAATGAAAGAAACGGCTGACGCGCCAAAACTATGGCTTCAATCTTGATGAAAACAGTCTCTCCCATAATAACTCACGGGCTGCTTGTGTTTTTTAGGCCTTTGCAAGCTATCGGAAGTGTGTGCGCGGCAGGAGAGACAAATCCATGTTTTCGCGCCTTTTTTGCGATTTCAAGGTCGAAAAACACATAGGCCCCAAAATGAAAGAAACGGCTGGCGCGCCAAAACTATGGCTTCAAACTTGATGAAAACAGTCTCTCCCATAATAACTCACGGGCTGCTTGTGTTTTTTAGGCCTTTGCAAGCTATCGGAAGTGTGTGCGCGGCAGGAGAGACAAATCCATGTTTTCGCGCCTTTTTTGCGATTTCAAGGTCGAAAAACACATAGGCCCCAAAATGAAAGAAACGGCTGGCGCGCCAAAACTATGGCTTCAAACTTGATGAAAACAGTCTCTCCCATATTAACTCACGGGCTGATTGTGTTTTTTAGGCCTTCGCAAGCTATCGGAAGTGTGTGCGCAGCAGGAGAGACAAATCTATGTTTTCGCGCCTGTTTTGCCATTTCCAGGTCGAAAAACACACAGACCCCAAAAATAAAGAAACGGCTGTCCAGCCAAGACTGAGGCTTCAAACTTGATGAAAACAGTCTCTCCCACAATAACTCAAGGGCCGCTTGTGTTTTTTAGGCCTTTGCAAGCTATCGGAAGTGTGTGCGCGGCAGGAGAGACAAATCCATGTTTTCGCGCCTTTTTTTCCAATTTCAAGGTCGAAAAACACATAGGCCCCAAAATGAAAGAAACGGCTGGCGCGCCAAAACTATGGCTTCAAACTTGATGAAAACAGTCTCTCCCATAATAACTCACGGGCTGCTTGTGTTTTTTAGGCCTTTGCAAGCTATCGGAAGTGTGTGCGCGGCAGGAGAGACAAATCCATGTTTTCGCGCCTTTTTTGCGATTTCAAGGTCGAAAAACACATAGGCCCCAAAATGAAAGAAACGGCTGGCGCGCCAAAACTATGGCTTCAAACTTGATGAAAACAGTCTCTCCCATAATAACTCACGGGCTGCTTGTGTTTTTTAGGCCTTTGCAAGCTATCGGAAGTGTGTGCGCGGCAGGAGAGACAAATCCATGTTTTCGCGCCTTTTTTGCGATTTCCAGGTCGAAAAACACACAGACCCCAAAAATAAAGAAACGGCTGTCCAGCCAAAACTGAGGCTTCAAACTTGATGAAAACAGTCTCTCCCACAATAACTCAAGGGCCGCTTGTGTTTTTTAGGCCTTCGCAAGCTATCGGAAGTGAGTGCGCGGCAGGAGAGACAAATCCATGTTTTCGCGCCTTTTTTGCGATTTCAAGGTCGAAAAACACACAGAACCCAAAAATAAAGAAACGGCTGTCCAGCCAAAACTGAGGCTTCAAACTTGATGAAAACAGTCTCTCCCACAATAACTCAAGGGCCGCTTGTGTTTTTTAGGCCTTCGCAAGCTATCAGAAGTGTGTGCGCGGCAGGAGAGACAAATCCATGTTTTCGCGCCTTTTTTGCGATTTCAAGGTCGAAAAACACATAGGCCCCAAAATGAAAGCAACGGCTGTCCAGCCAAAACTGAGGCTTCAAACTTGATGAAAACAGTCTCACCCACAATAACTCAAGGGCCGCTTGTGTTTTTTAGGCCTTTGCAAGCTATCGGAAGTGTGTGCGCGGCAGGAGAGACAAATCCATGTTTTCGCGCCTTTTTTGCGATTTCAAGGTCGAAAAACACATAGGCCCCAAAATGAAAGAAACGGCTGGCGCGCCAAAACTATGGCTTCAAACTTGATGAAAACAGTCTCTCCCATATTAACTCACGGGCTGATTGTGTTTTTTAGGCCTTCGCAAGCTATCGGAAGTGTGTGCGCAGCAGGAGAGACAAATCTATGTTTTCGCGCCTGTTTTGCCATTTCCAGGTCGAAAAACACACAGACCCCAAAAATAAAGAAACGGCTGTCCAGCCAAAACTGAGGCTTCAAACTTGATGAAAACAGTCTCTCCCACAATAACTCAAGGGCCGCTTGTGTTATTTAGGCCTTCGCAAGCTATCGGAAGTGTGTGCGCGGCAGGAGAGACAAATCCATGTTTTTGCGCATTTTTTGCGATTTCAAGGTCGAAAAACACATAGGCCCCAAAATGAAAGAAACGGCTGCCGCGCCAAAACTATGGCTTCAAACTTGATGAAAACAGTCTCTCCCATATTAACTCACGGGCTGATTGTGTTTTTTAGGCCTTCGCAAGCTATCGGAAGTGTGTGCGCAGCAGGAGAGACAAATCTATGTTTTCGCGCCTTTTTTTTCATTTCCAGGTCGAAAAACACATAGAACCCAAAAATAAAGAAACGGCTGTCCAGCCAAAACTGAGGCTTCAAACTTGATGAAAACAGTCTCTCCCACAATAACTCAAGGGCCGCTTGTGTTTTTTAGGCCTTCGCAAGCTATCGGAAGTGTGTGCGCGGCAGGAGAGACAAATCCATGTTTTCGTGCATTTTTTGCGATTTCAAGGTCTAAAAACACATAGGCCCCAAAATGAAAGAAACGGCTGCCGCGCCAAAACTATGGCTTCAAACTTGATGAAAACAGTCTCTCCCATAATAACTCACGGGCTGCTTGTGTTTTTTAGGCCTTTGCAAGCTATCGGAAGTGTGTGCGCGGCAGGAGAGACAAATCCATGTTTTCGAGCATTTTTTGCGATTTCAAGGTCGAAAAACACATAGGCCCCAAAATGAAAGAAACGGCTGGCGCGCCAAAACTATGGCTTCAAACTTGATGAAAACAGTCTCTCCCATAATAACTCACGGGCTGCTTGTGTTTTTTAGGCCTTTGCAAGCTATTGGAAGTGTGTGCGCGGCAGGAGAGACAAATCCATGTTTTCGCGCCTTTTTTGCGATTTCAAGGTTGAAAAACACATAGGCCCCAAAATGAAAGAAACGGCTGCCGCGCCAAAACTATGGCTTCAATCTTGATGAAAACAGTCTCTCCCATAATAACTCACGGGCCGCTTGTGTTTTTTAGGCCTTTGCAAGCTATCGGAAGTGTGTGCGCGGCAGGAGAGACAAATCCATGTTTTCGCGCCTTTTTTGCGATTTCAAGGTCGAAAAACACATAGGCCCCAAAATGAAAGAAACGGCTGGGGCGCCAAAACTATGGCTTGAAACTTGATGAAAACAGTCTCTCCCATAATAACTCAAGGGCTGCTTGTGTTTTTTAGGCCTTTGCAAGCTATCGGAAGTGTGTGCGCGGCAGGAGAGACAAATCCATGTTTTCGCGCCTTTTTTGCGATTTCAAGGTCGAAAAACACATAGGCCCCAAAATGAAAGAAACGGCTGGCGCGCCAAAACTATGGCTTCAAACTTGATGAAAACAGTCTCTCCCATATTAACTCACGGGCTGATTGTGTTTTTTAGGCCTTCGCAAGCTATCGGAAGTGTGTGCGCAGCAGGAGAGACAAATCTATGTTTTCGCGCCTGTTTTGCCATTTCCAGGTCGAAAAACACACAGACCCCAAAAATAAAGAAACGGCTGTCCAGCCAAAACTGAGGCTTCAAACTTGATGAA
Source organism: Argentina silus (assembly GCF_951799395.1). Classification (NCBI taxonomy): domain Eukaryota; kingdom Metazoa; phylum Chordata; class Actinopteri; order Argentiniformes; family Argentinidae; genus Argentina; species Argentina silus. The sequence continues at coordinate 23,345,408 of NC_139665.1, forward strand.
AACAGTCTCTCCCACAATAACTCAAGGGCCGCTTGTGTTTTTTAGGCCTTCGCAAGCTATCGGAAGTGTGTGCGCGGCAGGAGAGACAAATCCATGTTTTTGCGCATTTTTTGCGATTTCAAGGTCGAAAAACACATAGGCCCCAAAATGAAAGAAACGGCTGCCGCGCCAAAACTATGGCTTCAAACTTGATGAAAACAGTCTCTCCCATATTAACTCACGGGCTGATTGTGTTTTTTAGGCCTTCACAAGCTATCGGAAGTGTGTGCGCAGCAGGAGAGACAAATCTATGTTTTCGCGCCTGTTTTGCCATTTCCAGGTCGAAAAACACACAGACCCCAAAAATAAAGAAACGGCTGTCCAGCCAAAACTGAGGCTTCAAACTTGATGAAAACTGTCTCTCCCACAATAACTCAAGGGCCGCTTGTGTTTTTTAGGCCTTTGCAAGCTATCGGAAGTGTGTGCGTGGCAGGAGAGACAAATCCATGTTTTCGCGCCTTTTTTGCGATTTCAAGGTCGAAAAACACATAGGCCCCAAAATGAAAGAAACGGCTGGCGCGCCAAAACTATGGCTTCAAACTTGATGAAAACAGTCTCTCCCATAATAACTCACGGGCTGCTTGTGTTTTTTAGGCCTTTGCAAGCTATCGGAAGTGTGTGCGCGGCAGGAGAGACAAATCCATGTTTTCGCGCCTTTTTTGCGATTTCAAGGTCGAAAAACACATAGGCCCCAAAATGAAAGAAACGGCTGCCGCGCCAAAACTATGGCTTCAAACTTGATGAAAACAGTCTCTCCCATATTAACTCACGGGCTGATTGTGTTTTTTAGGCCTTCACAAGCTATCGGAAGTGTGTGCGCAGCAGGAGAGACAAATCTATGTTTTCGCGCCTGTTTTGCCATTTCCAGGTCGAAAAACACACAGACCACAAAAATAAAGAAACGGCTGTCCAGCCAAAACTGAGGCTTCAAACTTGATGAAAACAGTCTCTCCCAAAATAACTCAAGGGCCGCTTGTGTTTTTTAGGCCTTCGCAAGCTATCGGAAGTGTGTGCGCGGCAGTAGAGACAAATCCATGTTTTCGCGCCTTTTTTGCGATTTCAAGGTCGAAAAACACATAGGCCCCAAAATGAAAGAAACGGCTGCCGCGCCAAAACTATGGCTTCAAACTTGATGAAAACAGTCTCTCCCATAATAACTCACGGGCTGCTTGTGTTTTTTAGGCCTTTGCAAGCTATCGGAAGTGTGTGCGCGGCAGGAGAGACAAATCCATGTTTTCGCGCCTTTTTTGCGATTTCAAGGTCGAAAAACACATAGGCCCCAAAATGAAAGAAACGGCTGCCGCGCCAAAACTATGGCTTCAAACTTGATGAAAACAGTCTCTCCCATATTAACTCACGGGCTGATTGTGTTTTTTAGGCCTTCGCAAGCTATCGGAAGTGTGTGCGCAGCAGGAGAGACAAATCTATGTTTTCGCGCCTTTTTTGCCATTTCCAGGTCGAAAAACACACAGACCCCAAAAATAAAGAAACGGCTGTCCAGCCAAAACTGAGGCTTCAAACTTGATGAAAACAGTCTCTCCCAAAATAACTCAAGGGCCGCTTGTGTTTTTTAGGCCTTCGCAAGCTATCGGAAGTGTGTGCGCGGCAGTAGAGACAAATCCATGTTTTAGCGCATTTTTTGCGATTTCATGGTCGAAAAACACATAGGCCCCAAAATGAAAGAAACGGCTGCCGCGCCAAAACTATGGCTTCAAACTTGATGAAAACAGTCTCTCCCATAATAACTCACGGGCTGCTTGTGTTTTTTAGGCCTTTGCAAGCTATCGGAAGTGTGTGCGCGGCAGGAGAGACAAATCCATGTTTTCGCGCCTTTTTTGCCATTTCCAGGTCGAAAAACACATAGGCCCCAAAATGAAAGAAACGGCTGGCGCGCCAAAACTATGGCTTCAAACTTGATGAAAACAGTCTCTCCCATATTAACTCACGGGCTGATTGTGTTTTTTAGGCCTTCGCAAGCTATCGGAAGTGTGTGCGCAGCAGGAGAGACAAATCTATGTTTTCGCGCCTTTTTTGCCATTTCCAGGTCGAAAAACACACAGACCCCAAAAATAAAGAAACGGCTGTCCAGCCAAAACTGAGGCTTCAAACTTGATGAAAACAGTCTCTCCCAAAATAACTCAAGGGCCGCTTGTGTTTTTTAGGCCTTCGCAAGCTATCGGAAGTGTGTGCGCGGCAGTAGAGACAAATCCATGTTTTAGCGCATTTTTTGCGATTTCATGGTCGAAAAACACATAGGCCCCAAAATGAAAGAAACGGCTGCCGCGCCAAAACTATGGCTTCAAACTTGATGAAAACAGTCTCTCCCATAATAACTCACGGGCTGCTTGTGTTTTTTAGGCCTTTGCAAGCTATCGGAAGTGTGTGCGCGGCAGGAGAGACAAATCCATGTTTTCGCGCCTTTTTTGCGATTTCAAGGTCGAAAAACACATAGGCCCCAAAATGAAAGAAACGGCTGGCGCGCCAAAACTATGGCTTCAAACTTGATGAAAACAGTCTCTCCCATAATAACTCACGGGCTGCTTGTGTTTTTTAGGCCTTTGCAAGCTATCGGAAGTGTGTGCGCGGCAGGAGAGACAAATCCATGTTTTCGCGCCTTTTTTGCGATTTCAAGGTCGAAAAACACATAGGCCCCAAAATGAAAGAAACGGATGGCGCGCCAAAACTATGGCTTCAAACTTGAGGAAAACAGTCTCTCCCATAATAACTCACGGGCTGCTTGTGTTTTTTAGGCTTTTGCAAGCTATCAGAAGTGTGTGCGCGGCAGGAGAGACAAATCCATGTTTTCGCGCCTTTTTTGCGATTTCCAGGTCGAAAAACACACAGACCCCAAAAATAAAGAAACGGCTGTCCAGCCAAAACTGAGGCTTCAAACTTGATGAAAACAGTCTCTCCCACAATAACTCAATGGCCGCTTGTGTTTTTTAGGTCTTCGCAAGCTATCGGAAGTGTGTGCGCGGCAGGAGAGACAAATCCATGTTTTCGCGCATTTTTTGCGATTTCAAGGTCGAAAAACACATAGGCCCCAAAATGAAAGAAACGGCTGCCGCGCCAAAACTATGGCTTCAAACTTGATGAAAACAGTCTCTCCCATATTAACTCACGGGCTGATTGTGTTTTTTAGGCCTTCGCAAGCTATCGAGAGTGTGTGCGCAGCAGGAGAGACAAATCTATGTTTTCGCGCCTGTTTTGCCATTTCCAGGTCGAAAAACACACAGACCCCAAAAATAAAGAAACGGCTGTCCAGCCAAAACTGAGGCTTCAAACTTGATGAAAACAGTCTCTCCCACAATAACTCAAGGGCCGCTTGTGTTTTTTAGGCCTTCGCAAGCTATCGGAAGTGTGTGCGCGGCAGGAGAGACAAATCCATGTTTTCGCGCATTTTTTGCGATTTCAAGGTCGAAAAACACATAGGCCCCAAAATGAAAGAAACGGCTGCCGCGCCAAAACTATGGCTTCAAACTTGATGAAAACAGTCTCTCCCATAATAACTCACGGGCTGCTTGTGTTTTTTAGGCCTTTGCAAGCTATCGGAAGTGTGTGCGCGGCAGGAGAGACAAATCCATGTTTTCGCGCCTTTTTTGCGATTTCAAGGTCGAAAAACACATAGGCCCCAAAATGAAAGAAACGGCTGGCGCGCCAAAACTATGGCTTCAAACTTGATGAAAACAGTCTCTCCCATAATAACTCACGGGCTGCTTGTGTTTTTTAGGCCTTTGCAAGCTATCGGAAGTGTGTGCGCGGCAGGAGAGACAAATCCATGTTTTCGCGCCTTTTTTGCGATTTCAAGGTCGAAAAACACATAGGCCCCAAAATGAAAGAAACGGATGGCGCGCCAAAACTATGGCTTCAAACTTGAGGAAAACAGTCTCTCCCATAATAACTCACGGGCTGCTTGTGTTTTTTAGGCTTTTGCAAGCTATCAGAAGTGTGTGCGCGGCAGGAGAGACAAATCCATGTTTTCGCGCCTTTTTTGCGATTTCCAGGTCGAAAAACACACAGACCCCAAAAATAAAGAAACGGCTGTCCAGCCAAAACTGAGGCTTCAAACTTGATGAAAACAGTCTCTCCCACAATAACTCAATGGCCGCTTGTGTTTTTTAGGTCTTCGCAAGCTATCGGAAGTGTGTGCGCGGCAGGAGAGACAAATCCATGTTTTCGCGCATTTTTTGCGATTTCAAGGTCGAAAAACACATAGGCCCCAAAATGAAAGAAACGGCTGCCGCGCCAAAACTATGGCTTCAAACTTGATGAAAACAGTCTCTCCCATATTAACTCACGGGCTGATTGTGTTTTTTAGGCCTTCGCAAGCTATCGAGAGTGTGTGCGCAGCAGGAGAGACAAATCTATGTTTTCGCGCCTGTTTTGCCATTTCCAGGTCGAAAAACACACAGACCCCAAAAATAAAGAAACGGCTGTCCAGCCAAAACTGAGGCTTCAAACTTGATGAAAACAGTCTCTCCCACAATAACTCAAGGGCCGCTTGTGTTTTTTAGGCCTTCGCAAGCTATCGGAAGTGTGTGCGCGGCAGGAGAGACAAATCCATGTTTTCGCGCATTTTTTGCGATTTCAAGGTCGAAAAACACATAGGCCCCAAAATGAAAGAAACGGCTGCCGCGCCAAAACTATGGCTTCAAACTTGATGAAAACAGTCTCTCCCATAATAACTCACGGGCTGCTTGTGTTTTTTAGGCCTTTGCAAGCTATCGGAAGTGTGTGCGCGGCAGGAGAGACAAATCCATGTTTTCGCGCCTTTTTTGCCATTTCCAGGTCGAAAAACACATAGGCCCCAAAATGAAAGAAACGGCTGGCGCGCCAAAACTATGGCTTCAAACTTGATGAAAACAGTCTCTCCCATATTAACTCACGGGCTGATTGTGTTTTTTAGGCCTTCGCAAGCTATCGGAAGTGTGTGCGCAGCAGGAGAGACAAATCTATGTTTTCGCGCCTTTTTTTCATTTCCAGGTCGAAAAACACACAGAACCCAAAAATAAAGAAACGGCTGTCCAGCCAAAACTGAGGCTTCAAACTTGATGAAAACAGTCTCTCCCACAATAACTCAAGGGCCGCTTGTGTTTTTTAGGCCTTCGCAAGCTATCAGAAGTGTGTGCGCGGCAGGAGAGACAAATCCATGTTTTTGCGCATTTTTTGCGATTTCAAGGTCGAAAAACACATAGGCCCCAAAATGAAAGAAACGGCTGGCGCGCCAAAACTATGGCTTCAAACTTGATGAAAACAGTCTCTCCCATAATAACTCACGGGCTGCTTGTGTTTTTTAGGCCTTTGCAAGCTATCGGAAGTGTGTGCGCGGCAGGAGAGACAAATCCATGTTTTCGCGCCTTTTTTGCGATTTCAAGGTCGAAAAACACATAGGCCCCAAAATGAAAGAAACGGCTGGCGCGCCAAAACTATGGCTTCAAACTTGATGAAAACAGTCTCTCCCATATTAACTCACGGGCTGATTGTGTTTTTTAGGCCTTCGCAAGCTATCGGAAGTGTGTGCGCGGCAGGAGAGACAAATCCATGTTTTCGCGCCTGTTTTGCCATTTCCAGGTCGAAAAACACACAGACCCCAAAATGAAAGAAACGGCTGCCGCGCCAAAACTATGGCTTCAAACTTGATGAAAACAGTCTCTCCCATAATAACTCACGGGCTGCTTGTGTTTTTTAGGCCTTTGCAAGCTATCGGAAGTGTGTGCGCGGCAGGAGAGACAAATCCATGTTTTCGCGCCTTTTTTGCGATTTCAAGGTCGAAAAACACATAGGCCCCAAAATGAAAGAAACGGCTGGCGCGCCAAAACTATGGCTTCAAACTTGATGAAAACAGTCTCTCCCATATTAACTCACGGGCTGATTGTGTTTTTTAGGCCTTCGCAAGCTATCGGAAGTGTGTGCGCAGCAGGAGAGACAAATCTATGTTTTCGCGCCTTTTTTTCATTTCCAGGTCGAAAAACACACAGAACCCAAAAATAAAGAAACGGCTGTCCAGCCAAAACTGAGGCTTCAAACTTGATGAAAACAGTCTCTCCCACAATAACTCAAGGGCCGCTTGTGTTTTTTAGGCCTTCGCAAACTATCGGAAGTGTGTGCGCGGCAGGAGAGACAAATCCATGTTTTCGCGCATTTTTTGCGATTTCAAGGTCGAAAAACACATAGGCCCCAAAATGAAAGAAACGGCTGCCGCGCCAAAACTATGGCTTCAAACTTGATGAAAACAGTCTCTCCCATAATAACTCACGGGCTGCTTGTGTTTTTTAGGCCTTTGCAAGCTATCGGAAGTGTGTGCGCGGCAGGAGAGACAAATCCATGTTTTCGCGCCTTTTTTGCCATTTCCAGGTCGAAAAACACATAGGCCCCAAAATGAAAGAAACGGCTGGCGCGCCAAAACTATGGCTTCAAACTTGATGAAAACAGTCTCTCCCATATTAACTCACGGGCTGATTGTGTTTTTTAGGCCTTCGCAAGCTATCGGAAGTGTGTGCGCAGCAGGAGAGACAAATCTATGTTTTCGCGCCTTTTTTTCATTTCCAGGTCGAAAAACACACAGAACCCAAAAATAAAGAAACGGCTGTCCAGCCAAAACTGAGGCTTCAAACTTGATGAAAACAGTCTCTCCCACAATAACTCAAGGGCCGCTTGTGTTTTTTAGGCCTTCGCAAGCTATCAGAAGTGTGTGCGCGGCAGGAGAGACAAATCCATGTTTTTGCGCATTTTTTGCGATTTCAAGGTCGAAAAACACATAGGCCCCAAAATGAAAGAAACGGCTGGCGCGCCAAAACTATGGCTTCAAACTTGATGAAAACAGTCTCTCCCATAATAACTCACGGGCTGCTTGTGTTTTTTAGGCCTTTGCAAGCTATCGGAAGTGTGTGCGCGGCAGGAGAGACAAATCCATGTTTTCGCGCCTTTTTTGCGATTTCAAGGTCGAAAAACACATAGGCCCCAAAATGAAAGAAACGGCTGGCGCGCCAAAACTATGGCTTCAAACTTGATGAAAACAGTCTCTCCCATATTAACTCACGGGCTGATTGTGTTTTTTAGGCCTTCGCAAGCTATCGGAAGTGTGTGCGCGGCAGGAGAGACAAATCCATGTTTTCGCGCCTGTTTTGCCATTTCCAGGTCGAAAAACACACAGACCCCAAAATGAAAGAAACGGCTGCCGCGCCAAAACTATGGCTTCAAACTTGATGAAAACAGTCTCTCCCATAATAACTCACGGGCTGCTTGTGTTTTTTAGGCCTTTGCAAGCTATCGGAAGTGTGTGCGCGGCAGGAGAGACAAATCCATGTTTTCGCGCCTTTTTTGCGATTTCAAGGTCGAAAAACACATAGGCCCCAAAATGAAAGAAACGGCTGGCGCGCCAAAACTATGGCTTCAAACTTGATGAAAACAGTCTCTCCCATATTAACTCACGGGCTGATTGTGTTTTTTAGGCCTTCGCAAGCTATCGGAAGTGTGTGCGCAGCAGGAGAGACAAATCTATGTTTTCGCGCCTTTTTTTCATTTCCAGGTCGAAAAACACACAGAACCCAAAAATAAAGAAACGGCTGTCCAGCCAAAACTGAGGCTTCAAACTTGATGAAAACAGTCTCTCCCACAATAACTCAAGGGCCGCTTGTGTTTTTTAGGCCTTCGCAAGCTATCGGAAGTGTGTGCGCGGCAGGAGAGACAAATCCATGTTTTCGCGCATTTTTTGCGATTTCAAGGTCGAAAAACACATAGGCCCCAAAATGAAAGAAACGGCTGCCGCGCCAAAACTATGGCTTCAAACTTGATGAAAACAGTCTCTCCCATAATAACTCACGGGCTGCTTGTGTTTTTTAGGCCTTTGCAAGCTATCGGAAGTGTGTGCGCGGCAGGAGAGACAAATCCATGTTTTCGCGCCTTTTTTGCGATTTCAAGGTCGAAAAACACATAGGCCCCAAAATGAAAGAAACGGCTGGCGCGCCAAAACTATGGCTTCAAACTTGATGAAAACAGTCTCTCCCATATTAACTCACGGGCTGATTGTGTTTTTTAGGCCTTCGCAAGCTATCGGAAGTGTGTGCGCAGCAGGAGAGACAAATCTATGTTTTCGCGCCTTTTTTTCATTTCCAGGTCGAAAAACACACAGAACCCAAAAATAAAGAAACGGCTGTCCAGCCAAAACTGAGGCTTCAAACTTGATGAAAACAGTCTCTCCCACAATAACTCAAGGGCCGCTTGTGTTTTTTAGGCCTTCGCAAGCTATCAGAAGTGTGTGCGCGGCAGGAGAGACAAATCCATGTTTTTGCGCATTTTTTGCGATTTCAAGGTCGAAAAACACATAGGCCCCAAAATGAAAGAAACGGCTGGCGCGCCAAAACTATGGCTTCAAACTTGATGAAAACAGTCTCTCCCATAATAACTCACGGGCTGCTTATGTTTTTTAGGCCTTTGCAAGCTATCGGAAGTGTGTGCGCGGCAGGAGAGACAAATCCATGTTTTCGCGCCTTTTTTGCGATTTCAAGGTCGAAAAACACATAGGCCCCAAAATGAAAGAAACGGCTGGCGCGCCAAAACTATGGCTTCAAACTTGAGGAAAACAGTCTCTCCCATAATAACTCACGGGCTGCTTGTGTTTTTTAGGCCTTTGCAAGCTATCGGAAGTGTGTGCGCGGCAGGAGAGACAAATCCATGTTTTCGCGCCTTTTTTGCGATTTCAATGTCGAAAAACACATAGGCCCCAAAATGAAAGAAACGGCTGGCGCGCCAAAACTATGGCTTCAAACTTGATGAAAACAGTCTCTCCCATAATAACTCACGGGCTGCTTGTGTTTTTTAGGCCTTTGCAAGCTATCGGAAGTGTGTGCGCGGCAGGAGAGACAAATCCATGTTTTCGCGCCTTTTTTGCGATTTCCAGGTCGAAAAACACACAGACCCCAAAAATAAAGAAACGGCTGTCCAGCCAAAACTGAGGCTTCAAACTTGATGAAAACAGTCTCTCCCACAATAACTCAATGGCCGCTTGTGTTTTTTAGGCCTTCGCAAGCTATCGGAAGTGTGTGCGCGGCAGTAGAGACAAATCCATGTTTTCGCGCATTTTCTGCGATTTCAAGGTCGAAAAACACATAGGCCCCAAAATGAAAGAAACGGCTGCCGCGCCAAAACTATGGCTTCAAACTTGATGAAAACAGTCTCTCCCATATTAACTCACGGGCTGATTGTGTTTTTTAGGCCTTCGCAAGCTATCGGAAGTGTGTGCGCAGCAGGAGAGACAAATCTATGTTTTCGCGCCTGTTTTGCCATTTCCAGGTCGAAAAACACACAGACCCCAAAAATAAAGAAACGGCTGTCCAGCCAAAACTGAGGCTTCAAACTTGATGAAAACAGTCTCTCCCACAATAACTCAAGGGCCGCTTGTGTTTTTTAGGCCTTCGCAAGCTATCGGAAGTGTGTGCGCGGCAGGAGAGACAAATCCATGTTTTCGCGCATTTTTTGCGATTTCAAGGTCGAAAAACACATAGGCCCCAAAATGAAAGAAACGGCTGCCGCGCCAAAACTATGGCTTCAAACTTGATGAAAACAGTCTCTCCCACAATAACTCAAGGGCCGCTTGTGTTTTTTAGGCCTTTGCAAGCTATCGGAAGTGTGTGCGCGGCAGTAGAGACAAATCCATGTTTTCGCGCATTTTTTGCGATTTCAAGGTCGAAAAACACATAGGCCCCAAAATGAAAGAAACGGCTGCCGCGCCAAAACTATGGCTTCAAACTTGATGAAAACAGTCTCTCCCATAATAACTCACGGGCTGCTTGTTTTTTTTTTAGGCCTTTGCAAGCTATCGGAAGTGTGTGCGCGGCAGGAGAGACAAATCCATGTTTTCGCGCCTTTTTTGCGATTTCAAGGTCGAAAAACACATAGGCCCCAAAATGAAAGAAACGGCTGGCGCGCCAAAACTATGGCTTCAAACTTGATGAAAACAGTCTCTCCCATAATAACTCACGGGCTGCTTGTGTTTTTTAGGCCTTTGCAAGCTATCGGAAGTGTGTGCGCGGCAGGAGAGACAAATCCATGTTTTCGCGCCTTTTTTGCGATTTCCAGGTCGAAAAACACACAGACCCCAAAAATAAAGAAACGGCTGTCCAGCCAAAACTATGGCTTCAAACTTGATGAAAACAGTCTCTCCCATAATAACTCACAGGCTGCTTGTGTTTTTTAGGCCTTTGCAAGCTATCGGAAGTGTGTGCGCGGCAGGAGAGACAAATCCATGTTTTCACGCCTTTTTTGCGATTTCAAGGTCGAAAAACACATAGGCCCCAAAATGAAAGAAACGGCTGGCGCGCCAAAACTATGGCTTCAAACTTGATGAAAACAGTCTCTCCCACAATAACTCAAGGGCCGCTTGTGTTTTTTAGGCCTTCGCAAGCTATCGGAAGTGTGTGCGCGGCAGGAGAGACAAATCCATGTTTTCGCGCATTTTTTGCGATTTCAAGGTCGAAAAACACATAGGCCCCAAAATGAAAGAAACGGCTGCCGCGCCAAAACTATGGCTTCAAACTTGATGAAAACGGTCTTTCCCATAATAACTCACGGGCTGCTTGTGTTTTTTAGGCCTTTGCAAGCTATCGGAAGTGTGTGCGCGGCAGGAGAGACAAATCCATGTTTTCGCGCCTTTTTTGCGATTTCAAGGTCGAAAAACACATAGGCCCCAAAATGAAAGAAACGGCTGGCGCGCCAAAACTATGGCTTCAAACTTGATGAAAACAGTCTCTCCCATATTAACTCACGGGCTGATTGTGTTTTTTAGGCCTTCGCAAGCTATCGGAAGTGTGTGCGCAGCAGGAGAGACAAATCTATGTTTTCGCGCCTTTTTTGCCATTTCCAGGTCGAAAAACACACAGAACCCAAAAATAAAGAAACGGCTGTCCAGCCAAAACTGAGGCTTCAAACTTGATGAAAACAGTCTCTCCCACAATAACTCAAGGGCCGCTTGTGTTTTTTAGGCCTTCGCAAGCTATCAGAAGTGTGTGCGCGGCAGGAGAGACAAATCCATGTTTTTGCGCATTTTTTGCGATTTCAAGGTCGAAAAACACATAGGCCCCAAAATGAAAGAAACGGCTGCCGCGCCAAAACTATGGCTTCAAACTTGATGAAAACAGTCTCTCCCATATTAACTCACGGGCTGATTGTGTTTTTTAGGCCTTCGCAAGCTATCGGAAGTGTGTGCGCAGCAGGAGAGACAAATCTATGTTTTCGCGCCTTTTTTGCCATTTCCAGGTCGAAAAACACACAGAACCCAAAAATAAAGCAACGGCTGTCCAGCCAAAACTGAGGCTTCAAACTTGATGACAACAGTCTCTCCCACAATAACTCAAGGGCCGCTTGTGTTTTTTAGGCCTTTGCAAGCTATCGGAAGTGTGTGCGCGGCAGGAGAGACAAATCCATGTTTTCGCGCCTTTTTTGCGATTTCAAGGTCGAAAAACACATAGGCCCCAAAATGAAAGAAACGGCTGGCGCGCCAAAACTATGGCTTCAAACTTGATGAAAACGGTCTTTCCCATAATAACTCACGGGCTGCTTGTGTTTTTTAGGCCTTTGCAAGCTATCGGAAGTGTGTGCGCGGCAGGAGAGACAAATCCATGTTTTCGCGCCTTTTTTGCGATTTCAAGGTCGAAAAACACATAGGCCCCAAAATGAAAGAAACGGCTGCCGCGCCAAAACTATGGCTTCAAACTTGATGAAAACAGTCTCTCCCATAATAACTCACGGGCTGCTTGTGTTTTTTAGGCCTTTGCAAGCTATCGGAAGTGTGTGCGCGGCAGGAGAGACAAATCCATGTTTTCGCGCATTTTTTGCGATTTCAAGGTCGAAAAACACATAGGCCCCAAAATGAAAGAAACGGCTGGCGCGCCAAAACTATGGCTTCAAACTTGATGAAAACAGTCTCTCCCATAATAACTCACGGGCTGCTTGTGTTTTTTAGGCCTTTGCAAGCTATCGGAAGTGTGTGCGCGGCAGGAGAGACAAATCCATGTTTTCGCGCCTTTTTTGCGATTTCAAGGTCGAAAAACACATAGGCCCCAAAATGAAAGAAACGGCTGCCGCGCCAAAACTATGGCTTCAAACTTGATGAAAACAGTCTCTCCCATATTAACTCACGGGCTGATTGTGTTTTTTAGGCCTTCGCAAGCTATCGGAAGTGTGTGCACAGCAGGAGAGACAAATCTATGTTTTCGCGCCTGTTTTGCCATTTCCAGGTCGAAAAACACACAGACCCCAAAAATAAAGAAACGGCTGTCCAGCCAAAACTGAGGCTTCAAACTTGATGAAAACAGTCTCTCCCACAATAACTCAAGGGCCGCTTGTGTTTTTTAGACCTTTGCAAGCTATCGGAAGTGTGTGCGCGGCAGGAGAGACAAATCAATGTTTTCGCGCCTTTTTTGCGATTTCAAGGTCGAAAAACACATAGGCCCCAAAATGAAAGAAACTGCTGGCGCGCCAAAACTATGGCTTCAAACTTGATGAAAACAGTCTCTCCCATAATAACTCACGGGCTGCTTGTGTTTTTTAGGCTTTTGCAAGCTATCGGAAATGTGTGCGCGGCAGGAGAGACAAATCCATGTTTTCGCGCCTTTTTTGCGATTTCAAGGTCGAAAAACACATAGGCCCCAAAATGAAAGAAACGGGTGGCGCACCAAAACTATGGCTTCAAACTTGATGAAAACAGTCTCTCCCATAATAACTCACGGCCTGCTTGTGTTTTTTAGGCCTTTGCAAGCTATCGGAAGTGTGTGCGCGGCAGGAGAGACAAATCCATGTTTTCGCCCCTTTTTTGCGATTTCAAGGTCGAAAAACACATAGGCCCCAAAATGAAAGAAACGGCTGGCGCGCCAAAACTGTGGCTTCAAACTTGATGAAAACAGTCTCTCCCATAATAACTCACGGGCTGCTTGTGTTTTTTAGGCCTTTGCAAGTTATCGGAAGTGTGTGCGCGGCAGGAGAGACAAATCAATGTTTTTGCGCCTTTTTTGCGATTTCAAGGTCGAAAAACACATAGGCCCCAAAATGAAAGAAACGGCTGCCGCGCCAAAACTATGGCTTCAAACTTGATGAAAACAGTCTCTCCCATATTAACTCACGGGCTGATTGTGTTTTTTAGGCCTTCGCAAGCTATCGGAAGTGTGTGCGCAGCAGGAGAGACAAATCTATGTTTTCGCGCCTTTTTTTCCATTTCCAGGTCGAAAAACACATAGAACCCAAAAATAAAGAAACGGCTGTCCAGCCAAAACTGAGGCTTCAAACTTGATGAAAACAGTCTCTCCCACAATAACTCAAGGGCCGCTTGTGTTTTTTAGGCCTTCGCAAGCTATCGGAAGTGTGTGCGCGGCAGGAGAGACAAATCCATGTTTTCGTGCATTTTTTGCGATTTCAAGGTCGAAAAACACATAGGCCCCAAAATGAAAGAAACGGCTGCCGCGCCAAAACTATGGCTTCAAACTTGATGAAAACAGTCTCTCCCATAATAACTCACGGGCTGCTTGTGTTTTTTAGGCCTTTGCAAGTTATCGGAAGTGTGTGCGCGGCAGGAGAGACAAATCAATGTTTTTGCGCCTTTTTTGCGATTTCAAGGTCGAAAAACACATAGGCCCCAAAATGAAAGAAACGGCTGCCGCGCCAAAACTATGGCTTCAATCTTGATGAAAACAGTCTCTCCCATAATAACTCACGGGCTGCTTGTGTTTTTTAGGCCTTTGCAAGCTATCGGAAGTGTGTGCGCGGCAGGAGAGACAAATCCATGTTTTCGTGCATTTTTTGCGATTTCAAGGTCGAAAAACACATAGGCCCCAAAATGAAAGAAACGGCTGCCGCGCCAAAACTATGGCTTCAAACTTGATGAAAACAGTCTCTCCCATAATAACTCACGGGCTGCTTGTGTTTTTTAGGCCTTTGCAAGCTATTGGAAGTGTGTGCGCGGCAGGAGAGACAAATCCATGTTTTCGCGCCTTTTTTGCGATTTCAAGGTCGAAAAACACATAGGCCCCAAAATGAAAGAAACGGCTGCCGCGCCAAAACTATGGCTTCAATCTTGATGAAAACAGTCTCTCCCATAATAACTCACGGGCTGCTTGTGTTTTTTAGGCCTTTGCAAGCTATCGGAAGTGTGTGCGCGGCAGGAGAGACAAATCCATGTTTTCGCGCCTTTTTTGCGATTTCAAGGTCGAAAAACACATAGGCCCCAAAATGAAAGAAACGGCTGCCGCGCCAAAACTATGGCTTCAAACTTGATGAAAACAGTCTCTCCCATAATAACTCACGGGCTGCTTGTGTTTTTTAGGCCTTTGCAAGCTATTGGAAGTGTGTGCGCGGCAGGAGAGACAAATCCATGTTTTCGCGCCTTTTTTGCGATTTCAAGGTCGAAAAACACATAGGCCCCAAAATGAAAGAAACGGCTGCCGCGCCAAAACTATGGCTTCAATCTTGATGAAAACAGTCTCTCCCATAATAACTCACGGGCTGCTTGTGTTTTTTAGGCCTTTGCAAGCTATCGGAAGTGTGTGCGCGGCAGGAGAGACAAATCAATGTTTTTGCGCCTTTTTTGCGATTTCAAGGTCGAAAAACACATAGGCCCCAAAATGAAAGAAACGGCTGCCGCGCCAAAACTATGGCTTCAAACTTGATGAAAACAGTCTCTCCCATAATAACTCACGGGCTGCTTGTGTTTTTTAGGCCTTTGCAAGCTATTGGAAGTGTGTGCGCGGCAGGAGAGACAAATCCATGTTTTCGCGCCTTTTTTGCGATTTCAAGGTCGAAAAACACATAGGCCCCAAAATGAAAGAAACGGCTGCCGCGCCAAAACTATGGCTTCAATCTTGATGAAAACAGTCTCTCCCATAATAACTCACGGGCTGCTTGTGTTTTTTAGGCCTTTGCAAGCTATCGGAAGTGTGTGCGCGGCAGGAGAGACAAATCAATGTTTTTGCGCCTTTTTTGCGATTTCAAGGTCGAAAAACACATAGGCCCCAAAATGAAAGAAACGGCTGGGGCGCCAAAACTATGGCTTGAAACTTGATGAAAACAGTCTCTCCCATAATAACTCAAGGGCTGCTTGTGTTTTTTAGGCCTTTGCAAGCTATCGGAAGTTGTGCGCGGCAGGAGAGACAAATCCATGTTTTCGCGCCTTTTTTGCGATTTCAAGGTCGAAAAACACATAGGCCCCAAAATGAAAGAAACGGCTGGCGCGCCAAAACTATGGCTTCAAACTTGATGAAAACAGTCTTTCCCATAATAACTCACGGGCTGCTTGTGTTTTTTAGGCCTTTGCAAGCTATCGGAAGTGTGTGCGCGGCAGGAGAGACAAATCCATGTTTTCGCGCCTTTTTTGCGATTTCAAGGTCGAAAAACACATAGGCCCCAAAATGAAAGAAACGGCTGGCGCGCCAAAACTATGGCTTCAAACTTGATGAAAACAGTCTTTCCCATAATAACTCACGGGCTGCTTGTGTTTTTTAGGCCTTTGCAAGCTATCGGAAGTGTGTGCGCGGCAGGAGAGACAAATCCATGTTTTCGCGCCTTTTTTGAGATTTCAAGGTCGAAAAACACATAGGCCCCAAAATGAAAGAAACGGCTGCCGCGCCAAAACTATGGCTTCAAACTTGATGAAAACAGTATCTCCCATAATAACTCACGGGCTGCTTGTGTTTTTTAGGCCTTTGCAAGCTATCGGAAGTGTGTGCGCGGCAGGAGAGACAAATCCATGTTTTCGCGCCTTTTTTGCGATTTCATGGTCGAAAAACACATAGGCCCCAAAATGAAAGAAACGGCTGGCGCGCCAAAACTATGGCTTCAAACTTGATGAAAACAGTCTTTCCCATAATAACTCACGGGCTGCTTGTGTTTTTTAGGCCTTTGCAAGCTATCGGAAGTGTGTGCGCGGCAGGAGAGACAAATCCATGTTTTCGCGCCTTTTTTGCGATTTCAAGGTCGAAAAACACATAGGCCCCAAAATGAAAGAAACGGCTGGCGCGCCAAAACTATGGCTTCAAACTTGATGAAAACAGTCTTTCCCATAATAACTCACGGGCTGCTTGTGTTTTTTAGGCCTTTGCAAGCTATCGGAAGTGTGTGCGCGGCAGGAGAGACAAATCCATGTTTTCGCGCCTTTTTTGAGATTTCAAGGTCGAAAAACACATAGGCCCCAAAATGAAAGAAACGGCTGCCGCGCCAAAACTATGGCTTCAAACTTGATGAAAACAGTCTCTCCCATAATAACTCACGGGCTGCTTGTGTTTTTTAGGCCTTTGCAAGCTATCGGAAGTGTGTGCGCGGCAGGAGAGACAAATCCATGTTTTCGCGCATTTTTTGCGATTTCAAGGTCGAAAAACACATAGGCCCCAAAATGAAAGAAACGGCTGCCGCGCCAAAACTATGGCTTCAATCTTGATGAAAACAGTCTCTCCCATAATAACTCACGGGCTGCTTGTGTTTTTTAGGCCTTTGCAAGCTATTGGAAGTGTGTGCGCGGCAGGAGAGACAAATCCTTGTTTTCGCGCCTTTTTTGCGATTTCAAGGTCGAAAAACACATAGGCCCCAAAATGAAAGAAACGGCTGCCGCGCCAAAACTATGGCTTGAAACTTGATGAAAACAGTCTCTCCCATAATAACTCAAGGGCTGCTTGTGTTTTTTAGGCCTTTGCAAGCTATCGGAAGTTGTGCGCGGCAGGAGAGACAAATCCATGTTTTCGCGCCTTTTTTGCGATTTCAAGGTCGAAAAACACATAGGCCCCAAAATGAAAGAAACGGCTGGCGCGCCAAAACTATGGCTTCAAACTTGATGAAAACAGTCTTTCCCATAATAACTCACGGGCTGCTTGTGTTTTTTAGGCCTTTGCAAGCTATCGGAAGTGTGTGCGCGGCAGGAGAGACAAATCCATGTTTTTGCGCCTTTTTTGCGATTTCAAGGTCGAAAAACACATAGGCCCCAAAATGAAAGAAACGGCTGGCGCGCCAAAACTATGGCTTCAAACTTGATGAAAACAGTCTTTCCCATAATAACTCAAGGGCTGCTTGTGTTTTTTAGGCCTTTGCAAGCTATCGGAAGTTGTGCGCGGCAGGAGAGACAAATCCATGTTTTCGCGCCTTTTTTGCGATTTCAAGGTCGAAAAACACATAGGCCCCAAAATGAAAGAAACGGCTGGCGCGCCAAAACTATGGCTTCAATCTTGATGAAAACAGTCTCTCCCATAATAACTCACGGGCTGCTTGTGTTTTTTAGGCCTTTGCAAGCTATCAGAAGTGTGTGCGCGGCAGGAGAGACAAATCCATGTTTTCGCGCCTTTTTTGCGATTTCAAGGTCGAAAAACACATAGGCCCCAAAATGAAAGAAACGGCTGCCGCGCCAAAACTATGGCTTGAAACTTGATGAAAACAGTCTCTCCCATAATAACTCAAGGGCTGCTTGTGTTTTTTAGGCCTTTGCAAGCTATCGGAAGTTGTGCGCGGCAGGAGAGACAAATCCATGTTTTCGCGCCTTTTTTGCGATTTCAAGGTCGAAAAACACATAGGCCCCAAAATGAAAGAAACGGCTGGCGCGCCAAAACTATGGCTTCAAACTTGATGAAAACAGTCTTTCCCATAATAACTCACGGGCTGCTTGTGTTTTTTAGGCCTTTGCAAGCTATCGGAAGTGTGTGCGCGGCAGGAGAGACAAATCCATGTTTTTGCGCCTTTTTTGCGATTTCAAGGTCGAAAAACACATAGGCCCCAAAATGAAAGAAACGGCTGGCGCGCCAAAACTATGGCTTCAAACTTGATGAAAACAGTCTTTCCCATAATAACTCAAGGGCTGCTTGTGTTTTTTAGGCCTTTGCAAGCTATCGGAAGTTGTGCGCGGCAGGAGAGACAAATCCATGTTTTCGCGCCTTTTTTGCGATTTCAAGGTCGAAAAACACATAGGCCCCAAAATGAAAGAAACGGCTGGCGCGCCAAAACTATGGCTTCAAACTTGATGAAAACAGTCTTTCCCATAATAACTCACGGGCTGCTTGTGTTTTTTAGGCCTTTGCAAGCTATCGGAAGTGTGTGCGCGGCAGGAGAGACAAATCCATGTTTTCGCGCCTTTTTTGCGATTTCAAGGTCGAAAAACACATAGGCCCCAAAATGAAAGAAACGGCTGCCGCGCCAAAACTATGGCTTCAAACTTGATGAAAACAGTCTCTCCCATAATAACTCACGGGCTGCTTGTGTTTTTTAGGCCTTTGCAAGCTATCGGAAGTGAGTGCGCGGCAGGAGAGACAAATCCATGTTTTCGCGCATTTTTTGCGATTTCAAGGTCGAAAAACACATAGGCCCCAAAATGAAAGAAACGGCTGCCGCGCCAAAACTATGGCTTCAAACTTGATGAAAACAGTCTCTCCCATAATAACTCACGGGCTGCTTGTGTTTTTTAGGCCTTCGCAAGCTATCGGAAGTGTGTGCGCAGCAGGAGAGACAAATCCATGTTTTCGCGCATTTTTTGCGATTTCAAGGTCGAAAAACACATAGGCCCCAAAATGAAAGAAACGGCTGGCGCGCCAAAACTATGGCTTCAATCTTGATGAAAACAGTCTCTCCCATAATAACTCACGGGCTGCTTGTGTTTTTTAGGCCTTTGCAAGCTATCGGAAGTGTGTGCGCGGCAGGAGAGTCAAATCCATGTTTTCGCGCCTTTTTTGCGATTTCAAGGTCGAAAAACACATAGGCCCCAAAATGAAAGAAACGGCTGCCGCGCCAAAACTATGGCTTCAAACTTGATGAAAACAGTCTCTCCCATATTAACTCACGGGCTGATTGTGTTTTTTAGGCCTTCGCAAGCTATCGGAAGTGTGTGCGCAGCAGGAGAGACAAATCTATGTTTTCGCGCCTTTTTTGCCATTTCCAGGTCGAAAAACACATAGAACCCAAAAATAAAGAAACGGCTGTCCAGCCAAAACTGAGGCTTCAAACTTGATGAAAACAGTCTCTCCCACAATAACTCAAATGCCGCTTGTGTTTTTTAGGCCTTCGCAAGCTATCGGAAGTGTGTGCGCGGCAGGAGAGACAAATCCATGTTTTCGTGCATTTTTTGCGATTTCAAGGTCGAAAAACACATAGGCCCCAAAATGAAAGAAACGGCTGACGCGCCAAAACTATGGCTTCAATCTTGATGAAAACAGTCTCTCCCATAATAACTCACGGGCTGCTTGTGTTTTTTAGGCCTTTGCAAGCTATCGGAAGTGTGTGCGCGGCAGGAGAGACAAATCCATGTTTTCGCGCCTTTTTTGCGATTTCAAGGTCGAAAAACACATAGGCCCCAAAATGAAAGAAACGGCTGGCGCGCCAAAACTATGGCTTCAAACTTGATGAAAACAGTCTCTCCCATAATAACTCACGGGCTGCTTGTGTTTTTTAGGCCTTTGCAAGCTATCGGAAGTGTGTGCGCGGCAGGAGAGACAAATCCATGTTTTCGCGCCTTTTTTGCGATTTCAAGGTCGAAAAACACATAGGCCCCAAAATGAAAGAAACGGCTGGCGCGCCAAAACTATGGCTTCAAACTTGATGAAAACAGTCTCTCCCATATTAACTCACGGGCTGATTGTGTTTTTTAGGCCTTCGCAAGCTATCGGAAGTGTGTGCGCAGCAGGAGAGACAAATCTATGTTTTCGCGCCTGTTTTGCCATTTCCAGGTCGAAAAACACACAGACCCCAAAAATAAAGAAACGGCTGTCCAGCCAAGACTGAGGCTTCAAACTTGATGAAAACAGTCTCTCCCACAATAACTCAAGGGCC